>NW_028327178.1:33503750-34143000 GCF_987537825.1 Furipterus horrens
CTAGGTATTTCTACACCCGCCTCCATTTCCTCAACAAATGACAGACTCTAATTATTTCTAGGGAAATCAGAAGATTTCATTTCTGGCATGTGTCTGGTCTCTCACATTACATAATATTATACATAGTATATACAATATTTACAGGGTAGTCCCATATAGTATATTTTTGGAGTGTGGCCTTTTATTTTGCCAGTGAGGATTCCTAAAGTGTCTATTCTGATTTAGGACAATTCGCTGACCTTAGAGTTGAAGTGTGAACAATCTAGCACAAAAGATACTGTAATGCCCATGTTAACAGTAAAAACAGATAATATGAAAGTGTTCTTACTCCTTTACTCTTGATCCTTCTCTCCCAGGCTTGTACATTCCCCATCCCACCCAAAATGCTACCCTTCTGTAAGCCTTTGTGTCCTCCAAACCCACTGCTCCCCTGGGGAAAATTCAACCTCTGACTAACAAACTTTCTAGCTGCTTAGGCATGAAGTTGAACTCAGGGCTTCAGTTGAACAGGCATGCATGGTCAGCTCTGCCCAGAGTGGGGCATGGGCTACAAACTATGCACAGAACATCCTGATGGGATAGATTATTAAATAACACACCTACTATACATAGGTATTTTTCAGACACCACAAAGTCTAATCTCAGATCATAGATTCTAATCACATAATATAGTGACAGTGGTCCCCTATTATTGTGCAAAGCCTTATCAGAATCTTTCTTGCTCACTTAAGGACCAGTGCACCATAAATGAGTTGCTCACTCTAGCTTTCTGAAGATTCCACATTTACTTAAGAATACATTGAACAAATAGAAATTGACTGCTTACTATGTGTCAGAAATTGTTCCAGACTCTGGGTACCAACAATGTCTAGAACATATTAATGCCATAGTCTCAGCAGAAATTTCTTTGGATATCAAACAAGAAGAGCTACTAAGATGTAAAGGTACCAGAAGAGGCTGAGTTTGGAAAGGACACTACAAATACAGGTGAGAGGAACCAGGAGAGTGTTCCAGTACAGAGACAAAGGGAAGAGAATGTTTCAACATTTTTAAATGAAGGTAAAAAGTCTAGCAAATAAAGACATAGAAAGTGTTCATTACTGACCTCAAGATTAACAGCTTGGTGAGAAATGTGTGGTGATATGATGGGATGGTGGTGAATCTAGGTTGAAATGTGCTGAAGAATCATGGGAGGAGATGGAGAAGTAGGCATTGTGAGTATAGAAAACTCAAGGGGAAGGGAAGGAGAGAGCAGTGAATGTGTGAGGATAGGTTAATGTTTTTGTTTTCCAATTGCATTGGAAAAAGGGAAGATTTTCACATATTGAAATGTAGATAATGGATTGTTCTCTTTGCACTTTTGTGAGGGAGCAAATGTTGCCCTCATCAATTCAACCATTTTGATTCAGGGTCTCCTATATTTTTACCAAAAGTCTCTGAGTAAATGGTTTTGATTTAATAGTGTTCTCTGAGATTACGAGGGTAGGGGGGATTGTTCAAATTAGCACATTTCATACTCTCAATAGTGGAGAGATAAATCTTTAAGCCCAAATGAATTTATATAACATTAAACAATGAGACGGACAAATAGATATCACCCTATGACAGCAGAAAGGAGGGAGCATCAATTCAAATTGGGTCAGCATAAGCTTCCCAGAGAAATTTCTGTTTGAAGATGTGCATTTTATAGCCAAGAATAAAGTAATTCTGGGAGAAGATTGTATGCATGAAAGTACTGAGACTTTAAAAAATATATTATATATTTAGAAACTGGAAGTAGGTGGATGTAACTCATGCAAATCCTTATATCTAGTATGGAGAAAGAAAAAAATGGAAAAAAAGGATGCAAAACATTGTTAATGCTGGTCTTTGTGCATGAGCTAAGGAATTTGACCTCTATCTTGAAACATCTGGGGAACCACTAAAGGGTTTCAGAAGAATGACATCATTATCATCATCAATAATAATCATCAAAGCTAATTAATATTGAAGACTTATTCTGTGCCATGCATACTTTTGTGCACTGTGCATGCAATATCTCATGTAATCCTCTTAACCACCCACCTAGGTAAGTACAAAATATATTTTATCCCCAAGCTAGTTATTTCGGAGATGAGGCTATTGATTATAGAACTGAAGTTTGGAACTGAATGCCAGAATCTTCACCAATGCTGCCCACAAAGCTAACCACCTATACCACCACACTCTCTCGAAGATGGGCTCTGCCCCTCTGTGGGGCCCTGCCTGCTTCTTTACACTGATTCCTTCTGCAGCGAAGTCTCACATTTGACTTTCTGGTTCCTGGGCTGTATTCTTGTGCTCAAGCTATGGGGAAGGCTGGTAAAATCAGGTGTAGCTCTTGTCTTAGGAAGGAAATATTCATCATGAGGGGCAGTCAACAGAGGAGAGTTTTACAGAATACCCTGAGAAGCCAAACTATGTAGCACATGGTCTCTAGAGCCCCAAAAGATGGTATAAGAACATAATACAGAGTTTGGCATTCTAATACCTTTTTTCATAAGTAAAATGATATTTAAAAATGTACATTTGGCTCTTTTTCTTCCCTGGTTTCTTGAAGATTGGCCACTATCATAAACAACACAGTAACTATCCAGACCAGGAAGTTCATGGTCAACAGACTACTGAACAGAAACAAATGGTCATTGATGTTCTTCACTCTGGGAAGGCAACAGTTCCTGAGACAGAAATTTGGGAAAAACTAGACATAATGTAGAAGACCAAACCAGGTGTCATCTTTGTGCTTGGATTCAGAACCCGTCTTGGTGGTGGCAAGACAACTGGCTTTGGCATGACATGATTCCTTGAATTACGCAAGGAAAAATGAACCCAAACATAGACTTGCAAAGCATGGCCTATATGAGAAGAAGAAGCCCTCAAGTAAACAGAGAAAGGACTGTGAGGGCCAATGTTGGTGCTGGCAGAAAGTGAGCTGGAGATCAGACAACAGAAGCAAAGTTTCTTCAGTGACTTTAAGTGTGGTGTGATTGTGAAGATTTCTCTTGAAAGGATTAATAAACTAAGAACTTTTATGTGAAAAGAAATGTATAGTTAGAACCTGATGAACCAAGGTGGGACCCTAGTTCTACCATGTAGTAACTTTGTGACTTCTAAAAGTGACTTAAAGTTCTAAGGCTTACTTTCATCTTCTATAAAATAATTTACAGTGACATGTGGATATATAGATAGGGCCTGGGGAAAGCTGCTGATTTTTAAGAAGTAGCAGTGTCTGCATTCTAGGACCTAAGCTGAAATCCATCTTGGGTAAGTATTTCATGTGAATATTCTGAGGTGCAGGGGTAAGGCAAGAACCTTGTCCTTCTTTTAAAAATATGAAAATAGAGAGTAACCCACATGTACATACTTGAGACAGGACTCCATGAATTCTTATTTATGATGGTCTTTCCTTTCCTCTAAAAAAGTAATAATTTAAAAGCTTTACATAGTGACTTAAAGAAGGCTTATTTAATGTGCCAAGTAAGAAGAGGACTCATATCTTATTTGGGGGCAGGGGGAATCTTAGACCTCAAGAACTTAGAGGCAGAACAGAGAAAGGGGGTGGGTGGGTGTCACTAAGGAATATCAGAGCCACAGCTCTGAGGATCCAGTTTCATTTTCTTACTTAGCAAAAAAGCTTTATACTTGTACTGGTATCTTAAAGATTTCCTTAAGTCTATTCACTGCACAGCCTCATGTCCAGGGTGCTTCTGTGATTACAGAGAAAGGCCTGTGCCTAGCCTCAGGGCGAAGCTGACTAGTGAAGCAGCTCGGAGTTACAGTCACCAGATGGTCAGGGTGGAGCAGACTGACAGCATCCGAGGAGTCCAAGCGAAAGGACAGGAGACAAGCAACAGCAGGAATAGACAGGCCCTTGCGGGGATGGCTCAGAAATAACTAAGGGGAACGAGGCCTTCTGTTCTCAGGCAGATGGACGGGAGCCCACACTGGTGATGCCCTCCGAATCCCCTCTGACTGGCGCACAGTCTGCGCAACTGTCTCCAAGCTCAAGGCATTTTGTAGCTGACTGCTTGTACCTGCCACCTCCGAGGACTGGCAGCCTGACACTTGCCTTTATGGAGAGCCAGAAATAGAGGGGATTAATGCCCCCAGCCCAGCGAGGCTCTCTACCAATGACTGACTAGGATGAGAGGCAGACCCTCTTCTTTGCCTCTAGTCTGGGTCCCAGTGTCATGACACTGCAGAGCTCTTAGAACACTGGGGCTGAGTCCTGGATTCAGCTGAAGTCACACAAAAGTTTGGCTGCTTCTCCCCTCTCGACTTTCTGCTGCTTTCTCCTGGAAAACGTCCTTCACAGACAACTTGCACCTTAATCCTTTCCTTAGTGACCACTTCTGGGAGGACTGATGGAGGACCACCATTCCTTAGTGTATCTGTGACTCAGAGAGTTAGACCCCTATTATTCAGAGAACTTAGGAACCTTGGGTTGGATTTCATAAAGATGCCTAATACGCAGTTGACAAATGCTAAATACATCTTTCACACACTTTCCCACTTCAAGTTCCTGTGTGGAACCTTAAATGATCGATTCCTGTTCTCTCAATAAAATGATCATAGTTTTTGAACTGAGTTTCTGTTTAATAGGAACAAAAAGAGATTATATCTGTTTACTTAAAATAATGACAGTTATAAATGTGAATAAATCATATTTAACTAGATTGTAGATGTGAAAATATTGTAGAAATTGAAATTAGAGGAATTGTTTTTTAATTTAAGAAAATTTAAAAATTCAAAAGCTCCATTTTATAGTATTAAATATATATTAGTTGTATTTTTACTTATGAAAGCCTTTGTTTGTATGATAACTATCTAAATATCCAGGCATAAAATTCTTATTTGTTCAAGGAAAGCAAATATGGTATTTGCCAAGGAGATAGATACAACATTTTGTAAAACATTTTATATGAAATACAGACATTTTTTCTTCTTCTTGACAATAAATGACTAGCTCTTGTATTAATTGTTTTGAATATCTGTAGGCAATAACTCTATATGTATACCTTATTTTTTTATGAATAGATTTATATTAACTACTTTACAAAACTGAATTTTAGAAGTAGCATCAACTTACCCATCCCATCTCTTTGTTTTTTTCATATACAATACCACAGACCTATTAAATATAGACCCTTTGAGTGATGTAATATTTCTACTTTGATACACTTGTATACTATTATTTATTATCAATTCAATTATTAACAAAAAGAAGTTTTCATTTCAATCTGTCATTCATCATCTTGTGTGAGCTGGTCTGTGCATAAATATTCTTAATATCACCAGATTATAGCAAAAATACAGACCTCTATTATAAGTTTTCATCATCCTGGAAAAAAGACATAATTTGAAGTTTTCAAGTTAAAAGTAAAAATTACGAATGGAATTAAGTATGTGTATAAATTTTACAGTGATGCTTAATAAACCCACAAGTATACCTGATATTTTAAAAGAGGTTTTAGAGACATATAAGGATTGCTTTGGCATTCTCTATTTCTTTAAGATAAAGAGTTAAGAAGGAAAGGCATCTGTATTACTACATATGGTATTAAGTACTTAATACCATTACCTGTGATGCTCAACACTTAATATAAAATTCTTACTGTGATGTAAAATTCTTACTTTCTCTAGCTGTGGCATTTAATGTTACTGGCCAACGATGCTACCACAATAGTGTATAAGCTGGCTTTAATTGGAGTTCATGCTGTTCCTAGAAACAACATTTCCTGGCCTGCCAAAATAGCCCATGGCCCAGTAATGGAGAGGATAGACTTGGCAATTAAGCCATCTGCTTGCTGACTCCTCTGATTTCTCTTCTTCTTTCTTTGCTTTGCTGCATAGCTTAAGCATGGCTACCATTTGGAAGATTAAACAAGGAGACTAATCTCTACCATATTTCCTGGATGATTTTAACTAATAACTTCCCAAGCTAAAAAAGATTTGCACGTGGTATTTTTTGCTAGACTCCTAATGCTTAGAAGATGTTAAATATGTCTAAACAAGCAGATACACATAGAACAGTAGGCTGCGATTTCAAACAAAAATTGTTCTTATAGGACAAAAACTCTTGAGTCATTTAGATCCAATTCTACTGACGAAATGTCTGTCTGCTTCATGGAACAATTTCAAGCCAACTGTGACTAGAAAAAACAGAAAGATCACTCCTTTTATTTTCTCTTCCAATTTGTTTTTAGTTTGTGGACTGAACTACACCAAAAAGAAAAAAAAAAAAAGAGAGAGAGAGAGAAAGAAAGAAAAGAAAAGAAAACTAGAAAATATGTGTAGTTTTATATATCGACTTTCTGAGAGTTAGTCATATGATGCCTGAAGATTGAATTTAATATATCTCATCATTTTTCTCATGAGGTGGAATTACTTAGCCGATTGATTATCTTTTTTTCTAAAACATTTTTCTAGCTCACTGGCCTGTTCTCTGATTGTTTCCATGACATTCAGAGGTGCACTCCAAAATAATACTCATCAATCCATTGGAATACAGTAATTGGGGGCTATGATTATATATTGATTTAGAAGTTAAGGCACAATTACCACTTTCTCTTATGTAACTTTTCCTTTTGGCAAAGAATTTCATGGGCTTTAGAAAAGCTCTTTGACTTTAGTCATTGTTTGAAAATTCAAGAAGACTTTTAACTGTTTATTTACTTTAAAGAGAACAACACAAGTACTTATGTTACACAGAACAAAAATATATTCCTGTACCTCAATAATGATATATTTTAACGTATTTTTCAATACATTAAATCAGCTTGAAACAATTTAGTGTATCAAATTGATATCAAGACATAATCAATTTTAAAGGTATCATTTTATAAATTAAATGTAAAATACAGATTCTGCCTATTATTGAATGATTTGAAAAACTAGAAATATTGGCATTTTATTTATTTAGACCACACTTAACAAGTACCTACTATTTTTTACAAAGTTTCTCTAAATTTGAGAATATATTAATACATAAATAAATTAAACACAAATGTCTTCCCACCTAAAGAACCTAGACACAGTCCAGCAGTAGAAATAAAATTGGTTTACATTCAAAATGCAAGGCAGAAAAGGAAGAGAATGTATAATTGCTAACCTGAAATTAGTATAATATATAGTCTATTTGACTTTCTCCTACATTCAAGAGTTGCATATATTAAATTCTTTCATTTTCTGCACCAATTCTGCAATATGCCTTTTTATTCACTTTAAGAGAGACACTAAGTTCTACAGAGTCTCTAAGATAAAGTTTGAGCCATGGAATTGAAACCTGTGGGAAAGAAGCCTTGTTACATTTGGTTGTGGGTAGGTTATTCCCAGATCATACAGCATAGTCTTTCAGCTAAGCTTTATTTTATTAGCATAGCAGATCCTGTGTAACATGGAAATAATAATGAAGAACAGACATTTATATCTCACTTGTAAAAACATTTTTTTCCTAAACAGTTTGGCCACTATTTTGGGGCTATTAACTGTCAAAATATCTACAATAATGATTCACATTTATTTACAAATCATGGACAAATTAAAAAACAAGCAGTTGAGCCAGAGGAACCAGACCCAACAGAGAGCTTGCTGTATGATTCTGCTTCCTATAGTTTAAAGCAAGTAGGCTTCTGTAATACCAGATATCACATTAGAGATCATCACCATGAGAGGGGCACAGTTAGTGGAGGGACCCTGACAGCATTTTATACAGCCCTGGTAATATTGTACTTTCTGATATAGTAGTAGGAGTGCGCTCATTTTGTGAGATTCATGCAACTATATGCTTAAAATTTGTGCCATTTTCAGAAAAAAAAAAAAAAGGGAGGAGAGAGAAACGTGCACAAATCTTTCCAAAAATTTTGGCAAACTAGCATTGTAGGACTTTAAAAGAAAAACATATTCAATTTGGAGTTTTTGTGATTTAGATACACATGTCTAGGTTTCATTACCTAAAGCACAAAAAGGCAGAATGGAACATAAAAAAATGCTAAGTTTTATAGTCATAAAAATCCTCAAAGCAATAAATATAGAGTCATATATTTTGAGAAAAGAAAGCATACTCCCTGGTTTTCATAAAATGTGTGCAATGAACTTTGTCAGAGACAACTGCAAATTAAGTAAGTAGCAAAACCCTAAATTATAAAGAGTTAAATTTAATTTTTAATTATAGAGTAATATGAGAAGGATGATCAAACACCTTTGAAAAGTTTATGAATTCTCTAAATACTTTCAGGCTTCTACAGAAGCTGATACTATTTTAAGATATTATTGATAGTTCACTATGCCTGAAAGCATCTTAGTTTAGAATGAAATAATCCTAACTATAAATACTGATCACTGGAAACAAACATGAGCTTATTTATAAATGCCTGAATGAGTGAAAATTTCATTGTGCATAAGATATTTGATGCCATGTTAACTAACAGTGAAAGACATAAGGTAATTATGTTTTAATAACATAAGAAAATTGAACTATATTATAGTTCTTAAAGAACAAATGCAACTTGTTTGTGATCATTAGTGTTTATTTTATTTAAAATCTTTTATTTCAAAACTACAGGTTATTGGAATGACCCAACCTTCTCATTTTCATAAATGTGAAGTTTTACACACAAAAGTTAACACAAATATCAATCAGATAAATACAGAATCAGCTGTTTAACTCGGGTCTTCTAACAACTTGTCCAATACACTCATATGCTTCCAAAGATAAGAGTTTTAAGATACTGAAACAAATGTATGTTATACCATGAAGTTTTTTCTAGTGAAACAAATTACCAGGTATTTACTGAATTCTATTTTTTAAAGTTGGAGTATAATTGACATATAACATTATATTTTTTCAGATGTATAACGTAATGATTTGATATATGTACCTATTACAAAATGATCACCACAGTTAGTCTATGGGGGGAGATCCTTCCCCAAAAGGACTTTTCTTCTGGAGGGCAGACCCCCAGTGGTACAGCCTTTCCCCGCTACATGAGTATTTTAGGAACTGATCTGCATCAATGTGCCAGCTGGCATTGTTGTGAGAAGCTACATTCAGCTTTAGTGAATTTCTTTTGAAGACTCTTTCAACACATTTGTGATTTCATAATGGGTGACTTACAAGTGTACCTGCCCATACAGTGCTGAGTGTTCAGATATTTTTGACCAAAAACACCATGACTTCCATGCCCCACCCTTTCCCATTCACCCAATCTCACCCTAAGCTACTTCCTCTTTGTTTCCCTAGATGAAAAAAGTCCTCAAAGGGAAACGTTTTGGCAATGTGGAAGAAGTAAAACAAAAGATGGCAGAAGTACTAAAAGGCATCAAAATTGACAAGTTCAAAAACTGTTTTGAACAGTGGAAAAACATCTCGATGGGTGTATTGCATCAGATAGAGTACTTTGAAGGTGATTGAAGTTTAAACATGTAAGACCAAATATACAATTTTTCATAAATAAACTTTGAGTTTATTTTGGGTCCCCCCTCATAGTTAACATTCACATTCATATGTAGTTACAACCTAGTTTTAATATCTGAACTAGACTAAATAAGGACTCAAAAAATTGATTAAATCCTAAATTATTCCCCCCAAATTGACACTCAAAAGGCTAAATCCAGGTCACAAACACCCCACAGATATACTTAGTATAATAACTGTGTATTTAGAAGATTTTCAAAATATTTTTTAATCTTCTCAAAACCCAGCAGGTTCTATAAAAGCCCCAGAGCCATATTTGGAAAGAAATTTTATGGACTCGGGAAGCATCAAAACATACTAAAATTCCATATTAAAATACTATTATTTTATACTTGTGAATTTCTGGGACCAACCTGTTTCATTATAAATAAGGTTGATGACTAAAAGCTTTTCTTCTGTTGCAGAAAATGCTAAGTTATTATTTCTTTTGTAGACACATTCTAAGACTTTGCACTTTTCTTTGTATTTTTATTCTAATTAGTTTTTAGAAGATTGTTTATTGTATCTATTTGGAAGAATGTGTTTCATGCTGTGTCCTTCATTAAAAAGATTAAGTACTTGATCAAGCCTTAACCTCTTAGTGTGTCTCATTAGTTTGGTAATTTATTCATCAAAAATACACTCTGAGATGTGTTGGGATTGAAGATCTGGTGTTGATCCAAGAAATCATGCTGTGTAGTGTCATGAACCTCATCACTTACAGTAATGTGCCCGCACAAGGAGAAGGAGCAAAATTCCTTTATAATATGAGAAGTATAGAAATGTTTATTATGTTTTTCTGCTACCAATCCAAATAAAATTTTTGAGATTTTCCTATCTGCAAATTTGTTTTTGGTAAAAATGCTGTAAAGCTGAAGCGCATGGAGAGTTAAACTTATTTGAAAAAGTACTTTAGTAGAAGTTTGAATCAGTATTTTTTTAAATGAGTTACTTTTATGGATTAAAGGAATGTAAAATCATTCTAGAGGATGTTCATTAAAACTAAAACCATTAAAATTTTTTTAATATATTGAATTGGCCCTCACTTTGAAAAAAGGAGTTATATACTTTATATATGATTGTGTACATCTCTCACACACACACACACAGAAAGGAATTATATATTTCAAATTCAATGGAAACAAAAGTCATACACACAAACACATATGCACACACACATCAATGTAAGAAACATCCCAACCTGTAGAGAATATTTATGAGTTTATTTAAGCCAAACTGATGACAATTGCCAAATCTCAATGGGTTGAATAAATGCTCCAGAGAATGGCATTTTACTATTTATTTTATATATCAGAGTCAAAGGAGAAAACATAAGGGGGTTCCAATGAAATTCAATGGTGATAGATTAGAGAGGCAGGAGAGAGCAAAACATGGAAATCTCTAAGATTGAATAAAAAAGAAAACAAATAGACACATATTTCTTTTACATTAGTGAGTATAAATAGCTAGCAATTAACATTTACAGCACACAGAGATGGTGTACCGGACAAGATAACAAGAAGAGATTCTGGTGCTCTGGTGGGAGATTGTACCCTGAGGGGTCTTGAAAAAGGGAATTACTCTGACATTTCAAAGGTATGTTATTACAGATGCAAAAAGATAATAGAAAGGCTTAGTTAAGGTAAAGATTGACCTTTGTCAAGGAAGACACCAACCTAGGACATGACTACTCACCATGGCTGATTTTTACTTAAGAAGTTTCCATTTCAGACCATTGTACTGCTTACTTTCGTCTCTGAGTCTGTAAGGCTTACCATGCAGGTCACCCCCTCCCCCTGAGCTTATCAGATTTAGTATAAGACTCCTTTTTGTCCACATATAAATACTTTTAATTAAGTTGTACTATTTTAGGCCTCTTTAATCTGAAGGAACTTATGGTCAAAAATAAATACATACACACATATATATACCTTTATGTAAATTGATAATGTTGAAACACTATTATTCTGAGAAACTTATAACCAGAAATTTCAAATCCAAGCTTTCCTAATGATGAATCCAAATTAAACTCTTCTATCATAACTGAGTGCTGTGTGGTCCTTAAAATGCTATTCAGCTCAGAAGCATTATCTTTTTAGTGCGCAATTAATCTTTTCTTTTCTCATTTTAGTAGACACATGCCCATCTGCTACTCATCATTCTACTGTTTAGCAAGACAAGGGAAGTGTCTTCTCTATGTTTCCAGCTTCACCTTGAATAAAATCTGAGAAACAGGAAGGGAAAAGAGAAACAGAGAGGAGGAGGAAGAAGAATTGAAGGCAATGACAAAGACGAAAACCAAACAGGTAAAGAGATTGATTTTATTCAGGAAATTGCAATAGGAAGATGCAAACCTTAGTGTTTGAGCAGTGCAGTTTTGCCTTAGACTTCTACAGGGAGGAATAGACAAGGTTAACGTAGAGTGATTCACAGGATTTTTTTCCTCTGCAATTTGGGGATTCCCAGTCAATGAGCTAAAATAGTAATGTTCATCTTTGTGTCTAGTTTCAAAGGGGACAAACAGTTCATTTGTGAGACAAAGAAGGGAAAGTAGGAGGGTCTATGTCTGTCTTTGTCAGAAGGTTCAGGCAAAATAGAAATGTGTGTGTTGGGCATTGCCACAGGTAAACAAGGGAGTCATGAGAAAGGGTGGACAGTGGGTCTTAATCTAACTCATGTAGGGAAGGGTGGTTCTTTAAGGTAAGCTATTCCCCATAACACAAAAAGGGGGGTTTTGGATAACAAAAGTTTAGGGAGATTCCTTAACTATCACTTTTACAGAGAGCTTGGGTAAATTTTAACATTGTCAAGAAAAAGAAAAAAAAACTCAGATTTCTTTTTAGAAATATTACATTTTTCTCTATGTTAAATTTGCTCAAAATTAAATGTATTTTACTAACTAAAGCTCTTTCTGCAACTGTCTCTGTTACAGAGCAGAAAGAATTGATCTAGCCTACACTAGTAGAGTCAAACACTGAACACTGGTAACTGCAGTAGAGAAAGAAGGACTATTTTATTATAAATGGCACAACCTAGGAGAACAAGAAGCTCATACTCAAAGTCAAACTCCCTGAGTCCAGGATTGGGGCTGGTTTATAAGGGTTCAGGAAGAACAGGTATGCAGAAGCACTAGCAGAGCAACTTTTAATGGGAGAACCTTGGAGCTTGACCATTTGTGGTAAGAAGAGACCACACAAGATTTTCCTGGAAACAAACCCTTGCTTCTGAAAGGGTTCTGGTTTTTGAGTTCAGTTTTGTCCCGGTACTTTGGTTCGAGGAAGAGGGGGTGAGACATGGTTCCAGCTGCAGCTGGAGGTCAAAGTTCTCTCCTCTGCACATGCTTCTTCTGCATGACTTGGGGTTTTGGTCTGTTTCTGAAAATCAACTCAATATTGCAATAAATAAAATAAGACCATTTCAGCTGGTACTGTGGTTACTACATTCCTTTAATTTTTTAGATATCAGTTTTTTAACTTGATTTTTAAATTTTAATTTTAATTCAACCTTTGGTTTCTTTTTTGATATTTCATATATAAATCCATTACACATCCTAATACCAACAACAAACTAAATGCATCATGTTTTGACTTGTTACTTTTTTAACATCCTTTTTCAGTTGTAATCAAAATTACTATAAATATTTTTATAATTAAAGCTAAATTAAACCTTTATAGATGTGGAAATTTTTTATTAATCAATTAGTCCAATATATTCATTTTTCAAATAAAATCTTTAGACCCATAGTTTTCATAAGTTTATACAACTAATCCTTTAAATTGCCAGGAGGAGAACTCAGCCTGCCAGACTCTTAATGTCATTCTCATCGCATTGCAACACAGTTTGCAAATGAATGGTAATATTATCTTAATATGACCATTAGAACAGATGAAAACTAAAGCAGAATGGTTCTAAACAATAAAAAAGAAGCTAGTTTTGGTTAAAGGATTTAGGAGCAAAACCTAAAAACCAATTACACTACTGAAAATATGGAAAAAAGAAGAATATACAACTAAAATTGTAGACTAAAAATAGGCAAAAACAGTGACAAAATAAGACCAAGCCAAAGGTTTTATTACTCTTAACAGATTAATATCAGCTTCATTTTCCTAAATCCTTATTTTTAAAGTCTTGTGATCCAGACTAAAATTAACTATTACTCACCTAGAGTCCTTCAAGAGTTTGACTCTAAGGTGAGGCTGCTTGGACAAGATTGGAAGGTAACTGGACTAAAAGGATCCATTTGCCTGCACACATCAGAGCCCAGTATAACATAAACAGGAGTTTGCTGCAAAGAAAGCAAGGGCTTATTTTTAAGAAGTGGCCCACTCTAGGAGACAGGTTAGCTAATGCAAAAAGACCTGGCTCCCTGATGGCTTCCAGGGGGTGGGTTATATAAAGGAAAAATCATTAGTCATGGTGACTAAGGGAGTGAGGGTCATGGTCAGGGTCGTAGTCTCTACTGATTGGTCGGCACTAGGGTAGGCGGTCATTAGTCATTGCATCTGGTTTCCCCAATTTTCTGGGCCTGGAGCTGAAACACAATTGAGACCTAGATGTTATCTTTATTTTACTAAAACTCTGTCTCTGGGTCAACAGACTGTGGGCTTTGTTCGAAAGATTATTTGATATTGATCAAAACCACATTGTCTTGAGGGTTTAATGATTAAGGGAATGGTCCTACATGGGAGGAGACAGGTGAGTCAAGGTGCTGGATGAGGCCAATTTGAACTAAAGAGAGAAGGCCATATTTAAGAAATGAGGTTTCTACATGGTGATAGCTAGAATTTATATGGTTCTTTTAATGGCTTTGTGTACTTAATGCTAATTAGGTTTTGAGTCAAGTAAAGAAAAGGCGAGGGTTTTCTTGGCAAGTCAATTTCAGCTCAAGGGCAGCCTTTGGTTAGTTTTTTAAAGTGTAGCTGCTCAGAAACCTTATTTTCTTTAATCTGGTTTTCTATTTATACTCTTTTCTTTGGACTCAAACTGGCTTCACCTAGCCCCCTGACTCATTCACCTCCCTCTCCATTACTTAATCAATCATTAAGCTCCCTGGACAATGAGGTACAGTATTGTTACAGGGCAAAATGGAATTCAGCTACCTACCGCCATACACAAGCTTAACGCAATAATTGGCGGGGAAGGAAAGTTTTTATTAACAGGTTACCTAATTTGGTGGAGCTAAGGGATCCTCTGCTCCAGACTATTGCCTTCTGCAGAACACAGAAATCCCCTTGTTCCCCAGAAGACTGAAATCCAAATCCATGCCCAGAGACCCCTCTCCATTCTTCTCCGTAGTCTGTGTGGCTACACAAATAGGTCTCATTTCATCTCTCCAGCTCTGGGCTTTCTCCCTCTCTGGAGTATGACCTTGTGAGGTCAGTATCTTCATTGCCTCCCTGCAGTTTTCTTTCTTTTCCAGGGCCAGGGTGCATTGCCAAATCACTGCAGCCAGAGGATGCTGGACCCTGTCATCAGGGCTGCTTGTGCCCTTGGAAGCTGGTGAACCTTCCCAGCCCACATGTCTGTGGGCCACTCCCAGGGTGAGAGAATGGGAGCAGACCAGGACCCATGCCATGTGGCATAGGGCTACAGCATCCAACTCAACCTGCCACTGGTGAGGTGCATATCCCATGCGAACCTGCTCCAGACCATGAGAACAGGGCAATGCAAGAGCCATCAGCAGGGACCAGCCATCCTGCAGGCCCACCACTGGCAGGGCACATGTCCTGTGAGCACCCAATTGTTCAAGCAAGGGAAACACAAGAAAGGGAAAGGCTTTTGTGCACCCTCCATTTTAAATCTTTGCCCCCAAATCCTACTCACTGTGGGAGTGTCCAAATACCAACCAATTCAGGCCAACATCCACCATGAGTGCTGGCTTACACTCTACCCCTTCTCTGGCTGCCCTGTTTCAGAAGTGGCGCCATCTTGTGTCACATGTATTGTGACCTTTTCCAGCCCCCACAACCCAGGCAGGCTCTGTGCAAATGGTGCCATGAGCTGTGTTTATTGTTTACTTTTCCCCGGAACATGGAAGCCTATCAAGCTCCTGCTGCTGTTACAATCCCAGGTTGTCTTTGGCACTTCCTAACTCCTCTCAGGGGTCCCTCCCTTCTCCAGTGAAGGCAAGCTCTTGCACTGCCTTAGGGTTTCTCCCTGCTTCCCAATGATTTGGGCAGACCCCTTTGCTACAGTTCTGATCAGCATCTAGTAGTCTTAGAAGGTCCTGGGTCTATTGACTATTGAGACAGGACTTTCAATCAAACTAGACACTATCTTGGCCTCAGTTTTGTTAAGTCCAGACCCAGGAAAGTGAAACACCCCAGAGAACAAATCCTTGTGAATTTAGACAGAACAACTCCATGGCTGACATCAGGACCAAATGCAATGATCAATTACCCCCTACTTTAGCACCAACCAACCAGTAACCACAGTCTAATTCTATTAGTTATCATTAATGAATTTTCCCTCTATAATCCATCCCTTGGAAAACATCAGGGAGCCAGGACTTTGAGCATGAGCTATCTGTGACTCCAGGCATGACTCCTTAATAAAGTCTGACTTTCTTGGCTACTAACTCCTGTTTGTGTGTGATTAGGTTTTGATGCATGCAGGCAAATGACTCCTTCAGTCCAGTAGCAAAAGCTGATAGTCTAACAAAAGAAAGTTGAATTCTTTATTTCTTTATTTATAAGAAGTTATTCTTATGGCAGGATCATACCTGGTCAAAAGAGGTGTTAAAAATAATAATAATGCCCAATTTGATGGGGAACTCAAGTGTTGGAAAATTTTAGTTTCAGGTAACAGCTAATAAGCTTAGTAATCAATGTACGTATATAAAAAGATATTGTTTCAAGAACTGGAGGTATGACCCACCTTGACTCCAGGAGACAATAAGCAGTTCCACCTTTGTGGCTCAGGAGGACTGCAAGCATTCAAGATGGTATCTGAGCCATTGTACTCCAGGGTGAAGCAATCACCACCCAGGACACAAAGACCACAGCCCAGGGCACAAGGACCACTTCAGAGGACACAGAAGAATGCTGAAGCTTTTATCCAGATAAACCTTTTCCCTGAATTCCAAACCCCTTACCTACACTTTTCTTCTCCTTATAAAAAGGGCCAGTCTATAATGGAATTTAAGACAGTCTGTTAGGGTACAAACCCGCCATCTTCTCAGAGCTCCAGCCATCTGAAAAAAGCGTCCATAAAGATTCAATCCCTATCTCTACTTATTGGGTCCAACAGGTGACAGGCAGCAGGAACACTGGCTTTTCTGGTTTCAATATGAAGTCATTTTCCCCAGAACAGCAAACCAAGACTTAATCGCAGTTTTAGCCTCTCCAAGAAATAAGACCATTAAAAAGTCAAACTAAAACATCCCAATTAGCCCTAGCGAGGTAATCTGCATGAGAAGACAATTCCCTTCCAGCATAAAGAAGATGTCCTGACCTCCAAAAAAATTATCTTTTTTTTTTTTGTTAAAAACTTCCTTGCCCCACACTCCTTTCATCTATAAAACCCTTCCATTTTGTGCAGCCCCTCTGATCTCTCTATTTCCTATATGGGATGCTGCCCACTCATGAATTGCTTAATAAATCCAATTGGATCTTCAACTTCAGCCCATGGAAGTTAGACGTTAATAGTGAAAAATTAAAATTGACCACAAATCCTAGAGTTCCCAAGATTATCTTCAGGATCATTAAATTTGTTTTTCCTTCACTCATAGGTTTTTCTAGAGGTCAAGATTCAAGAAAAAGAAATACTGTTTTTAAAATAATCAATGTACAGAAACATGAAATACCAATATTGTTGATAGAAATGCAAAATTACTTAGATTATTTGAATGTGTAGACATCATGATTGTGATAATTCACCTTATCATTTTTATATAAATGATAAGAGAATTTGGCTCTTTTCTTTTGTATTAAATGAACTACAGCTCAATAACATGAAACTTCCCTACAAGAGTGACTTATTAGAAAAAAGTTTGAGCTCAGTTGGAAACTAAAATCACCATACTTTCTTGTTTCCATATTAATTTATTCTGGAGCAAAGTATGCAACTGGTTTTATGCTAAATGATCTAAGCAACACAGGGATCAGGTAAAAATAACCAATTTACTATTTCCAAGAAATAGTTGTTCCTGAAAAATATTGTGAGGGAGGAAGAAACTCTTCTACCTTCAATGTTCTTTTGGCTTATCTAAGAATCAAATAGATCTGAGACAAAATAGCAAGAGAAAATAACCAAACTGAATATATACATATGTAAGGATACCCTTCATACATGAGAGTCAGAGAGCCTACACACAGAAGAGGTACAAGGAAAGAAAAGATATATGTCATTCTGAGTTAGGGATGAGTTAAGGTACCTTGGGGGCCTCAAAGTGTCATTACAGGATGATAATAGGTGTTTAGTAAATAGAAGTTTGCCTTACCCTATTGTTCTGTCAAAAGTGAGTACTTTGATAATCTCTTATTATGGGCAAGGACCCTAATTCAAATTCTTTGAGGTTATTAAGGGAGGGACAGAAATTTCTCTGAGCTAGAGGCTAAAGTTGCCTTTATCTCAAAACAATCACCATATTACAGAGGCACATCTTGAAGTGACTCATCCTGAGCCCCCACAATATGACAGTGAATTATTAACATAGTTTACTCATGAGAAAGCACTGAAAGATCTTGTTATGCCAGCCAATCCAAAGCTACCACGTCACAAACTCTGTCAATCCCAATCAGTGCTCCACCTTGCAAGACTCACCTGAAAGTCACCCAGCCCAGGTCCTAAACCCCTTAAAAGTATTCAACCAAAGCCTTAAGCATAGTAAATATCTTCTCCAGAGATCTTTCTTCTGAAATGTTTCAAAGACACTGTCAAGAGGCTGCACTTACAGCATTGTTACACTTAGATTTTTTGAATTTAACTTATTTTCCTGGTGATAATTTTGGAGTTATCAATCAACCAGGCAGTACTATTTACCATATTTAAACTATCTAAACCTCAATTTATCACATGAAATTGGTTATTGCAATCATTCTTTGTATGGATAACTTGTGGCTTTGCATATTTTAAACAACAGTTAGAGTATTTTCAATTAAAACATTGCAGTTTACAAACTTTTAAAAATTACATGATTTTATAAATTCTTATAAACTTTTGGTTTGTTCTTTTATTAAAAACAAGTTCATAATATAAGTTAATTAGTATGTCATAATCACAAGCAAGGAACAGTTTACAATACAATTAAAAACCTTATTTTTCTTTATTTTTCCTGGCCTCAACAAAAATGGCTTTAAAAACTTAAATGAGTGTTTTCTTCCATGAACAATAAATTAATTGCAAAATATTTTTATTGTCTTTGGAAAGTGTCTATATATCCAATTGAAAAAAAAAAAAATCAGCTACAAACTCAATGGCTCATCAATGGATATGCTCAAGCCAACCTCAGATAATGGGTTTTGGATATATTATTGAAGGGAATCAAGAATCCATTAGAATGTAAGCTCCACCATAGCAAAGGCTTAGTATGTTTTATTTACTCACATATCCCAAATGTTTAGAGTAATAGTTGCCATATAGCTCAATAAATACTTGGAGAATATATGAATAAATGAGCCAGAAACATAGACTATATAATATTTAAATTTTAAAAATTGTATGCATAAGATAGCTCCATGAGTCTTTACCATGAGCCCTGTGCTTTATCAATTCTTAATCTGGCCTTCCTCTAACCACCCTCTTCTCTCACAAAGTGAGAAGTCCTCAAGGCCAAGGGGTGTGGTTCCAAGAGCCCATGGCACTCTGTGGGAGAGCACCCTGGGGAATCCATACCCAAGTAAAGTAGCCCATAGCTCACTTCCAGAAGCTGCAAGGATCTTTTCCTCCAGGAGCAAAGTGAAGCCTGAAGACTGGCTGTAACCAAGGATTAGCTCTTTGTGTAGTTAGGGATGATGGCACCTTCACTTGCAGAATGTGGTATCCACGTCTATGTGAATGCGGCTCCTCAAAGTACACGTCTGAGCAAACAGAAATAAGATGGAGTGGGCTATGGGCTGGAAGCCGTGGGCCTAGAACTGGCTCTGCCTGCATCACCAAGTACCAGCAAAGAATATCAAGGAATCTAAAAATTCTATGTTGTAACTGGCTTCCCAGAACATTTTAAAGGAATGATTATCAAAGAACGAGGTGAAACATTTTATTTAAGAAATGGTTAGCTTCACTTATCACTTTAAAGTATTTAGACACAGGACATGGACATCTTAACTGTTAAGTGTGGCCCGTGCCTAATACTTATTGTCTCCATTTACCCTGAGGATGAAGACTTGACTAGGTGGAAACTCAGTAAGTTGACTTTTATTGTACATGGGTTTGGACAAATACTCATGTTTCTCTTTGATAAGTTTTTGTACCTAAGGGATAAGACCTAAGCACCATGATTAGGGGTTCTTCAGGCAAAGCCACAAAAACCATTCAGTTGCTGAATCACTTTAGTAGATTATTGAAGCTACAGCTTCCCAGACACTACCTTCAAAGACTCTGATTCATTATGTGTAGGGGATGGGAGTGAAGGAGATGGAGTGGGCACATGTTTAACATGTCTCTCAGATGATTCTGATGTCTATGACCTGTGGATCACATTTTGTAAAACACAATTGTAGGGAAAGTAATAAATGGTGATTCTAAGCTTAAGTTTAGTTTTGGGCTTAGTCAAGAAGATCAATCACAAATATCCTAGATGCTAACAAATGGCCAACCAGTTTCTCAGTGTGAGACACCACATCAGAATTAGAAGCCAAATTTTTAGTCAGAATGAAGTGTATACTTGTCCGGAAGGCCATCTTTGATCATTTTTGGAGAGGGCTGTAGAGTGTAAGCAGTAAAGTGTCAATATCAGAGTATAGGATTTGAGAAGGAGGAAAAGACATAACAATATGAAGGACAAGTGCCAACTGCTGAGATAATACTGAACAAATAACATTTTCCTGGATTATTCTCTGTGATTTAGTTATAGCAATAACAATAATGAACAATTATGTTAACAATGATAAGATTTTTATGCTCTTAAATTTTATTATTTTTGCTCACTAACTTTATGTTTTCAAGTGAAAAATTTTCAATCAGAGTTATATCAGGGTGTGAAAACCAGGTTGAGAGAGCCTGGGGAGGGGTATCCAAATCTTTTGTTAGTGTGGCAAATTGTATATCAAAGACTAAACTATTTAATTTTTGCCTCTTCTGTTTTACATGTAATGACTTTTCAAATTTTGTGTTAACATAAATTTTATAAAATGGTACTATTTGAAAATGTGGACACAGTTATCCACTTGAACATGCCCCACTTCCTGGTCATGTTTGTGATTTCACCCCTTTATATTTTTCTTACCTAAAATTTTGTTAGTCAAGAGTTTAATGTGGTTCATTTATAGAGTTATTGAAAATTTCAAGTTTTGTATATTAATCATCTTTAAGAAATATTGAAGAATATTAGAAAAATCATTCTCCATTTTTCAAAATTATTAATCTTTCTATTTGCTGCTCAAGTTAGTCATATCTGACTATCAGTTTAGATGTTAAATTAACTTCCTCCCCTCAGTTTTCATAATGATATTATGATAATATAAGAAGTTATACTAAGTTATAATATATTAATAATTATATTATTAAGTTACCATATGTACATTATACACGAGGTCTGTCCAGAAAGAATCCAGCCATGTACTATGAAACATAAAGACATTTATTGAAGAAGTTACAAAATACAAGAAACATTGTACACAGGACAATGATGCCTCAGTTCCCTTTCAAGTAGGCACCAGGGGAGCTCACACAGTTCTCCCAGTTGCCATCAGTTCTCTTGTCATATTTTTCTGAATCTCATTGATGGTCTGAAATCACTCCCTTTTCAAAGATGATTTTAATCTTGGGATAAGCCATAAATCATAGGGCACCAAATCTGGCTGTTTGGGGTGGGGGGGTAAGTCACCTGGGTGATTTGATGTTTTGCCAAAAAACTGCACAAGATGTGATACATGAGCAGGTGTATTGTTGTGATGAGGCTGCAAATCACCAGCTGCCCATAGCTGCGGCCTTCTGAATCATCTGAATACTTTCCATTGAGGAATGTTCAAGCTTAATACACAATTTGGTGCAGATTTATTTCTCTACTTGCTCAGTCATTTTGAATGTGACGGCCACACAGTATACATGCTCACTCAATGATGTCTACTGCCCCTACTGACTAGTACAGTGAAGTCATCATTGTTCACGCATGCGCATTCCAGTCCACTCTGCTTGGCTATCAGGTTATATCAATGTCACGCAAATTGTTTTTGTTAAATTAACAATGATTGGACTTTTTCCAGAAAGACCTCATACATAATAATTTAATTATTATGTAAATATAAATTCTAATGAATAAAATAAACTGACAAACAAAATAGAACCATAAGTATGGATGCATAGAAGAAACTGAGAGATGTGAGAGGGAAAGGGTGTGGGAGGCCTGGATAAAAGAAGGTGAAGAGATTAATCAAAGAACATACATGCATAGCCTATGGACACAGACAACAGTGTGGTGAAGGTCAGGGGAGGAGGGGGCTGGGTGGAGGTGATCAAAGAGGGGGAAATATAGGGACATTTGTAATAGTGTCAACACATAAAGAAAAAGAAAAAATCGCACCACAATCAGGGAAAATATACTGTAATTAATAGACCACAAATATAAAAATTATAATATGAAACAAATCATGTTATATTATGCTTAATATTACAGTAGTCCCTCTCTATATCACAGTTCACTTATCACAGCCTCATTATATCACGGGAATTTTTTAAATATTATATTTAATTATTTATCACAGATTTTTTGCTATATCGCCAGATTTTGCGGTACTGTATACGTATGTTGTTAAAGTTACGTAGGTTTAAGAGTGTAGAATATGTTTAAGAACATAAGTAGTGTTTATAAAAGTGTGGAAAAGGTTAATAAGGGAGTGGTAAAGGTTAATAAGGGACTGGGAATGGTTTATAAGTGTGTGGAAAGGGTTTATAAAGCTTTAAAATATATATAAATACTAAAATAAATGTAAGGTTCTTACTTCACGGATTTTCACCTATCGCGGGGCCATCTAGAACATAATACCTGTGATAAGTGAGGGAATACTGTATAGCAATTATATATTCTTAGATTATTATACATTATTGTATATTCTGTATAATGTTTTATAATAATATAATGCAACATTATGTAATAATAATTTATAATATAACTCATAACATAATATATACTATTTATTATACTATGTTATACATAATCACATATGATAAAATAAGTTGTAATATATAATTAATAATTCATAAGTGAAGTTGAAATTTTCATCTCATGAAAAATAATCTAACACAATGTAGAGTACTGAGACATTCAAATACTGAATAGATTCAAATGAGATCTGTGTAATTCAATACAATCTATAGAGTCATATTCTTCAGGTCTATAAACTGCTCACAAATCTCTAAAACTGTTATATTATTTAAAGGTGAGTTGCAGTGCTTCCCATTTTCATCATTTGGAAGAAAAATAAAAACTCACTATGCTTTAGTGACAAAAGAAATATTCCTTTGGTGTTTGCACATTTAATTATATCTTTTAACCTGCTTTTGGGAATCTCATTAATTGGCATGCAAATCCTATATATTATACTGCATACTTACTAATAACACATACATCATGGATTCTAATTCATATTATATAATCAATACCTTACTTACTGAATATGAAAAATTTAAGAAAATGAGAAAATGCATACCTAGAATTAGTAATATACTAATCAATTGTTGTTGTTTCCAAAACTTTAAGTACATAAGTGCATCTTTTAACTGCTTATTTGTAGTGTCAAAAATTTGACACTAAGATTGTAAAAAAAAATTCTATCTTTAGGCAGTCTCATGTTTCTAATAAGAAAAAGAATAAGATCCTCATTGGAAATATCTCTGTTTTCACTTGAAGATACACATATTTCATTTGAGGGTGTGAATATGAGATGGAGTTTCTTACTAAGCTTTTAAGGGTTATTTGTTCCGGTAATTTTAAAATGCTCATTATAACAGTCATAAATGACATTGAATGTGGAAATATCTATTCTGGAATCACTGGTTTAATATACTTTTGAGTACATGAGCTTTATTCAGCCTAGAGGAATACTTTAGATTCTGAAAGTAATTAATATATCACTGATCTCTCTTTAACTTTTTTAAACAAAGATGTGATGGAAGTAAAACTTGAAGGCAGACACACATACCAACAGCAGCGCACACAATCTAGGTTTTCAAAAATACAACATAACTATTTCAACAGCGTAAGATTTCTGGTACATAAGTAAAAATTCAAGGAGGACCTTTAGATCTGTGAAGCAACATATTTTCAGTGATATAAGACTAGGAAAGACCATGTACTTCAAATTTCTGATTAAGTAATCCATTCATAACACTGTAAAAATTTATTCTCAAAGATGATATTTTAGAAACTCAGTATTTCCATTTATCCCCAAGGATATTATTTTACTAAGAAATCTAACAGTAAGAGAAAAGAATCTCAAATTTTGACAAAGGGAAGTGAAGTAGGATCTTGGCTTTGGTTCCCATTAATAATTATTCTGTTCTAATATTTTTCTTGAAAACAAAACTATGGTTTTTGGTAAACAGCCAAAGTTTCCAATAATTCTTCAATAATCCCATGTGACACATTTCTAGATATGGCTTTACAGGTGTTTATGATTAAGAAAATAAAAATTACTTTAATTTTTGCATAAAATCTAGCTTTTTATAAGAGCTGACTGAGTTTCTAAAAGCTGCTCTAAAGAGTTGAGGTTATTCATATTAAAGATGTGAATTAATGGGTTCAAAATCTCATTTTTCCATTTGGATGCTCTAACAGCTTTAATAGTCAATAAGGTAATAAGTGGAAATGTGCTGTAAATTATTAAAATTTAGTTTCTACATAGCTAATAAATTGAATAGATATTCAGTTCACTGCTCACAATTTAATCCAAAATCTTATCCATTTTATGAGATACTATGAACAGTATCATTTGACTTCATCCTTCACCCATTCTGATAATCGTAAAATGTAGTTATGTTGTTTTCTGTTTTCCTAGGCTCAAACCTGCAATGTCCTTCTAAGTGAGGCATGTGAAAACCAATAGCCCTTTTATGCTTTTAAATATTTTAGAAAAAAATAAACTTTATAAACATTGTTATAATAAAGTTACACCTATAAATTTATAGTAAAGTAAAGAGGATTTATTGTATTAAACATGTCTTAGGTTTCTAAGAAGTTAATTCCCTATCACTTGCTGTTGGTGGTTTCTTACAATAGATTCATAAATATATTGGTCTTTCCAGTCAAACTCAGAATTGTGTTGATTTCCTCACTCACTTGGTACAGCTCAGAGACATCTTGTCATCAGTGACTGGCAGTGATGGGGGACTATTCATGCTATGACACAATGCTTATTGAAATGGTTTTCCATGCCTTAACCTTTATTAATGGAAAACCAACACTGGATATCTTAAAGCATGTGTGTGTTATTTGTTTTTAACAGAATACTTTCAAGCTAGGAAATCTGGTATCTACAATGCTTGTTCTGTCACTTCATTCAGCTCTCTGCTTAGTTGTCATTTTACCAGAGACCTAACATCTGACCTAACTAGCACCTACTCATTCTCATCACCACCAGTATCAATACCCTCATCTGCTTTATTTTCCTTATAGCACTTATCACCTAAACTATTACCTTCTAATCTGTTTACTTCTTTCTCTCTCAACTACAATGAAAGCCCCATGAGAACTGTCTCCCAAAACTACTTTCTGCACTTCTGTATCCTCAGATTATATAACCTTGTAAAGTATGTAGTGTCCTCAATAAATATTTATTGAATAAGCGAATGCATAAATTCCATATCTATAAAAAATTTGTTTATGTTTTAGATTTTTGTTTTTTAGTAAAAAAAAAAAAGAGGATTAACCATATAAGTTTACCACTTACTTTGGAAGGAGGTGATCTTAGTGAGCTGTGTACTACCAACATTGATTGGTTATATCTCAAAATGCTCCCTGAAAATTACAGGGAAGCTTGGGCTACAAATGGCTATGGTGTGGAGAAATGCTGATATCCTAACATTATAACATCAGTTCACATGATCTGGTTTAATTATGTTTAAAATAGGATATTGAATCTGAAAATATGAAAAGAAGTCATTGTGGTGTACACTCTGGTGGATGCTGTTGGTGATCTGCCCAGATCCACCCTCACTAGTGGTGCCTTCGTTGCCCAGCTGCTGTGCATGTAGCCTAACAACAAACACATACTTCTCCAGAGAACTGCACATACCAAACAGCTACCAGGAGACATTTCCCTCACCCCAAATCAAATATTAACTGACTGACAGGGAGTCTGAAAGCTTTTCTTCCTTTTTCTAAATAATCTTATTTATCTTCTAGTCCAATTAGTTTTGTGTAGTGTGCAACTGAATCTTCCATTAAACCTTATTTTGACAATGATGTTATCCTAATTCATTCTTTTTGGATAGGTGATTGTTTGTGTTCCAAGATTATTTTATATATAGGATGGGAACACACAAAAAAAACTAGGATTATCTTTAGGAGGGCAGGCCCCTTGTAGTACAGCTAGATGAGTGTTCTAGGAACCCATTTGTATCAGTGTACCAGCTGGCATTGTTGTGAGAGGCTGAATTCAGCTTCGGTAAATTTTTTGAAGACTTTCAAAACATTTGTCCACTTCATGATTGGTGACTTATGAGCACATTTGCCCAGACCACACTGAGTGTTCAGCAGCTTTTGACCAAAAATGATATGACCCATGTGCCCCACTTCCCTATTCACCTGATCTTGCCACAAGCAATATTTTTGTTGTTGTTGTTTGTTTGTTTCTCTGGATAAAAAAGTCCTCAAAGAGAAACATTTTGCCAATGTGGAAGAGGTGGAACAAAAAAACAGCAGAAGCACTAAAAGGCATCAAAACTGATGAGTTCAAAACTGTTTTGAGTGGTGGAAAAAATGTCTCAGTAAGTGCATTACATCAAATGGAGAGTACTTTGAAGGTTTAAGAGTGTAGAATAAATGTAAGGTTCCTACTTCGCAGGGGCGTCTAGAACATAATAAACATGATAAGTGAGGGAATACTGTACTTTGAAGGTGACTGAAGTTTAAACGTGTAAGAATAAATACACAATTTTTTATGAATAAATTCTTTTGGGGGAGGTCCTCCTCTTATTTGGTGCCCTCTAGCAGTCAGTAAAAGTCAAAAACATTTACCACTGTTCAGTGGAAATGAGGCCACACCCCAAGAGTGTCATTGGAGGTCATAGGGGAACAGTAACAAGCCACTCCAATCCCTCTCAGTTAATATGGTTTTAACCTCAGTGGCCCAGTAGGGGGTCAGTCCTCCCACATCTTTCCAGTACTTATAGGGAGAACCTCCCTATCTCTGGTGTCAACAAAGACTAATTGGGGGGATCTACAATGTTTATTCAAAACTGAATATAATGAGGGGACACTCTCCCTCACCTTGAACACATTCTTCTGCAAGAATGGAGTCAGAGAAGTGTCAGAGAAATCAAGAGGAAGATTTAAATTAAATCAAAAGTCTACACACATGTTACCCACAATATTCAGGTTTTAAAAGAAATTCACTAGTCATTTCAGGAACCAAAAAAGCTCTCAAAGGAAGATCTCAAACAATTACCAATATCAAGAAACAGTGCATATCACTATAGTCTCTGCAGCCCTCAGAAATAAAATAAGACAATACTATGGACAATTCTGCATACATAAATTGGAAAGCTTGGGGGAAATAGACAAATTTCTCAAAAACACAACAACCAAGACTTACCCAATATGAAATATATTATTCGAATGGATCAGTAACTATCAATATTAGGAAAATTTAATTTATAATTTAAAACTTTGAAAAAAAGAAATCTCCAAGTTTAGGTTGTTTTATTATAGAATACTACCAATGTTAAAAAAAAAAGAAAGACTAAACTCTCCCCCTGAAACTAGAGATACTTCAAGAATATCTACTCTCACTAATCTTATACAACATAGTAATGGAAGATTTTTGATAAGGCAAGCTTTAAAAGTAAATAAAAGATATGAGAATTAAAATTAACAAAATGGGCAGAAGACCTGAATAGACATTTCTTCAAAGAGGACGGGATGGCTAATAGACATATGAAAGGATGTTCAATTTAATTAATAATCAGAGAAATGAAAATTAGAATGAGTTATCACCTAACACTTGTGAGAATGATTATTATCAATAAATCAACAAACAACATGTTTTGGTGAGGATGTGACAAAAAGGGAACTCTTGTGCATTTTGATGGAGTTGCAGATTGGTGCAGCCACTATAGAAAACAGTATGGAGGTTCCTCAAAAAATGAATAATAATACTACTTTATGACCCAGAAATTCCAATTCTGGGTATATATCTGAAGAAATTCAAAACACAAATTTTAAAAGATATACGCACCCCTATGTTCATTGCAGCATTGTTTACAATAGCCAGCATATGGACGCAACCCAAGTGCCTATCAATAGACCAATGGATAAAGATATATACTACAGTAAAAAAGAAGAAAATCTTATCCTTTTTGACAGCATGAATAAACCTGAAGATCATTAGGCTAAGTGAAGTTAGCCAGTCAGAGAAAGACAAATACCATATGTTTTCACTCATATGTGGAATCTAATGAAGAAAATAAACTAACAAAATATAAACAGACTCACAGATACAGAGAACTGACTGATAGCTGTCAGAGGGGAGAGGTGTTGCAGGACTGGGTGAGAAAGGTGAAGGGATTAAGCAAAGAAAAAGAACCTGTTAGACATAGACAATAGTATGGTGATTACCTTAGGGGAAGGGGGGTGGGAGAGGTAGAAAAGGGTACAGGGGAAATAAATGGTGATAGAAGGGGACTAGATTTGGACGGTGAACACACAATACAATACACAGAATATATATTATAGAATTGTACACCTGAAACTTATATAATTTTATTAACCAGTGTCACCCCAATAAATACAATTAAAAAC
This sequence comes from Furipterus horrens, assembly GCF_987537825.1. Classification (NCBI taxonomy): domain Eukaryota; kingdom Metazoa; phylum Chordata; class Mammalia; order Chiroptera; family Furipteridae; genus Furipterus; species Furipterus horrens. Next base: position 33,532,340 of record NW_028327178.1, read on the forward strand.
AAAAACAAGCCCAGGGTGGCTCCGTTGGCTGGTTATCGGCCCCTAAAGCAAAAATTTGCTGGTTAGATTTCTAGTCAGAACATAGCCTGGGTGGCAGGTTTAGTCCCCAGTCAGTGGCGGGTTTAGTCCCCAGTCAGGACATGTACGAGAGCCAACCAATTGAAGTTCCTCACATTGATATTTCTCTCCCTCTCTTTTCCCCTCTCTTCCCCTCTCTCTAAAAATAAATACATCAAATAAAAACAAAAAAGATGTGGTACAAATGTAATGAAATATTACATGGTGATAAAAATGAATGAAATATTACAGTTTGCAGCAACATAAATTAACCTCAAAGATATTACGTTAAGTGAAATAAGTCACATAGAGAAATAAAAATACCATGTTATTTCATGTATATGTAGAATATAAAGAACAAAATATATGAACAAACAAAACAGAAACAAATTCATAGATACAGAGTATAAAATTTATGGTTACCAGATGAGAGGGGGATTGGGGACTGGGTAAAAAAGTGAAGGTATTAAGATGTACAAATTGGTAATTATAAAATCATTCCTGGATGTGAAGTACAACCTAAGGAATACAGTCAACAATACTATAATAACCATATATGATGCCAGGTGGTTACTAGAATTACTGGAGGGATCACTGTGTAAATTATATAAATGTCTAACCACTATGTTGTACATCTGAAACTAATATAAAATAATATTGGATGTCAACTTTAATTGAAAAAAAAACATGGATTACTTTAAAAATGTCATATTTGTATATAATATGTCTTGTAGAAATTTCTAAGAAACTAAAAAAAAAAAAATTCCTGAAACTAATAACTGAGTTCAGCAATATTGCAAGATGCAAGGTCAGCATAAAAATAAGCTATGTGTCTATATACTAACATTGAAGATAGGGGCAGCAAAGTTAAAATACAATACCGTTTATAACTTTTAAAGAGAGAGAGAGAGGGAGAGAGAGACACACACAGAGAAAGAGAAGTGTAAAACTAACAAACGTGCAGGACTTTTATGCTAAAAACTATAAAATATTGATGAGATAAATCAAAGATGGCTTAAATAAGTGGAAAAGCACACTATGTTTTCCACAAGATTGGAAACTTAACAAAGATATCATATCTCCACAAATTGATATACACATTTCAGAAAATTTCTGTCAAAATCACTGAAACATTATTTGTCAATATAAAAGAGATTTTTTAAAAATATGTTAAAATGTAAATGAACTAGGATGGCTAAAACAATTTAGAAAAATAATAAAGAAATAGTATACCTAATTTTCAAACTTATACCTACAGTATTCAAGACTGTGTGGTACTGATGAAAGATGGACATGGATCAATAGAACAGAATAGAAAACCTAGAAATAAAATTCATAGAAATATACCCAATTCACTTTTTAACTAAAGTGAAAAATTCAATAGAAAAAGAATAACATTTTTAACAAATGATATTAAGACATTTTTACTTCCTTAGGTTAAAAAAAAAATTTGAACCTTGATCTCATACAAAAGTTAACACAAAATGTAAACCAAAAAGATATAAAACTTTTAGAAAGAACGTAGTGAAATATTATTGCAATTTAGGGTTAGGTAAAGTGTTCTTAGATTTAACACAAAATATTTATCCATGCAAGAAAAAACTGATGAGTTAGACTTCATCAACATAAACATTCCAGGATGGAGACTTGATTTGCTGTGGTGACCACACAGTACACTATACAGATGATGCGTTGTAGAAGTGTGCACCTGAAACCTGTAAAATTTTGTTAACCAGTGTCACCTCAATAGTCAATAAAAATGAAATAATAAATAAATTAAAATATTTTATTCCACCAAAGACCCTGTAAAGAGAATGAAAAGACAACTTACAGAGTGGGAGAAAATATTTGCAAACCATGTACCCAAAAAAGAGCTAGATTATATAAAGAAGGTAAATAATAATATAATATAATTAGATAAAGGACAAAAGTTCTGAAGAGACCTTTCACTGAAGAATATATACATGTGGGCAATAAGCACATAAAAATGTATTTAACAACAAGGGCTATCCTAGAAATACAAATTAAAACCACAATGAGATATAATTATGCACTGGGTGGAGCAAAAGTTAGGTTTACAGATTTTTGTATGTAAAATAATATAACAAAACAAATAATAGTTCAAGAATAAACTTAGTGTTCTGTGCACTCACAACTGTAAATCTATTTTTTCTCCACCCTCTATTTATCAGGCTGGTTAAAATAAAGAACCATGAAAACACCAAGTTCTGGTGAAGATGCACAGAAAGTACATCAGCCACAAATTACTGGCAGTGATGTAAACTGTTACAGTTACTCAAAAAAAAAAAAAAAAAAAAAAAAAACAGTTCGAGAGTTGCTTAAAAATTAATCATACAACTCTCATATGAACCGGTAATTACACTCCTGGGCATTTATCCCAGAAAAATGAAAACTTATGTTAATGCAACACTCTGGATAAATCTTTAAAGAATTATGCTAAGTGAAAAAAGCCATCCTAAAAGTTATCTCATGAATATTTTTTAAATAGTTGTCTCACATTATAGGATTTTATTTATTTAACATTTTAAAAGAATTGTGATATACATTAGAATCTTTTTTAGCTATAAAAAAAATGGTATCTTGCGACTTCTGGCCAAGATGGAGGTGTAACAGATGCGCTGCATCTCCCTCCACAACTAAGAAGGAAAGCAACTACCTTAAGACTAGAGATAACCAGAAGTTTCAGAAAATCAAGCTGCATGGAAGTCCAACAAAGATATAAAGAAGAAATACTCATCCAGACAGGTAGGAGGGGCGGAGAGGACACGGTGTGGTGGTGGCAGCAGTGGTGGCAGCAGTAGGCCAGTGGAAAGCACAACACACATTTTAAAAAGTCAGGAGGGACACCTGGGGAGGATTCCCAACTCCTCACCAGACCAAGCAGCTCATAGTCCCAGCACCAGGAAAAATTAACCCTCATTGCTCCTAACTGTGCAAATCAGTGAGGGTTGGGGCAAAGGAAGAAACTGCCAGTCTCTCAGCAGAGTCAGTTTGTTTAAAGGTCCCCCGCAGTTCTAGAACACCCACAGACCCAGGGCACAGCTAGAGGGGTACCAGTCCCATACGAAAGTGAGAGAAGTGCCTGGAAAAGGGGCGAATGCTGGGCAAGCGGCATTGTTCCCTCTCAGACCCCTCCCTGCACATACAGTGCCACAGTGTGGTGAAACGGGTTGCCCTGTACTGATGAGTCCCTAAGGCTCCACCCCTTACAACATAACAGAAGTAACAGCTCTGTCTAAGACATAGAGGCAAAAAAACATAGGAGCCTGTCAAGATAAGGAGACAGAGACATATGACCCAAAAGAGGGAATGGGTCAACATTCCATTGGGAGAACTAAGCGATGAGAAGCTAGCCAACTTAACAGATGTAGAATTCAAAACACTGGTGATAAAGATGCTCACAGGCTTGATAGATAGGATTGAGTATGGCAAACACATAAGGGAAGAAGTGAAGGCTATGCTAAGTGAAAAGAAGGAAAATCCACACAAAACAAATGGTGAAGAGAAGAAAATTGGGGTTCAAATCAATGATTTGGAACATAAGGAAGAAAAAGCAGTCAACTAGTACAGAATGAAGAAGCGAGAATTTTAAAAAATGAGAAGAGGCTTAGGAACTTCTGGAAAGAATTTTAAACGTGCCAATTTGGTTGCAATGAAAAATTCTTTATTAAACATTCAATGATTCCTATCCATGAAAATGTGTAACAGATTATGTGCAATTTATTCTTAATCAGAGAGGAGAGAATCGCTGTCCTAGTATTTTTTTTTTAATATCCCTCCTAGCTTTGTGTCTGAAGATCCAGAAGTGTTACCAAAAATAAAGTGACAGAACCTAAAACAACAACTAGATATTTGGTAGAGGAAGAGGGTAAGGTTGAAAGCTCTATTTCATCTACTAATATGAGACAAAAAATATAATTTTGCCTATGAGTATTGCAAATAAAAAAATGATATTACTGTCTCACAAGGCTTCTTGTAAATGAGCTACATGAGCTGTAGCTAATAAAAATAATAAATTAGGACTTCCGGCCAAGATGGAGGCATAGACTGACATGCTCTGTCTCCCTCTACAACTAAGAAGGATTACAGCTAATGCAAAACCAAAAATAATAAGTTCCTGAAAATAAAGCTACATGGAAGTCCAACATATACAGTCATAAACAAGTGGTGCTCGTCCGGATGGGTAGGAAGTGCGAGTCCGCAGCTGAAACAGATCAAACTGTGCTGGAGGCAGCAGCCACAGCGGCGAACGGCAGGACCTGGTGAGCAGATGCCTGTGTTTGGGGGGAGGAGAGAGGCACCTGGGGGCCACCCCGGATGCAGTCCAAATCCTTCGGCTCGCAATTTCAACAGCGGAGAGGGCAGACCCCGTTGGGAGGCGGCCCTGTTCGCCAGCGGAGAGTAACAGTGGGAATCCATCTGGGACCGCCGTCCCCACGCAAAGCACCACAGGGTGGTGAGAAAGGTCGCCAGGTTGTGATGAACACACAGGGCTCTGCCCAATACAGCGTAGGAGGTGTGACAGTGCCCTGCCCAAGAGGGAAAGATAAACAAAATGATCAGAATGGCAGAATTAATGATTGAAATACCAATCAAACAGCTAATGAGAAAACAAATATAAGCCTTGACCAAGGAACAAATAACAAATCTTTTGGAAGCTCAGTTTAGAGCCATAGTTATAAGACAGCTTACAGACCTAACAGCGGGGCTGAATCAAGACTGGGAAGGAATAGATGCTAGCCATGCTGAAATGAACAAAAATACATACAAGACAAGTGATGAGGAAGGAAAAGCCATGGATCAAGTCAACAAATCGGAACATAAGGAGGGAGCAAACAGTCAACCACTGCAGAAAGAGGAAATGAAGAGTGAGGAATATGACGAGAGGCTCAGAAACCTCTGGGATGGCTATAAGAGAACGAACATTCGGGTTCTCGGATTGCCAAAGGGTGAAGAAGAAGAATTAGAAATAGAAGAATTATGTGAAAAAATAATGAAGCAGAACTTCTCTAACTTGGGGAAGGAGGCGAACTTACGGGTCCAAGAAGCACAGAGAGTTCCGGATAGACTGGACCCAGGGAGGACCACACCAAGACACATTATCATCAAAATGGCAAAAATTAAAGATAAAGAGAGGATCTTCTTTTTAAGTATAATTTATTGATTATATTGTTACAATAATTCCAATATTCTTTTCTTTGCTCCCCTCCGCCCAGCACCCCCCTCCCCCAACAATATGCCCCCAAGTCATTGCCCTTGGGTCATACATATAAGTTCTCCTGCCTCACCCTTTCATATATTCTTCTTCTTTTTTAAATTAATTAATTAATTAATTATTTTAACAATAAAAATAACAATCCCTCCCTTTTAGACTGAAGATCCTTTATAATCTTATAAAGGACAATGGGCGAAGGTCTTGAGCTCCTCTAGCTGCTTCAAGCTGGACATGGTCATCGTCCTACCTACCCTTGGGTCCAGAAATCCCTAATAAGAGTGGGGGTGTGGAGGGGAGGGTGGCCTTCCCACATGGGGAAGGATCGTGCAGACTCCAGCTCATTTGGCTGTCCCTGGACAATGGCATGCTTGATTTAACAGGCTGGCATCCTTGTTGTATTCTGGAGGCAACATATTTGGCAACAGGGTTAAAAGACATCATTCAATCTATAACCACTAGATGACAAAAGACAGGTATTGATTTTTCAATGTCCCACATTACGGAAAAAAAGAGCTTCTTTAGAGGAAGGTGTGCCAGGTACATCTCACCTGTCCAAAACCCTTTTGCCTATTATACTTAGTTTGGGCTGAGGGAAATAGTTTAGGTTTCTCCCCTCTCAGACCTCTGGGTCCTTTCTGTCCAAGCCATTAGGGCAGAAAAGAGAAACCAGTTTTAAAGTGAAGCCCACAGACCACCCCATTCTTCATCAACCCAGCCACTTAGTTCAGCCAAACCATAGAGTCTCAGGAGGCAGCGATGCAGACAGGATTAAGTGAGGCCTATACATACAGACAATCACTCAGGTAATGAGATCGTAGGCTTATGTCCTTTGAAAACAGAAAACATATGTTAATTTATGTAACATAACCCACATACAAGTCTCTAAATCTGTAGGACTGTCTTATTGGAAAGACATTCAGTTGCAAGACATTTAACATTCTTCTTGTCTGTAAATTAAACATCTTTGATAATACCACAGACATAGTTTAACTTTCAAATGAAAACAAATTTTAAATGAAAAGAAACTTTAAAGACAGTTAGCTGCACTACTTTATAGCCTACCACTGAGCATTGTGATTTTCCTTGAATCACGATTTTTCTCCCTAAGATTACCCTCCTTGTCATTAAAGGGACTGCATTAAGTCCATTTTTAATTTATCCTGTTCATTTGCATAAACACAACAAGAGCAGCAAATGATCACTTATGATCTTTAGTTCCGCTTTGCTGGAACTTACACAAAAAACATTTAGGGTGACCTTTAGTTTGCCCTTCAGGGCACAGAAGCAGAACCACATACCTGGCATTCAGCCTTGCCTGTAAACACCTGTCTTTTCCAAGTCCTTCTGGTTTTCCATTGTGCCCTAAAGTCCTTTCTAGCCATCTTTCAGGAAAACAACCTTCATTCCTTCCCTGGAAAGATTGCCATGGGCCGCGCATCAAACCAAGGTACCAGGCCTTTTATCTCGTGGGTTTTTATTACCTTTGAAAGTCAATCCCAGTTCCTCAGGGCTTTTCAGTAACAACCAGAGCCCAAGCATGTCTCCTTTAGGCCTGACATTCCAGTCAAAGTCTTAGTCAGAAAAATCTATTAACAACTGGTCTTATTAGTTTTATGCAAAGAAACTTAAGTCATTACTTACTTCTTTAGAATGCCAAACCCTGGAGGGATCAGATAGGGAGAAAAATATACAGTGTGAAGGAAAATCCTTGTCCTTCTAATATTCACTGAACTAGCATTTCTATTCTTCATATTTTCATTTTTTTTCCCACTAAAATTTATTTTGTTTGCTTTTCCACTACAGTTGTCCCATTTTTTCCCCCTCTTGCTTCCCTGTTACCTGCCCCCACCTTCTCCCACATTCAGTCCCCACCCAGTTGTCCATGTCCGTGGGTCATTTATACATGTTCTTTGACTAGACCCTTCCCCTTCTTAACCCCTTCTCTCCCTCCCATCTCCCCCCTTGTTACTGTTAGTTTATTCCTTGTTTACATACCTCTGGTTCAATTTTGCTCATTTGTTTGTGTTGTTCATTAGTTTCCTGTAATAGGTGATAGCATAAGGTAATTTTCTTTTGTTGCCTGGCTTATTTCGCTAAGCATAATTCTCTCTAGTTCCATCCATGTTGTTGCAAATGGTAGAAGTTCCTTCTTTCTTTCAGTACTTATTCATTGTCATTTTCCCCCTTTGTACTGGTGTTCCTCTCTGTCTCTCTCTGTTTCTTCATCTTCTTAAAGCAGACCCTTTAGCATCTCTTGCAATGCTGATTTGATGGAGATGTATTCTTTTAGCCTTCTTTTGTCTTGGAAACTCCTTATTTCACCTTCCATTTTGAATGAGAGTCTTGCTGAGTAGAGTATTCTTGGTTGTAGGCCTTTGTTTTTCATTGCTTAGAATATTTTTTGCCATTCCCTTCTGGTTTGTAGTGTTTCTGCTGAGAAATCTGATGATAGCTTTATTGGTGCTCCCTTGTATATTATTAGCTGTTTCTCTCTTGCTGCTTTTAGGATTCTCTCCTTGTCTTTGAATGTTGCCATTTTAACTATGATGTGTCTTGAAATGGTCCTGTTGGGGTTCATCTTTATTGAGACCCTTTGCACTTCCTGGACTTTCATCACTCTTTCTCTCCTAATGTTAGGGAAGTTTTTTGTCATTAGTTTTTCAAAGAGGTTTTTTATCCCTTGCTCTTCTTCTTCTCCTTCTGGAATTCCTATGATACAGATATTATTACCTTTCATGTTGTCCTGCAGCTGTCTTAGAGCCTCTTCAGTCTTGTTCAGTCTTTTTTCATTTTGTTGAACTGTCTGGGAGTTTTTGTCTACATTGTCTTCCAGCTCGCTGATCCAATCTTCTCCTTCTTCTAGCCTGCTTTTAATTTCTTCTATTGTGTTCTTCAATTCAGAGATTGTATTCTTCATTTCCTCCTGGCTCTTATTGATAGCGTCTATGTCCTTTTTCATGCTGGTGTAATTCTCAGTGGGTTCCTTGTAGTTTTTCTGGAGTTCCTTGTAGTTTCTGCTGAGCTCATTGGGCTTCTCCATAATCCATGTTTTGAATTCCATATCTGATAGTTCTCTCCCCTCTATTTCATTTAGCACTCTCTCTGGGGATTCTACCTTTCCTTTCAATGGGGGGGTTGTTTCTCTGTCTCCCCATTTTTGTGACTCCTATTGTTTGTTGGTGCTTCTTAGAATGATCTGCACTTCCTTAATGAGAGAATCTTAAAAGCAGCAAGAGAGAAGAGAAAGACCATGTACAAAGGGGTCCCAATTACACTATCAGCTTATTTCTCAAAGGAGACTTTACAGGCAAGAAGGGACTGGCAAGAAATATTCAAAGTAATGGAAAGCAAAAACCTACAACCACGATTACTCTATCCAGTGAAGCTCTTATTCAGTATAGAAAGGCAGAGAAAGTGTTTCCAGGACAAAGTAAGACTGAAGGAGTTTGTTAGTTCCAAACCACTGTTATATGAGATGTTAAAGGGACTTGTTTAGAAGAAGGAGGATCAGGACAATGCACATTAAAATGAAAACTGTATTACAACAACCAACAGCAGAAGCTAGGGAAGTGAACCAAGGGTAAACTAAGTAGGCAACGAGAAGGGAAAAAGAATTATAGGTAAGGGGAGCATATTGGGGGGAGGTCCGTAGGGAAGGGGAGGGGGAGGGAGATGGTACAGGAATTGGGAAGCATAGTGGGAGGGAGTGGAGTGGACAGGAAGATGTTGAAAAGAACTATATGCAGGACCAATGAACATGGGCTAAGGGGAGAGACAACTGGAGGGAGGGGGAAGCAGGGGGGAAGGAAATTGGGACAACTGTAACAGCATAATCAATAATAAAAATTTTTTAAAAAATAATAAGTTATAGTTAATTTTTAACTACAACTAATAAAAACCTATAGAATTCTTAAACTTTGCAGAAGCACATTACCAACAGCATATTGAGTAAAAATGGCTGGTGTTTCATGACTATAAATGATTAAAATAGATCTTAACCCAGTAATGGAGATGCATGGGAGAAATCTGGATTTATAAGAAATAATGTCTGAAATAAAAAGGGTGCAAATGCATAGTTAAGGTATCAAAAATAACTGGTGGGAACTATGGCGTGGGAGAAGAGTAGAAATAACCTTCTCACATGGTTCCAGAGAAGTAAAATGTAATTCATTTTTTGTTCTAAGCTGTTTTCACAAAAAGAACACAAAGTTGCCATTTTGACAGGAAACATTTATCTAAAGGAACATTATAGACAGCTGCACAAGGCAAAGAAAATGAAAATACTTTGGCTACAACAAGAATCAAATATGTATTTAAAGTTGACTGTTTTATACCTGGAAGAAAGCATATTAAACGGAGATGATTAAGCATATTAAACAATAAATAGAGTAACATCTCTGCATACATGTGTAACATTATAAATGTTTAAATTCTTTTAGACTATCAGCATATTAATTGTATATCAACTATGATTCTATTCCAAAATTTTATTATTTAGTTTTTCTAATCCTTTTAGTGGTATCAACCAACAAGAAAACTCAGAAATTTTTCATAATGATGCATAATTTTCTTATTTTATATAAGGTTTTATTTCCCTTATTAGTAAGTAATTCAAATATTATAAAACTACAATATTCCCTCACTTATCACGGGTATTACATTCTAGACCCACCCCCCATGATAGGTGAAAATCCGCGAAGTAGGATCCTTACATTTATTTTGGTATTTATATATATTTTTAAGGCTTTATAAACTCTTCCCACACACTTATAAACCATTCCCAGTTCCTTATTAACCTTCCCCACTCCCTTATTAACCCTTTCCACACTTTTATAAACACTACTTATGTTCTTAAACATATTCTACACTCTTAAACCTACGCAACTTTAACAATATATGTATACAGTACGACAAAATCCCACGATATAGCGAAAAATCCACGATAAATAATTAAATATAGTATTTAGAAAATTCCCGTGATACAGTGAGGCTGTGATAAGTAAACTGCGATATAGAGAGGGACTGCTGTATTTGATATTTTCCTAGTTTCAAATAATATACTCAGCAAAAATTTTTTTACAATTGGTTGCTAAATAAGTTAGCATCTGGCCTTCAATGATCAAGCTATTGCATATATTTTTAAATGCCATTATATTTTGCTGAACTATCTCTAAATACAAATATATAAATTTATTTATGAGTTCTAAGAAATTTTACACAAAATATCTATAAATACATATAAGCGCTTAACACTTAATCATAAAAGGATATTTTTTAAATTAGTCATTTATATAGATTCACTAGAATACATCTATTTTCACAAGGTCTTACTAATAATAAAAATTTCTTTCATTATTTTTTCTGCTTCAACCTTTCAATAAAATATGAAATGTTTTTATGCCTCTACTTCGATCCCTGCTTTGCATTTAGAGAACACTCATTGTTCTCCTTAATCATCTTTAAACCCAGGCCTAGAAAACACCTATTATCAGTTTTCTCTCAAGTTACAGGAAAGTAGAGTAAATTAAACCAGGCTCTCAGCAGGGGATTACCTCATTTTTCAGCTAGTTCATACCAATCTCCCACAAAATCCTTCACCCAGTTTTAATACGCATACAGACTACTTTGGTGGAAGAAATGATGCTGACAATGAGAGGAAGTGCCATTGGCCAGAAGACAAAGCTCCAAATGGAAGTTTAAAGCTAGGGTATTATCTCTGCTTCTTAAAATGCTGAACAATAACTACATTTTCCTACTGAAAGATAGGCCCAGAACAACTGAAACTCACTCTTTCTGTGGAAAATACTCAAAGAACAAAGCATGCCCAAACAGGGAGAAATTGAGCCTGATTATACTCTCTAAAGTGAAAAGGAAAAAAATGTCCAAACCCCGAACAATGAAAGTACGTGGTCAGATAAGTATAACTGCTGGCAAAAACAATTTAATCAACCTTTCTTCCTAAGATGTTTACGTGACTTCTGAGAAACAGGGTGCTTTTCTAACAAAGATTAAATTGCTTCTACTGTGAATGGTACCAGCTAGTCATATCCTGATGTGTCATAGAGAACAGACAGGGACTAAGACCAATACAAAAGGGAGAAAAAAATAAAGAAAGAAAGGAAGCATCGCTGATCAAATAGCTAGTTGTTCACAGCAGTGATTTTAAAAAAATCCTCTTCTACATCTAAGCAATAGAATGATTTCTAACATTGTGCAACAGAAACACTGCAGAAAATTGTTTACTTTGAAACAAACAAAAAAGGATTATTCATTTCAAAGCAAAATGCAATGCACAGCATTCTACAGCAAAACTCAAATAACCGTGTAAGCATTAAAGAATCCCTTTGCACAATAGAAAAAAAATTAGCTAGTGAGTTCTACTTCTGGTCTACTAAGGCTAAGCATGTATTAAAGGCAAGAAGGGAAGAAAAATTAAAAAGCAGAGACCAGCAATATTTGACAAGAGCTAAATTCTTTAATCCAGTTCCTGTAAGATTCCATTTAGATTTGCACATGAGACATAAACAGCCTTGGAAATGGTTTTCAAAACTCATTAGTTCTACAAAATTTATGTACAGCTTGCAAAATTTGCATTGAAGAAGTCTTCATGTATCAATTCATGCTTACCTCTTTTATGCATCCTAGCTGATTATAACTTCCATAGCTTCCCATGCAGTTAAAGAATATTTACATACAATTTACATACTAATAGACAATATCTTAAAACTGTTTTATTAATTTAGTATAAATAAAATATGGCATGTGTAAGTACATATATGTCTTATGATGTCTAATGGGTATACACATTAATATATTAGAATTTGTGCTCAAATGCAGCATAAAATATGACATACATTAACTATGCATAGATATATGGATATGTATATATCTACTTTGTATGTGTGTTCTCTCTCTCTCTCTATATATATATATATGTGTGTGTGTGTGTGTGTGTGTATAGATATAGATATAGATATAGATCAATGGTACAGTCTGTCTAGAAAAAGTCCAGCCATTGTTAATATAATGAGACTGGATTATGTGGCATTGATGTAACCTGGCAGCCTAGGAGAGTGGACTGGAATGCATATGTGTGAACAATGATGACTTCACCATACTAGTCAGTGGGACAGTTAGATACAATTGAGTGAGCACATGTACTGTGTGGCCATCACATTCAAAATGCCTGAGCGAGTAGAGCAACAAATCTGCATCACATTTTGCGTTAAGCTTGAACATTCCTCTGAGGAAACTATTTGGACGAATCAGAAGGCTGCAGCTATGGGCAGCTCTGATTGGCAGCTTCATCACAACAATGCACTTGCTCATGCATCACTTCTTGTGCAGAGATTTTGGTGAAACATCATATCACTCAGGTGACTCAGCCCCCCTAACAGCCCAGGTTTGGCAACCTGTGACTTCTGGCTTTTCCCAAAACTAAAATTACCTTTCAAAGGAAAGAGATTTTAGACCATCTATGAAATTCAGGAAAATATGACTCGGCAGCTGATGGCAAATGGGAGAACTATGTGAGGTCCCCAGGTGCCTACTTGGAAGGGGCTGAGTCATCATTGTCCTATGTACAATGTTTCTTATATCTTCTTCAACAAATGTCTCTCTTTTTCATATTACATGACTAGATACCTTCTGGACTGACTAATATATCCCTACCTACATCTGCAAATCCAGGTATATTTTTATATTTTCCTAGATCACAAATTTATCACTCCTACCAAGGTAATAAAATGTACTTTTTACTCTCTTGTAGCTAAAATTTTGATGAAGATTCTTGCTAAGGGTTAAATGCCATATAGCCTCCTTCTAAGTATGGAAGCTTCCTCTACATTTAGTCTTGAGAAACTTGAAAATATGTATACTCCCATAAAACCACAAATATAGTCAAGATAATAATCATATACTTCTTTTTCTTCATAAGTTCCTTATAGCTTCTCCCTTCCACTCCTTCTTGTTCACCCAAACACAGACAGATATGGGTTTAATTTCTGTCACAATTTCATCAGTCTTTTTAATTTTGGTTATTCTAACAGGCATAGAATAGTATCTCACTTTGGTTTTAATTTGCATTTATCTAATGATAAGTGATGTTGAACATCAATTCATATGCATATATGCTATTTGTGTATCTGTAAAGTATCGACTGAAAACTTATTTTACTTTTAGTTGGGTTGTTTTCTTATTATTGAGTTTTATATTCTTGTGTCTTAGTCTGCTCAGAATACTGTAAAATAGAAAATTCCATATAGTGTGTGCTAAAAGAAAAATTCATTTCTTATAGTTATGGAATATAGAAGGGCACCCTGGCTGGTTTGGCTCAGTGGATTGAGCGTCGGCCTGCGAGCTAAGTGTCGCTGGTTCGATCTTCCAGTCAGGGCACATCAGAGAAGGAAAACTCTGACTCCAAAAAGCCTCCGCTGCCTTGCGGCATACCTCTTCAGGGGAAAGGCTAAGGGAGTAAACCCTGACAGAAAATCCGGAGCTGGAGTCCCTAAGGCGGTTTGATGTTGTAGTCAACACCGGCAACTCCTGCGGCGCACCTGAAGCCAAGCTGTATTGACTCCGTCTTTCCCTTGGACCCTTCAGCTGCAAAGAGAGGGGGGGTCTGCTGCATGGGCAACAGCAGACCCTCCATATCACCCTGCCCAGGCTCTGTAGCTTCAGCTTCACTGGAGAGGACACTCCAGCGTCATCACAAGATGTCGATGCAACACGGGAGGAGACAGATACCATGTCACTCCCGAGTTGGACTGCACAGCCATTCTTGGCGGTGCAGATAGACTCTTAAGAAGCTACACCATCGTCTCTGGAGACGGATGGCTGCCGACGGATAGAAGGTCCAAGCTCAAAGTTCTAGGAGGTCCTCATTCCTGATAAGAACTCTCTTCTTGACAGGTGAACAGCCACCTATTCCCTGTGTCCTTATGAGGCTTTTCCTTGGGGACACATACATGGTCAGAGAAAGCTCTCTATCTCTTGTTATAAGACCACTAATCCCCTCATGAGGGCCCCACCCTCATGACCTAATCTAACCTTAATTTCCTCTCAAAGGCCCCATCACTAAATTCTATTACATCATGGTTAGGGTTCCAGCACACAAACTTTGGAGGACACACACACAATCAGTCTATAGCAACTTGAAACCAAAATTTTATATATTCTGGATACAAGTACTTTACCGTGAAAATTTTGTCTAGCACATGTCTACTAGTCTTCTCTTTATCAGAATCTTATAAAGAATAGAAATTATTGATGATAATAAAATCCAACTTCTAAATTTTTAATTGATCATTCTTTTGGCGTCACATGCAAAAAATAAAATCTTGCCTTAACTGAAAGTCTTAAAACTTTTACCCCCAACCCTTACATCTCCTTTCCCTCTGGCCATCATCACACTGTTGTCTGTGTCTAAGGGTTATGCATATACATTCTTCGACTGAGCCTTTCATCTTCTTTCATCCAGTGCCCCCCTCTTCTCTCCTTTCTGACTGCTGTGAGTCTGCTTCATGTATCCATACCCATGTTTCTATTTTGTTCATCAGTTTATTTTGTTCATTAGATTTCACAAATGAGTGAGATTGTGTGATATTTGTTTTTCACTGACTGGCTTATTTAACTTAGCATAATGTTCTCCAGGTCCATCCATGCCATCACAAAAGGTAAGAGTTCCTTTTTCTTTATTGCTGCATAGTATTCCATCATGTAAGTGTACCACAACTTTTTTATTCACTCATCTACTAATAGGCTCTTGGGCTATTTACAGACCTTGGCTATTGTATCAGGTTGACCAAAATGTCCATATTATTTTCTGTAAAAGAAAAGATACATTTTTTTTCATTTTAACCAATAACTTTATTGATTTGGATATTTTCGGTATCTTGGCTATCTCCTACATGGTGTAACGTCAATTGATCTCAATTAATGTCTTGATTTGATTGCTATCAACTTCAACTGTCTACCGACTGTGGAGCATCATTCAGGGAGAAATCTCAAGCATGAAACTTTGCAAACCACTTTTGACACATTCGATCAGTCACAGCACCTTCTCCATACACTGCACAAATCATTTTTTACATTTCAGTTGCATTTTTACCTTTCTTGAAATAATAAAACATATGTGTATTTTCTTGCATCTTCAATATTAAAATGGCTACACAAAAATTTATCAATCTTAATTTTTTTTAAATGCACGATGATATGACAGCTGTCACAATACACTAACAAAATTGTTTCAGATGAAGTTAAAAGACAACTAAGCGCTACTAGAGCCATCTTACAGAAAAAAACCAAATGCACTTTTTGGCCAAACCAATAAATAGTGCTGCTATGAAAATAGGGGTGCATATATTTTTTTCAAATTGGTGTTTTGGGATTCTTATGATATATTCCCAGAATTGGGATCACTGGGTCAAAGGGCAGTTTAATTTTTAATTTTTTGAGGAACCTCCACAGTGTTTTCCACAGTGGCTGCATCAATCTGTATTAAGCACTAGGATTCCTTTTTCTCTACATCCTTGCCAACACTTGTTGTTTGTTGATTTATTGATGGTAGCCACTCTGGTAGGAGTGAGGTGATAAGTCATTGTGGCTTTAATTTGCATTTCTCTGATGATTAGTGACTTTGAGCATTTTTTCATGTGTCTATTGGCCATCTGTATGTCCTCTTTGGAGAAATGTTGATTCAGTTCCTTTCTACTGAATATTTTGGTTTCATTTTCTATTCTTTTTCCTGTTTCATAAGGTAGGAGCTGAGATGATTGATTCAAGACTTTATTTCCTAACAGATATTTAGTGTTATAAATTTCCCTCTAAATACTACTTTACATGCATCACACAAATATTGATATGTTTTGTTTTCTCTTCATTCTGCTCAAAATATTTTCTAACTTACATTTTAGTCCTTCTTTGACTCATGTATTCTGAAGAAAAGTGTTTGAATTTCCAAATATTTGAGAATTTCCAGTGGCCTTCTGTTGCTGATTTCTAATTTAAGCCTATTATGGTTAAAAATTAATATAACTTATTTTTAAATATTTGTTGAAAAACATGTTAATGGTTCTAAATATGTACATGGGTTTTAGCAAGTTAAAAGGATGTGTATCCTGCTATTGTTGGGTGCAGTATTCTTTTTTTTTTTTTTTTTTTTGGGGGGGGGGGAAACTGCGGACAGGGTTTACTCAGTAGAGGGAATCAAATGCAGTGACTACTAATGACACTCGGCAGCCCATGAACACACTTCTTTTGGCCCCACCTTTGCACTGAGAGGCTCAGCCTGCAACAGGTGCCCAGAGGCAACTGCACCTCCAAACCAGACCCAGACTGGCCAGCCAATGGGCCCCTAGAATCAACTTGGTCCCCTCTGTTCCAAAGGGTGCTGGGGTAAAGAGCTCAGCAAGAAAATGAACTGGGCATTTTAGAAGTGCATTGCTTACAAATTCAGGCTCTGTGGGCCAGGGGTTAGCGCAGCCAAGAGTTAAGGGAACAATCTGTGGTCAACTGGTTGAGGACCCCTTCAGGCTCCTCTGGAGTGGTCAGGAACCAGAACAGATTTCTTTAATCAGAGTTGACTGGTAGGGGGAGAAACAAGATCGCTTTCTGGCCGTAGTGAGTCCGAGGACCGCGCTTGCAGCTTCCATTCTTCTTGAGCCCCACGAACCAGTTCTTTTCTGCGTGCTTCTTGGCTGTGTAGGTGTTGTAATGGTTTTCTTCCAGCCTTTCCAGGAACAAACATTCCTCATTTGGTGTTTGTGAGCCGTACAAAAGCCCGTCGGAGTCCATGGCCAAGTACTGGCCACTCCCGGTGCTCTGTATGTACACCTCCCCCACGCTTTCCGCACTGAGCTTCAGCTGAATGTGCTGGTCGCTCTTGTCCCTTGTCCCATCCACAGTGCCATCTGGAAGGATCCTCAGGAAGTGGCCCCCATTGCTGCAGTAGAGAAGTTTGGGCTGCTTATAATTCTCCAAAGGCAGATTAAACTTCTCAGTCAGGGCTGCGAACGTGGTGACTTCCCCTTCAGCCATGGTTCGGGGTGCAGTATTCTATAATATTGAACAGGTAAGTTGGTTTATAATGTTATTCAAATCTATTACAATCTTGCTCATTCTCTCTTTATTTCTCTTATTGATTATTCAAGGAGTGATATTATAATCTTTTACTTTATTGACACATTTGTCTATTTCTTCTTGCCATTCTGTATTTGTTTCCTGTACTTTGAAGTTCTTTTATTTAGTGTATAAACATTGAGAATTCTTATATCCTCTTAAAAAATTACTTTCTTTAACTCTGGTGTAGTCTTTATTTTGAAACACACATTTTCTGATATCAATATAACAGTATCTATAATTAGTGTTAACATGGTCCATATTTTTTTCCCTTTCCTTTACTTTTCACCTATCTGTGTTTTTACATTTAAATCGAGTGTATTGTGGGGTGCATATAGGGTTGGGTCTTCTATTCTATTCAATTCAACAATCTCTGCCTTAATTGATATGTCGGAATACTAATATTTAATGTGTTTATCAATATAATTGGACTTAAATCTATCATCTTTCTATATATTTTTTATTTGTTCTGTCCATTATTTTTCCTTCCTTTGGATTATAATTTTTTGTGGCTCTATTTTATTGCCTTTGTTATTTTATTATTATAAATGTTCATGCTTTTTGTTGCAGTAGAATTTATTGCATATATCTATAGGTTATCTGAGTGTGTGTTAAAGTGATATCATGTTACTTCATAGACACATACTGTTTTTTCATCAAAGTTGGAAAACTGTGACTTACTCTTTCTTCAAATACCTTTTTCCTTTTCTTCTTTCCCCAGGACTCCATACATTAATCTAGCACCTCCCAGAAAACAAAACGCTTCTTAATAGTTTAGCTCTAACCAATGTCCCATGAATTATAAGAATTTCCGCTCTGGCTGTCAGGGACGGGTACACTATTGCCTAGCTTTGCATGACCTTTGGTTAGCAGAACCTTGGTCCTTTCATGTCATTCTTTTCCAGCTTCAGGTATTTTTCTCACATGTAAATGCTAATCAGTAATGAGCTAAATACTTGAAGTAACATTCTGCAAATCTCCAGAGTGTTCTTTCTATTCAGTTCTCTCCTCTCCCATACTTTGTCTTGTGAGCTCTAGCTTCCTTGGCTTCGCTGGACTCAGCTCAATATTTTCAATTTAGAAAGAGGACAGTCACCTCTGCCTTTGTCCTGCCCCATTCTTCCCCTGCTCCCGCAGCCTAGAAACTCTCTCTATGCATTTACCTGTAGAAATGACAGATCTCTTGTTTGAGTCCTGTCTCTCAGAAATCACTGTTGGAGGTCTAATGGCTTGAGAATATTGTTACATGTATTTTTTTCTTTTGACCTGTTGTCTAGTTGTTTCGGGAAAGAGAATAAATCCAGTTATTGTACTTCTATTTTTGCTGGAAGCAGAATTAAATACATTTATATTTGAAGTAATGAAACTACATTTTATATGCCATTTTACATCACCCTCTTTTATACGTCTATAAAATTTCTTTGAAGTTAAATCTTATGTATTGACTTTTCTTGTGATGATCCTTAAAAGAAACTTTCTATTCCTTCAGAAGAGATTATAAATTAGTTAAAAGGTAAGTTTTTCATGTGAGTAGTAAGTGGAAGTAGAAAAATAAAAGACATTCAAAATAAAACTTAAGAAAAAGTCAATAGACAAACCTTTTCTTTAGTCTACTGAAACACCTCTGAGAGCCTTATAATCAAAACTGCTTCAGGAAGGAAATCTTAGGATGTTCACTTAGACTAATTTTAATATAATATGGTAAATAAGAAGCTTTCAGGCAAGAGATTGTTAGTTACATACTTTCTGTGTCCCATTATTTCTGGGTGGCCTAGAAAAAAATTTCCTGCCACTTGTGTTCAGCTCTTCCTTAACTACCTGTAAATTGCTTATCCCCACTTCTTAAATCTAAGACCCCATTAATCATCTTTTCTCATTTGTCCAAAATGTCATATATCCCCAGTGCTGCCTGTCTTTGGAATTTCATGCTTATGTGCATTCCCCATACTCATGGATTAAAATTTGGTTTTCTGTTAATGTGAGCTACAAGAATTTAGAAGGTGGAAGGAAAAGCTTTTTTTTTTTTAAGTCCCTTCAAATTCCTTTACAGAACAAAAACAGATTGGCATACCTGTGATTAGGATCTACTTGGAGTTGCATAGACTAGAGGTTGAAGAAGCAGTACCTCCTACTATTATATACTTCGGGTCCATATCAAAAGACCTTTTAAACTTATTACCACTTCTTCATTAGAATTAATAATATAGTATATCAGAACCGTAAAGATTAAGTCACTCATTAAATCCCCACTCCAAGAATGAGAGCAGTTATATTACAGAGGTGATAACTCAATGACTATGTTTAAAAACACATTGTATATCTGTAGCACATATAAATGATAATCTTTTTAAGTCAGAATAACCCATATTTTACTTGTAGAATATTTACTTTATATATATATATATATATATATATATATATATATATATATATATATATATATATATATATATATATATATCGTCGGCAGCCGTCCGTCTCGAGAGACGATGGTGTAGCTTCTTAAGAGTCTATCTGCACCGCCGAGAATGGCTGTGCAGTCCAACTCGGGAGTGACACGGTATCTGTCTCCTCCCGTGTTGAATCGACATCTTGCGATGACGCTGGAGTGTCCTCTCCAATGAAGCTGAAGCTACAGAGCCTGGGCAGGGTGATATGGAGGGTCTGCTGTTGCCCATGCAGCAGACCCCCCCCTCTCTTCGCAGCTGAAGGGCCCAAGGGAAAGACGGAGTCAATACAGCTTGGCTTCAGGTGCGCCGCAGGAGTTGCCGGTGTTGACTACAACGTCAAACCGCCTTAGGGACTCCGGCTCCGGATTTTCTGTCGGGGTTTACTCCCTTAGCCTTTCCCCTGAAGAGGTATGCCGCAAGGCAGCGGAGGTTTTTTGGAGTCAGAGTTTTCCTTCTCATATATATATATATATATATATATATATATATATATATATAGCCTCTATCTATCTGCCTAATTTGGTTCTGAATGTCATAACAGACTAACATAGACTGGGCAGCTTATCAACATAAGAAATTTATTTTTCATAGCTCTGGAGCCTGTAAGTCCCAGATCAGTATCCCAGCAGGGTTTAGTTCTTGTGAGAACTCTCTTCTGAAATGTAGGTTACTATTTACTTAGGATCTCAACACAGAATTTTGGAGGGATGCAAACATTCATTTCATAATTCTATCATATATCTATCTATCTATTGACCTACCTTTTATCGTCTATTTCTCTTTTATCTATTTACCTATTTTCTGTTTAGCCCTGGCTGGTTTAGCTCAGTGGATTGAGCGTCGGCCTGCGAGCTAAGTGTCGCTGGTTCGATCTTCCAGTCAGGGCACATCAGAGAAGGAAAACTCTGACTCCAAAAAACCTCCGCTGCCTTGCGGCATACCTCTTCAGGGGAAGGCTAAGGGAGTAAACCCCGACAGAAAATCCGGAGCCGGAGTCCCTAAGGCGGTTTGACGTTGTAGTCAACACCGGCAACTCCTGCGGCGCACCTGAAGCCAAGCTGTATTGACTCCGTCTTTCCCTTGGACCCTTCAGCTGCGAAGAGAGGGGGGGTCTGCTGCATGGGCAACAGCAGACCCTCCATATCACCCTGCCCAGGCTCTGTAGCTTCAGCTTCACTGGAGAGGACACTCCAGCGTCATCGCAAGATGTCGATTCAACACGAGAGGAGACAGATACCGTGTCACTCCCGAGTCGGACTGCACAGCCATTCTCGGCAGTGCAGATAGATTCTTAAGAAGCTACACCATCGTCTTTCGAGACGGACGGCTGCCGACGACGGATTTTCTGTTTGATGTCAGGCTTCCTGGGTTCAAAGCTCATTCACATTTCTTATTAACTGTGTGCCTTTATGAGAGTGATTTAATTTCATTGTGCTTCTATTTTCTTATCGCAAAATATAAGACAAATAATAATTCCTCTCCAAAGAGTAAGTAGATATGAAAATTCATGTAAGCTGATAACATGGTGTTTGGCTTTTTTCTCCATTAATGTAAAGTATTAATTTCTGTTTCTGCTTAAATCTTGATCTTCATTACCTCTTATTATTGGTGATTTTCCTCTCTATTTTGCATTAATCCAGAACTGAAGCACAGGCTTGTTTGTCTGTCTTTTTTTCCTTCAACCTAACCTCACTTAACACAAGAGGATTTCATGTGAGCACACTTAATTAAAATCTTGAGGAAATGAAAGGCATTATATTATAGCTATGCTGAGCAAACATTTTTAAAAATTGAAATATCACTAACCCTGACTGGTGTGTCTCAGTGGGTTGGGTGTTGTCCCAAAAGCAGAAAAGTTCCCACTTGATTCCGGTAAGGATACATGACTGGGTTGCAAGCCAGGTCATGGGTTGTGGGTGTGCAAAATGCAACCAATCAGTGTTTCTCTGACATATCAATGTTCCTCTCCCTCACTTTGTCCCTCCCTTCCCCTCTCTCTAAGAAGTAAATAAAATCTTTTAAAATATATATCACTGGTCATAAAAATCTATAACTATTGTGGTCTTCTGGGAATTCTTCACAGGTAGGTGTTGCAAAGCAATTACTCAGGTCCTCTTTTCTGTCTCCCAGCTGACTATCCACAAACAAATCCTGTCAAATTCTTTGTAGTCTAGTCAGTGTCAACTCCTCTCAGTCTCCTCGATCTCACATTCTTGGTTAAATGGCTTTACTAGGAGTGTTTGTAAACAATTCCTGAGATGAATACTGCAATTACCTTTTATCTGGCTTTTATCTTACTGTTTTTTTTTAAATTTTTTATTGATTTTTTAGATAGAAAGTAAAACATTGATTTCGTTGTTCCACTTATTTATGAATTCATTGCTTGCTTCTTGTATGTGCTCTGACCTTGAACCTGCAGCCTTGACATATAGGATGATGTTGCAACCAACTCAGCATCCTGCCAGGGCCTTACCTTTTATCTTGTGGAAAAGAAGGAAGGAGTAAGGGAGCAAGGGAAGGAGGAAGAACAGGAAAATAAAATAGAAGAAGGAGGAAATAAGAAGGGAAGAGAAGGAAGTCTTAAGAAGCCAGTTCACTTTGTAAACAAGAACTATTTGAGAAATTTTCTTCATTTATTTCAATAATAAAATATAAATGCTGTGTCCTCTTGCAAAAGGCACCTCACTCAAAATAATCATTGTCACTGATTAAATAACACAGGGGAACAATTTTTAACATAATTCCTGTTGAGTTCAATTTTTCAGCTGTTTTAGACTTAAAACGGCATGCTGATTTCAAAACTGCAGTTAGTTTTCTTCTATCATGTCAAACTTTCTCTATGGCTTATCTTAATTAGACCATTCTAGGCTGGATTGAGCCTGGATCAAGGGAAGCACTAGTGCTCTCCTATTGGTTGAGAGCAAACCTCCCTCGAGTGGGGAGTGGTGGGGGATGACCTTGGAGACCAGCAACAGGCTCATACTTGTCTAGGCTATTCAGTTACACATGAGACAGTGTGGTGAGAGGTTGTGTGCTGATCTATATAGTGAATTGCATTCTGAAGTGTAGTCTGAGTTCTTGTCTGTATACAAGAAGTTAGCAGAATTTATTTTTTATTTACGTATGTACTTATTTTTTTTCCTTCACATCATGTCTGCCTCTGCTATTTCTCATCGTAAGTGCCTAAACAACCCTAATTCGTTTTGTTCTATCTGTGGCAGTTTCACCATTCCCAAGGACAAACATCAGCTCATTTGTCAGGCAAGCCTATTTTGCATATTTTAAAATAAAATTTTGTGATCAAGATAAGTCTTGGGCCCCTCATAAGGTTGCAAGCAGTGTGTGGAGACTTTACAGATGTGGACAAAGGGAACACATGATAAATTGCCATTTAGTATACCTATAGTTTGGTGAGAGACCAGAGATCATTCAAGTGACTGTTACTTTTGTATAGTGAAAACATCAGGATATTACAAGAAAAATAAATGTAAAATAGAGCATCCTAGTCTGCCATCAGCTATATGCCAAGTGCCTCATTCAGCTGAAATTCAAGTGCCAGTTTTCATTGAACTACCCTCTTTCGAAAAACAGGAGTATGGTGAAGAACTAAGTGACAGCAATGATGAAGATTTTGAAATTGAAGATGACTCAGTTCATAAGGGATTTGATCAGCATGAGTTGAATGATTTGGCATGAGATTTGGGACTATTCAAAAAGGCTTCAGATCTCCTAGCATCTAGACTGTACAAGAAAAACTTGCTTGAAAAAGGAGCAAAGTTATCCTACTTTTGGTCAAGAGAAAGTACATTTCTGCAGTACTTTTGAAGTGATGGTGGCTTTGTGTATTGCCATAACAGACATGGTTTAATGGAGGTATTGGGAATTTCAGTCTATAGTGCAACTGAATGGCAACTGTTCATCGATAGCTCAAAGTGGAGCTTGAAGTGTGTCCTCCTCCACAATGACAATTTATTTGGTGCCGTCCCAATTGACCATTCAGTTTGTTTTCATGAAGAATATGAAGACATAATGAGAGTCATTGATCTATTGCAATATCACAAGCACAGTTGGATCATCAGCGTTGACCTTAAAATGATCTTCTTCCTTCTTGGTCAGCAATGTGAATACACGAAGTATCCATGTTTTCTGTGTATGTGGGGCAGCAGAGCTTGTGAGAAGCATTGGAGTCGAATTGGCCTCCAATATCTGACCTCAAATCTGGTGATCCAAACATTCTACATGAGCCACTTGTTGACAGAAAAAACATTATATTCCCAACTCTGCACGTAAAACTGGGCCTCATGAAACAATTTGTTTTGTTAGCTTTGTCAACTGAAGGAAACTGCTTCAAGTATCTCATTTTGGCATTTCCTAGCCTATAATTTGAAAAGATAAAATGCCTTAATATGTATGTTTGGTAGCATAACTTTACTACTTGTACACAATTTGACTTACAGTAACAATATATAGCCTTTATCTGAATAAAATAACTTTAAATAAACAGTCTATTCAGATAATTTTTTTTCTTTGTATATATACATTTTGTATAACTTTTGGAACAAAGGGAGGGTATCCTGTACCTTAAAAAGTTGATGTGATAAAGAAAAACTGGGGTCATTTTTGAATTCAGATGCCAAAAGTTAGTCAGAAACAAGTGTCAAATCTAACTAAACATAAACTGTTTCCCCAGTGTAATTTCACCGGACACTTGCTATGTGCATTGTCATCAATTAAAGTGCCCCAGGTGCTGAGCTTCTGCCCAAATTACCAACTATGTGTGAATTTACAATAGATACAACATGATAATGTTACCTTTTTCCAAACAACTCATTACATGGTAACTGGATTATCTAGATCTTTAAGATTCTTTCCAATCCTGAGATTTTAGAAGGCTGTGATTTCCTTGTGTATGCATCAACCTCAGAAAATCTAAGGATCGTTTAGGTCCTATTTGAATTCGTGGAATAGGCTAAATACTGATTTCTGAATGGTTTAATCAAATGGATTTATATGCTAATATTACCAGAGATATAGGCAGTCTGTATTTATTGACTTGATAACTATTACCTACGTAGATTTCTCTAAAATATTTATTACCATATTACCTAAGGAGCTTAAACTCTGAAGGCCATTTACGTTCAGAATTTATCTCTGTGTGAGTGTGTTGTCCCATTAGCTTGGGAAATGATCATCTGAAGCCTTACCATGTCTCTTGGAACACAAAGTCACTCCTTGAATTCCCCTCCCGAACAATGAAATAAAAATACAGTCACCTGGTTTATCTTGCTGCGGTTAGGATTCCACCAACGCTGTGGTATTTGGGTACCTACACAACATTTATTTGTGCCTTTCCCAGGGCCTCTTTCACTAACTGTTCATATTTTTCCTTCTTTGTTATTTTGTGCCCTCTGGCAGAGCTCAGTCAATCAATTATTGCAGTCAGGGCTGATGCTGCAGGATTCAAACAAAGGCCCACAAGCAGCAAAGAAACAATGGTGAAACCGGGCTGTTAGTCTGCGTGTCACTGGATCGGCTGATCAATCCATGATTGAATTGTTTTTAATGGATGTCAGTTTAAGAACAGGGCTCAGTGATATATTTGAGGCATGAAAGAAAGGGGAGGTGTGATTTCAAAACGGTTTTCTTCATAATAGTGTAGAGCTGACCTTGCATTTAAAGATAAGAGAATGGGGGAAGCTCCATGAAAAGTGTGAGCGGTATGAATAAGTGCTGTTTATAGGAAGCTGTTTTAATACCTTTGCTAAAGCTGAACAATACAAAGAGACAAAGCTCTGGAAAATGCATGCCTTTTCCTGTGATTGATTTTATGGGTCCATTCCTGCCCAAATGATAAAAAGCATTTAAAGGGCAAACAATCTTTAGTGCCTTCATTTTCTCCAAATATGAGAAATGTTCCTTATTTAGAATTTTGCTATTAAAGCATTTTCTATAGTATATCCCCCTCCCATCTAAAAATTTTAAAAGGATTTAAACTTTTTAAGCTAGAATTTCTTATAGAATTCTTTTTGATTTGTTTTGTTTTTTATTTTTATTTTTTTGCAGTTAATGAATTCATTCTTGGCACAATGATACCTAGAGTGATGCTAAAAATAAAATAGATTTTGAAGGGAGACAGGCAGCCTTTGGAATCTAGATGACTCTTGAAAAAAACAGCCAGGACAATTGCCAAATGAAAGTAAGTACTCAACCTACATCAATCCCCAGCTCCCCCTCTTTTAAACTATGTTATTTCTAGGTTTCTCTAAGAAAACAGAATTCAACAATACCACCACATTCTGTATTAAGTAGGAAAATTCAAATTTATTTAACAGTGGTCTAATTGTATCAGACAATGGGCTAATTGCTTTCCCTTATTCTATCACTCATGTCTCATAATGATTCTTCTAGTGGCCCCCACCATCCTGTTTAAGGAAACCATATTCTGGAATTATTATCAACATGCTGCCTGCATGCAGCTGAAGGGGATCTGGCTTTGCCACCATGAAATATGCAGTTTTGGCATGAGCATTGCTTTGCTCTAAAGGCAATTAAGACCCAGCAGTCTCCAGAAAATCTTTTACCTTTCTCCCAACTTCCTAAGAGAATTTAGGGGCTTAGCCTAGAAAGAAAGCTTTAACGAGAGATGACTTGTTATCGGAAAGACCTATCTGTATGGCAGGGCCAACTTCTAATTAGCAAACATTTGCTCTAATAGTATTATGAATTGCACTCCTACCTTTGGTACCCCAGGTCCCTATCCCATTGCTTAGTTCAGGATGGCATCTAGGCCTCAACTGTCAGACTTAACCTTTGGTCTCATATTTTTATGGGGCTTGCAGATGCACAAAATTAAATTTGTTTTTCTCCAGTTAATCTGTTTTATGTCAATTTAATTATTAAGCCAGCCCAGGGACCTAGAAGGGTAGAAGGAATTTTTTTTTTCCCTCCATAGCACAGCTTACAGGAGACAAAAGTGAGATTTGGTTAAATCTAAAGTTGTATTTGTTTCTCCTTATCAATGCTTCCCAAATGTTAGGGCAAATCAGGATCAACTGGAGGGCTTGTGAAACCACAGATTGCTGGGTCCCATCCACAGGAGTTTCTCTGTATAATAGGTTAGGGTGTGGCCTGACAACTTGCATTTCTTACAAGTTCCAAGGTGATACTGATACTACTGGTCTGGGGACCACACTTTGTAAACCCTACTCTATACTGTACTGCCTCTTACTAGAAAGTCATCCTTGGGGTATTTTACATTTTACTACTGACAAGATTTACTATCAAAGGTAAAATATGATATTTGAGAATCATTTGAAAGCTGAAATACTACATACTGATGAATTAAACTGTGTTAAGTTCTTGTTTCTTATGCATGTAGAAATTACATTCACTGGAAATAAAAACAATGACTAAAATATCATTCCTGTCCTTTAGGAACTCGCCAACTAGTCGTAGGTACATACTTAAATTTATCATTAACAAGGCAAACGTAAAAAATGATTCACCAGGAAACTTTTTGGAAAATGTACTCTGGCTTTTGGCAAGTGGCTCAATTGGTTGCATTATTGTGCCTTACACTGAAAAGGTTGTGGGTTCAATTCCTGGTCAGGACACATACCCAGGTTGTAGGTTCATTCCAGGTCAGGGTGCCTATGGGGGGGAACAGATCCATGTTTCTCACATTGATGTTTTAATGTCACTCTGTATAACACATGGTGAAAGCTGTCTTCCCAGATGATGTTGCCATCCAGTTGGTTCGGTGAACCAAATTAAATTCTTTTTTTTAAGTACATTTTATTGATTATGTTGTTACAGTAGTCCCAATTTCTTTTTTCCCTTTGCTCCCCTCCACCCAGTATACCTCTTCTCCCCATCAATCCCAACCCCCCCCCTTAGTTCATGTCCATGGGTCGTACATATAAATTTTTTGGCTTCACCTTTTTCTATACTATTCTTAACTTTCCCCTGTCTATTTTATACCTACCAATTATGTTCCTTAATCCCTGTACCATTTCCCCATTTCTCCCCCTTTACCCTCCCAGCTGATAACCCTCCAAATGATCCCCATACCTATGATTCTGTTCTTATTCTGGTTTGCATAGTTGGATTTTGTTTTCATTTTTTAGATTCAGTTGTTGAAAGTTGTGAGTTTGTTGTCATTTTAATGTTCATAGTGTTGATCTTCTTTTTCTTAAATAAGTCCCTTTAACATTTCATATAATAATGGCTTGGTGATGATGAACTGCTTTAACTTTACCTTGTCTGGGAAGCACTTTATCTGCCCTTCCATTCTAAATGATAGCTTTGCTGGATAGAGTCATCTTGGATGTAGGTCCTTGCTTTTCATTACATTGAATACTTCTTGCCAGGCCCTTCTTGCCTGCAAAGTTTCTTTTGAGCAATCAGCTGATAGTCTTATAGGAACCCCTTTGTATGTAACTCTCTGCTTTTCTCTTGCTGCTTTTAAGATTCCCTCTTTATCTTGAACCTTTGGCATTTTAATTATGATGTGTCTTGGTGTGGTTCTCTTTGGGTCTAGCTTGTTTGGAACTCTCTGTGCTTCCTGGACTTGTATGTCTATTTCCTTTGCTAAATTTAGAGTTTGCCTTCATTATTTTTTCACATAAGTTTTCAATTTCTTGCTCTTCCTTTTCTCCTCCTGGCATCCCTGATTTGAATGTTGGCACGTTTAAAGTTTTCCCAGAGGTTCCTAATCCTCTTCTCATATTTTTCCATTCTTGTTTTCTCATTCTGTACTGGTCGACTGTTTTTTTTTCTTTCTTATGTTTCAAATCATTGATTTGAATGCCAGTTTCTTCACTTTACCATTGGTTTTGTGTGGATTTTCCTTCATTTCATTTAGCATAGCCTTTACTTCTTCCCTTATGCATTTGCTGTATTTAAGCATATCTGTCAAGCCTGTGAGCATCTTTATCACCAGTGTTTTGAGCTCTACATCTGTTAGGTTGGCTGTCTCCTAGTTGCTTAGTTCTCCCACTGGAACCTTGATCCGTTCCCCCTTTTGGGCAATACTTCTCTGTCTTCTTATCTTGCCAGGCTTCTGTTTTTGTTTGCTTGAGTGTTTTAGGTAGAGCTATCACACCTATTACATTGTAAGGGGTGGAGCCTTAGGTATTCATCAGTATGAGAGACCCGTTTCACCACATTGTGGTGCTGTGTGTGGCGGAGGGGTCTGAGAAGGGAACAATGTCACTTGCTCAACACTCGCCCCTTTTTCAGGCACCTCTCCCACTTCTGGTTGGGCCCGGTGCTTCTCTAGCTGTTGCCCTGGCCATTGTTTCTAGAGTGGGTGGGTCTGTGGACATTCTAAGACTGTGGAGGTCCTTTAAACTAGCAAACTCTGCTGAGAGACTGGCAGTTTCTTCCTCCGTCCCAACTCCCACTGGTTTGCACAATCCGAAGCAATGAGGCTTTATTTTCCCCAGCACTGGAACTGTGAGCTGTCTGGAGCTTGGAGCGCTCCCCATGTGTGCCTCCCTATGTTTTAAAACATGTGATTCTGCTTTCCACTGGCTGCTGCTGCCACCACTGCTGTCACCACCACCACACTGGTCCTGTTCATCCTGGCTCCACAACTCCTACCTGTCTGGATGAGGGTTTTTTTTTTTTTTTTTGTATCTTTGTTTGTTATACTTCCATGCAGCTTGATTTTCTGGAACTTCTGCTTTGATTTTCTGGAACTTCTGGTTGTCTCTAGATTTGAGGTAGTTGTATTCCTTCTTAGTTGTGGTGGGAGATGCAGTGTGTCTGTCTAGGCCTCTATCTTGGCTGGAAGTCCACTGGGGCTACTTCTTCAAATCCCACTTATACCTAAATCACAAAATAAGGCTTCTACAACAACCATATGAGAAAAATTTCAATGGGAAAATTCACCCGTAACTTCCTAATTGCAAAATCCAAAGGTCTGAAAACAGCTTTATGTTTCGGAAGCACTGGACACTGTTGATCATTCTCTGCCTTGCAACTGCCCACCCTGGCCTTTTGTGCCACCTGCTGCTCCTTCCCACTGGCTCAGACCTGCAAGCTCACTTCTTTTTGTTGTCTTAAACCTCTGCTGCTGCCTCCAACTAGCCTTTAAATTTGCTTTCTCTGAGTTTCCCCCTAGGTCCTCTTCTCATACCTTACAAGCCTCTCTGTACCTCACAAAGGAGTGATGCTGATTAAAACACAAGTCTGTTCACTTTACTCCCCCTTTAAAAGGTGCATTGAATCCCTGCTGCCTAAAGGCAAGCAAGTCCTCCCATCATCTGGTCTGACTCCTTTCCACCTGATCTGTTGCTTCTCTTTTCATTGCTCAATTCATAGATTCATAGGTCCATTACTTCATTGTCTTGTCTTAGCGTAAGGAAAAAAATGATTGAGCTAATTACATTATCTACCTTCAAGAGGCTTCTTTTGTAAGGAAAACCTCATTTCAGTCTGGTTCTCAGTGTCTCTTTCACAGCCACACTCACACAAAACACTTGACTTATGATACTCTGATCACCAAATGCATGGAGGTTTATCTCTACCCCAAGCAATCCTCAGCCACCATCTAGGAGTCTTAAAATTTAACTCAGTTTTGGCATGATCCATCTGAGGTAGCATCAGATCCCACAGGTCAGGTCTTAATCTCATGAGACCCTCTCCTTCTCAACCCACACTATACATACATTTCAGGCTCCAGTTGTAGTCACCTGTGCTTCTGACAAACTGACTGTAGATGGTGGTTCCAACAATCCCTGCCTTGGGTTTGATTAATTTACTATAGTGGCTCACAGACCTCGGGAAATATTAATGTCCACCGGTTTATTAAAGGGTATGATAAAGACTACAAATGAACAGCCAGTTTAAGAGATACATAGGACAAGATATGTGGGAAGGGGCATGAAGCTTGCATGTGCTCAGTGTGTATCATTCTCTAGCACCTTCACACGTTCACTGATCCAGAAACTCCCTGAATCCTGTGCTTCTTGGATTTTATAAAAGCTTCATCATATAGGTGTGATAGACCATTAACTCCATTTTCAGTTCTTCTCCCTTCTTAAGGGAATAGAGAGTGGGGCTATAAATTCCAAGCTTCTAATCCTGGCCTGTGACCAACTCTTACCTAGGACCCACTCAGAGTCACCTCAAAGGACACTCTTATCACCCAGGGTATTACAAGGGTTACAAAAGCCCTTTGTTAGGAGTTGGAGACAGAGCCAATATATGAGTGTATATTGTCCATTTTCCTTTGCTTTTTTAAATCTTCTATTCCTCTGAAACCCTCCTGTTGCTGTTATACTTTAATGGCACTCTGATTCTTCTCTTGCCAAGAGCTCTCTACGCTAATGTATTTAACATGTGCCCTTCCATCCCATATAACTATAATTAATAATATATGTTAACACTTGAAAATCACACACTGTTTTTGTGGTTTTCGGTTAAAATATTTTGACTAATTTATTAATTATACTTCTTAATTCCAATTTATTTCACTTAATGTAAAGAACTTGAAATTTAGTTATCTTTCCACATAAAATTCTACTTAACTTTGCAATAAATGTTTCTATTTTCATTCATGCTTAATTTCCATTGCTAATGTAGATAATTTTCTTTTTTGATGATATGCTTTCTTCAAGATTGCTACTTTCAAAACTAAACTTTTTGTCATTAAAATTCTAAGGCTTTATCACTCAGAGAATAGTTATCCCACCCTCATAGTTACATAATAATTTAACTACATACAAAAATCTATGTTTAAATTTTCCTTAGAAATTTAAAAATATAACCTCATTGTCTTCATTTTACTCTTACATTTAGAGAAAACATAGATTTTAGATTCAATATATTATATACAATATGTAATATTTCTATTATATAACTGTAACATAATATAAAACAATTATATAACATATAATATAAAATAAATATATTATACTAGGTTATATAATTAAATACATTTAATATATTACACATTTTATATATATATATATACAAAAACATATTAAATACATACAAGGAAATGTATAATGCATGTGTATGTTAAAGGAAATGACAATGGAGTAAACATTAATGTATCTGCTACATTCTAACAAATAGAAATTTAAATGTGTTTAAAGTCCCACTCCTGCCTATATTAGGAATATGCAATTCTGACTTTGTGTTTGTATTCCTTTTACTTTAACTTTGTGGTGTTTGTCACATAATGTATTTAGTTTTCTACTTTTTGACTTTCACATAAATGATATTAGCTGTATAATTGAGTGACTTACAGTTGTACCCTATTTTATATTCCTGAGACTTTGACACCTAGAAATGCATTTTATTTATTTTCATTTTTCTGCGATATTTATTATGGGACTATTATAAAATGTCTTGAATTTTTTTCTCTTATTGACAGCATCTTGTTTTGGAGATTTTGTTTGGTTTGGTTTTGTTTTCACAAACAAAGCTCCCATAAATATTCTTGAGCATGCCTTCTGGTGTACATGTTAAAGCTTTCTGTAGGGTAATACCTAGGATAAATTGATGGATTATACTATGTGCACTTCTTCAACTTTACAGAATGGAAAGTTATTTTTCAAGGTGATTGTTCAAATCTGTGGTCCCATTATCAGTCTTTGTTGCTGTATATCTTTATTAAAACTTTATATTTCTTGACATTTTTGCCAATATGATGATGAAATTTTATTTTATGGTAGTTTTCTGATGCCAGTTTGCCAGTTAATTTTTAAAACATTTTTGGTGAAGGACATTCATATATTTTCTTCCTGGAAATGCCTGTTCAATTATCCTGACCACTATTTTGTTTATCTTTATCATTTCTATGAATTATTTTTATGTATTCTATAATAATCTATTATACATGTAGATATAGATAATAACCTATCATGAATATATGTGTATGGGTGTGTATGTGTATACACACATTAAAAATATCTTCTCCAACTTTAGGATTAACTTTTAGTCTTCTGAATAATAAGTGTTATTTCTAATGCATGTCAAATGCTTAAACTTTTAACTTGTGTTTTATGCTCTATGTATCTTGTTTAAGAAAGTATTTTCTGAGTCCAAGATTGTATAGTCTTGCATGTTGTCATCTGAAACCTTTATAGTAATACATTTTACATTTAAATATTTAGTCCTTTTGAAAATTATAATAAAATAGGAATGATATTAGGATCCAATATAATTTGTCATACAGTTTTACCAAAAACATTTAATAGTTCATTCTTTCTAAAACTAATTTGCATTGTTATCTTTGTCAGCTGTCCACATATATATGTGAGTGTGTTTCTTTACTTTTTATTTTCTTCCTTGGTCTTTTTACCTTATTTGCTCCCATGCAAAATCTCTTAGTCTTTCTAGCTTTACAGTAACTCTGGATATCTGGTATGGTAAGTCCCCTCACCTGTTTTACTTTGACTATTCTGTATCACTTTTTCTGAAATAAATTTTAGAGTTATCAAATATCATGTGAAATTCTTACAAAATATTATTAAATTTTTACTTGGAATTAAAGGTAAATGCATAAACCAATTTGTATAGCATTTACAATATTATACTAACTTTTTCTCTCTATAAACATGGTACGTATTTCCATTTACTTAAGTCTTTCAATCATTTTCTTTGTAATAAGCATTGTATGTATTGTAAGACTTTTATATTTGGTTAATGACAGTAACATTTTAAAATTACATAAGTTATATATAAATAAAAAATTTTTAGAATAATATATCCACAGTTTGGCTAAGTTTATAAAATTTAATGATGTCATAATTTACTATGGTTTTCAACTTAAATAATACATAATCTATGAAAATTAAAGTCTATTTTTCCTTTTCAATATACTTAATTGCATTTCTTTTTCTTGCCTTGCCATACTAATTAGATACTAAACTTCATTGCCTTTTTGAATATAAAAAAGATTTAAAATATTTTACTATTGCATATAATGTGTATATTAGGTATTTGTGAATGTCATTTATCAGAATGTCATTTATCAGATTCTTCTGTCTATACTTGCTGGTTTTTTGAAATCATAACTGGATGTTCATTTTTACTTAATAATGTATTCTGCATCTCTTGAGATGATTAAGAAACCATAGATAAACCCCCACATGTAAGGTTGAATGATTTTTTGTTAATATCATAAAATAGAAAAACATTTATTTCTTAAAATTTTTATTATACACGCTGTATTCATGGAAAATCAGGACCTATGAAAGAACTCAAATTAGATGTAAATTATGTTCTGCTGAGCTCATTACAAGTCACATTTAGTATGAGAACGGTAAAGCTAAAGCTTTCTTCTCCTTGTCGGTTGCTGCCACTTTCTTGATTTTAGCAATAGTTTTTTCTGGATTCAGTCCCTTGGGATAGGTCCTTGTACAGTTCATAATGGTGCGGCAGCAGTACGGAGAGGATTCCTGCCCCTTGGCCAGACGCTCCTCCATGAAGTTGATTCTAGAGTCGATCATCCAGTGACAGGCCTGAGTAAGAACCACAGGTCTCAAATATTGGCCTCCATGCTACCAGTAGCTAGGGCAGCTGGGGCTGCGGCAGGCACAGAGGATGCACTTGTACAGTGTATCCAGTTTCTCCTGATCTTTTGTAGACCGCAGATACCACTGTTCACCTTCCTGGGATTCATCCTTCTTTTCAAACAAGGCTCAATGGATTTGTTCTGAAGATAGACATTGCTCAAATCAGGAACAAGATCCTTCATTACATATATATGGGGCAGAGGGTACGTTTTTGAGACTTGGTTGACGTTGGTGTCAATCTTTTGAGTACAAGTTAAAGTATTGCCTCCATTGATGTTCATTGCACAAGAACCATAGGTACCTTCTCTGAAGGATCTTCAGAAGGTCAAGGTAAAATCAATTAAATTCTTAATTTTATTAAAAGCATCCAACACCATAAGACCACAGGTATTCAAATAAATTTTGTATATTTGCATATGAGGTTTACCTCCAGTCTTCTCTGGGTCCCATCAGTAGATGAAGCTGAGGCAGCAGCTGTCTGGGTTTCTTGGCAGGCCAGCAGGTAGGCTCTGTCAAGAGCTGTAGCCATAACAGGTGCCTCAAGGAGACTCTGACCATCGCCGTGACTGTGGCTCCTGACCACAGTTGAATAATTTTTGATAAGGAAGCAAAGACAATTCAATCAAGAAAGGATAATCTTTTCAATGAATGATGCTGTAAAAAAATGTATATCCATATGCCTCCAAATGAACCTCATTCATACCTTACACTATATAGAAAAATTAACTCAAAATCAATTATATTCTCAGATAAAAATGCTATACCTTTAAAACACCAGGTACAAAGAGTTTAGATAGAACACAGAAAACATGATTTACAGAGAAAAAAAACATGATGAAATATATTTCACTATGAATAAGAACTTCTGCTTTTGAAAGAGACCATTCAGAGAGTTAAAATACAAGCCATGGATGGGGAAAATACTTGAAAATCAAGTATTTTAAAATATATTAAAAGTTTTATACACAGGGTATATAAGAAACCCATAAAAAGCAATGATGTTAAAGGAACAATTCCATTTTAAAAGAATGGACAAGAGATTTATCACAGAAATCATCAAAGTTAATGTATAGATGACACTCTAATACATAAAAAGGCAGTCAATACCACTAGTCATTAGGGAAATGCAAATTAATACCACAACAAATTTCTATGGCACACCTATTAGAATGGCTAACATTAAAATGAGTGACACACACCTATTAGAATGGCTAACATTAAAATGAGTGACATACCATGTGCTGGCAAAGATGAGGAGCAAGTGTATTCTTACACATTGCTAGTAGGAACGTAAAGTGTATAACCACTTTGGAAGACAGCCTGTGAGTGTCTTTAGAGGTCCAGTGTACAGCTACCCTATGATCTAGCCATTCAACTACTAAGCATTTACCTAAGAGAAATAAAAACATATATTTACATGAAAACTTATACATAAAAGTTGATAGAAACTTCATTTATAATAGACAAAAACTGGAAACACCCCACATATCCTTCAATAGTTGAACCGAGGAGCAAATTATGATATATTCCTATAATGAAATATTATTCATAAATAAAACTGTATGAATCACTTATACATGCAATGATGTAGAATGATCTATAACTAATTATGTGGAGTGATAGTATACAGACAAAAGAATTACATACAATATTTTCTTCATATAAAATTCTAGAAAATGCAAACTAATCAAAAGTGCCCTAAAGTAGATTTATGGTTGTTTAAGGATAAACGATGAGAGAGGTCCGAGGGTTAGTTCATGAGAAAAATTTTGAGGGTAATGGATATATTTATATTAGTTGTATCAACTGATGACTTTCCAGCTGTATACATATGCCAAAACTTACCAAATTGTATGTTTTTGTGTATGTCAAAATGTATATGTATACATATCATGCTTCATTACTGCTATAATTAAAAAAAAAAAAAACACTTTCTGGTAAAATTTTGAATGCTTTAACCTCAAGTTTGGGATCAAAGCAGGATGACCAGTTTTGTGGCTTCTATCAGCATTGTGCTGTGGTTATACACATTGGTAGTAAGAAAAGGAAATAAAAGGTCTTGATGCGATCCAATGGAGAAATATAAGACTTCATTATATCATCCTGGATCAACAAGATAGCATATGAAGAGAAAAAATAAATATTGGCAATCACTTACAATATGTGTAAATATTAATTTTTAGGTAGATTAATTAAGTAATTAGGTTAGATTAATGGATTTGAGGTAGTTGTATTAAAAAGCTAAAGTACAAAGCCCCTAGAAGACAACATGTAGAATCTTTTTGTGATGTTATTTTAGACAAATATTTCTTAAAGAAAATACAGAAAAAAGCCACCCCAAATTTAAAAATGTATAAACTATCCTTTATTGATATTATGAACCTCTGCTCCTCAAAAGACAGTTGAGAAATAAAAAAGTAGGGGATGGAGTGGCTGAAAATATTCACAATGCATTTATCTGACAGTGAACTGATATACTGAATATATAAAAATTTCCATAAACAAGTAAGAAAAAAGAACTTTTGAAATATAGGCAAAGGACTTGGAAAAGCATTTCACAATGAATATCATAAAAATAATCAACAAGCACATGAAAAGACATTCAGCATTTTGGGTTTTCAAGGGATTGTAAATGAAACCACAGCAACCATCACACAGATAGTGGAATAGCTACAATTTACAAGACTACATAATATGTAATGATAGCAAGGATATGAGGTAACTAGAACAGTCCTATATTTTTGATGGGAGTGTGAAATGATACAACCCATTTGGAATACTATTTGGCATTTTCTAATAATGTTAAACACACACTTTTGATAAGATTCAGCAATTTACTCTTTATCCATTTTGGCTCAGTCAAAAGAAACAAACCATGAGCAATTTGAACAAAGTTTAATGTAAGAATAATAAAGTATAACACGAATTAGAGATTAGAGAACTAAAGAGTATGCTAGAGATTACAGGAATAGCACAAAGCAGTAGTCACTACTTGCATATCTGAGAGAGAGCACCTCAATAATTTAAAAACACAAAAACAAAAAACGTCTGAGTGCCGCTGTCTGCCATATACCAGGAATCAAGTGCTGAAGAAGCTCACGGGTGTGGTGGAAGCCAGCGGCTGGAGACTGGCCTCCATTGCAGAAACACGCAGGAAGTGATCTTGGCCCCTGATGAAACCTTTTTCCTCTTGCAATGTTTATCTAGCGCCCTCTATTGACAAAATTTTATATGGTGCCAATGGACAAAGGAAAAAATATTTAAATGACTCGCTCCATTTTCATAGAGCAGGACAGATTTGTGACTTTGGAACAGAGAGGCTATAAATCAATAGCTGGCACATATTTCCAGGTATTCAATTTCCAAAGTTATGATCTCCAAGCATTTATTTTGAAAGAATATTAGAACATATTCATCATAAAAACTTTTTACAAGGATGTTCATTACAGCTTTGTTCATCATAGCAAAAAAATGGAAACAACACAAATATACATTATCAGAAGATTAAATAAACACAATATGGTATTTTTATACAAAGGCACATTACACAACAGTTACAAAAAAAAAAGATACCACAACACACATGCAAATCTCAAAAACATTATATTAAGTTAAAGAAGCAGGACACTAAACAGTGCATGTATAATTCTACTTACATGAAATTATAGGGAAAAAAAGCCACCTAATCTTTTGGATAATAGCAATAATGGGAAATGTAGATTAGAAGTAACTGGAAAGGCAGAAAAGAAATTGTTTAGTGTGGTAGTAAATTTCAATCTTGTGATTGAATACTGATTAAATGACTATATATGTTATCAAAACTCATCAAACTGTATTCTCAATAAATGTACATTTTACTAGATGTAATTTTATGACAATTAAAAAAAATCTGTACAACTGAGAAGACCTGAAAATGTTAGATGAAATTAGCTAAATAAGGGTTTAAAAGTAAAAAGGTGTACAGTTTGTTTGTTTTTTACTGAAAAAGTATGGCAGAAAGGACTTTACTAAGGTTTAGTTTTATTTTAGTTTTTGGCCACATAGTTTCAGAGTCAAAATGCAATTTAAACAAAAATTTTTATCATGATCAAAATAATTATTGTCATGTGCACTCACTGAAATGTAGTCTCTCTTAATTGCTATTTTCCAGAGGCTTCTATATCACCAGAAACAAAGAAAATGGGGACACATATGTAA
The DNA here is from genome assembly GCF_987537825.1 of Furipterus horrens. Taxonomy (NCBI): domain Eukaryota; kingdom Metazoa; phylum Chordata; class Mammalia; order Chiroptera; family Furipteridae; genus Furipterus; species Furipterus horrens. The sequence goes on from NW_028327178.1 coordinate 33,570,928, forward strand.
ACAATTTATATTTATGTTGAAAGATTTATGTTTTTGCCATCAAACAATAGACAGTAAAAAGATATGCTGACAAATACAAATTTCTCTAAAATATGAAGCAAACCTGGGACTCCTTTTCAAATTTTTGGTTATGTGAGGCACCATAAATTGAATCAGAAACAGTTATCCAGTTATTGTGACCTATATAACTTACTATTGCTAAGGGGAGTAAAAATGAGTTTAATCTATTTGAAGGTATGGTCAATGAAGAGTTTTGAAAAACTGCTAAGCTGATAGCTTTGAATAATTTTAGAGCATCAATATATTACAGACAGTGTCAGCATAACTTTTACAATATTTTGATGTGGCCATTAGAATTACATGAACCTGTCCAGCAAATATATTTAGAAGAACATTCAACACACTGTGTGTTCTACTCTATTTATTGATGTGCAAATTGCCAAGACATACTCTTCGTGGAACAGAACATGAAGGAAAGTAGGCTACCAGATAGGTCATGTAAGTAAGGCAGTCAAATCAAGAAAAGATCTGGTTTTGTGTCAAAATAAAGCAACGATTAAAGAATGGACCTGCAAGTCTTAATATTCTCGTATTTCCTCTTTTCATAGTAATGTGTGAGCATGACCTGTGTTTTTGTGGCAACGAGCAAGAATGATATCAGGATCATGGTATAGATAAATGACTCCTCATATATAATCTTTCTTATAATCAGAAGGATACATACCAGAAGTGAAATTATAGTTACAATTAAAGAACAAAGCAAAAACTATATACCACCAGCAGACCTACATTCCTGTCAGTATAGAAAGTGTTAATTACAAGAGTGCTTGTATAGGATAAAGAATAATACAAATGATTCTGACTGCTAATACCATGTGACAACTAGTTATTATATATCATTGTCTTTCAGAAATTTTTGCATGACCTGAAGCCTTCTATATTAAACTTTGTACTGAAATGTGACTTGATAAGTATATTCAAAAGTGAATTTGTACAACACAATGTCAAGGTCCATACTTTTTTTATTTTCAATATCTGAGTGAGTAAAAAGGGCATATATTATATACATAATGACATATCCTTATAAGCCCTTCTTTTATTATAAAGGTAAACAACATAATGCTTGGATTTTGTATTTTTAATCATAGTAAAATGTATAATTTTATTCATAACAAAATTATTTGCTTTTCTAGTTAACATGTTTTTTTTTTTTTTTTTGCTTGTAATATATAATAATACCCTGTATCAAAAAATTACCATAAGCTGTGGACCAGTAGTTTAGTTTGTCAGGACATCATCCCGATATGCCAAGGTTGAGGGTTCAATCCCCAGTTGAGGCACATACAAATATGAACCAATAAATGCATAAATAAGTGGAAGAACAAGTCGATATCTCTCTCTAAAAACAATAAAAAACTTTAAAAAAGTTACCACAGAAAAATCCATGTATCATATTATATATTTAAGTTTTTTTAATATTCTTCCTGTCACCTTACTACATCAGAGAAACCCAAAAATGTTATTCTAAATTCTGAGCTTTCAGGTAATATCATGAGGGAAAAAAAATGAAACAATTTCAATTAGTATCAAAATGTTTTATTATGCTAATAAAGAAATTGAAGACTTCAGAAATGTATATTAATTCATTTTGAGCAAACACAATTTCATGTCACTATTCACTTATTACTAATTATAATGTCATTATCTTGGTACAAATTTTTTCAAACAAGGCATTTGTAACTACATTAGAAGTGCTATAGGTAAAATCTGAAATCTCAAGAGTGTTAAACTGTAGGACCACCAAGTGTCCACCAAGAATTGTAGAATTGCTTGGTGTGGAAAAACTCATGCATCTGGTGTCAGAAGTCTTGTAAGTAGTACAAAGGAAAAAAGTGTTCTCTTTTACAGATGTTGTGAATTTTACTTTCTTGAGTAATGCTTTCTTTTATTCCTATAAATGTTCTCGATCTTTTTTCTCAGATGCAGCCAAGTTACTTGAAAGTACCTTGATCCTTTCCGGTTTTCTTGTTAATTAATCAGGATTAGAGAAACATGTAGTCCAGGGCAAAACATGTCTTAATACTCAAGTTAGATCCTTCTAAGTATTGTGTCTAATACCAAGTGAATTAGGAAGTTTTCTAGACTGTCAAGTGTGAACAAACATTATTTCCAGCTCTCTGCGAGCACCAGATTGATTCCTTCTAGACCCTTCAGATAATTCTCTCCCCAGCTTGTGGTCTGTTCCTCACATGAGTACACTAATCAGCCCTCTACTAAATACTCAAGGTGGATCCTCGGTAGGTATCCGGGATCTTCTCTCTGCAGCTCTCTCCTCTCCACTACTCACTCTGCAAACCATAGCGTCTTTGGTCTCCTGGGCTCAGCTCTATCTGCTCAACTCAGGGAGCCTACCGGACTATAATTGGGTTACCCCTCTTTGCAACGACCCTCCACCCCCCAGCCAGAAAACTCTCTCCAAGGCAATAAGCTGTGACAATGAGAGGGTTCACTTCACTTGTTTTGGTCTCTTAAGGATCACTTCATTGTCTCATGTTTAGTGCCTTAAAAGCCACTGTTCCATATGTTTTGTCTTATTTTTCTTAGTTGTTTCAGGAGAAATAATACATCCAATCCTTAATTCTCCATCTTAGACTGAAGCAGAAAATGCAACCTACTTTTGGTTTATTGTAAATTAATCCTAAAGCATACTCTCCCTCTCACATTTCATTTCTACAGTATGAGTGCTTAACTTTTTATAATTATGTAAGTTATCTTTTTCAAATAAAAATGCCAAAGTAGGTGCAAAATATAAAATATTGCTTACTTCACCTGATTTCATTTTACTACTTGGTAGTAAACAGACTTTCATTTCCTTAGTTTCAGCATAAATACTGAACTAATTGTGCTCCTATGCCAGTTTGAATTAAGTGTTTAGGAAATTCTAGAGTTATATAATAAATATTTAACTCAAGTAGGCCAATATATATCTTTGCTGAATTTACCTTTCTTGTAAGTGGGTGTACTCATTTGGATGTCATGGTCTATGTGATATATTATCTACAGTTTTAACTCCTATATGTGCTATTAATATATTTCATCCATATGCATAGTTTTTGAGGAAAAATTATATTTCCATTATTAAGAAAAGGAAATCCCTAGTAAAATAAATCCTGGAGACATTGAAAAAGAAACTAAGCCATTCATTTCACTTAGAAGAAATAGTATTAAACCCAAGAGAACCTTTCTCTAAATTAAACAACAAACACAGAAAATCTCAGAGAGGACTTACAGACAAAAAATAAATAATGACTTTTTGGATACCCTGACAAGTAGATAGAATATGAAATGCAAAATAAAAATTTATAAAAATGTTCCTAATTATGGTTTTTTCAGACCAGTTTGGTCCTACAGGTCACTATTAATTAGCCATTTAAAATGACAATGTTTTGTTCTGGAAATGCAGTCCATATATCAACTCACTTTTTTTATTTCTGAGTAGTCAGCTACATAAAGTCTTAAATGTCCTGCATAAATAAAAATATCGAGGTTTTTGTTCTCAATAATATGGCAGGCTAAAGAACATAACATTTCTTCCCCAGTAAGCAATTTAAAATGGTGGATAAATCTTCCTGAATTGGACATACACCTGCAACCCAGAATAATGAATAAGGTTTCTAAGTAATTTTTATATGTTTACCTCAAACAGAAGAGGTTATTTAAGTTATGGAAAAAATTTCACTTTGTGCCCCGGAAAGCTGTATCACCTACTTGAACTTATTCTCCCAGAACATCCCTATGGTCTATAGATTCTGCATCTAATTAACCTTTATCCAGAAATATCCCGGTAAAGGAATTCAATAGATAGCTCTATTCCTCTGAAAATATAACATTAGACACTTTCTTAATGGTCTAACAAGGATATTAGCTTGGTCACATTCTTCCCTTTCCACAGAGTTATCTCCCACCCCTCATAAAGAGAGTGAATGCATAGAGGCCAATCGCTTAACTTCCTATATGTATCAGCTGTGAAGGAACATAATTAGCTAGAGTTTTATTTTCAAAATGAGCACTGCATAGTATTTTAAACTGCTTTCATATTTATAATTTTAATGAGTAAATGGGCCCTCTTTCATGTTTCTACATAATTAAATCTCAGAAAAGGCTGATACATGATATATCAGATAGAAGTATTTCTCAATGGCTTTGAATTAGCCTGTAGACATCATGTCCTCACTGATCCACAAATGTCGAAAAAGCTTTCCCAAATTCTAAAAATTAAAAACAAATACTTAAATTTCATTCATTGTACATGAAACAAGATCAACATGCCATAACTTCCTCTTTTTACACAACTCAGAAATGAAATTGTTCTTCAGCTGGACATCTGATCTTTTTCCTTCTCCAGATGTGTATATTCCCCAGTATCTTATTCTTATCACATGTATGACTCCTAAATATTATTCAGATAATTCTCACACTCTTTGAAATTTATTTTTATAACAAAAATTAATACATAATAATTAAGAAGTTATTAGTTACATTGTACAAGATACAGGGAGAGATGCACTCTAAAAGTAAAGACATAAAATCAAAATGAACAAAAAACCCAAGGTTTGTAGGGCTACAGAGGATACAATCTATAATCTAGAGATGAAGAAAAATTTTGAAGAAGAGAAATGTAAGGTAAATTTTAAGGGTAAGTGTGATTTTAACAGGAAGAGAAGAACAAAATTCCACAGAGATTTAAGAATATTTCTGAATCTACAAGGCATGTAGTGTATGTTATGGTCTGGGAACCAAAGTAGTATGGTGGGTTGTGTTGATAAATAATGTTGTAAAGGGGACATTATTTATGATGTGGAATCATGAATATGAGTCTAAAGAGTCTGAGCTTAATTTTGTAGATTATATGGTTTCAGCAAAGTATTCTGAATAGAGTACTTTGAAAATTTAAATGCTATAGGTAAATTATATTAAGTATTCATGCTTTAACTTGTACACATTTTCAGATCACCAATAAAGTTTTTGGTTAAAAGTTTTTTTAAAAAAAGGCTTTGATGAGTTAAACTTTAGGACTATTGCTTAAGGAAAGGAAAGAAATCAAAATAACATTTGTTGAGTGCCCATCAAAGTTTCTTGTACTTTCATTTATTCAAACACAATTCATACTGGCCCTAATCCTAAATTAGGCATGCAATATGTAATTTACATTTGAGAAAAATAATTTATAAAAGTTTTATAATTCACTCAAAGTCATAGAAGTAATAAGTGATGGGCTTGAAAATTACTGATGAGAGGAATCTTCAGAGCCATGAAAATTTTAAGGAAATTCTAACAACAATTCAGAAAATTAGAAAGTCAATAGACACTAAAATGTGTCTTAAGTGTTCATTTGGCTTCCCCAAGTAATGCAGTAGAAATTCAAGCCTGTTCTGAGAAGGAAGTTCTGTCAAATTCTCATTGCTTTTGATCAAGTTCTTGAACTTCTTTGGACATACCTGGAATACTTACATTATGAAGATAAGAAAATATGCACAATATGAAGCACTGACTCTACCTAGTAATTTGTACTTAAAGGTGTGTTATTATTATTATAAAGCTTCCGTTCAGTTATTTACCCACTTTATTTTCTAGCTTAGAAGAGATGCATTACACTGGGGAAAACAATTTTAGTTGAGTTAGATTTGACACTTGTTTTTGACTAACTTTTGGCATCTGAATCCAAAAATGACCCCAGTTTTTCTTTATCACATCAACTTTTTAAGGTATAGGATACCCTCTCATTGTCCCAAAAATTATGAAAAAGAAAATAAAGAAAAAAATTACCTGAATATTCTGTTTATTTTATTATTTAATTAATATAAAGGCTATATATTGTTACTGTAAGTCAAATTGTGTACAAGTAGTAAAGTTATGCTACCAAACATACATATTAAGGTATTTTATATTTTCAAATGACAGGCTAGGAAATGCCAAATGAGATACTTGAAGCAGTCCCCTTCAGTTGGCAAAGCTTTTACAAATTGCTTCATGAGACCCAGTTTTATGTGCAGAGGTGGGAATATAATGTTCTTTCTGTCAACAAGTGGCTTGTGTAGAACGTTTGCATCATCAGGTTTGAGGTCAGATCTTGGAGGCCGATTTGATTCCACCCAATGCTTCCCACGAGCTCTGCTGTCCCACATACACAGAAAACAGGGATACTTGGTGTATCCGCATTGCTGACCAAGAAGGAAGCAGACCATTTTAAGGTCAACACAGATGATCCAATTGTGCTTGTGATATTGCAACAGATCAATGAGTTTCTTTATGTCTTCATATTCTTCATGAAAACAAACTGAATGACCAATTGGGATGGCACCAAATTGCCATTGTGGAAGAGGACACACTTCAAGCTTCACTTTGAGCTATTGATGAACAGTCGCCATTCAGTTGCACTATAGACTGAAATTCCCAATACCTCCATTAAACCATGTCTGTTATGTCAATACACAAAGCCACCATCACTTCAAAAGTACTGCAGAAATGTACTTTCTCTTGACCAAAAGTAGGATAACTTTGCTCCTTTTTCAAGCAAGTTTTTCTTGTACAGTCTAGATACTAGGAGATCTGAAGTCTTTTTGGATAGTCCCAAATCTCATGCCAAATCATTCAACTCATGCTGATCAAATCCCTTATGAATTGAGTCATCTTCAATTTCAAAATCTTCATCATTGCTGTCACTTAGTTCTTCACCATACTCCTGTTTTTCGAAAGAGAGTAGTTCAATGAAAACTGGCACTTGGATTTCAGCTGAATGAGGCACTGGGCATATAGCTGATGGTAGACTAGGATGCTCTATTTTACATTTATTTTTCTTGTAATATCTTGATGATTTCACTATACAAAAGTAACAGTCACTTAAATGTTCTCTGGTCTCTCACCAAACTGTAGGTATACTAAATGGCAATTTATCATGTGTTCCCTTTTTCCACATCTATAAAGTCTCGACACCCTGCTTGCAACCTTATGAGGGGCCCAAGACTTATCTTGATAACCAAGTTTTATTTTAAAATATGCAAAATAGGCTTGCCTGACAAATGCGTTGATGTTTGTCCTTTGACTGGGAATGGTGAAACTGCCACAGATAGAACAAAACGAATCAGGGTTGTTTAGGCACTTATGATGAGAAATAGCAGAGGCAGACATGATCTGAAAGAAAGGAAATAAGTACATATGTAAATAAAAAATAAATTCTGCTAACTCCTTGTGTACAGAGTACACAGAGTACACTTCAGAATACAATTCACTACACTATCTCATGTGTAACTGAATAGCCTAGACAAGTATGAACCTGTCGCTCGTTTCCAAGGTTGTCTCCCACTCCTCCCCACTCAAGGGAGGTTTGCTCTCAACCAATAGGGGAGCAGTAGTGCTTCCCTTGATCCAGGCTTGATCCAGCCTAGAGTGGTCACATTAAGATAAGCTGTACAGAAAAAAAACTTGATGTTATAGAAGAAAACTAACTGGAGTTTTGAAATCAGTATGCCTAATTTAAGTCTTAAACAGCTGAAAAATCTAACTCAACAGGAATTATGTTAAAACTTGTTCTCCTGTGTTATAACAATTAACCTTCAAATCTGGTTCACTGCTTTTAAAAATCTATGGATGATACATTGTGCATTTTTCTGGTTATTAATTATTTGAGTTTTCTATACAGATAATTTGCAAAATAAATATATTTATAATGTACAAATGGACCTTAAACTGCCCACATTTTCATTTTCAGTTTTAAGCTATAAAATCACTATCCAAAGTGAACTGATAACCAAATAAGGATTATGGGACACATTAGTGATGGGACAGAAAGTGACCATGATTCTCAAAGTAAAAGGTAAGACTTCCAATCAAGATAAAGGTGTATGTAAACACAGCTCACCTCCTAGCACAACCACATCAAAATTACAACTGAAATATAATAGAATGACCACCACTCAGAACTATCAGAAATCAAGTTGAATAGAAGTCCAACAACTATGGAATTAGAGAAACTGCATCCATCCAGAAAGGAAGGAGGGGTGGAGACCTAGAATGGGCTGGTCCCTCATCCACATGTGGGGGATAAAACTTCAGACACTGTAGATAACATCACACACCTCATCATGAGGGTTTTTTTTTTTTAACTCATGGAACTGGAAAGGCTAGTAGTCAAAGGGATTGGGAGGTTGTTATAATTCCATAAATCTATGATGTAACTCAGAGTGTAGTTTATTTCATTACTTTTCAGTTTTGTATGGGTTCAGTTATCCCATAACTATCCTCTTTTTTTGGTTGCACATGGCAATGTACAGCTTTTGGAGCTACTTGATATCTTATCCATATGTAGAGATTAAAAGAAAGAGAGAGGCAATAGACAGAGAAAAATCAAAATAACAATGAAACAATGATATAATTGCACATATTTCACATGACAAATTTGATCAAAGTTCAATTTCTGTCACAGAGTTAATCACTATGGTTAGCAAAAAGCTATTTTTTAGACCTGGTTACCATGTCCAATCCTGAATCAAAACTGTGGCAAAGAGTGTGGAAATATACTGATTGGTTAAGACAGAAATGGCCCATGTAGAGAACTGAGTGTTCTCTCCCATCTGAATGTCAGAACTGGAGCATTTATGGTCATTTTGAAAGGAGGAAGTGGAACTGGACACTGGGGATGTATACCACAATGCACTGTAGCTAATAAATTTTGACTAGTGATGAATGACTCTTTTCTCATGTGAGAAGAACCAAGAGACCAAAAATCTCTCCTCAGAATTTTCTACTTGTAAAGATAAGAATAGAAACTTTGCTGCATAAAAGGGCAGAAAGTTTCCTTTCCAAACACACAAGTAATTATATTTTGTCATAGGATGTAATAAATATAATATACTGCATTTTTATGTAGAAACAAATATATTGTTTTATAGCATTACATACTAATGATAGATAACAGTATGTGTGCTTTATTTTTAGACTTAAATTTAGAAATAATAAAAATTTAAAGAAATATATATCAACACACATCATATTGGCTAAGGATAATAGATAATATTACTTTTTTGAATTTTATTAAATTTATTAGGGTAACATTGGTTAACAAAATTATATAGGTTCCAAATGTACATCATCTGTATGTTGAATTATGTATTCACTATCCAAAGTTAAGTCTCTTTCCATCACCATTTATCCCCCCTTTACCCTCTTCTACCTACCCACACCCACCTTACTTCTTATAATCATCATACTGTTATCTGTGTCTATGAGTCTGTTTTTGTTTTTTGCTTTATCCAGTGACACTTGGTTTGTAGGCCGACACTCAATCTACTGAACCACACCAGCCACGGTTAATGCAACCCATTTTTAAAGCCAGCACTTACAAGTATGATATGAACAGCTTTGTTTCCAACTGGAGGTTGCCATTAGGTTTGAAATAATTCAATTTGTGATGAAGAATTAATTTTACTTTTCCCTGAAAAGCAGAGACATTTTTTCATATATGTCATGTGTATTGACCAAGTCTAACTTACATCTTTGGGAATTGTGGTATGAATGACTTCATGAATCTTTAGCTTTATTTACACCATATATATAGACCTGGATCAGCTAGAATTACAAGTTATTTTGGAAGAAATGTCCTCTCCCTTTAGAGGGAAAGTTTTCAATGCATACCTTTTCTATGATTTATAATTTATAATATATAAATTTTAAATAAACTTTAAATTTTAGAATGACTTTAGACTTACAGAAAAAAAATTTTTTAATAGTACAGTTTTTGTATATCTCACACAACTGTTTCTCCTATTAGTAGTATCTTACTTTAGTATAGTACATTTGACATAATGAATGAATGATGTTGATACAATATTACTAATGTAAGTTTATAGTTTATTAGATGTTACATGTTTTTTTAATCAGTTCTGAGGTCCCATTCTAGATACCTTATTACATTTTGTAACTGTGACTCCTTAGGCTCCTCTAGGTTATACAGTTTCTTTAGACTTTCTTGTTTTTAATGACCTCAAATTTTTAAGAAATATTGGTCAGGTATTTTGTGGGATGCCTACCTATTAGAATTAGTTTGCTAGTTCCCTGATGATTACACTAAGGTTATGGATTTTGTGGAGGAAAGCTGCAGAGGTAAATGTGCTATTTTTCATCACATCACATCAAGGGTAACTACTCTCTACATGATTGATGACTGTGGATGTTGAACTTGATTACCACTGAGGTAGTGTTTGTCATGTTTTTATACTATAAAGTTACTGTAATTTTTTCCTTTTCATACTGTACTCTTTGGGAAGAAGTCACTATGCACCCTAAATGAAAGTTTTACATCTATCTTTTAAATTCATACCTTCATTTTTAAGTCTTATTTTATAGGCTATGACCTCAAACAAATAGAAGTAGTGATGGTGAGCACCCTGTATTGTTCAAAATTTTAGGTAGAAAGCTTTTAATATTTCATCTCTATTTTTTAAAAACATATATACTTTATTAGATAAAGAAGCCACCTGCAATTCTTAAAATGTCAGATACAGTCAGCCCTTTGTATTTACAGTTTTGCATCCATAGACTCAACAAACTGTGTATCAAAAATACTTTTAAAAGAATATATTGTTTTCCCAGTGGTATGACTCAGTTGGTTGAGTGTCATCTCACAAACCAAGAAGTTATGAGTTTGCTTCCTGATCAGGAGGCATGCTTGAGTTGTGGGTTCGTCAGGCCAGGACACATGCAGAAGGAAACTGATCGCTGTTTCTCTCTTGCATCGATGTTTCTTCCCCTCTCTTTCTTCCTCCTTTCTCCTCTCTCTAAAAATCTAAAATAAAATAAAAATATGAATATTTGAAAAAGTCATACTGTTGCTGAAATGCATTATGTAGTTAGACCTACCATGGTTGCTTTTGTACCGAACATAGACATTTTATTCTCATTATTTCCTAAACAATAGAGTATAACCGCTATTTATTTAGCATTTACATTGTATTATATGTTATAAGTAATCTAGACATGATTTGAACTGTATTGGAAATATGTGTTGGTTATATGCAGATACTGCACCATTTTACATATGGAACTTGATCATGGGTGAATTTTGGTATCTGCAGAGTCCTGGAACCAATCCTCTGTGGATACTATGGATGACTAAAGTTTTATGTTACAAATGGATGTTCAAATGTTATCAAATTTTTGTTCTACATCTAAGGGTATTTTCATAAGATTTTTCTCTTTGTTTTATATACATGTTGAATTACATTAATTTTTCAATTATCAAAAAATCACCTTGTATGCCTCAAACTTACATATATGTTATATGTCAATAATTTCTAAATAAAGTTGGGGGGAAAAATGAGGATTGTGGATACTTAGATGAAGAATTTACTGGAACAGGACAGACTGAGTTCTAGGGTGCTGGCACCCTTTGTTTCTTGAATTGGGTGCTAACTGCACAGGTGTGTTCACTGTGCAAATGCATGAAATAATTGGTACATTTTTCTGAATGTACATGTAAAAAATCTTGCATTCTTGATATAATCTTATCTCAGTCTAATATACTTAATGATCTTTCTGTGTATTGTTGAACTCTATATGCTAAGGATTTGATTGCCTAACTTACCTAGGCTTTTCCTTCATATTTGTGAGAGTAATTGTCTTACAATTTTGGTATTAAAGTTGAAGAAGCCGTGTAAAACAAGATGAGTAGTATTTCCTCCTTTTAAAATTTCTGGGGAAGTTTGCATAATAGTGTTTTATACATTGCATAGATGTTTGGAATATGCATCAATACAGCCATTTATCTAATCTATTGATTGTATAATGGGGCATTTTAAAAAATTACAGATTCCATTCCTTTAATAGTTAAAAGAATATTTTAATTTTTTCTTTTCTTTTTTATTGTATTTTTTTCCTATTACTATCACCCTTATACCCTTTTCCACAACCCACCCCACCCCAACAATCACCACACTGTCGTCTATGTCCATGAGTTCATTTTCTTTTTCACTTGATCCCTCCATCCCCACAACCCACCCATCAGAGTATTTTAATTTTCTCTTCTAGGGATTTGTCCTTTTTATCTGATTTGCCAAATTATAAGCAAAGATAACTTATAATATATCTATTTTTATGTGTTTAAGATTTGTGGTAAACTCCTTTTTATCATTTCCTCTTTGTTAATGTTTAATGTTTGGTCCATTTTTCTCATGCTTATCAAGTTTCAAGGAGTTTATCAATTTATATTATCCATTTAATTAGACAAATGTTTGGCTTTGTTGGTTTTCTCTATTTTATTTATATTTTCCATTTCAAAGATTTATTCTTTTATCTATTTTTCTTCCTTATACATTCTTTATTTTAACTTTTAAACCTAACATCTTAAGATAAACATCACATATTTTATTCTTTATTCTTTTCTAATACATTTATTCATAGCTATAACTTTCTTCCAAATGCTGCTTTTACTATCTCATTCATTTTAATATGCAATGTTTTTATTACCATTCACTTTAAAATATTTTTAATTCATTGTTTTTAGCTCATTGATTATGTAGAAATATATCAATCAATTTCTAAAGATTGTGGAATAGTTACTTTATATATTAATTAGTACCTTAAGTTCACTCTAATAAAAAAAAATCTGATTTTAATCCTTTGACATTATTATGTGTTTCTTAATTCAGCATTTTATCAATTTTGATTAAAATTTTATGTGCACTTGGCATAACACATATTTTTCTGTTGTTTCATGTAAAATTATCTATTTAAAAATTTTATGAGAGATTTTACTGTGTTTTTTATTTAATGATGTTTTATCTAAATTTTACATTAGCAAATGACAGAATTATACTGAAGTCTCCTACCTTAATTCCTTTGGTACTTTTCAGGTTGTGCTTTATGTACTTGAAACTTGTTAAACATTTTGCCTTTGAGTTTATTTTATAATTAGTCTAGTATTAACTCAAATATGTCAACTTTTTTAGCTACTGCTTTTATATTATAATTTTTCTTTTTCAGTCAATGTATCTTTGTTTTTTATTGTTAATGCATGTCTCCTGTCATTAGAACATATTTCGTATTGTTTATTTTTATTTTATTCAAATAATCTTTACCCTTTAGCTGCAGTACTTAGTCCATATATGTTTTACTGCTTCTTTATATAGATTTAATTCTAACATTGATTTTTCTATTTATTCCAATTAAATAATTTAAATTACCTAATTTTGACAATGTATTATGGCTGTAGAATTAAAAGCCATTTTGTTAGAAAACACACACTACTATATTTAACAGTTAAATAGGATAAAACATATAAATGTCTCTAACTAGTTCAGGAAAAATAATGTATATATATATATACTCACAGACAGAAAGAGAAAATGGCATGATAAATCCAAGGACAATATGTAAATAATTAATAAATTTCAGTAATGAGCATATTGTGAGCTTGTTAAATTAACATTTATTAAGTAGAGCATAGGATGTCAGATGATGAACCTCTGTTCAACAAAAGACCACAGAGAAACTGATATAAAGAAGTTTATTACAAGTCCTGGAGGAGGTATATGGCATGTTTGAGGGGCCACACAGGGAAGTCAAGACAGTGCATGTAAGTCTTACAGATTTAGAGACTTTTTTGTTGGTTATGTTACATAAATTAACATGTGTTTTCTGTTTTCAAAGGGCATAAGCCTATGACCGCATTACCTGAGTGATTGTCTGTACGCATAAGCCTCACTTAATCCTCTCTGCAGCGCTGCCTCCGGAGACTCAACAGTTTGGCTGAACTAAATGGCTGAGTTGGTGAAGAATGGGGTGGTCTGTGGGCTTCACTTTAAAACTGAATTCTCTTTTCTATCCTAATGGCTTGGACAAAAAGGGCCCAGAGGTCTGAGAGGGGGGAAACATAAACTATTTCCCTCAGCCCAAACTAAATAAAATGGACAAAAGGGTTTTGGACAGGAGAGATGTGCCTAGCACACCTTCCTCCAAAGAAGCCCTTTTTTTTTTTTTTTTTTTTTTTTTTTTTTTCTTTTCTCCTAATGTAGAACATTGAAAAATTAATCCCTGCCTTTTGCCACCTAGTAGTTATGGATTGAATGATGCTTTTTAACCCTTTTTGCCAAATCTGTTGCCCCCAGAACACAACAAGGATGCCAGCCTGCTAAACCAAGCACGCCGTTGTCCGGAGACAGCCAACTGACCTGGAGTCTGCACAATCCTTCCCCATGTGGGAAGGCCACCCTCCCCTCCACACCCCCACTGTTATTAGGGATTTCTGGACCCAAGGGTAGGTAGGACGACGACCATGTCCAGCTTGAAGCAGCTAGAGGAGCTTGAGACCTTCGCCCATTGTCCTTTACAAGATTACAAAGGGTCTTAATATCTGAGAGGGAGGGATAGTTATTTTTTACGAACCATGGGTATGGACTTGGGGGGGGATGCTGGGGGAGGGAGATACTGGGTGGAGGGGAGTAAAGGGGAAAAAATTGGAACTACTGTAACAACATAATCAATAAAATATACTTTAAAAAAAAAAAAAGACAGTGCATGTAGACTGGCAGGATGGGGCACATGCTTTTATAAGGGTCCCTGGGAGGGATGTTTTGGGGTTCCTGGGCTGAGGCTGAGTTGGTCAGTTAAACTAAAAAAGCAGGGTTTTTGCAAGCTCCACAGGAGTCTTTCCTAGTAAACAGCACACAATGGGTAGGCAGGGGAAGCCATTGATCCCAAGGGCTAACGGGGAAGTCATGCCAGGAACTTGCACTTGCTTGTTAGTCTGCAGGCATGCATGAGCAGGGAGAGCTGGTGTCAGCTGAAGCCCCAACAGGTTGCTTGGCTGAACAAAACGATGCCATGGAGGAGCACAGCCAAACTCTTGACATGGTATATTGGACTTTCTTGGATTATTCATGCATCTTTTCTGTACATTTAAAATTAAATAAAAACAAAAGTTACATAAAAATAAAATGAATTCTTCACCAAAAACAAAATTGGGCATTCATAAGTTCAAATATATTTTCTAAGTTGCAACTATGATATAGGCCTGTTGCTGATTATTGTGGATATGAAAGTCAAAAAAAGTAGAATTCTTCTCTTTCCTAATGGAGTTATTATCCTACAACTAAAACAGAAAAAAAATTAGCAAATAAATAAATAAAATGTAAATTCTAAAAATGTGTTGTGAATTAAACATAGAGGATAATAAGATAGCAAAATTGGCATAATGGTACTGGATGTCACTTTAGGAAGAATAGTTTAATTTTTCTTGCTGGCCTACACACCAGGTCTGTACCTGAAGGAAAGACAGAATCCCTAAGAAGTCCTCATCCCTGAGATTCAGGGACCCAATACCTGTGTAAGGCTAAAGGTTAAATAGAATACAGCCCCACTACCACTAGGTTTACAAGTGTGGAATAACAAGTAACACTATTTTACTAATGGAACAAGATAGAGTGTGAGTAAAAATTTTTTGAAGCACAGGTGCAATAGGACATGTAAGTCGAAGGCCAAAATGACAATGAGAAAAACTATCTGACAAACCAGTCTCCCACTATCAACACAAGATATGGCTGCATACATTTGAAACCCATGCTAAATCAAATGCAACCAAAGTAACAACAAACCCAAATCCAGCTCAATACCCACACTAAGAGCTAGCAAAAGATGAGAAGGAACCAATTACATAAACTAACAGGTGAAATTTATCATATATATTATGCCTTCATTTTTAAAAGTAAGGTGAAATAAAGATATTTTCAGTTAGATATAAGTTGAAAAAAATGTTCTTTCCATTACACTTGCAATCCAGGTTAAAAAAATTATTACTGAAAGGAATATGACACTAGATAAAAATTTAATTCAGAGGATAAATAAAAAACAAAGAAACTATAAATATGTTGTTTAGGCCTTTGAAAGTTATTTTATATATATATATATATATATATACACATATATTAATGGATGTGTGTATGGGCATGTATGTAATCTATAATGCCTCTTAAAAAGTATTAGTGTTTAAATAAAAATAACAATGTAATGAGGAATGTATAGCATAAGTAAAATGATATGATGAAAACAAGATAAATTGATAATATAAATATATTATTGTAAATTTTATATATTGTGAAATAGCAAAATCATTTTTGAAAGTAGATGTTAGGTAAGTTAAAATTATATATTTAGCAACCATTAAAAAAACACAAAAGGCATAACTGTAATTACAATAAAGGATATCAGATAATATATGAAAATATTCTTGATTAACTCCAAAGAACAGAAAGAGAACCAACAAAAGGCAGATAGGAATAACAGAAAATGGAAGTAAACATGTCAAAAGACACCAATATGAAGTAAGCAGGCAAGTGGTAGACAGGAGGAAAATATTAATGACACCCCCAGAAAAACTGATAATAAGACTTGTATCCACAATATATGAAAAATGATAAAGAACACAGTAAAAAGTGGAAAAAGTCTTAAACTGTCACTCACAGAAAAAAACTATATGGGTGGTCAATATGCATGAGGATAAGAGTACAATAGTAGGAGTTATCAGTAAAACGGGTCTGTAAGGGAGGTTTAGGGTTTGGTTGACTTGTTTACAGTTCATCCTGTGCATGAGTTCTTCAATGTCAGGAACCACATCTCTTGACATCAGTAACTGGCCCACTCTTGGGGTTCAATACATATTTGAATGAATGAACTACACAAAGTCAAAGATACCTAAGTTAAAAAAATAATAAAAAGAAAGAAGAGAAGAAACCTAAAAGGAGAAAGGGAATGCTGTCTGGGCAGGAGAAAGCAAACACTTTCTCAGGACCTCTAAGAACTCTGAGAAGCCAAGAGGTTGTCAGGGAGACAAGAACACAGCCCTCAGCTCTATTTTGTTTGGCACTTTGTTCTTATATTTGATGAGTCACTGAGCACATTTCTTCTACTTTCAAGAAAGTTCTTGCTTGAAATTATCCTTAGAAGGAGATGTTAAGTAGCTATAAAGCTCTTCAAAAATTTTGCACAAAAACTGAATTCCTTTTAGAGCTACAGGTTCACTTTCAGCACTATCACCGACTCTATTCTTGCTGAGAACTGTGATATCATTATGTTCTTACAGCAAGTGTTTCTTCTGATTTTCAAAAGACAAGTCTAAAACACCCTCTTCATGAAGAGATCTCTGCCATAGTTTTGTTTTTCTTCTTGATAGCAGTTTTATTAAATGCTCTCTGTGACTAAGATTTCCAAACTAAAACTCTTTTTTTTACAATTTTTACTATATTTCAGCCTGGTTTAGCTCTGTTGATTTACCTCTCTGAGTTTGCTCTTTTTTATATTGAGTCCCTAATATGTTATTACATGAAAATTATAAATAACTCCAAATTAATTTTAAAACATGATACTTATTTTGAGATCAGAGTAATATGAAAATTTTATATACTTAATAATTATCATACATGAGTCAATATGCACAAATTTTTTCAGAGCATGGTGAGCCCTGCAAGGTTGTGCTCTAACGGCTTTTTAAAAAATTAAATGTCTTTCTTTTTGCTCATTTATGAGTTTCTACTTTAAAATTTGAAACTCAACACCCCTGTAATTCTTCCTTCTTCATTCCCTTAAATCATTTACTTACTTTAAAATAAAGCTACCTGCTAGACATCACAATAAAAACACACACACACACACACACACACACACACACACAACTTTGGCAGATCAACTAATCCTTTCTTGGTAAGCTTTGATAAGCATAGATGAATTAATAAGGTCTTATTATCTATTTGCTAAATATTAACTGACATTTTGTTTTCTGCATAGATTTGGACATTGACATAGGATAGACACTTAAGTATAGGGTCAAGTTTTGATACTTTGTTCTACCTTTTCAAACAATAGGTTTTAAAAAGATACCCATGTTACAGATTAAAAATAAGATGGTAGGACATCTAATTTTGTCAAGAAAGTTTATACAAAGAGATAACCTCAGAAACTAGGGAAGAAGGAAAGAGCACAACAAATATTTCTTCATCTTGTGCTGAATGCACAGTTGAAATTGCTTAATAAAACATTCTGCAGCTTTCAAGCAGCAAGAGCTCTTTCCTGACCCTGGGATTTTTACATTTTCCCATTATGTAGATTGATTGTTTTGAGAGACCAAGGTGACTGATGATGGCTGGGTTTTACAAGGTGGGAATGGATTTGATTGTCTGTGAATTGGGAGAGAAATGAATACTCAGAGCAATTGTCAGTTACTTTTTTGTTGGCTTCACATTTCCTCCAAATCCAATAAAGCTTTGAAGCCTCTAATAATTTTTAAATGGCCATTGAATAACAATTTTAACAAAATTCAAATGATAGACAAAAACGAAAGTTATAGGTAAGTAAAAAGGAGTCTTCTATACTATTTCTGATCCACATCATTTTTATTATGTAGCTCTGCACCTGAATATAATGAAATATTTCCCACACATGGAAAGGGCTTTTTAAAAGATATCCTGGGGAAGTTTTCCATAATATCGCCCCTGTGAAGAACTTAAATTTAGCACAACCAATATGAATAATAGTGTTTGAACCATGTATACACACCGATTTTATAGATATTCATAAAATTAACAAAAGTATAGATTGCTTAGTTTATAAAAAGTAATCTTTTAATTAATAAGAGGGTTTCAAAATTACAAAATATTAACATTGGAAAATGACAAGAAAAATTGCTCTTTATACTAATCTGGGTTCTCTCCTTCAGGAATGAGCATTTAGGTAATCACTATAATGTGATGACCAACTTACATCAGGTTTGGACATTCTTTTTAGCTTTCCTTGCTCTCTTTTGTGTTCAGTGAACAATACTTAGTTTATAATTTGTCTTCAAACATAAGTAGGCCAACAAGGGAAAAATCTTCTTACCACTAAACATGAAAGATGTAGTTTATTTGATAACTATAATTCTTATTGTAAATTATTTCACTGACATATTCATTTGTACAGGTCTCTGGTGTGCTTGGAATCCAGGTAAGAGGAATACTTGAGCACACTGACACAATCCAATTTGTGGACATGAAAAGTGATCACGTCTTGGATTGTTATTCCAACCAGGCACTGCAACTCTGTAAGGTTCTGCCTGAAAGTAAACATTTCGCATATCTTGACTTCTTTAGAATATTATTGCAAAATTCTCTTTAAAATCTCTATATAGGGTTTCCAGTCAAGATAGCAGAGTAGGTTAATTTGGTACTTGAATGGTCCCACAACCACATCAAAATTACAACTAAACTATAGAACAAGCATGATTCAGAACTGCCTGAAACCTAACTAAACAGAAGTCCTTTAAGGATATAAAGAAGAATCCACATTAAGAATGATAGGAGAATAGGAGACATGAAATGGTCTCGTGCCACATCTACCTGTGGCAATTAAAAATCTAGAGAAATATTTCAGCTGTGAGGTCCCCCCTAAAGAGTGAGAGGTTCCAGTCCCATGCCAGGCTGCCTAGCCCAGGGTTTTAGTGCCAGGAAGAGAAGTTACCATAATGTCTGGATGTACAAATCAGCAGGGACTGTGGCTGAGTGAAACTGAGGATTTCTGGAGTCCCAGGCATTCCTCTTGATGGGCCAGTACATGGAATCACTTGGATTCCCTCCCTCTGAGCTCCAGCATTGGGGTAGCAGCTTGAAAGAAACCAGGGACATACCAGGAGGAACTGAAATATCTGACATCAGGCCAAGAGCTGGAGGGGCAGCTTTTTTGCAGACAGAAGTGCTGGCAGAGGACATTGTTCCTTTGCTGACCTCTTTGTGGACACCATATCTGAATCTCCATCAACCCGACTAACACTGTTTACCCTGCCCTGGTGATATCCTGAAACCTTGCCATACCTAATTTTCATGCCCACCCTACCATTTCCAGTGGCTTTTCTACCTGTCCTGTTTCATGCTGCAGACTTTCCAGAAATCTTAAAAAGCAGCATCTGGCCTTGGCATGCCCAAAGCATTTTCCTAAGTGGCCCCAGGCCTGGCACTATCAGCAGCTGGCCTTAGTTTGCAGCTTGGCCTCTCCTAGAAATCTCCAAAGCCAGCACAAGTAGCAGACATCTGCAGATCATTTTGTAGCTCATGCTGGGTGGCCCCAGGCAGGGCACAGGTGGTGGCTGGCCTTGGTCTGCAACCTCCCCGGAGGCCACGGAGCCAGAGTATGCAGTGGGCAGCTTCAGACCATGATGAAGCACCACCCAACTACCTTCAGAAATGACACACTCAAAATGTTGACTCAGCAGGCACCAGGGCCCTGTTGAAATGAGTCCTGATCCATGGAATCAACGCCTGAAAAGGAGCTCCTTTAAACTGTTGCTGCCAATCTTGCAACTAATCAAACCTGGAGTAAATCCCTCCCATCAATGTGCCAACTGCAACCATGGTGCAATTGTAACAGGAGCATGTATACAGCCCACATGGGTGGAGGCAGGCATACCTGAAGCAACTGAGTCATTGACAGGGAAGGCTGTGCCACTGGGTTCCACAGAACACCCACCACAGAAAGCCATTCTACCAAGACCAGGAGACATAACAGATCTACTTAATACATAGAAACAAACACAGGGATGCAACCAAAATAAGGAGACAAAGAAATATGGCACAAATGAAAGAACAGAACAAAATTCCAGAAACAAAAGGGAGACAAGCAATCTACTAGATGTAGAATTCAAAACACTAATTACAAGGATGCTCAATGAACTTAAGAGAAGAATATAGGAACTTGGAGATAAAAAACATAAAAAAGAACCAAAAATAACACAATAACTGAAATGAAGATTACATTATAGGGAATCAACAGTAGAGTAGATGAAGCAGAGGATCAAGTCAGCAATTTAGGAGATAAGAAAACAGAAAATAACTAATCATAACAACAACAACAAAAAAGAAATCCAGAAAAATGAGATTGCTTAAGGAGCCTCTGGGACAACTTTAAGCATACCAATATTTCCACCATGGGGCTACCAAAATCAGGAGAGAGAAAGAGCATGGAATTGAAAACCTATTTGAAAAATAATGATGCAAAACTTCCCTAACCTGGTGAAGGAAATAGATATACAAGTCCAGGAAGTGCAGAGTCCCAAACAAAATGAATCCAAAGAGGACCACACCAAGACACATCATAACTAAAATACCAAAAGTTGAAGACAAAGAGAAAATCTTAAAAGCAGCAAGAGAAAAGCAGTTAGTTATTGACAAGGGTGATCCCATAGAACTGTTAGCTGCTTTTTCAACAGAAACTTTGCAGGCCAGAAGAAATTGGCACTAGATATTCAAAGTGATAAAAAGCAAGAACCTACACCCAAAATTACCCAGCAAAGCAATCATTTAGAATCAAAGGACAGATAAAGAGCTTCCCAGACAACAACAACAAAAAAAACTAAATAAGTTCATCACCAGCAAACCAGTATTACATAAAATATTAAAGGATCTTCTTTAAGAAGAAAAATAAAAAAATAAATATATACATATTAAAAATTACTTTAAGTGCAAGTTGATTACATTACAGAGATGTACACCTGAAATTACTATAATATTGTACATTATTAACTATACTTGAAAACATTTTTAAATGTTTAAAAAGAAAAAAATCTATACTTAAATCAAGATCACTCTATTCTCTTAAACATAGTCTTTCAAAAATATTTCTTTCATATTCTCACATAAATTACCAAAAACTGTACACTACAGCATTACTCTCTGTGTGTGTATAAGAATGAGAGAGAGAGAGAACATAATTTGAGAAATTCTGAATGTCTATGCCTCTCAATTGATATATTCCCACCAACAGAGTATGAAGTAGAATAGACAGAAAAATATAAGATATATTGGCTAAGAAAAAAACTTGATAAAATAAATAGTAGTACCATGGTCTAAATGTTTGTATTCCCCCCAAATTTTATATTAAAATCTTAACCTTTGAAGATGATGGTGTTAGGAGAAGGGGCCCTTGTTTGGTTAGTCAGTCATGAGGGTGGAGCCCTCACAAACAGCATTAGTGCCTTTATAAATGTGGTGCCAGAGAGCTTCCTTGCCTCTTCCAGCATGTTGAGAGCCAGCAAGAAGCCAACATTCTTAAACTAAAAAGAGAGCTTTCAACAGAATGTGACCTTGTTGACACCTTGATCTTGGACTTTCCAACCTCCAGAACTGTGAGAAATAAATATCCAATGTTTTTAAAACTACTCTGTCTGTGGTATTTTGTTAGAGCAGCCCAAATGGACTAAAATAAATAAATAGTAAATACAGATAAAATAAAATAACTCTTCCCCATTAACACATGGACAGGAATTGAATGAGCTATCAATGAGGTAGTTTCAGGTCAGATAAGAAGGTTAAGTAAAACAAAGGGATTAGGACTGTAAACTCACACTCAGATTGTCTGGTTTGAATCCCAGCTTTCACCTTGGAGAATTTACCAAAGCTCTTTTTGCCTCAGTTTCACATCTTATAATGGAGAAGACAGTAGTGCTTCTAGGGTGTTGTGAATATTAAACAAGTTCAGATAGTAAAAGCACTGTGCAAATAATAGGCATTAAATTAATGTTAGCTCATTATGGCAATAGTACATGCTAGGAGTTTGCATCTTTAAATATCACCTGGTTACAAATGACAGATTTGGGATATTATGTCAGATGTTGCTTTCCTGGAATAACTTGGAATCATCTCTGTTTTAAACAAACAAAACTCTAATAGTTAACACTAGCAATGTGAAGAGCAAAGGCAAATCTGTCTTTCTTGAGATTTCTTAGGACAGCATGCATACCTACATAAATGATAGGCCCATCTTTAATGTGAGGCTCCACTCTCCCACCAACTATCACATGTGACTGTAACTGGTAAAAGAATACACTCACCAAAATAGAACATTTCTCTCTATATATGTACACATATTTTCACATTTTTGTGAGCTTGTCAATAAAACATTGGTGTTTTAAGGTCTTTTTTAATAGTAAACTTTAGGTGTAGAAATGTTTTCACAGCAGATATTATGTTTCTTTGATATTTGTGACATCTAATTGTAGATTACAAGATTCTCTGAATACATGGAACAGTAGATATATTAATGCAGTCCAATTTTTTTGCACAAGCAATCTATCATCCAAAGTAAAATAAATGGCTTTCAATGAGAGATTTAATCATAAGCTAAAGAGAAATGGAAGTTCTAAAGACAAGATGTGAAGAAAAGAAATAAAGCCATAACTAGGGAGGCAGATGGAATATGCACAAGTGTATCCTGCCTGATTTTTCCACCTTAGACTTTCTCCACAAAGACCTGGTGTTCAAAGGACTGGTTAGCATTTGCTGCTCACTATCTTCAGCTGGTTAAAATAAAATTATTTGTTGAATTGATCCCCTTCTGTAATTAACGATTCCCTAGAAGCTGTTGTATCTATGGTCGTCAAAAAATAGACTTTTTAAAATATCAGTTGGTTACACCACCACATTCCTATGAGTTAAAGAAGGAAAGATCCATCTCTAGATCATGAAGGGAATCAGAAATGGAAGATCCTAATATTTCCCCAATCATTCTAGAAACACCCAAATAAAACAAAAACAAAAACAAAAACTCAGTGCTTGCTTGCCTAAGCATATCTACATCACATTATCCTGCTTTCTCTGCCCTTGAAGAGCCATGAAAACTTCAGGGCCTACAATTCCTCCAATATTACCTATACTTCTCTGAATGTTTTCTAGGTTGTGTTTCAAAAGTAAAAAAAAAAAAAAAAAAAAAAAGACTGTAGAGCTCAAAATTCTTTATAAAAAATACCGGTGTCTAATAATCATGTCCATATATCTTCGTTCATATAGTAGATTACTGTTAGTTTTAATTAGAATTTTTCTAAATAAACATTCAAATGTTATACTTTCAAGGTAATAATGGAAGTTTACTTTATATCACTCCTAACACCATTTTCCTCCCAGTAGAGTGTTATTAAGACTAACACTACTCATAGCAGGGGGGAAGAACATAGCCCTTCTAAAGGATATGTTCCTCAAAATTATTTCAGTGGCTAACCCCCAACCACAGTATCTGCCCTAAAATGTTTGATTATAAGAACCTGTTACTTGATTCTAAAAAGTTTCCTTTGTCCTAACTATAACGACACCTCTTACTTAAACAAAAAATATGTATTTTCTTACTAAAACAACTTTTGGAACCTCAACTTCTTTTAAATTATTTTTGCTATTTTTTAAGGGCTGTTACTAAAACTGCAGTCCCATATACCAAGGTGAAAAGTCACTTAAAACTTCTACTGTACCAATTTAGTTACAGAATGCAAAGAGTAATCTCCCTCTTAGAAAACATGGTTGAAATCTGCTATCAGTTTTTCCAAAAAAAAAAAAAAAAATGTATGGGTTTTATCAAGCTACTGACAGTTTCAACTTAGGTCTTTTTTTTTTTTTTAATCATAAAAATATTTCATTTCTTCCGTCTTCTTTTCAGCTGGTCTATTAGTGAATAAAATGTATACCATTTCAAGAACTATGACTGAATTAACAGGGAAAATAGCTGGGTTAAACAGTTTTTATGTGTTATCTTAAAAGAAATTCATATTGTACAAAACAATTTTTGTTAGAAAAAATAGCTTATACACATGGTATAACTCTTGAATGGGGAGCAATATTTACTAGAAGAATATGCTATTTAATGGTAAAAATGGCAATATATTACCATGTATTAGACTACATGAAGCATGGTATCTTTTATCTTACACATTTTTGTCTGTTTCAAATCCCTAAACTTACATAATACAGGGAAACTGACATTCAAAGCAATCTTTATGAACAGTTTTTCTGTTTCATAGCTTCAAGATAAGAGCTTCCATCTGGTGCTGCAAAAAAAGTCTTTGTCAACAGAATCCACTGGATCAAAGTGTTTTTGTCAGTTATTAAAAGAGGGAAAAATCCAAATTTGTGATTTTATGTTATCTCTCCCATTTTCTCTTTGCAGCTTAGAGAATTTTCATGCTTTCAAATTACAACAATAGTTAAACATTTTAAATACATTTTTGGCACATCCTTTGAGGAGCATTAGGGATATTTGCTTTTTTTTCTCTCTTTCTGTTCTTTAGCCACTTAGTGATAATTTTCATCACCCATTATCACCCCCAAGGAAATGTAGCCTTGTCTTTGCCTACCTATACTCATCTTTACAAATTTAAGTCACCTTAATTGGTGACTGAATTGGCTCTGAGTGATTTACTCAGTTGAGGTGAATAACTCTCAGCATTGCCCTTTCCCTGCCAAGCAAAGATGCCATTGCATTTAGGGAAGAATCAGTCTGTTTAAGAAAATCCTAGGGCATTTACACAATTGAAAAAAAATCTACTTCTGTGGGTAAATTGAAAGAAAAATACCAGTGTGATATGGGAGAAAGATCTGAAAGCTTCTCCTGGCCATTTTTCTACAAAGTGACAAGAATAAAATAATATGCTACATGGGTTAAGTAAAAATAATTATCCATGAAAATTAATCTTTTTAAAAAAATGACAGTGTTCTTTTTATTTTGATGCTGAAAGCATCGTGGTCAATTTTAACCACTTTGATTAGCTCCCTCACATCACTTTAAAATAAATCCTGATACACTGATGGTTCATTCTAATACTTAATTTTCTAACCATCATCATGTATTACAATTTCTAGAGAAGGCCTGGCCTAAAAAAGTTTAACTGTTCTCTTTAGCTTCTCCTTCACTCCTGCGAAATCTGACCCTTTTAACAACTCTTTATTACCGTCTATCACTTCAAAAATCAAATTCAAGTTCTTTAGAATGATTCAGAAAACTCGACTTAATGTGACTCACACGATTCTTAAGTGTATACACTAGTCACACTCCTAACGTTATGCCCTGGCCTGTCTCAGAGATTTTGGTTGTCAGAGTTCACTATCACCTCATTGTTTTCACATGTGGTTCCTCTCTTTCTCTGGCTAATTGCGCATATTACTGTTAATATTTTAATTTAAATTTTTGTTTCCAGCAATAAAATACATATTTTTATTTAAATAATACATATGGTATTATATGAAAAACAAAAGTTTCCCCTCTTCCTATTTTCCACATACCCTTAAGTCTTGCTCCCCTAGAACACAAGATGAAAATATGGGAAATTTTATTCTAAAAGTAAGAAAAATATTCTGTTAAAGTTATTAAATATAATATTTAATATTTATATTAAATATAACTTTTCTTCTGTAGTCTCTTAACCTTTTGGGTTTTTTATTTTTGTTTTTATTTAATGTATTTTTAAGTAAAACATTTAAAGTATTATACAAATATAAAAATATTTAACTTGTATATGGGATCACCAAAATTACAAAATTTGTGATTTATAGCTTGTTTATGAATATGCATTTAATTATTATCAACAGTGAACATACTGCACAAAACTAACATAATTGTTTTCATTTCACTTCTTCACCCATACACATTCTACCAGCACTTTCTACCTCTGAATTATCTTTCCCCTTCCTTCTATCATAATTTTAAGTGTAAGTGGTTGGCTAATTCAGGGAAGTTCTGCTTCCA
Organism: Furipterus horrens; assembly: GCF_987537825.1. Taxonomy (NCBI): domain Eukaryota; kingdom Metazoa; phylum Chordata; class Mammalia; order Chiroptera; family Furipteridae; genus Furipterus; species Furipterus horrens. The sequence goes on from NW_028327178.1 coordinate 33,597,499, forward strand.
GTAACTCAGTTGTAGATGTAATATGCATACTTCCCTGCTGAACTCCCACCTATCTTGGGTTCACTAGAAGTCCGCACTTACAGGGTATCTCAAGCATTATATGAAAATATGCAGGCAAGGATATTTGCCTACTCACATGCTCTATTGTCCCATTAGACTTCACTTACAAAATCTGAGCTCAACGATACAATTACCAAAAATTTCAAGTGCTTGCTTCAGCACATATATGGCAACATTGGAACGACACAAAGAAAAGAAAAAATTCAAGATTGCAACAGCAGAGCATTAAACCAGGCACAGAGCCCCTCAGAGTTGGGTCCTGTGTGATAGCAGCCACATGGGCGTGATGCCAGCACTGCTGCAGAAGCAACCACTTAACTATTTGAGCAGTCTTGTCTAAAATCTCTAAATAATGCATAATAAACTCATACTTTATCAGTATTAAATATTATTAATTACACTAAAGTAAAATGCAAGGATTTAACATTCTGACACTGCACATATATAATTATATCCTCTCAGTGTAATTCTATAATAATTTTCTTAATAATCAGTGTTCATATTATGACTTTAAATCTTATTTCCAGTTGAGCAAGTAGAATATTAAAATTACATAATCATTTCTTCTGCAATTTCCTATTTTCACTGAACTGCATAACCTTCTTACTTATTTGCTTTGTTTTCTCTTAACTAAAATCCAAAATTTTCAGTAGATTTTATTCTTAACATGGAAACTCATTATCAGTCTCAATTTTACCCTTTATAATATAATATAATATATCACCAATGAGTTCCTTAGAATGGGAACATGGGATGCAAACCTTTTGAGGCTTTATATGGCTGAAAATAACTTTCTTTTACCTCCAAAATTGATTAGTAGTTTGGGGAAAGAAGTCAAAGTTAGAAATAATTTTCAATTAGAACATTGAGGGCAATGTGTCCTTGCCCTCTAACTTGAGGTGTTACAGTTAGAAATAGAAAGCCTTTCTTAATACCAGTTATTTGTTAGGGATTAATTCTTTTTATCTCTGAAAACTTCTAGGATAACAGTCCCCCCTCCCCCCAAGTATTTTGCTCGCATTGTTTTGATAATAAATATTTTACCTTTCTTGGTTACTTTGCATATAACGTGTCTTTTATACTCTGGCTGTTTAAAAATTTTACTTATAACATTGGTTTTGAGAAACTTGATAATAATGTAAATTGGTCTAGTTCTATTTTTTAATGTTTAGGGAAAAAGACATTTAGGGCTCAAGGTTCATTGGGATTTGTAACACTTGGGTTTTTCGTTTTCACCAAACTTTGAAAACTTTCAGCTATTATGTTTTTCAGACATTTCTTGTTTCCCGACTCCTTTCGGGAATTCCAATTTTATGTACGTAGGTCCCCTTGAAGTTCTTTCACATCTCACAATGACTGTTCATTTTTAAAACTTTTTTCTCTCTGTCCTTCTCTTTTCTCTTTAGCTATATTTTCAAGTTCTCTGATCTTTTCTTCTGCTATTAATCTCATTGAGTATGTTTTCCATCTTAGATATTTTAGTTTTCATTTTTGGGAGTTTGATCTTTGTCTTTTATATCTTTTTTTTGCCTCTACTTCACTTTTTAAACATGTGGAATATAATTATAATAACTACTTTAATGTCCTTGTCTGAAAATTTTAAAATCCGAATTAGTTCTAGGTCAGTTTTGATTATTTTTTCTTCATATTATAGGCCTTATTTTTCTACTTTTTTTTTTTATGTCTGTTAATGTTTTATTGGATGCTTCATAGTGTGAATTTTACCATTTTGGATGTTAGATATCTTTATATTATAACCATTCTTAGTCTTTGTTCTGGGATACCATTTAGTTACTCAGAAAGTTTTAGTTTTTTGGTCTTGCTCTTAAGGTTTGCTAAGTGGAACTGGAACAAAACCCAATCTAGGGCTGATTTCTCCCCAGTTCTAAGGCAAGACCCTTCTGTGTACTCAGTTTACCACAAATCATGAAGTTTTTCTGTCTGGAGTGTAGAAATGGGTGCTAAAGTCCTGGGTGATCATGAAGCAATGTGGACTCTCATTCTTTCAGATCACCCTTACTCCAGTTTAAGATCGCATTAATCCAGACACTTCGACCTCTTGAAGGTGACTATCTGTAGATCTCTAAGGTTCTCTCTCTGAACTTCTCTTTCCTCTGCAGTATGCTACCCTTGAACTTTATCTGGATTATTCTTCTCAGAGGTTGTTCCCTTCAGGTCCTTTTTTTTCCAAGTCAGGGGTCTTCCAGGCTCTGCTTGAGTTCTTCTACTCTTCTTCCCTGCAGCCTGAAAACTCTCCCAAAGCAATAGCTGGGCTTATTACAGAGCTCAGTTTACTTGTTTCTCAGTTTTCAGATTATGGTTCCTTGTTGTCTGATGTCCAATGTCTTTTCATCCAGTTTCATATATTTTGTCTGTTTTTGGTGTTTCAAGCAAAAGAAGAAATCCATTCCTTGTCAATCTATATTGAAAAGAAACAGAAGGCCCACCTATGCTTTTTCCCTTTTTATTGAATTTATTGAGGTGACACTGGATAATAGGTTTCAGGTGCACAACTTCACTACACATCATCTGTACACTGTATTGTGTGTTCACCACCCCAAGTCAAGTTTCCTTCCACCACCATTTATCTCCTCTACACCTCTTCCAACTCCCACTATCAGCCTCCCCCTGGCCCTACCTATGTTTTAAATTTCAGAGCATTTATTTAGTTATTTGGCATTATTTTTTAAATTGAATCAATACCTTTTGTCTCATCTTTCTGAATCTTAGTTTGATTGTTTCCTGTCTTGTTGTTGCAAGTTACCCTTGGACATCTCTGGTCAGTGAAATAAGATATATATTATGTGTGGCACATCTAGGCTGAGACAATAAAAAGACCCTGAGCAATTCTCCATTTTCTATCTTCTTGTGCTTGGGAGCCAACAGTGCTCCAGATGGCCCAGCACTTCTTAGATGGGACTTCTGAATTACCTCCTAAAAACTTACAATGGACTTTGCATGAGTAAGAAACATGTTTATATGTTGAGCCTGGAAAGTTGGAAGTTGTTTTCTATGTAGCAGAAGTGTAGTCTATTTTGATAATGTCCTGACTCACAAAGAAAAGGCTGAACGTCCACAATATCTTTATTTCTATAATTTTTTGCTTATTCGTCTGTATTGTAATGTGTTTTCTCCACTAAAATTCTTTTCAAGATGGAAGCACCATAGTTACTCAAGAAATATTGCCCGAACAGATGAATGGCAGAGTTTAAGTCTTTTAGTGTAACATACTGAGTGTAATTGATGCTTCGTCGGCAGCCGTCCGTCTCGAGAGACGATGGTGTAGCTTCTTAAGTGTCTATCTGCACCGCCGAGAATGGCTGTGCAGTCCGACTCAGGAGTGACACGGCATCTGTCTCCTCCCGTGTTGAATTGACATCTTGCGATGACGCTGGAGTGTCCTCTCCAGTGGAGCTGAAGCTACAGAGCCTGGGCAGGGTGATATGGAGGGTCTGCTGTTGCCCATGCAGCAGACCCCCCCTCTCTTCGCAGCTGAAGGGTCCAAGGGAAAGACGGAGTCGATACAGCTTGGCTTCAGGTGCGCCGCAGGAATTATAATAACCATATGGATTGAGACAATTTAGGCACATTAGCAGTAAAATAAAATATAATAATTGCATTCATATATAATATTTGGAGAAAATCCCTAACTTTTCTTTTCTTGGCTTTTTCTAATTCATGTAAGTAGTAAGGATTTATTGCATAACTGGTAATCATATGCTATGCTTCTTTCTAGGATATGGCCCCAGGAATTAAGAGAGACTATTTGAATTGAATTCTATAACTTACAACCTTACCTGGGATTTCAAAAAAAATTGCATAATAGACTTTCTTTATTAAAAAGAAAGTTCAATGTTTTTTGGAAAGATTTAAATACTATTTTTATATTGGAAAGATTAAGTTTAAATCAAAAAGCATTTGTCTATGAGCTAGTTGTATGGAAACCTAAACAGAGATATAGGTCTACATATGTTAGCTCCAAAACTGTAAGTGGCATAAATTTTTCTTTATTTCCTTCTTTTTCTATTTTTTCCTCTTCCAAGGAAGTAAGATTTTACTTTAAAAAAGTACCCATTTAGTTCTCAACATGCATTCATTATTAATTGGTTGACAAGTTTTGGCAATCATATTTTGATTCAGTTGTTTTCTTTTTTTATATATAGAATAGTAGCTCTCTGAGGACAGGGTAAAGACCATATCATATCTTTTGTTGTGACCATTATATAGCGGTACACATAGACAATTTACATGGAGTTCTCTTAACTGTATGAGCCAGAAAAAGCTTGGTTAGACTAATCTACCTCAGAATCTTTTATATTCATTTTATGAAATCAATATATTTTTCAAATTAAATTTTATTTTTTAAGTATACTTTATCGATTATGCTATTACAGTTGTCCCAATTTCTTTTCCCTTTGCTCCCCTCCACCTGGTACCCCACTTACCTCCAGTAATTCCATCCCCCTTAGTTCATGTTCATGGGTCATGCATATAAGTTCTTTGGCTTTACCCTTTTTTATATTATTCTTAACCTCCCCTTGTCTATTTTTTTTGTACCTATTAATTATACTTCTTAACCCTAGTACCATTTCCCACTTTCTCCCCCTTTACCTCTCCCAACTGATAACCCTCCAAATTATTTCCATACCAATGATTCTGTTCCTATTCTGGTAGTTTGTTTAGTTTGTTTTTGTTTTTATTTTTTAGGTTCTGCTGTTGATAGTTCTGAATTTGTCGTAATTTTAATGTTCATATTATTGATTATATTTTCTTAAGTAAACCACTTTAACATTTCATATAACAAGGGCTTCATGAGGATGAACTCCTTTAGCTTTTCCTTGTCTGGGAAGCATCATTAAAATGTCCATACTACGCAAAACAATTTATAGATTCAATGCAATTCCTATTAAAATACTAATGACACATTTCACAGACCTAGAACAAATACTTCAGAATTTTATATGGAACCAGAAAAGACCCCAAAAAGCCACAGCAATCTTGAGGAAGAAGAACACAGTAGGAGAAATGACAATACCAGACATCAAACTATACTACAAGGCCACTGTAATCAAGAGTCTGGTACTGGCATAAGAACAGATATATCAATCAATGGAACAGGATAGAGAGCCCAGAAATAAACCCAAGTATATATGGCCAACTAATATTTGACAGAGGGGGAAGTGAAAAGAGCCTCTTCAACAAATGGTGTTGGGAGAACTGGACAGGGACGTGCAAAAAAAAAAAAAAAAAGAAAGAAAGAAAGAAAAAAGAAACTAGACCACCAACTTACACTGTACACCAGAATAAACTCAAGATGGATCAAAGACTTAAATGTAAGCCGTGACACCATAAAAGTCCTAGAGGAAAACATAGGTAGGAAAATTTCAGATATCCCACGTGCAACATTTTCACTGATACATCTCCTAGGCAAGGGAAATAAAGTAAAGAATAAACAAATGGGACTATATCAAACTGAAGAGTTTCTGCTCAGCAAAAGAAAACATTAGCAATATGAAAAGGGAACCAACCATATGGGAAAATATATTTGCCAATGATACTTCAGACAAGAGATTGATCTCCAAAATATATAAAGAACTCATATGACTCAACAGCAAGAAGACAGACAACCCAATTAAAAAATGGGCAAGGGACCTGAACAAACACTTATCCAAAGAAGACATACAGAGGGTCCACAGGCATATGAAAGAATGCTCAACATCACTAGCCATCAGAGAGATGTAAATAAAAACCACAATGAGATACCACCTCACACCAGTCAAAATGGCGATCATCAACAAATCAACAAACAACGTGTGCTGGCGAGAATACAGAGAAAAGGGAACCCTAGTGCACTGCTGGTGGGAATGCAGACTGGTGCAGCCACTATGGAAAACAGTATGGAATTTCCTCAAAAAATTAAAAATGGAACTGCCTTTTGAACCAGCAATTCCATTGCTAGGATTATATCCGAAGAATGCTGAAACACCAATTCAGAAGAACTTATGCACTCCTATGTTCATAGCAGCACTATTTACAATAGCCAAGAGCTGGAAATAACCTAAGTGCCCATCTGTAGATGAGTGAATCAGAAAACTGGTACATTTACACAATGTAGTACTATGTAGCAGAAATAAAGAAGGAACTTCTACCATTTACAACAACATGGATGGGAATAGAGAGAATTATGCTTAGCGAAATAAGCCAAGCAACAAAAGAAAGATATCTTATGCTATCACCTATTACAGGAGACTAATGAACAACACAAATAAACAAGCAAAATTGAACCAGAGGCATGTAAACAAGGAGTAGACTAACAGTAACAAGGGGGGAGAGGGGAAAGAGAGAAGGGGTAAGAAGGGAAGGGTCTGGTCAAAGAACATGTATAAATGATCCATGGACATGGACCGCTGGGTGGGGACTGACTGTGGGAGAAGGGGTGGGTTGAGTGGGGGGAAGCAACGGGGGGAAAAGTGGGAAGAAAAAAGAAAAATTCTCTCATTTTTTAAAATTATGCTTTATTGATTATGCTGGTACAGTTGTCACAATTTCTTTCCCTTTGTTCCCCTCCACCCAGTGACCACCCTTCTTCCAGCTGTCCCCTGCCCTTACTCCATGCTCATTGATTGTGCATATAGTTCTTCTCGACATCTTCCTATCTACTCCACTTCCTCCTATTATGCTTCTTATTCCTGTACCATCTCCTTTTCTTTCCCAACTTCCCCTTCTCTACTGACCTCCCCCCCCAAATATTCCCCTTACCTATAATTCTTTTTCTACTCTCGTTGCCTACTTAGTTTGCCTTTGTTTCAATTCTCTAGCTTCTGTTGTTGGTTGTTGTGATACAGTTTTTATTTTAATGTTCATAGATTTGATCCTCTTTATCCTAAACAAGTCCCTTTAACATTTCATATATCAGTGGTTTGGCTCTGATGAACTCCTTCAGTTTTACTTTGTCCTGGAAGCATTTTCTCTGCCCTTCTATTCTGAATGACAGCTTCGCTGTATGGGGTAATCGTGGTTGTAGGATTTTGCTTTTCATTACTTTGAATATTTCTTGCCAGTTCCTTCTTGCCTGCAGAGTTCATTTGAGAAATCAGCTGATAGTCTTATTGGGACCCCTTTGTACATAATTCTCTTCTTCTCTCTTGCTGCTTTTAAGATTCTCTCTTTATCCTTAATTTTTGACATTTTGATTATAATGTGTCTTGGTGTGGTTCTCCCTGGGTCCAGTTTTTTTGGAACTCTCCGTGCTTCCTGGACTTATATGTTCATTTCCTTTGCCAAATTTGGGGAGTTTTCCTTCATTATTATTTCATGTCTGTTTTCAATTTCTTACTCTTTCTCTTCTCCTTCTGGCACCCCTATGATTTGGATGTTGGCACGTTAAAGTTGCCCCAGAGGTTCTTAAGCCTCTCCTCATTTCTTTGAATTCTTGTTTCACAATCAGTAGTTTTATGTGCATATTATGTGCAAATCATATTTCTAAGTTCAGGGGTCATAAAAAGGAAAAAATAAAGGTAAACTCTCCTCTCTCATGGAATTTGCAATTCTAAAGTATGAAGATCATATTGTAACAAGTGCTATAGGCAAACATAAATCTGAAAAAAAAAAGGGAGTACTGGAGGATGAAAACAATGGTGTTTTTCATAACTCAATACTCTCAAGATTTTAAAATACAAACAAGTATCTAACAGACTCCATAAAATGTTGAATAATTCTTTTTTATTATAAAGAATTTAAGTCTATTGTCCTGAGACTGCTATATGCTTTTCTTGTGATCTCTGTCCTTAAAATCATGGTAAATAAAAAGTAACTCATAACAACTCCTGGGTGGATCCTGTGAAATACACTGTAATTAAAGTGTTTAAATAGCACTGGCTTTAAAAGGAAATATATATACTTATATATATTTCATAGTATGGATTGAGTTTTTTTAATTTTTATTTATTTATTTCATTTGTTGATGATTGTCATTCTGACCAGTGTGAAGTGGTATCTCATTGTGGTTTTTATTTGCATTTATTTCTCTGATGGCTAGTGATGTTGAGCATTCTTTCATATGTCTATGGACCCTCTGTATGTCTGTATGCCCTCTTTGGAGAAGCGTTTGTTCAGGTCCATTGCCCATTTTTTAATTGGGTTGTCTGTCTTCTTGGTGTTAAGTCATATAAATTCTTATATATCTTGGAGATCAATCCCTTCTCTGAGGTACCATTGGCAAATATATTCCCCTTTTCATCTTGCTGGTGTTTTTTGTTTGTTTGTTTGTTTGTTTGTTTTTCCTTTGCTGAGCAGAAACTCTTTAGTTTGATGTACTCACATTTGTTTATTCTTTCCTTTATTTTCCTTGCCTTAAGAGATGTATCAGTGAAAATATTGCTATGTGGGATATCTAAAATTTTCCTGTCTGTGTTTTTCCGTAGGATTTTTATGGTGTCACAGCTTACATTTAAGTCCTTTATTCATCTTGAGTTTATTCTGGTGTATGTTGTAAGCTGGTGGTCTAGTTTCTTTTTCTTTTTTTGCATGTTCCTGTCCAGTTCTCCCAGCACCATTTGTTGAAGAGGTTCTTTTCACTCCATTTTATGTTCCTTCCCCCTTTGTCAAATATTAATTGACCATATAGACTTGAGCTTATTTCTGGGCTCTCTATTCTGTTCCATTGATCTATATGTCTGTTCTTATGCCCGTACCAGACTGTTTTTGTTACAGTGGCCTTGTAGTATCATTTGATATCAGGTATTGTGAATCCTCCTACTGTGTTCTTCTTCCTCAAGATTGCTGCAGCTATTCTGGGTCATTTTTGGTTCCGTATAAATTTTTGAAGTTTTTGTTCTAGGTCTGTGAGATGTGTCATTAGTATTTTAATAGAGATTGCGTTGAATCTATCAATTTCTTTGGGTAATATGAACATTTTAATGATGTTGATTTTTCTCATCCATGACATGATATATGCTTCCATTTATTTGTATCTTTCTTAATTTATTTCTTCAGTGTTTTGTAGTTTTCCGAGTACAGTTCTTTTACTTCTTTGGTTAAGTTTATTCCTAGGTATTTTTTTTTTCTTGTTGCTATAGTAAATGAGATTTTTTTCTAGTTTCTATCTCTGATATTTTATTGTTGGTGTATGGAAATGCCTTCAATTTCTGAATATTGACTTTGTACCCTGCTATTTCGCTGAATTCACTTATTATATCGAGTAGATTTTTAGTGGAGTCTATAGGGCTTTCTATGTACACTATTATGTCATCTGCAAATAATGACAGATTTACTTCCTCTTTTCTAATTTGGATGCCTTTAATTTCTTTTTTCTTCTCTGATTGCTGTGGATAGAACTTCCAAGACTACCTTGAATAGGAGTGGAGAGAGTGGACATCTTTGTCTTGTTCCTGATCTTAGGGGGAGTGCTTTCAGTTTTTGTCCATTGTGTATGATGTTGGCTTCAAGTTTCTCATATATGACCTTTATTATGTTTAAGTATGCTCCCTCTATTCCCATTTTGCTGAGCGTTTTCATCATAAATGCGTGTTGTACTTTATCAAATGCTTTTTCTGCATCTACTGATATGATCGTGTCATTTTTGTCTTTCATTTTGTTTATGTGGTGTATTATGTTTATTGATTTACAAATAGTAAACCATCCTTGCATCCCTGGGATGAATTTCACTTGATCATGTTATATGATCTTTTCAATGTATTGCTGGATCTGGCTTGCCAATATTTTGTTGAGCATTTTAGCATCTACGTTCATCAGCGATATTGGCCTGTAGTTTTCTTTCTTTACTGTGTCTTGACCTGCTCTTGGAATTAGGGTAATACTGGCTTCATAGAAAGAGTTTAGGAGTCTTCCCTCTTCTTGGATTTTTTGGAATAGTTTGAGAAGGATAGGAGTTAGTTCTTCCCTAAATGTTTTATAAAATTCGCCCGTGAAGCCATCAGGTCCAGGGTTTTTGTGTCCCGGGAGTTTTTTGATTACTGCTTAAATTTCATCAGTCGTTTTTCGTCTATTCAGGCTTTCTGCTTCTTCATGATTCAGTTTTGGAAGGTTATATGTCCAGAAATGTGTCAATTTCATATAAGTTGTCAAATTTCTTGTCATACAGTTGTTCATAGTAATTTCTTACAATCCTCTGCATTTCTGTGGTATTGGCTGTGATTTCTCATCATTTGTTTCTGATTTTGTTTTTTGGGGTCCTCTCTCTTTTTTTCTTGATGATCATGGTTAAAGGCTTGTCAATTTTGTTTATCTTTTCAAAGAACCAACCTCTACTCTTGTTGATCTTTTGAATTGTTTCTTTAGTTTCTATGTTATTTAATTCTGCTCTGATCTTGATGATTTCCTTCCTTCTACTTGCTCTGGGTTTTGTTTGTTGTTTTTCTTCTAGTTCATGTAGCTATAAGTTTAGATTTTTTTATTTGAGATTCTTCTATCCTTTTTAGGTAGGCCTGTATTGCTAAGAACTTTCCTCTCAGGACTGCTTTTGCTGTGTCCCATAGGTTTTGGGCTGTTGTGTGTTCATTATCATGTATTTCCAGAAACTTCTTCATTTCTTCCTTGATATCATTATTTACCTATGAATTATTTAATAGCATGTTATTATTCTCCATGAGTTTGAAAGTCTTTGAGTTTTTTTCTTGAGATTGATTTCCAGTTTCAAGGCTTTGTGATCTGAGAAGATGTTTGATATAATTTCAATTTTCTTGAATTTGTTGAGGCTTGTTTTGTGTCCTATCATGTGGTCTAGCTTTGAAAATGTTCTATGTGCACTTGAAAAGAATGTATATTTTGCTTCTTTTGGGTGAAAAGTTTTATATATATATATATATAATCAGTTAAGTCAGTTTGATCTAGAGCAGTGGTTCTCAACCTTCCTAATGCCACGACCCTTTAATACAGTTCCTCATGTTGTGGTGACCCCCAACCATCATTAAAGCATAGTGATTAATCACAAAAACAATATGTAAAAGGGTCCTGACCCACAGGTTGAGAACCGCTGATCTAGAGTGTTGTTCAATGCCTCAATATCCTTGGTGTTTCCTTGTTTTGAAGATCAGTCCATTGTTGACAGTGGGATGTTAAAGTCCCCTACTGTTAGTGTGTTGCTGTTTATATCCTTCTTGAAGTCCTTCAAGATTTTCCTTATATATTTGGGTGTATACATATTTACAAGGATTATATCTTCTTGATGGATTGTTTCCTTAAGTATTATAAAATGTCCTTCTTTGTCTCTCTGTATGACCTTTGCTGTGAAATATGTTTGGTCTGATATAAGTATTGCTATCCCTGATTTTTTTCATGTCCATTTGCTTGAAATATTTTTTTCATCCCTTCACTTTCAGTCTGTGTAGACCTTTTGTTCTGAGGTGTATCTCTTGTAGACAGAATATATGTGGGTTATGCTTTCTAATTTATTCAGCTACCCTATGACTTTTGATTGGTGCATTTAATACACTTACATTTAAGGTTATTATTGATAGGTACTTATTCATTGTCATTTTTATCCTTTGTCCTTGTGTTTCTCTTTTTCTCTGTTTCTTCATCTTCTTAAAGCAGACCCTTTAGCATCTATTGCAATGCTGGTTTTGTGGAGATGTATCCTTTTGGCCTTCTTTTTTTCTGGGAAACTCCTTATTTCACCTTCCATTTTGAATGAGAGCCTTGCTGGGTAGAGTAGTCTTGGTTGTAGACCTTTGGTTTTCATTGCTTGGAAATTTTTTTGCCATTCTCTTCTGGCTTATAGTGTTCCTGCTGAGAAATATGAGGATAGCCTTATTAAAGCTCCCTTGTATGTTACTAGCTTTTTCTCTTTTGCTGCTTTTAGGATTTTCTCTTTGTCTTTGAGTTTTGCCATTTTGATTATGATGTATCTTGAAGTGGGCTTGTTTGGGTTCATCTTATTTGGTATCCTCTGTGCTTCCTGGACTTGCATGACTTTTTCTCTCATCAAGTTAGGGTAGTTTTCTGTCAGTACTTTTTCAAACAGGTTTTCTATCCCTTATTCTTCTCCTTCTCCTAATATTTCTATGATACAGATATTATTATGTTTCATGTTTTTCTGCAACTCTCTTAAAACCTCTTCATACTTTTTCAGTCTTTTCTCATTTATTGCACTGTCTGGAAATTTCTTTTCTATGTTGTTTTCTATCCTACTGATCTAATCATCTGCCTCCTCTAGCCTGCTTTTGATTCCTTCTACTGTGTTCTTCAATTCATAAATTGTATTCTTCATTTCCCCCTTGCTCTTATTGGTAGCTTCTATGTCCTTTTTAATACTGGTGTAATTCTCAGTAAGTTCCTTGTAGTTTCCCTCAAGTTCTTTGTAGTTTTCTTTAAGCTCACTGAGCTCATTGAGCTTCCCTATAATTCATATTTTGAATTCCATGTCTGATAATTTGCTTTCCTTTATTTCATTTAGCACTCTTTCTGGGGATTCCTCTTTTCCTTTTGAAGGGAGGTTGTTTCTCTGTCTCCCCATTTTTGTGACTCTTCTTGTTTGTTTCTCCTTCTCAATTTGATCTGAACTTCCTGGATCTGCCCCTGGTGGCCTCAGATCATGTTCCAGACTGGACTGAGTATTTAAAATCTAAATAATTAAAATGATCAAAGCAAAATCAAAGTTGTTAGTGTTAAATCTTGAAATAGAATTCTTATCTTTTAATTTCAGTAAATGTGCCAAGAACAACTTACAAGTGACAAAAAGGGTGCTTTCTTAGTGCTACACACATTATTTGATATTAGAAAGTAAATATTTTTTAAGTTATATAAATTTGTACACTACTATTTCATTTAACCTGACTTCAAGTGATCTAAACCTGGAAGAATAAATTCATAAATTTTTTTCTCAATTATTATATTTCTACATGATTTGGTAACATGTCTCTTTTGAACAAAGTTTTGACCTCAGGAGATCTGATGCTTATTTTCAACCTAATGATTTTTGACTGATCTTACTCAAGTCATATAAACTCCTGCTTGAGTTTCCTTATCTGAAAAACAGAGACAATAATAGTTCCTCGTGTTACTATTAGAAGCAAAATGTGAATTATTCTAAAGCCTTGGTGTACAGAAGAATCAAGACATGGTGAAACAGTATAATAAAATACAGTGATTTTAACCTGATTTAGGACATGTGGTACTTGTCCTCTGTTGCCTAGTTTATCTTATGACTCATAACTATTATTTAAAGCTTGACTTTTGAAAAGGTCAAATTTAAGTCATCTGTTATGTTTGGTTGGAATCCCACTTTCATCCATTCTCTAAAAATTTAAAGTCAACAATAAAAGAAATAGAAGAGAGTATAGCTGCATTATTAATAACAAAATTGACTATGCGTTTTCTCTCTCAGGCTCTCTGTCTCATCACTGTTCTGCATCTAGCATCTGTCTCCATATTCAAATGGTCTATTAACTATGATAGCTTTTAACAGTCAATTTCTCCATTCTGAAATATATGGTTAAAATACATGGTTCCTTTACTTAAGGAGTTTAGGGTCAAATTGGGAAGACAATGATAACACAGAAAACATGTTATCAACAAATGATTGAGAAATAGATACTAAGGCTCTCTGATACAGATGATAATAGATGTAGAAGTTACAAGTATATCTTGTAATTAGGTAAATTAGAAGAAACTATATTTCTTATCATCTCAGCCATCCCTTTGAGTTAATACTATGCATACTGTCCTTCTGTACATTGGTCTCTCCTCCATGGCCACATTTCTTATATTTATGGACCTCACTCATTTTCAACTTCCCAATTTTGAATTAAATAAATAACTTAAAAACATGCCTTTAATTGCCATATTTTTCTTTTTTTCACAAGTTTATAAAATGTGATTCTAAACTTTGTCAGACTTAGTAACTTTTTATTACAAATATTTTCAATACCCAAATTTCTATTTGAAACTAAAATGCAAAGATAACAACCTACATGTTATTTTATATTTTTTTAAAAAGTAAGTATAGAGCTCTAAATGTAATATAAGGAAAGATGGTAAAGGTACCTCATAGTAATGTATATTTCAGTTTTAAAATATTTGGATATGACTACACATAGAAGATGTGGTGAAATAATAAGATAAGAGCAATGCAAGCTGTGATGATATATTGCACCTAATATTCAGCATGAATTGAATAGTAGTTTAGTAGCAACAATAGCTGCTATTCAGCTCTGGGTATTGTTATTAGGTCTGAATTTCACTGTAGCATTGTCACATCTTCTAATTTTCCACAAAACTCCAGTACTTAGAATTCTGATATGTAATATCTTAATTTTTAAACATTTACAAATCAAATTTTCACAGCAAAACATTAAAGAGTAAACCATACATCTCCTTTGACTATGCAACCCGTAAACCAGCAGTTTTGATATTCTGGAAGTTGACATAAGTGAAGTCATTTTAAAATATGGCCAGAGCAGCTGTTCCAGAAAAAACTGCCTTGTATGTCTCCTCCTTGAACCTTTGGATTGTTTGGACTGGCCAGACCAACATTATCTTACAAACAATTGTTTGTAAATTCAGAAAGACAGTGGACATCCTGACCACAAGGACCGAAGATTAAAAACTCTTTATCTAAAGACAGAATCAGTAAGCAATTATGTATAGCCAAAAGTAGCTCAGCTTATCAGCATCTATTGAAATTCTTTTTTCTCCCCATGTAATTATTTCTTTCCTTTTCTCATAAAAAAACCCTGGCCTTTATTCTGTAATTGAGACATTATGTGGGCTCTTGCCTGATTCTGTGCTCCCAGATTTGCAATTCTTTGATCCAAAATAAATGCTTATTGCCTCTTATTTTATCTTTTTAAAAATTCAGGTTAACAACATCTGGTGTAGGTGCATTGAGATTAGCCTCAGTTCATGATATATTGGCCTTTTAATGATAGAGTGCAAGGGAAGGAATCCCAAGGTTGTTTCTTGTTGTTTACTTCCTGAGTAAATATTTCTTTTATAAATTTAAGGGACTGAATAAAACTAAATACAAAGCTTAATGGATATGTAGCAAGTTGGAAAAATAAGGTGACTTTTTGCTAAAATAGACTCCTCTAAAATTTAGGATCACTTGCAAGCATTGAGGACATCTTTATTTTTCTAAATCAGGCCTTTGAGAATGATATTCAATAAATGGGAGTATCATTTCAGTCTTCATTGACAAGTGAATTAGCATAACAAAGCTGCTTAATGTGAGAGTTCACAAAGCTCTGATTAATGCATTAATCCTTACATTTTACAACTGGATTTATTTTTGCAAATAATTTCTATAAGAAACCTCCTCTACTTTTAGTTTTTCTTTCTTTCAAAATATTAACTCTTCAGGAACTGTTATTCTACTGAGGAATATATAAGTTTCAACCTGTGGTGTAGCATTCTCTAGGAGGAATACTGGTGCAGGGAATAGCACAAGGTCTTTTCCTTGCTTAAAGGACCTATGTGAATGATGTTTCAGTAAGACTTTCACATCTTATATTACCTTTTATTCTGTAACAGACAACAGATGCTGAACGAACGTTTTCTTGTCCAGCTCCTTGCTAGGCCAATTCTGAAACTCTCTTTTATAATTCTGATGGTTATCATTACAAAATGCTTAAAGAATGCAATGAGGCTTCATTAGTCATGTATGCACCCATAAAATACTCAAAATGTTTAAATTCAAGAAGATTAATGTGAAGTTCAGGATTCTGACTTTTCTTTTTGCAATTTTCTTAGGGAAGAGGCTTGATTTAAAATTTAAGTATCTAAGCAATGTTGATGCCTTTACATCCATGTTATCACTAACAAATTTATTTACTTAATGTCCGTTTCAGCACCTCATTATCTACCAATTCTGAAACTATAAGATTGGAGAAGCAGAATGAAAATTTTTAATAATTTATTTAAATGTGACAATGAGATCCTATTGTTACAGAGCAAAAGGGGTTCTTTCATGTGGCACCTTGGTGAAAACCCAACAACTAGTGCTGAGGAAAACAGGTCTTTAGTTACAGTATTCCACCCTGGGGAGGACAGTGAGCACTTCAGCTCAGAGCCCTGTTCTCCCACGGGACCCAGCACTTCCCTTGCTCCCCAAAAGGCTAGAAGCCAAAAACATGCCCAGAAGTTCCCCATCCTTTATCTGTCAGCTGTGTCCTTCAGGATCTGGGGTACAATGTCATCAGCCTCCGTATAACAGTCCAGGAAAACATGTGCCATGTTGCACTGGATCATGCATGATTTTCCCTTTGCCCTTTCAAAGCCGCATGATATTCTCCTTTCTCAAAACCGCATGGAGAACTTAGCTAAAATGTCTGCTGCCTATTTTTAAACCCTTGACTGCATCCTCTTATGCAGTGGGCATGGTAACCAGTTCTGACCATTCACAGAAATTTGTACAGGCTTTGTGTGCTCTTTGTGTATCATTCCATGGTCCAAAAACCCTCGCATCTTTCTGGGGCCTTGGAAGAACCAAAACTATTTGTGTAACAAAGACACTAGCCACTAGCCACAGGCTTGTGAAGGCATCTTGAAAGCTATTTTTTTCCCATCCCCCAATCTACAGGCTCTGGGGATTTTTGGACACCCCCACTCTGTAACACTACTGGACTGACTTGCTAAGAAATTTAATCTCCTTTGTTATGGTCACTCTCTCCTTTTCCATAGGGTCATAAAGGAATTGAGGAAACTTGTCTGGATATGGGAGGACTAGCCTCTAACCATTGAACCTTCAATAATATCCTCTTTTTAAAGCCTACATGGTCATTTACATATGGGTCACTTAAAAGCACACCATCATGGATGACAAGGATCTCCTTCCTGGAAAAAAAACCCAAAAAGCCTATGCCTTGGTCCTAGCAGCCAGATGTCTCACAGTCCTCGCCATTTCCGTGGGGTTCACCCAGGAATGGGACTCACCAAGCCCTATCTCCTTCTGCTCCCACATACCATGCCCTGTACCCCAGTTGCCTTTAGCATTATCTCATGCAGGAATATGGTGTCCCAAAAACAAAGCCTAGAAAACATACTGAGAGCAACTTGTGTTTTAGCTTAGTGACAGAATCTTTTCAGCCAGGGATGCACAAAAACCCTGGATTCCTTATAGAGAGAAAGTACAACAACCTTAGGTTATGATCTCCACTATCATCTCATAACATTCAATTAAAAAGTAAAAAGTGTGCATTTATTAATAGCAGTGATAATGCCATTAATAGTTAATACCACATGATCCAAACCAAAATTTTCAAACCTAAAACTTTTTCACATGAGACCCATACCAATATCTATCTAATTTTTGAACAAATTCATCTTCATATGAGGAGGTTGCAGGGCTTTATGGCCTGGATTTAGAATTAACAAAGTTTCATTAATTCAAATTAATTAAACAAGAAGGTCATGAGACTCAGGTGGTTCTAATACCTCAGCAGCCTTTATAAGCAAACAAAAACCTAAACCTGTAAATGCCTAAAAATTGAGAAATCAAAACCTAAGGACAACTAACCACAAACAGCCAACAAGGCTTTCCTAAATAAGGCAAACATTTAAGCTGTATTCAGTCAAATACATTCTTTGCTTTGTTTCTGACTTTTCTCTATAAATGTCTTTCCTGTGACTCCTGTTGGTAGAGCATTCCTAACCAGCTCTACTATTGTACTGCCTTATTATAATTGATTTTTGCTCAGATAAACTCTTAAAAACTTAATATGCCTCAGTTTATCTTTTAGTACTGCCCAGGCTACTGAATTTGAGTATGTTTCAATAAAACACCCAATCCCATGGTTGCTTATTCATAACATGTGACCATGTGTCTTATAAATCTACATGCCAAAATACTTTGCTTACAGTTTGAAAATATAATATGTGTACTATTATTTTACAAATTCTTATAAATTCTGTTGTAGTAAAATTCAAACTTATTTAAAAAATATTAATATAGGAAAGATATCTTTCTACATGGTGCATTTAAAAAAATAAATGAATGATGAAAGCAAAATTATTACCATGTTGGGAGGCAATATGGTGTACAATTTTTTGACATTAAAAATTGGTGGTAAAGTAAGTCAGAAAGGACAATGCTTCTCCTGAATCAACTTGAGGAAAGCAGAGAATTACAAAATGAAATTCAATTTTTAAAGGCATCAAAGAACTGTGAAGACAATGAACACTGGGTAATCTACAATGATAGAGAAAAGAGAATCACTCCAAGTGAGGTGATGACCACAGGTTGTTTAACGCCTAGGGACATTTGTCAATTCTGAGTATGGACTAGAGGTCAGTGTTGGCCTGGGCAGAAGGACTGTGCTGTGGGGAAAAGAGAGACTGGAAAAGCTTTTTGTTCTCATTTATGACTGGAGTGACAAATTTGACGGTTGAACAAAATCAAATACACAGATCCTTCCTGAGTTCTGGTGCAATGTGGTAGGACAGACTCTCCTTAAAGACAGAGCAAATTCCCTTCAATCTTTCAATGATCAGGATACAAAAAAACACACTAAAATAGAGGGAGTGTGTACTTCAATATGTGATTTTCCACCTTCACAAGACATTGCACAAATTTTGAAGCTGCCTAGGTCAAGAGGGTTGGAGAGATAAGCAGAAAATCTCCGAAGGAGCAAATTAAGTCTTCTGATATAATTTAAAGTTTTAGGAGATTAATACTGTGTGAGGACCTTGACTTAAAATCAGGATAAATGGAGGTAGACTGAGTTTTATCAAAACCATAATCCAGCCCCAACCCAGTGCAATTCCTGATTGAATTGATCAGCCCCCTTTTATTCAATCTGCCTGACCACAGTAGGAAAAGGAAGATACGCTCTGTGGTGGAGGGTAGCACCACCTGAATTCTCTAAGATTCTTTTACACATAAGGCCTAATAAATAATAGGAGAAAAAGACTTCCAAATAACTATAATTAATGTGTTCAAAAAAGAGGAAAGAAATGAACACAGGAGGAGGGATTGATAATTTTATAACTGTAATCATTTGCCTCAGCTTTACTGGTGAGACAGACAGAGAGAGGAGAGGGAGACGAGGGGGAAGAGAGGAAGAAGGAGGAGAAAAAAAAAAGAAAAAGGAGGAGGAAGGAAAAAGAGAGGTAGGAAGAAAGGTGACTGTGTGCTTTGTCTTCTAAGGATGTTGTAAGTGGTAGCAGACTGACACCCCAAAAATACATTGCTTTGGTATATTGATTATTTTGAGCCATATGCACTTGAAAAACAACAAATTCAGGGAGAAGTTTTCTCTTAACTCTCCTTATCTGCCTAAAGTCAAACCCACCAAAAGAAACTCAATTGTCAGAAATTCCTTCCCCTGAAGTTTCATCAAGCAAAAAAGATTGACTCATTACAGGAGAAGAAACTAGAATTTGACACCACCCTCATAAAAACTGCCACGAACTGTGTTATCTTCCATCTATTTTTCTATCGGCCCATTCTTCTTTTGAAAAATCATTTATTCCCTGCTAAAAGGCCTACCTACACTCCCTCTCCTCTGTCCCATTTAAGATGTTATTTAATCCTGAGTTCCAGACCAACTAACCCTAACCCTAACCTTTCCTTACTTACCCACTTCTATCTCTCCCCCTCTTCCCTATTGACTGCTATTCTGCTCTTTGTTCTATTTAGTTCTTTTGTTTGTGTTGTTCTTTAGTTTTCTGTATTAGGTGATATCATATGGTATTTTTCTTTCTTTGCCTGGCTTATTTCACTAAGCAAAATTCTCTTCAGTTCCATCCATGTTGTTGCAAATGGCAGGAGTTCCTTCTTTCTCTCTGCTGCATAGTATTCCATTGTGTAAATGTACCACAGTTTTTTGATCCACTCATCTACAGATGGGCACTTAGGCTGTTTCCAGCACTTAGCTATTGTAAACAGTGCTGCTATGAACATAGGGGTGCATACGTTCTTTTGAATTAGTGTTTTAGGATTTTTCAGGTATAATCCTAGCAGTGGAATCACTGGTTCAAAAGGCAGTTCCATTTTTAGTTTTTTGAGGTAATTCCAAACTATTTTCCATAGTGGCTGCACCAGTCTGCATTCCCACCAACAGTGCAGTAGGGTTCCCATTTCTCCACATCCTCGCCAGCACTTGTTGTTTGTTGATTTGTCGATGATGGCCATTCTGACTGGTGTAAAATGGTATCTCATTGTGGTTTTTATCTGTATCTCCTTGATGGCTAATGATGTTGAGCATTTTTTCATGTGTCTATGGACCTTCTGTATGTCCTCTTCGGAGAAGTGTTTGTTCAGGTCCTTTGCCCATTTTTTAATTGGGTTGTTTGTTTTCTTGATGTTGAGTCGTATAAGTTCTTTATATATTTTGGAGATCAGTCCCCTGTCTGTGATGTTATTGGCAAATATGTTTTCCCATATGGTTGGTTGCCTTTTCATCTTGCTGATGTTTTCTTTTGCTGAGCAGAAACTCTTTAGTTTGATGTAATCCCATTTGTTTATTTTTTTCTTCATTTCCCTTGCCTTAGGAGATGTATCTGTGAAGATATTGTTATGTGAGATATCTGAAATTTTCCTGCCTATGTTTTCCTCTAGGACTTTTATGGTGTCATGGCTTACATTTAAGTCTTTGATCCATCTTGAGTTTATTCTCGTGTGTGGTGTAAGTTGGTGGTCTAGTTTCATTTTTTTGCAAGTCCCTATCCAGTTCTCCCAGCACCATTTGTTAAAGAGGCTCTTCTCACTCCATTTTATATTCCTTCCTCCTTTATCAAATATTAGTTGACCATAGAGGCCTGGGTTTATTTCTGGACTCTCTATTCCGTTCCACTGATCTATATGTCTGTTGTTATGCCAGTACCAGACTGTTTTGATCACAGTGGCTTTGTAGTATTGTTTGATATCTGGTGTTGTGATTCCTCCTGCTGTGTTCTTCTGTCTCAAGATTGCTTTTGCTATTTGGGGTCTTTTTTGGTTCCATATGAATTTTTGGAATATTTGTTCTAGGTCTGTGAAATATGTCATTGATATTTTAATAGGGATTGTATTGAATCTGTAAATTGCTTTGGGTAGTATGGCCATTTTGATGATGTTGATTCTTCCCATCCAAGAACATGGTATTTTCTTCCATTTATTTGTATCTTCCTTAATTTCTTTCTTCAATGTTACGTAATTTTCAGAGTACAGGACTTTTATCACTTTGGTTAAGTTTACTCCTTGGTCCTTTATTTTTCTTGTTGCTATAATAAATGGTATTTTTTTTTGTCTCTGTCTCTAATATTTTATTGTTGGTGTACAGAAATGCCTTAGTAAATCTGTATAACCTTTAAATAAACAATTTTTTTCTTTTCACCAAACTCTGGTATTGAGAGCTATGCTTCTGTTGGCAGGCAGTTGGGCCCTTCATAACTGAATAGCCCATGAGTGCTGCTACAAAACTACATCAAATTCACTCCTTGAAGTGTCTCAGAACATATAATCATTGCCACATAAAATACTTTCATATGCTCCTTCCCATATCTCCTGCCTAAATAATTTCTTCCTGTCCATCATAGAACTCAGTCTCCATTTGCTCCAAGAAGTCGTCGGCTGCCCTCACACATCTATTTTTCTTTCATCTCCTCATAGGATTCTAAGTAAATGGCTATTACAGAGTCTGTTACACTGTTTGTCACTCGTGGTTTATTTTTATATTCTCAATGGTTTCTTGAATTTGGGGATTGAATCTTATTTGAATTATCTATGCTTATCACAGTAACTTTCATACAAGCATAGTTTAATAGATGTTGAACAAATGAACACATGGGAAAAAGAGACTACAATATTGCTTAAAACTCTGAATATATAAAAACAGACCAACCTTCCTTCACAAATTTTGTAAATGGAGATCAACCTCAAGGTTTCTGAACACTTCTTTGCCCAATTTTGCCTAGATTCCTCAGAAGTGAGGTGCAAATGTACTACGTTCCAAAGCACTGACTTATTCATGAAAAGATTTTACCCTGAATTCTGACCTCTTTTTCTAACTAGTGAATTAGGCTGACAATTTAAATGTAAGCAAAAAGTAATTTTTTTTCTACCTTTATTCTTTAAAGCTCAGAGCTTTGCCTTAGACAGAGCTCCCTAGGAACAGAATCTGAGAATCTGAGATTTGGATGATTGAAGAGGAAGCAAAAGAAGCAAGAATGGGCACAAGAGAAAGTTAAATTGTGCTGCAGTGGCAATAATGGCTTCAGCCTTTTCCACAGGAGCTCTGAGTGGGGAGGCCTTTCAGAGAGTCTCAAATCAAGGCGAGAGACTCAGGCCTTTGTACTCTCACACTGTCCTGTCACTAGCTGCCAACTGCCTTGGGAAGGGGGCATAACTTGGGTGAGGAAGCTTCCTTTGATGGAGAACAATTCCCACAGTGACATGCAGCTGTGAGCTATCAGCAGCTAACCTTCCCTGCAGGCAAGGGGTGGAGGTGCCTCAATCCTGAAAGACTTGGATGTTGAACTACAATATCAACTACAGTCTGTCTCTTGTGATGTTTGGACCCACCTGCTTCATAGTAAGGTTACCCAGTTTGGGAGCAGCTCCTCTAGGACTTTGATTGATTTCTTGTCCTGGAAAAACCAAAAAGAAAAGAGTCAGTACACTACCCTTTATAGCTCATGCTGCCACGGCTAGTCTTAAATTATAAAGAGATTTTCATTTTCTTCCTCTTTTACATCCATTCCAGAATCAGAATCCCTTGACTAGAACCTATGCTCACCTGAACTTGCCTGGTAGATGGCCAAGACCCTCAAGCCTGAGGTATCTGAACTCCTGTACAGTGCCATTCTTAGGTGGGGTTGAACAGGTCTAATTTTGCCATATTTACTTTAACAAATAAAATGTTGAAGAGTTGATATACAACCTTATTCAACTAATTTCCTTTCCTTTTTCCAAGGCTACTCACCATTCTAAATTTAAGAGCTCAAAATCTCTTGCATATTTTCCACATTATCTTTACATCAAGATACTCACATAAACATGCATCAAATTAATGTCCATAATAAACGTGCACTCAACAGCAAAGGAGGAAAAAACTAAATTCACAGAATGGACCCAAATTGCCAATAAACCAACAAGAATACTTAGATGAAATATTAATAAGGGAATTATACATTAAAAGTACAATGGTTTTCATTTAGTACCTATCAGACCTTCAAATATTACTGAGTCCCTTCCAAGTGATTTTTCTCCTCTTTTGCCACTGATGCACTTGGACTGTAACTTAAACATACCTTGACTTTCTCTTTCACTCGTGTGCAATAACAAACCCTCATTTCTCTGAATGGATGCTATTTCAGAAAAAGAACACTTAAAAGTGTCATTGCTTTTTCCCATTTTTGGATATTCTTTTAAAACTGCAAATGTTTTACTTAAAAAAAAATTAGTCATTTTGTTTCAAAGAATTGTTTCTCATATTAATCTCTTTAGATAGAATAATTTATAAAATATTTGATAATTATTGTACCATGTAGTTACATATATTGGTACATAATAAGTCTATATTTTTAATTATCAGTTGCATTAATTGATCATTATTTTTACTACAAGATGATAACAAAACAAACATTTGGTTAATATTTTCTCTTAAACCTTAAATTGAAGACTAATTTATTGCTCCTTATTTAGCATAATGTTATTCTCAATAAATATATCTTTACTATTTACTTATTTGAAATGGGGCACAGAACAACAAAATGTTTGTTTTTACAGGAAGATATTTATATTGTGTACAAAGAGGGTACAAATGCAATTGAGAACCCAAGTCCAGATTTATGTACTGTCTGTAGAGAAAAAGTTTTAGTATTATTTCAAGAGTCATTAAATCTGAAAGACCCGGAGGGGGAGATTTAGCTAGTTATAAAGAATTAGCAAGTTGAGTTTGAATTGCATTTGTATCATAATCACTATGAATAGCAAATGGCAGTCACATAAGATCACATTTGTCTACAGTGAGTACATTTACAAGAAATGGACACTGACCTTAGAGATCCAGCATTCACCTTTGCAAAGAAGCCAGCACAGCCACTGGGTTTGTATTATTAGTTTTAGCAACATGTGTAGGACTTGGTTTTCTATTCTGCTGCATCCCTATTAACATCAGAACACTCACCTTTGTCTTAATAATAACCCAACCTCTCAGCCTTATCTCTTACAATAGTGACCTTTGCTCAACTAACAAATCTCTTGTGAATTAAAAGGAGGTATTTTATAACTCAATCAAATCAACAAATGTTAAAATGCAAAATGTAAAATTAGAAATAGGGTTATCTAAAGTTGGGGATAGAGGAGAAAGAGCACCAAGATATAAATTTACAACAAAAGACAAAGTTTTTAGAATTAGTTTAAATCTGAATTTTTTTTTGTAGAATTGGTTGATTCACTGTCACAATAAATGACAGAATAAAACAGAATAACATTAGTACTGAAGTGTTTTTCATAGTAATGATGTGAAAGTCTTAATTTCTGTAGATATTTAACTATTTAATTTATTTTAATAGAATAATAATTTCATCTGGTATATAATTTCTCTTGTGCTTTATTTTTTCTTAATAAAAAGTGCTTCCTAAATTCTGTTTATTTTAAATTAACATTATAAGCAATTTTAGTTTTCTTTAATATAATATTTAGGCTCTTTACTTCATTATGCAAGAAAGTTTTATCAGATCTCCTTGGTTTCAAAAGAAAATAGTTACAGATTCTCCTTTTTTTCTTTGTATTAATAAAATATTTATGAAATTAATACATATTATTTTATAAGCCAGATTTTATATGCATGTTATTTTTAATCTATAAATTAACTCTTTTTGAATTTATATTTTATAAATAAAAAGCTGTCTTTCAGTGAGATTACATAACTTGCTCAAATTCATAAAACTAGGTAGTAACAGTTTCAGAATTAAAACCCAGGTCTCACTCCAAAATCCATACTGTTTTTACTATTCTGTCCTGCACTTACACAATCAAGTGTACTCCAAAGCAGGGAGTAGTGTGGGTCAATGGAACTGACACAAGTTTCTCTTGCCATTTGAGATAGTCTACTTTGGATTCAATAAAAACAAGGAGAACATTTGAACAGTTTATACTATTACCCTTGGCACCAGAAACAATCCCTATAAATCATCACCACCAGCAACAATTTTCCCCCTTTCCCTAATCTAGTGATAGAGGTATTCAGTTAGCCAAAAACACTATCATTACAAGAAACCAAATTTCAGTTTTGTAACATTTGGGGAATCTCTTAAAATTACCCCCTAAAAGAACAGTAGGGGGTGGAAATCTGAAAATAAAGAGGTATATATGGTTGAATATAGCTAGTTTTAGAGAGTGAAACCTTAAACTGTGGCTTCTTTTTTTATAGCAAGTTGGTTTTTCTGTTTTTATTCTTTATTTTGTTTATTTTGTCTTTTTTAAAAATTTCACTTGGCCTTTTTCATGCCATTAAAATGAAGTCCAGCCTTCCTTTCCTATGTGGCTGTAAAATACCTGTATATAATATTTAATTACCCTCTTACAGGCATTAGTTTTCTAATCCCTGGTGCCCAGCTCTCTTCATTAAATGGCCACTGTTTGACATGAAGTATTCAACAATGACCAGACTGCAGGAATTGGACTAATAAAACAAAATATGGAAGCTAATAGGAGAACATTGAATCTCTGTGCCATTCAACGGTAGGCCATGCATTAAGCAATAAAGCACATGTTGCAGCTCATGACGTTTCATTTCTGTAGAACTGGAGTTAGCAAAGCGTAACCCATAGGCAGATGCATTAATCTCACAAACTACCTAGATATGAAAGCAGATGTTGACAACGATCTTTATTGCTACTCTACCATGCCTGTTATAAAAATTTGTGTTTCCAATAAATTAAGCCAAAAGGCAGCAAAGGGAATCAACTGGGACTTGCAGTTTTGCACAAAAACATGTGTGTGTGTATGTCTCTGTGTGTGTGTGTGTGTTTGGCTTATTGCATCTTAATGCCAGGTTTCTCTTTCCACATTCTAATTTTAAAATTTTTATCTATGCACATAAAAATAAAGAGCAATGGTTCATTCTTAAAATATTTGCCTCTGTCTGACCAGCATTTCTTCACATTCTTTGGTACTAAAAAATATAAATCTCAGGGAGGAACTGTCTAGGAGGTCTTCAAAGAAACAGTGATGGCTGAATATTCTCGCAAGATGGCAATGCTTTCCCCAGTCAGATGAATGCATGGATTGGACTAGACATCCTTCCAAAAGGAAAAAAGATATACACATAGGGGCTTGATAAAACCGTGTTAGCAGAATGACAAGCATTTCAATATGAGAGCAGTTTTGGGGATCTGAACAGTAAACATCTGAAAGTCTATGTAGGGGCCATAAAAGAAGGGGACTTTTTAGCTCTATAAAAACAGTGAAATTTATGCTGTCAAAGATGGGGAGATGCTGAATGATCTTAAGCCAGTAACTGAACTGGCATGGTTTACAAACCTGAGTTCTGGAAGCAGTCTGCCAGATTCAAATGCTGGTTCTTTCACACTAGCAGTGTGACCCTGGGGGAGTTATTTAATATCTCTGTTAAATTGATCTGTTTTCTCATCTGTCGGCAGCCGTCCGTCTCGAGAGACGATGGTGTAGCTTCTTAAGAGTCTATCTGCACCGCCGAGAATGGTTGTGCAGTCCGACTTGGGAGTGACATGGTATCTGTCTCCTCCCGTGTTGAATTGACATCTTGCGATGACGCTGAAGCTACAGAGCCTGGGCAGGGTAATATGGAGGGTCTGCTGTTGCCCATGCAGCAGACCCCCCCTCTCTTCGCAGCTGAAGGGTCCAAGGGAAAGACGGAGTCGATACAGCTTGGGTTCAGGTGCGCCGCAGGAGTTGCCGGTGTTGACCACAACATCAAACCGCCTTAGGGACTCCGGCTCCGGATTTTCTGTCGGGGTTTACTCCCTTAGCCTTTCCCCTGAAGAGGTATGCCGCAAGGCAGCGGAGGTTTTTTGGAGTCAGAGTTTTCCTTCTCTGATGTGCCCTGACTGGAAGATCGAACCAGCGACACTTAGCTCGCAGGCCGACGCTCAATCCACTGAGCTAAACCAGCCAGGGCTTTTCTCATCTGTAGATTAAGAAAAATACTATATATGGTGATTATAAGGATGAAATTCATTGAATTGAATATCTAAAGTGCTCTGGGCAGTTCCTGGCCTGCAGCAAGTGCTATATAAAATTTTATTACTAAAATAATTGTTATTATTACTCATTTGAGTCACTCAACAGTCACTTTGTTAACCCTTTCCACAACCAAGACACTAGAATACTCAAACCTTAAGAATGAAAAGCTGAGAGATGAGCAGGATAAATATGTGCCCTCCACATATTTATGTTTAAGATATAAAGCTGTGAAGAGGTAACTGCTAAAACCCAGGCAGATACCAGAGCCTGCCAAGGCTGAGGTAGAATTTATTCCTTCTGGGTGGAGAAGTGAGGTTTCTCCTCATCTGAATCCTACGAATGAGTAAATTTTCCAAGGCAGAAAAGTGTGTAGAAGAGAATGACAATGTAAAAAGTGGCAGGGTGTCCTGGAAGAACTTGTCCTGGATGTTCTGCAGGCTGTGTCATGTGCTTCTAGTTCAGAGTGCATGGAGAAACCTTTGCAAATATTGTAAACAAGTAGACAGATGTCAAATTATTAAGGACTTCTAATGCCCAGCAAGTAAGGTACTACGTATTTTTAGACTCTGATAAACCTTTTAAGACTTTTTGTAAGACCATGGTAAGGCCATGATAAACCCATGGACTGCTTTTCAGATATTATTAGTTTTTAACTGAGGAATTTATTTTTTTTTAAATCATGTATTTATTCTTACAAGTTTAAACTTCAGTCACGTTGAAAGTAATCTCCATTTGATGCAATATACCTACTGAGACATTTTTTCCACTATTCAAAACAGTTTTGAATTCATTGTTTTTGATGCCTTTTGTTTATTTGTTTTTGTTTTTTGGCTTCATCTCTTCCACATTAGCAAAATGTTTCCTTTAGAGGATTTTTTTTTTTTTTTTCATCCAGGGAAACAAACAAAAAAAAACGTTTCTTGGGGCAAGATTGGGTGAATAGGGAGTGTGGGGCAAGGGGAGTCGTGCTATTTTTTTGGTCAAAATCTGCTGAATACTCAGTGTGGTGTGAACAGGTGTGCTCATAAATCACCCATCATGAAATGGGCAAATAAGTAGAAAGGGTCTTCAATAAAAAATTAACTGAAGCTGAATTCATCCTCTCACAACACCAGCTGGCACACTGCTACAGTTGGGTTCCTGGAACACTCACCTAGCAGAGGAAATCTGTATTACAAGGGGCCCACCCTCCAGAAGATAATTCTGGCCGCCCCCCCTCATAGTGCTAGGCTCTCAGGACAGTTCTGCCATCTCCAACATGTAGCCAACAAGCTTCCTCTGTTTCAGCCACAGAAATAAAAAAAAAGAGACTAAGGGAGTATGTGGCCAATTTTTTTAAAGATAAAATTGAGGAGTATCAAATATGATTTCTGTTCATGTTCCATTGATAAAATTGGTAAAATTGTACCATAGCAAGGTACAAAAGACACCAAAAAATATAGCCTTTTCCAAGGTAGCCTTTGCCAAAGTAGATAAAACACTTACAATGAAACAAAGGAACGATGGACAATTGACTGCATCCAGCATTCCACCACATTCATCATTCAATGGAAATGCAATTAATAAATGCCTGCTAGGTGTATATACTATACTAAATTTTTTGAAGTCTGTTAATTGTTATGGCAATAAACTGTCATAGATGCTGCTTTGTTTGGCAAGAATTCTACTCTTAATATTAAAAAATCAATGCTATTTTGGCCCTTTTTAAGCTAATATTAAAAAGTCATGAAGTGAAAAACTTAGACACATTTCATGAATAATGTTAAACTAATGTTGGTTGTGCTCCATAATGAACTGAAGATCCTAATGAATGGTGAAAGTTTATTGAAATATTGATGTCTCCTGGAATATATTAATGTATTTAAACATAGATTTTCGTTGTGTTCAATAGGTCTACTCTGATCAAATCTTCCTAAAGCCAAGGAGCAGCCACTTCCTTTTCAGCAGGAGGCAGGTGCCTTTGCTTGACTCTTGCTTTCTCAGCACTGTCAGAAATGTGTGTGTGTCCGAGCAGATTGCTCCTGTGCATTTTCACTACAGTATTCCCTCACTTATCACAGGTATTACGTTCTAGACACCCCCGCAAAGTAGGAACCTTACATTTATTCTACACTCTTAAACCTACGTAACTTTAACAACATACCTATACAATACCACAAAATTCCGCGATATAGTGAAAAATCTGCGATTAATAATTAAATATAATATTTTTTTTTAAATCCCGCAATACAATGAGGCCATGATAAGTGAACCACGATTGTACCTATTTGCTAAACCTAAGAGCTGGAGTTCCCTTCTAGAAAGTGTGGTCTCTGCAGGATGTATAAACAAAAAAGGTTAAAGGATTTTATAAAATTTACTCCAATTGATAGGTCATTTTATGCTGGTGAGAATTTTAGAATATATTGTAATATTCATATTTGAAAAATCCAGATACGAATATTTCTCACTGCTCAGTGCGAAATATTATAGTCTGGCCTCATTATACCAAAAGTAATGCCATGATTATAATATTTGGTTTCTTTTAAAAGTCTAAGCTAAAGAGGGAGCAAGCTAAAATTTGTCTTTTCCTTCATTTAGAACATTACCCTTATCCCATCTCTTAAGTTCTTTCTGGTATTTAAGCTATGCACTAGAAATGTAGGCAAAAGATTAATTGATAGTCTCTTTGATTACTATATATCGTTATAACATATTTGGTTGTAAAAATTCTTTGGGGGGATGAATTATACAATGTTGTAATTTATGGCTATTAAATAAATTAGATATTTGCCCATATGTTGACACTAGTGCAAAAAAAATTGAAAAAGAAAAATTTTTCCCTTAATTTCTGACTTTATCAAAGAAGTAGAAGTGTGATCTTTGGGAATTTTGTTATTCTACTAAGTTTTATTTTCTCCCCTGCTCACCAAGGATGAAAACACCTAACCTGATTATCTTAAGGTATTGTTTAGGTAATCACCTTAATGAATATATATTCATTGGTTTTAAATTTATAATAAATATTTACTGCATGATATGTTATAGACACTTTACTAATTAATCAACTTCAAAATTTTTAATTTTTAAATGTCTGCCATGTTTGCTAAAGAATGTCCAAAGAGATTCAATTCTGATGCATATAAATAGCTATTATTGAATTTAGAAAGTTATGGGCTCAAATAAGTTTGGAAAAATCTTATTAAATCAAATTAAACAAGTTCTCTTAACTCAGTCTTAGAGATTTTAATATATTAATGTGGATCAGTAATCTCCAAGGTAATATAGAGGGTAGAATTTTCCCATTTTATATCAAAGGATATCTTAGGACTAGTGTTCTTTGGATCAAACTTCAAGAAAATTTTGTTTTATCATAAAAAACTAATCTGAATCTTTTAACAGGTGGAAGTGAACTGAGGGTAAGAATTAAATGCCTATATCCTTCAACCTAATTACATACAATAATCTACTTTCATTATTTACATTTTTAATTTTTTAAAATTTCAAGTGATTTTAAAAATAATTACCGGAAGAGTAAGTAGAAGCTACACTAACCTCCTCCCAGAACTAGTCTGGATTTACAACTTAATTTTGGAGAAATCATCTGGAATAACCAACTGAACACTAGCTGGAAAGAAGTCTTATAACCACGGAGAGACAGAAAAGGCCGCTACATCACAACGTGACCGGTAAGGAGTGAGGAGACGTGGAAGGGCTGGCTGGGCTCACACAGGTGGCAGCTGAAGGGACTGAGAAACAGCTCAGCAGCCGGGGGTTCCCCCTGAGAAGAGCAGGGTCTACACCCCCAGCTGAGCTTCCCAGCCTACAGCAACAGAGTGGAAAGTAAAATAGTATTCAGCTGTGAAAAGCAAAAAGCCACAGGGTTTCTTGCTAGCCAGAGAGAAACAGCTGGATAAAAAGAGCTCTTAGGCAGATCACATACAAAAATATTTTGGCCCGCACTTACCCTGGGCTCAAGCAGAGGAAAGGCAGAGAGGACTGGAGACGCTTGGGGAGAGTTTGGCACAGTGGCTTTGAGGGGAGAACTGAGGAAGCAACCGACCCAGTCCCAGTACTGACTCATCTCCAGTACTGCAGGCAGACCATTCTGCCCCACCTCAAAGTGGTGTCAGCCTGAGGAGAAGCAAAAGCCCTGCCTACAGGAATTAAGCTGCCACACCCACGGTCCTTAAGCCTGATGGCTAATCACAGATTGAATAGATTAACAACTAAAGAAGTCAGACAAAGGCAGTAGATCCCTGGAAGTCTCCAACAGCCTGCCTAGGCCCAGACTGGTACAGGATCTGATGCCACCAGGGGCAGATCCAGGAAGTGCAGATCATTCTAGGAAGCACTAACAAACAATAGGAGTCACAAAAATGGGGAGACAGAGAAACAACTCCCTATCAAAATGAAAGGTAGAATTCCCAGAAAAAGTGCTAAATGAAATAAAGGGGAGCAAAATATCAGATACGGAATTCAAAACATGGATTATGGAGAAACTCAATGAGCTCAGCGGAAACTACAAGGAACTCCAGAAAAACTACAAGGAACTTATTGAGATTACACCAGAATGAAAAAGGACATAGAAGCTATCAATAAGAGCCAGGAGGAAATGAAGAATACAGTCTCTGAATTGAAGAACACAGTAGAAGGAATTAAAAGCAGGCTAGAGGAAGCAGAAGATAGGACCAGCGAGCTGGAAGACAATGTAGACAAAAACTCCCAGACAGTGCAACAAAATGAAAAAAGAATGAATAAGACTGAAGAGGTTCTAAGACAGCTGCAGGACAACATGAAATGTAATAATATCCATATCATAGGAATTCCAGAAGGAGAAGAAGAAGAGCAAGGAATAGAAAACCTCTTTGAAAAACGAATGACAAAAAACTTCCCTAACATGAAGAGAGAAAGAATCATGCAAGTTCAGGAAGCACAGAGGGTCCCAATGAAGATGAACCCCAACAGGCCCACTTCAAGACACATCATAATTAAAATGCCAACATTCAAAGACAAAGAGAGAATCCTAAAAGCAACAAGAGAGAAACAACCAATAACATACAAGGGAGCTCCAATAAGGTTATCATCATATTTCTCAGCAGAAACACTACAAGCCAGAAGGGAATGGCAAAATATATTCCAAGCAATGAAAACCAAAGACCTACAACCTAGAATACTCTACCCAGCAAGGCTCTCATTCAAAATGGAGGGTGAAATAAGGAGTTTCTCAGACAAAAGAAGGCTAAAAGAATACATCTCCACCAAACCAGCAATGCAAGAGATGCTAAAGGGTCTGCTTTAAGAAGATGAAGAAACAGAGAGAGACAGAGAGGAACACGAGTACAAAGGGGGAAAATGACAATGAATAATTACTGAGAGAAAGAAGGAACTTCTACCATTTGCAATAACATGGACGGAACTAGAGAGAATTATGCTTAGCGAAATAAGCCAGGCAACGAAAGAAAAACATCTTATGATATCACCTATTACAGGAAACTAATGAACAACACAAACAAATCAGCAAAATGTAATCAGAGGTATGTAAACAAAAAATAAACTAACAGTAACAAGGGGGGAGATGGGAGGGAGAGAAGGCGGTAAGAAGGGGAAAGGTCTAGTCAAAGAACATGTATAAATGACCCATGGACATGGTCAACTGGGTGGGGACTGAATGTGGGAGAAGAGGAGGCAGGGAAGCAAGGGGGTGGGGGGAAGTGAGACAACTGTAATGGAAAAACAAAAACAAAAAATTTTAGTGGGGGAAAAATGAAAATATAAAGAATAGAAATGCAAGTTCAGTGAATATTAGAAGGACAAGGGTTTTCCTTCACACTGTATATTTTTCTCCCTATCTGATCCCTCCAGGGTTTGGCATTCTAAAGAAGTAAGTAATGACATAAATTTCTTTGCATAAAACTAATAAGACCAGTTGTTAATAGAGATTTTTTTGACTAAGACTTTGACTGGAATGTCATGCCTAAAGGAGACATGCTTGGGCTTTGATTGTTACCAAAAAGCCCGGAAGAATGGGGATTGACTTTCAAAGGTAATAAAAGCCCATGAGATAAAAGGCCTGGTACCTTGGTTTGATGCACGGCCCATGGCAATCTTTCCAGGGAAGGAATGAAGGTTGTTTTCCTGAAAGATGGCTAGAAGGGACCTTAAAGCACATTGGAAATTCAGAAGGACTTGGAAAAGGCAGGTGTTTACAGGCAAGACTGAATGCCAGGTATGTGGTTCTGCTTCTGTGCCTTGAAGGACAGACTGAAGGTCACCCTAAATGTTCCTTGAGTAAGTTCCAGCAAAGCAGAACTAAAGGTCATAAGTGATCATTTTCTGCTCTTGTTGTGTTTATGCAAATGAACAGGATAAATTAAAAATGGACTTAATGCAGTTCCTTTAATGACAAGGAGGGTAATCTTAGGGAGAAAAATCGTGATTCAAGGAAAATCACAATGCTCAGTGATAGGCTATAAAGTA
Organism: Furipterus horrens; assembly: GCF_987537825.1. NCBI lineage: Eukaryota > Metazoa > Chordata > Mammalia > Chiroptera > Furipteridae > Furipterus > Furipterus horrens. Next base: position 33,631,124 of record NW_028327178.1, read on the forward strand.
GTGCAGCTAACTGTCTTTAAAGTTTCTTTTCATTTAAAATTTGTTTTCATTTGAAAGTTAAACTATGTCTGTGGTATCATCAAAAATGTTTAATTTACAGGCAAGAAGAATGTCAAATGCCTTACAACTGGATGTCTTTCCAATAAGACAGTCCTACAGATTTAGAGACTTGTATGTGGGTTATGTTACATAAATTAACATATATTTTCTGTTTTCAAAGGGCATAAGGCTATGATCTCATTACCTGAGTGATTGTCTGTACGTATAGGCCTCACTTAATCCTGTCTGCATCGCTGCCTCCTGAGACTCTATGGTTTGGCTGAACTAAGTGGCTGGGTTGGTGAAGAATGGGGTGGTCTGTGGGCTTCACTTTAAAACTGGTTTCTCTTTTCTGTCCTAAAGGCTTGAACAGAAAGACCCCAGAGGCCTGAGAGGGGGGAAACCTAAAATATTTCCCTCAGCCCAAACTAAGCATAATGGGCAAAAGGGTTTTGGACAGGTGAGATGTACCTGGCACACCTTCCTCCAAAGAAGCCCTTTTTTTCCCTAATGTGGGACATGAAAAAATTAATAGCTGTCTTTTGTCATCTAGTGGTTATGGATTGAATGATGTCTTTTAACCCTGTTGCCAAATCTGTTGCCTCCATTATACAACAAGGGTGCCAGCCTGTTAAACCAAGCACGCCATTGTCTGGGGACAGCCAAGGGACCTGGAGTCTGCACGATCCTTCTCCATATGGGAAGGCCACCCTCCCCTCCACATCCCCCACGCTTATTAGGGATTTCTGGACCCAAGGGTAGGTAGGACGACGACCATGTCCAGCTCGAAGCACCTAGATGAGCTCGAGACCTTCATCTATTGTCCTTTATAAGATTATAAAGGGTCTTAATATCTGAGAGGGAGGGATTGTTGTTTTTTATTGTTAAAATAATTATTTATTTGTTTATTTAAAAGAAGAAGAAGAAGAATATGTGAAAGGGTGAGGCAGGAGAGCTTGTATGTACGACACATGGGCATGGACTTGGGGGGGATTGTTGGGGGAGGAGGGGTGCTGAGCAAAGGAAAAAAATTGAAACTATTGGAACAATATAATCAATAAAATATACTTAAAAAAACTACTACAAAAAAAACATGAGAAGAGAAATGTATGCATCATATCAAGAAGCTCTAAGATCATAATTTTAGAATTGTAGATATAAAAACTGAGTCATGAGGTTGTCAAAAAGTACAGAACAATATTTTATTTGGCCACAGATTTTAGGCAAATATGAAATTGAAATAGGGAAAATCTACATGCATCATTGTACAAGGGCTTATGTCCTTTAATATTCTGCCAAGGACCCAAAGTACACGTGGAGAATGCAGTGGAATTGAAGTCAGCCCATACCTGCTTGGTGCCTACTTCTGCCCTGAGTTGACAAAGTCTGTTGCAATGGGATCAGTAAATAAAAATCACAGTAAGGAAATGAGAGCTTATCTAAAGGTAACTATAGTGTGTTCTGGAATGAGATAACTATAATGTGTTGAAGTGTAGACAGGAAGTAATCCAACAACTTTTGTTGAATGCCAAAGGGACTTTGCACAACACCTTATAAGTTGGCCAATAATTCTAAGGTGCTGTGACCACAAAACCAATGAAAAGAAAAAAATTTCCTCCCAGTTTAGACATACAGTTAACACTGTCAAATCCTCTTCTCTCCTGCAAAGGGTTAGGAAGGAGGGGTAGATGCAATTACACAGTTTTCTGACAAACTGCTTCCAAGTTTCCTTCCTAAATCAGCCCCATGCTTTCATAATACCTACAATTATAGAAACACAGGATTACATTAGTGACTTTGTAATAGGCAAAACAAACAGTCACTTGTCAATTCTTATCTTCTTTAACCTTTTGTGGCATTTGTTAAATTTCTGCCTACTTGGTGGAACATCCTCCTCTGCAAACTTTCCTAAAGTTGTCTTTTATTTTTCTTTTTGTTTTGTTCACTTTAATACTGTTGTCTCTTTCTGTTTTTGGTTCCTAGGTACAAAGGGTTGAGTTAATTACATCCCTCTTATTATTATCCACATTTAAAACATTTTTCTTATCTCAAAGGATATATCTATTATGCATGTAAGCACACTCAATAGGTTAATACTCATTTATTGTTTTATATATTTTTATCTCTACTTCCCATTTATATTCTCCTTAGTTCCTGCAGGCAAATGATCTAATGTATTTTATATGTTTCATTTAATTTGTATGTATCATTTTAAAATAAGTAATTTAACTCATTTGTTATGCTTTTAACTTACTTAACTAATATTGCATTAAAGACCTTATTCTGTACTTTTTTTTTCAAACCCTACTAAGTATTTCAGATATAAACATGAAGTTCTTTTCACTACTACATTGCGCTCCATGCGGTAACCATCGGCTGTTGTAAGATTGTGTTACAATAAAAACCATGACCTGAATTCTAGTCACTTATCAAAACAAAACTTCAATTCTTATTTGCATCAAATGTTGTCTATATCTCTGCTCTACATTCTCTTCACACGGGGCTCTACATGAAGGAAGAGCCCCTATCTAAAATGGAGCCACTCTGTGACAGAAGAAAAGAGATGCAGAAGACCCATCCCATAGTTCTTAAAGCTTCTTCTCAGAAAGGCTACATGTAATTTCCATGCAAGCTTCAATGGTCAAGGTAAGTCTCATTTCCAATGTAACAAGGATTAGGTGGGAAATACATTTTTTTCTCCAGTATGGGCTCAATGAGGAGGATCTTATAAGAAGTACAGTGAATATTTTAACAATAATACACCAGTCACACATGCTGTGCACTTGCTATACTATCCATTTCTTCATCTTTAAGCTTTAGTTTTTCTCTAACTCCCCATTTTCATGAATGACAGTTTGATAAATATCCCCTACTCATCCCATAAGTACCAAATACACATTTCTTTGGCATATAAACTCAGAAGTGGAATTACTGAATTATAAACAAATGCTGGAATTGAGCAAACACTGCAATTTCTCTTCAAGGCAACTACAAAAGTCTGTACTTTCTATATCAGTACACAAAAGCACCTGATTTTCTTATATGACAATCATCAAGAGTCATTACCGAACTTTATAATTTTTTAAAAGCTGATGGGTAATGAGCAATACTTCATTATTTTAATGAGAATTTTTTCTATCCCTAGTGATTTTAAGTACTTACTCATATAGCTATTTCTTTCTTATAATTTTTTTTATGTTCTTTTGCTCATCCCTCATATCCCAATGTCTCTATAAATAACTTTGATGTTTTCCCAGGTTTTATCCTTGAGAATTTTTGTTTCAGCTGTTGAATATGTGTCAGGCTCTCATTCCAGTCCTATATCTTCAATAGCCATGAATTAAAAAATAGCTCTCACTTTTATTTCTTTTGTCTGTTGAATACTAATAGGCCAACTTAATAGGTGTCCAGTAGCTCTCTGCTTATAATCTGCCCTGATTGGGCCTACTCTCATGTGCTCAATGATAAAGGGCTAGAGTACACACTCAACTTTATGGGTGGGTGGGTGAGGTAACAGTCTCATGATGGACAGCCCAGATCACATGGTAACTTGATGGTCCATGGTTAAGCTTTCAGCCTCTGCTAAGGCCCAGTAGGAAGCCAAATGCTATTTCCCCAAAGGAGAGTAGTTATCCACAGAGAATGGCAGTCTTTTCATCCAAAATTCTAAGGGCCTGTGCTGTGATTCATGTACAGGGACCTGATGAAGGTTCTAAGCAGCGTCTTTATCTGCCAGTGACACCCTCAGCACCCTTGGATCTTCTGGGTCACATGGCACAACTAGCAAAACAGATTGCATAGAACCTGGACTTATGAAAGAGCCCTTTCTTTTGGGGGGCTTTGTTCAAAACTAGTGGTTTTATGGGTCACTGGGTAAATAGGACACAGAAACATACCTAGATGACGAATACATGTCTTTAAAATCTAAATAGGCCCATCAGGCATTGTATCTCTTTTTGGGTATAAGAGAGAACAAATGCAACAAATTATTTTTTACCTTAGAAAGGGTATCCTGACATGCTCCACACCTCTGGACTTGTAGAAATCTTACTGAGATATAAGGCTCCTGAGTTTTTGTCAGTTTTATTTCCCATTCCCAACACATAAATATCTTACCAATAAATTTAGAGTAGTTGCTACTTCTTTACTAAGTACAATGTAATGGACCAGTGTGATACTTTGTGTAAGGAAAAGGCAATCAAGAATCCTGTGAACTTTGTTTTGAATAGGACTGAATTTTCCCCCTATAGACCTTATGTTGAAGCCCTAACCTCAAATACAGTTGCAATTAGAAACAGGGCCTTTAAGGAGGTAATTAAGATTAAGTAATGTCATGGGGATGAGGCCTTTGCCCACCTTCAGAAGAAGACCTTATAAGAAGAGAGAGAGAGAGATTACCAGGGTTGCACATGCACTGGGGAAAGGCCATGTGAGGACATAGCGAGAAGGTGACCATTTGTAAGCCAAGGAGAGAAGTCCTATGAGCAGCCAAACCTGCTGACACCTTGACTTCTAGCCTCTATAAATCTGTGTTGCTTTAAGGCATGCGGTCTGTGGTATTTTTTTAATGTCAGCCCTAGCAGACTGATACAGTTGATATACCCCTGAGGTAGGAGAGTGAAGGCATATTGCTGGCCTTGCCCTCTGAAAAATAATTGCCTCTGGTTGTCTTTATTAACAGGGATGGAGAAAAAAGCATTTGCCAGATCAATAGCTGCATATCAAGTACCAGGAAATGTATAAATCTGCATAAACTACAAACCACTTCTGGTACAGCAATTGGAGTCACCACCTGATTAAGCTTGTGATAATTCACTGTCATTCTCCAAGGTCCACCTTTTTCTTCGCAAGCCAAATAGGCAACTGCTTGAATGAGGATGTGGTCAGAATTACTACTCTGGTATCTTTCAAGTCTTTAGTGGTGGCACTAATGTTTTCACTCCCTTCAGGAATGAAGTATTGCTTTTGGTTTATTGTCTTCCAAGGTAGAGGCAGTTCTAATGGCTTCCACCTGCTATTTCTCACCAATAGTCCTCATTTCACTGGTAATGGAACCAATGTGGGGATTCTGCCAGCTGTTGAGTTTATCTAATTCAATTATTTATTCTGGAACTAAGGAAATAATCACAGGATGGGTTGGGTACCCATTGATGCAGCTATGAAATAGACCTGAGCTGAAGCTTCATTGATCACCTGACCATCATAAGCCCTTTTGCTGACTAGTAAACCACAGTAACATTCTGAGTCTCCTGGAATTAGTGCCAGTTCAGAGCCAGTGTCTTGAAGTTCCTAAAATATCAAATTATTTATTTTTCTCCAATACAGTTACTCTTGTTAAAGGACATAGCCCTTTGGGGGAAGGTCTACAAATTGGCTTATGTCTGAGAATGAATTGACAGGGTCATGACTCTCTCCTTTTATAATTCAGGTTAGATTTTTAATAACTTAACCTAAAGTTCTTCTACTTAATACAGATCAAGTAAAACTTCCATAGATTTTCTATCTATTTCGCTTCTAGGAACAGCCTGATGAACTAGCCAACACCATAGGTCTGCCCAAGTCATATGACTTTGATTGCTGCTGTGACTCTGATGTCCATTAAAATAACTACACCCATTTCAACTTTAGCAGTTGAGTGCTGCCACTTAGCCCCTGATATCATGGATTCAATTACTACTCCCATTGCATTTAAGTTTCTCAATTCAGTGACCACAGTTCTCACTGTAAAATGTGGTCTATGGAGAAGAGCCATTGCAGAATCCTGTAAAAATGATTAAATTCATTTCTTACCATCATACTGAAAGGTGTGTCTTCTGAATCTTCTCAGGTAGGTCTTAAATGACAAAACTATTTTAAGATTCCAAACTTCCCACATCTTTGCCTCTCTTCCTCTATAGTATACCAAGGCAGGCCTTGCCTTTCTAACTCATTTTACTGTGAGCTAATTTTGACCTAGGTTTCAGCCAACAGCCCTTTCTAATGTTATTAGATCCCTTTCTAACAGCCTGAGCTGTAATATTAAATATAGAATTTCTGCTTAATGGGGTCATACTAATAAATTTAGGCTGATCTATATTTATATTTCTTTCACCATTATTCTACTCCCCTAATATTCATTCCCATACATACTCTCTGAACTTCTTTTTCCATAAATTAGAACATTCAAGTCATTATTTTGGAAAGTAACACATCTCCTTATTAATCACACTCAGGGGATGGTTGGGAGTTTAATCTAGTTATCAGTACGGTAGCAAAAAGGAATTGTGGGAAAGAGTCCTGAGAAGAATCAGTAGTATCTTGCAAGACGACTGCTTAAGAGGAGGCCATTAGAGTTTCTTTAAGCAATGCAAAGTTAATTCCCTCAGATATGTGTAGTGAGCTGTTTCTATTGGCACATCAGAATTTAGGGGCTCAGTGTCCCCAGCTTCATAATGTTCTTCTCATACATCCAAAATACAATTTCAAGGATTTCATTTCTTCCCAATCAGTGTTCTTACTGATAAAAGTAGACACCCTGTGAGGCTTGAATTTCAATTTGGGTTGTAGTTCAGCCATTAACAGGTTGAGACTTTGGATTTGTTTTTAACAATCTCAGTCCTATAGTTATAGGTGACAAGGGTCTCTTTCAGGGCACACGTGAAAGCTTTCAGGTCATTTATGTGGTGCTCAAACTAGCAATTCTAATCATGAGCTCATCTTTTTTTCTTTCCCGCTTTGTCCATCAACATTAGGAGCAACCAGCCAATATCACTTTGCAAAAGTATATACAAGGTATGTCTGAAAAAGTCCAACCATTTTTAATATAATGACAACAGTTTGGGTGAGATCACTTTAACTTGGCCTCCAAGGAGAGTGGACCAGAATGCGCATGCGTGAACAATGACAACTTCACTGTACTAGTCAGTGGGGGCAGTAGATGCCACTAAGTGAGCATGTGTACTGTGTGGCTATCACATTCAAAATAATTGAGCAAGTAGAGCATCAAATTTTACATTAAGCTTGAACATTCTTCCACATAAGCTATTCGGATGAGTCAGAAGGATGCAGCTATGGGCAACTGACGAATGGCAGCTTCATCACTACAATGCACCCACTTGTAGTGCATCACATCTTGTAGAGATTTTTGGTGAAACATCAAACCACCCAGGTGACATAGCTCTCCTACAGCCCAGATTTGTCTCCTTGTGACTTCTGGCTTTTCCCAAAATTAAAATCACCTTTGAAAGGGAATAGATTTTAGACCATCGATAAGATTTAGGGAAATATGACATGGTAGCTGATGGTGATTGGGAGAACTGTGAGAGGTCCCAAAGTGCCTACTTTGAAGGGAACTGAGGTGTCATTGTCCTGTGTACAATGTTTCTTGTATCTTGTATCTTCTTCAATAAATGTCTCTATTTTTCATAGTACATGGATGGATACTTTCTGGACAGGACTTGTACACTATAACCTAGATCCTTGCTTCCTATAACTGTTTGATTAGAAGCATACAATGGTGGTATTTTGCTTACCTCTGTTGATAGGCCATGCCATGGATTACCAGTGCTCTACTTACTACTGGAAATAGAGTCATTAGTGTCTTTAAATCTAATCAGATTAAACAGTCATTCTAGAAACCCTAGAATCAATTCAGAAAAGTCACCCCTAACATTTTGTTCCTGTAGAACTGCTTTCTATATCAAAGTTTATGTTAGTTAGGGTTATCCAGAGAAACAGAACCAACAGTCTGTGTGCATTTATGTACAAAGGGAGTTATTACAAGGAATTGGCTTATATGACTACAAAGGCTGGTGAACATAAAATCTGAGAGTGGGCTTGTAGGCTAGAGACCCCAAAAAGCCCATATTCCAGTTTGTAGCAAGGCTAGCAAGCTGCCGTGAGAATGTGGAATGGCTGATATTGCATATAAAATCAAAAACCAGCCTTCTGGAGAATTCTTTCTTGCTCAGGAAAGTTCAGTCTTTTGTTCTATTCAAGCATTCAATTGATTGAATTGGATCACCCACATTATAAAACGTGATCTGCTTTCCTCTAAGTCCACCAATTAAAAGCAGAGAGATTATGAAGCTTGATTTGGCAATCAGTCCATAGATATAACATCAAAATTATATGCAACAAAAGGAAACAAATTGACTAGACATCATCAAACAATACCTTTTGTGCTTCAAAAGACATCATGAAAAGGTAACTCACAAAATGCTAGAAAATATTTTCAAATCATATATCTGATAAAGCACTTATATCAAGAATATATATCAACTTCTTACAACTCAATAAAAAGAAAACTTAACTTAAAAATGAGCAAAGGGTCTAAATCAACATTTCTTCAAAGAAGATATACAAAAAACCAATATGTACATGAAAAGATGCTTGTTATCATTAGTAATCAGAGAAATGCAAACCAAAACCACTCACGCCGAAGTAGGATGGCTACTATACAAAAGACATAAAATAAGAAATGCTGATGAAAATATAGAGAAATTGGAACACTTGTACACTCCTGGTGGAAACGTATAGTGATTTGGCTTTTTGAAAAAGTGTCTGTCAGTTCCTTAAACATAGAATTACCATATTATCTAGCAATTCTACAACTAGGTATTTATCCAAGTGAAATAAGTACATATATAGATACAAAAACACATACACAAAGGTACATAGCAACATTATTCTTAAGCCAAAATGTGGAAACAAACTAAATATCCACCAACTGATGAACAGTTAAATAAAATACACCATGCTACTACATGGATGAATCTTGAAAGCATTATGCTAAGTGAAAGAAACTAGTCAAAAGGACCACAAATTATGTGATACCATTTATATGAAATGTCAAGAATAAGCAAATCTATGTAGACAGAAAGTAGATTAGTGGTTGTCTAGGACTGTGGGGAGGGAAATTGAGTGGTAACAGCTAAGGGATACTGAGTTTCATTTTGAAGTAATGAAAACAGTCTAAAATTGATTCTGGTGATGAATGCACAACTCTTAATATACTAAAGACCTTGAACTGTAAACTTCAAGTGAGTGAAGTGTATGATATATGGATTATATCTAAATGAAGCTGTTAAAAATACTTATACATCTAAGATCTAATGAGAAATCACAAGGAAGATTTGAAAATATTTTGAATTTTATGTAAATTAAATACAAAATGTTTATATATATTATGTATTTATATATGTATAATATATATACATATATACAATCTTTGAATTATAGTTAAATCAAATTTTAGAGGTGAAACTATATCTTAAAGGCTCACATTAAATTAGAAGAGAGGTTCAAATATCAAAATCTAAGTTTCCAATTAAGAAGACAGAAAAAGAAGTGCAAAATAGACCCAAACTTATATAAGAAGAAAATAAATATTTATAAGAGTATAAGTCAGTGAAATAGAAAATGAACACAATAAGAAAAAACAGAAAATTCTTTTTTGAAAAAATATAACTGATTAACCTTTAGCTAGATAAATCAATAAAAAGATAAAACATAAATTAGCAATATCAAAATTAATGAGGGAGCCATTGCTACAGATCATAAAGACAGAAAAATGAAAATAAGAAAATATGATAATCAACTTTATGCCAATTAATTAACTAGTTTAGATATAATACATTTTTTGAAATTCTAAAATTATCAGATGAACTGATTCAAGAATAAATTAAAAAATCTAAATTTCCCTATGTCTATTAAAGAAAATGAAGTGTTAATTAAAAACCATCTCACAAAGAAAACTCTAAGCCAATATGACAGGACTAGCAATTTATATAAAACATTTAGAGACATTATGTCTTAAATAACATCTTTCAGGAAGTAGAGGAAGAGGGAGAAAATACTTCCAAACTGTTTTTATGAGGTGAGAATTACCATGGTACCAAATGGACAACAGGAAAATATGTACAAATCACTTACGAATATTTATACATTTTTAAAAATTTAGGTAATTAAGTTCAATATGTTAAAAAGGTAATATATTAAAATAAAGTTGGGTTTACCTTGTAAATGTAAGAATTCAATATTTTATAAATTGATAAAATTTAACAATAATGAAGGAAAATGTTATTATTTCAGTAGATGCAGAAAGGTATTTTACACAGTTTAAAATGCAGTCTTGACAAAAGCCTCTACAAACCAAAAATAGAAAAAGTTTCCCTGAACCTGATAAATGTTATCTTGAACTTATACAGAATTGCAAAGAAACCAGAAATAGTAGTATAGCGTACATATTGCATAAATTCATTTTTATGAATTTGTTAACCAGAAAAAGATTACCTATGGAAATAAAAATCAGAAAAGAAACGCCTTATGGGGTTATGGGGATTTACTGGATAAGAACTTTCTGTATTGGTGGAAATGTTCTATATCTTATTTGAGGTGCTGTTTACAAGATGTATACATTTGTCAAAACTCATTGAGTTTTTAATTTAAAACGCTGTATATAAACTTTACATCAATAATTTAAAAATATGAATGGTGTGTCTAACAGAACTTTGTGAAATATTTGGTATGTAGGTAAAGCTGAGGCTGGTTTGGCTCAGTGGATTGAGCGTCGGCCTGCGAGCTAAGTGTCGCTGGTTCGATCTTCCAGTCAGGGCACATCAGAGAAGGAAAACTCTGACTCCAAAAAACCTCCGCTGTCTTGCGGCATACCTCTTCAGGGGAAAGGCTAAGGGAGTAAACCCCGACAGAAAATCCGGAGCCGGAGTCCCTAAGGCGGTTTGACGTTGTAGTCAACACCGGCAACTCCTGCGGCGCACCTGAAGCCAAGCTGTATTGACTCCGTCTTACCCTTGGATCCCTCAGCTGCGAAGAGAGGGGGGGTCTGCTGCATGGGCAACAGCAGACCCTCCATATCACCCTGCCCAGGCTCTGTAGCTTCAGCTTCACTGGAGAGGACACTCCAGCGTCATCGCAAGATGTCGATTCAACACGGGAGGAGACAGATACCGTGTCACTCCCGAGTCGGACTGCACAGCCATTCTCGGCGGTGCAGATAGACTCTTAAGAAGCTACACCATCGTCTCTCGAGACGGACGGCTGCCGCCGCCGCCAACGACGACGAGGTAAAGCTGAGATAACTGTGAGAAGCATGAGAAATTAGTGAGAAACATTAAATAAGCAAAAGGGCCACAAGAATAATAGCCTGGGCGAGACAGGAAAATCAGGCACTGCTTGTGAAGTGTTTTCCATCCTAAGCTGAAATTTGGGGATTATATCAGAGAGAAAAAGGCGTACAGCCTGGGCAAGAAAGGGATCTATAATAATTGGATTTGGGAAAACTTAAGTTATTAAAGAAACTTGAGCAGCAAACCCATTTGGATACCAATGACAGATTATTTAAAGGTCTGTCTTGGAAGTGGCAATAGAAAATAAGAGAAAAATAGGAAGAGGAGGTATCTGAAATAGTCAATGGACCCAGAGAGGTAAATCATGCAGAGTTCTTTTTCTCAGCCTTGCAGCAGCATTCGTGATTCCTAGAGCCACAATTTCTCCTCCTGGGCAAGTTTGATCTCTGTTCACGCATTTGCTCAAGCTATGGGAGAAACTAATTCCCAGTGCCTGCTGATTTGAGACTAAGTGCAAGTTTAGGAAAGGTTTTCAACTTGTCAATTTCCTTCCCCCGCTATGCTCTATGGAGGACTTGTGGCCTGCGCACCATAACCTCACTTAGAAACCTGCCTGAGGTGCACAGTTTCTCCAAGGGGTGCTGTAGCAAGTTACAAAAAGTCGATTTATGGCATGCTTGTGTTCCTAAAAGATCACAGTCAGCCCTATTTGATTTTAATGTACCCAGTGGAGGAGTACAGGGGATAATGTTCAGGAGTACTCTCCATTTAAATGATTCCCTTATTTGAAGAAATTTACAAATGTTACATCATTAAACAAGGTTTCCTTTGAGAGACATTAGAAATAAATCAAAATTATAATTCCTTTTTCACAGTGGGACAATATTATGTGGTTCAGGAAGAGAGGCCTAAAAAATGTCATTCAAGAATAGGGTACACTAATCAATATGTAACTGTAAGAGAGCAGCTAGAAGCCCCAAAATTTGGGGGATGGGAATCCATGGAGCACAGCCAACAAGATACCTAGTTTCTTAATATGTAAATAGCTATCGCCTTCCATGAGCCAAGGAGATAGGAGTGGCTTTGACTATAGAATGATGATGAAATGGCTTTCAGGGCCTGCCCGTGATTCTGCGAGTGCCAGGACCAGTCAACATACCCACTGTGTCACAGGCCAAAGTCAGGGATTTAAAAATAAGGTGGCAGCCATTAAGCTGAGAAGAGACAAGTGATTTGAAAGGCAGTCCAGGGAACCATGTGGTCTGAAAGAGAGAAAGGGGGTCATGAGGCCTAGGCTAGTAAGAAAGCCTGCACGCTGCTGCTGCTTTGATCATGCCCACTCTAGGTGACTTGGAAGCCCCCAAAGACTCCACCTTGCAGACCTGGACTCTCTCTGGACGTTTGGAACTCAGGACATGCAAAAAGGACTTTCTTAAGACATGTGCCTTTCCAGTGCAACATGGCACATGTTTTCCTGGGCTATTATATGGAGGCTAATGATATCCTGGACTGTTGTATTGAGGCCGATGACATCGTACCTCAGATCCTGAAGGAAAAAGCTGACAGATCAGGAATGGGGATCTTCTGGGCATGTTTTTGGTTACAATAACTTTTGGGGAGCAAGGGAAATGCTGGGTCCCATGGGAGAACAGAGATCTGAGCAGGAGTGCTCACAGCCACCCCCAGGTTGAAATATTGTAAGTAAAGACCTGTTTTCCTCAACACTAATTGGTGGGTTTTACGCCAAGGTGCCAGGTAAGCAAATTCCACTTTGCTCGGTAACATAACAAAAATAACAGCTTACATCGTTTTAGTTCTGCCTCTCTTGCTAGCTCTAGAATTTCCTAAGAACTACTTGATCTTAGAAACTACTTGCCTTCATCTCATAAATGGAACAAATAATAGCTTCATTTCTAATTCATAATTTTTTAAGAGCACCAAATAAGACTATATATGGAAACAGACAGGTAAATATAGTACAGATGTAACCATTTGTTTATCTTCTTATTAACATGTCCTACACAGTACCTTCCAGAGAGTAGGCTTTCAATACAGATTGTATCATTGTTGTTAGCTAATAAAGTATCAGGAACTTCAAGGCACATAACATTAAGCTTTAACTTTGAACTGTACATTTTTTTAATATTAAAAGATATATTAAGGTCATTCACTTTGTTTTAACAATAAAGACACTAAATGCTAGTGCATTTTTCTGGATTGCTGAATGATACAGGATTGTTAATAACAGGTTGAAATTATACTCTACATAATCTAGGGCTTTGCATTTAGTGTTTTGTTTGTTTGTTTGTTTGTTTTTAGGCAAACATTGTAAATATTTGAATCCCCTAAAGAAATTTCAAGAAAAATGAAGGTACCAGAGAAGTTTCATACCAGCATCAAAAATAAAATGACATAAAAAGAGAAAATATTCTCATTCTGAAGAAAATATGAAAAAAATATATTTATATATAAATATAAAAAGGTAGTTATTATTTTTGAAACCAAAGAAAGTAAATTTAGTCACAGAATTCCACAGCATCTGTTGAGAGATTAAAGATCATAAGCAGCATGATTATTGAAACAAGGTAAAATTATTCAGTAAAATTGTCTTAGATCCAACGAATTTGGAATTTTGATAATGTGTACAGCGATTGAGCCAAACACAGCTTCATATATTTGTTTTAAAAAGGGAGGATGTATTAAAAAATACATAGGCTGCCCTGGCTGCTGTGGCTCAGTGGATTGAGTGTTGGCCCATGAGCCAACTGTCACTGGTTCAATTCCCAGTCAGGGCACATTACTAGGTTGTACGTCAGGTCCCCAGTTGGGGGCCTGAGAGAGAGGTAACCACACAGTGATGTTTCTCTCCCTCTCTTTCTCTTCTCTCTAAAAATGAAATAAACAAACAAACAAATAAATAAATAATTTTAAAAAATACATAGGCTATGAAGGCAGTGGCACATATTTAGAGATAATGTATTTGGAAATGTCATTGTTTAAAAGAGCCTTAAAAGTACTAGTTTAAATGCTTCACTTATGCCCCTTGCTAACAACCTTTTGCTTGTGAAGGCAGAATTTTGGTAGCATACTTCAAGCTAAGTTCTTATGACCGAAAGTCACAAAAGTTTATTCATTGCTAAAAGCCTGTAATTCAGATTTTTAGATTTTTAACATTTTAAAATTGGCCAACTTGTGTTTACAAATTACTGAGAATCAGTCACTCAGCTAGCTGAATGAAGGGAAAAGAAGATGGAGGAGACACCAAATCACAGATCTGGTGGCAAAATGATTGTCCATAAAATTCAATTAGAACTTTGAGCGCAGGTTAGGAAGAGGAAAGAGAGGAAGACTTGCCGGCCATCAGAATTAGAAATATCTAAAGCATAACTAAGAAATTGCAAATTTGACTTTGAAATCTTTGATGAAAAGGCTCTATAGGAAACATGAATATTAGCACAGTGTTTAATGTTTTAATTGGATGTCTTTAGCTATGCCATGCCAAAGTAATTCTGAAGTTGATTACACTTTTGCCTGCCTTCTATTCTTTGAAACTCAGTCAATCTTAGTAAGAGAGAAAAAAAAGAGATAGATTACATATGAAGAAAAATGCTAATGATTTAAGAAAGTGTTTTCCCTCACATGAAATATCACTCTTAAGTTTCTCATTGGGAGGCAACATTCATTCTTTTATAGAGGGAATATTGTATTAGGTAGCAAATTATTATGATGTAGGGTATTTATAGAAATTTTGTTTGTTGTATTAAATTATCTTGGCATCTGTTCTATGCAATATTCTACTGGCTTTGATTACAAAGGCTTTTAATTATTGATAACATTTATTTGCTAAGTGTAGTTTTCTTTGTGTTTGATAAGCCCAATTGTTGGTTATTCTTTTTTTTAAGTATATTTGATTGATTATGTTGCTACAGTAGTTCCGATTTTTTCCCCCTTTGTGCCCCTCTGCCCAGTACCCCCCTTCTCCCCAGCAATCCCACTCCCCTTAGTTCATGTCCATGGGTCATGCATATAAGTTCTTTGGCTTCACTCTTTCCTATATTATTCTTAACATTCTCCTATTTTGTACCAATTGATTATGCTTCTTAATCCCTGCACCATATCCCCACTTCTCCCCCTCCCCCCTCCCAGCTGATAACCCTCCAAATGATCCCCATACCTATGATTCTGTTCCTATTCTGGTTTGCTTAGTTGGATTTTGTTTTTATTTTTTAGATTCAGTTGTTGGTAGTTATGAATTTGTTGTCATTTTAGTGTCCATAGTTTTGATCTTCTTTTTCTTAAGTAAGTCCCTTTGACATTTCATATAATAATGGCTTAGTAATGATGAACTCCTTTAGCTTTACCTTGTCTGGAAAGCACTTCATCTGCTCTTCCATTCCAAATGATAGCTTTGCTGGATAGAGTAGTCCTGGTTGCAGGTTGCTTTTCATCACATTGAATACTGCTTGCCAGTCCCTTCCCGCTTGCAAAGTGTCCTCTGAGAAATCAGCTGATAGTCCTATAGGCACCCCCCTGTAGGCAACTCTCTGTTTCTCCCTTGCTGCCCTCAGGACTCTATCTTTTACCTTTGGCATCTCAATCACGATGCGTCCTGGTGTGGTCCCCTCTGGGTCCAGCTCGCCCAGGACTCTCCATGTTTCCAAGACCAGTGTGTCTATCTCCTTCACAAAATTTGGGAAATTTTCCTCATTTTTTAAAATTCTTGCTTCTTCATTCTGCAATGGTTACTGTTTTTTTTCTTCCTTATTTTCCAAATCATTGATTTGAACTCAGGTTTCTGTCCCTTCACCATTGGTTTTGTGTGGATTTTCCTTCGTTTCACTTAGCATAGCCTTCACTTCTTCTCTCATGCATCTGCCATACTGAAGTATATCTGTCAAGCCTGTAAGCACCTTTATCACCAGTGTTTTGAATTCTGCATCTGTTAGGTTGTCTATCTCCTTATCTGTTAGGTTGCTATCTCCTCGTCACTTATTTCTCCCACTGGAAACTTGATCCATTTCCCCTTTGGGGCACTAATTCTCTGTCTCCTCATTCTGACAGGCTCCTGTGTTTGTTTGCCTCCTCATCCCAGGTAGAGCTGTTATTCCTGTTACGTTGTAAAGGGTGGAGCCTTAGGGATTTGTCAATACAGGGTGACCTCTTTCACCATGTTGTGGCACTGTATGTAGGGGAGGGACCCAAGAGGGAACAATGCGACCTGGCCAGCACTCACCCCTTTTCTAGGCACCTCTCCCACTTCTGCACCAGACTGGTGCTCCTCTAGCTGCTGCCCTGGCCATTATTCCCAGAGTGGGTGAGTCTGTGGACTTTCTAGGACCGTGGGGGCCCTTTAGACAAGCAGACTGTGCTGAGAGAGTCTGTCTCCACCCCAACCCCCACTGGTCTGCACAGTCAGAAGCAATGAAGCTTTATTTTCCCCGGTGCTGGGACTGTGAGGTGCTAGGTCTGGTGAGGAGCTGGGAATGCTCCCCAGGTGTCCCTCCTGACTTTAAAACATGTGACTGCACTTTCCGCTGGCCTGCCACTGTTGCCACTGATGCTGCCACCACACCGTGTCCTCTCCACCCCATCTCTGCCCCTCTTACCTGTCTGGATGAGT
This sequence comes from Furipterus horrens, assembly GCF_987537825.1. Taxonomy (NCBI): domain Eukaryota; kingdom Metazoa; phylum Chordata; class Mammalia; order Chiroptera; family Furipteridae; genus Furipterus; species Furipterus horrens. Next base: position 33,647,849 of record NW_028327178.1, read on the forward strand.
ATTTCTTCTTTATATCTTTGTTTTCTAGACTTCCATGCACTTTGATTTTCTGGAACTTCTGGTTGTTTCTAGTTTTGAGGTAGTTGTGATCCTTCTTAGTTGTGGAGGGAGACACAGCGTGTCTGTCTACGCCTCCATCTTGGCCGGAAGTCTGTTGCTTCTTCTTAAAAAGTAAAAAGTATAATATCAGTCAATTTTAACTTATATTATTATAATTTAATATTGATTAAGTATGGAAAATATAGAATATTTCATTAAAACAGAATTTTCACAAGTATATTATTTTAGTTGGCTTAGTATGTTTTTAATATATAAAACCAAAATATAGTCATTAAAGACTTACCACTTTTCTCTCAGCCATGTATATTATTCTTTGCAAATTACTCACAGAAAAATATGTAGTTTCAATACATGTGAAGGTTTTTTGATCTTCATGTAAATAAACAGGTTGCCTTTCTCTCATAGGATTCGTCCTTGAATATGATTTCTTTCATCAAACAGTTTATCTCATCTCTCTGAACATCAAGGTAGTTTGCTGCAGAACTCCAAGAAGGCCTTTCCTACACATTTACAGGAAATACATTAAACACTGTAAATGACAAACTTCCTCTCAACTTCCCAGCAAAACAGAGCAGGAGACACTTTATGTTGCACCCCAGCTGGTGGTAGACACATCCTACATTGTAGCCATAATATTCTAGACAAACACCAAGCATTCGCTTCCTTTGAAGGCAAAAAATAAAATACAGAAAATTTGTATGCTGATATGGTGAACTAGCTTGACAGAACATGGGGAGCAAATCAAGGAAGATGACTGGGGAGAAGGCCATAAAGTGAAAGTTTTAAGACTGAAAGTTTATTACAGTAGGAAGGTTTACAATAGAAAATTCAGTGAAATTGGTCCAAGTATCAGACGTAGTATTAGTTTAGCTTGAGAAGGTCAATGAGGATTTGATCTGTCCTTATTTTACCAAGCCAACTTTAATTTGTCTAAATTCTTTCAACCCCCACTTCGCTTATCTACGCTATGATTCTTGACACTATGTGAAATGTATTTTTTTCATGTCTTTGAAATTTGAATGGTTTCTAGCTGAACGAACCAGTTAGCTAGCTGTTAAATCAATTTTCCTAGCTTCAGAAATTAAAGAATTTTTTAACTAACTCTAAACATAGAATCTAAACTGGAGTAATGATATTGTTGTTTCCTGATTTTCAGATTGTTAAATTGATCATCTTATTGAGAAAGTTTCCTTCAGAAAACCTTTTTTAGTATGGCATAATGAAAGTAGCATAGACTCTATATTATGAACTAAATATTATAGTATATATTTTTATTTTGAATTTTAGGAAGACTTGTTAAATTTATCAATAATCATGAAAATTGACAATATCTTTTATTTGCTCAGTACTTAGCCTTTTTCAAAATGCTTTAATAAATTAGTCATTCAGTGGACAACTGCCTACTATAACCAAGGGTCCATAGGATAAAAAAGATGCCTAAAAACTTTTATACACTGTTATCTTTAATAAAAATAAAAATTGGTATAGCCATTATAAAAAAATGTACAGAGATTTCTCAAAAAATTAAAAATAAAACTACCACATGATCTAGCAATCCTATTATAGGTATATTCAAAGGAAATAAATCAGTATTTCAAAGAGACATTTGTATCCCACTGCATGATTTTTCATAATAGCCAAGATATGGAAACAAACATAAAGGTTGTGAATAGATAAATGGATAAAGAAAATGTCACATGTATACATTTATATGTGTAATACATACACATAAATATTATATATTACATATGTATGTGTTATATGTTGTGTGCATATATTATATATACATAGAAATATTATTCAGCCTTAAAAAAGAAAGGGAATCTTACTTGTGACAATAAGAATGAAACTGAAAGACAATTATGTGAAATGAAATAATCCAGACACAGAAAGACAGATACTAAATATCTCATTATTATGTAGCATCTGAAACATTGAAGTTTAATAAGTAGAGAAGAGAATGGTGGCTGCCACGGGCTGGGAGGAAGAGAAAATGGGGAGATATTGGTCAAAATGTAAAATATTTCAGTTATGTAGGGTGAAAAATTTCTGCAGATTGAATGTACATCTTAGTGGCAATAGTTAATAATATTGTATCATATATTTGAAATTTACTTAGGTAATAGATCTTGAGTGTTTTCTCACACACATACAAAAATGTGGCTGAGGTGATGAATATGTTAAGTAGCTTCATCGTGATAATCATTTCACAATTATAAGCATATCAAAATATCATGTTGTATACCTTAAATATATACAATTTTTTTGGTCACTTATTTCTCAATTAAACTGGGGAAAAAAGGTGACTACAACACTTTTTTTCTGACCACTAGGCAATCATACTCTTATTAGTTAGATACCTGGCTAAAATCTCTTACTCAGGGGAGTTAAAACTTTTACTATAGAGGACTATTTTTTTAAATGTAGATATTGAAGGTGGAGGCAATAGAAACACTTTAAACAAAAGAGTGGAATCTAAATTATAATAGAATTATGTCATCGTGGCACATATACAGTGAAGGAACTTTAAACATATATTTTTGGGCATCAGAGAAGCATGGCAGCATAGCAGTTAAGATCTCTGAGTCTGAAGACAGAAGCTCCACTTCAAATCTTCATTCAGCACTATTAGTATCATAGCCTTGGGCTAGTTACTTAACATGGTAAGTGCCAGTTTCCATAGTTATAAAATAGTGGGCATAATAAAACTTGGTTATTATTCAAATATAGATTAGACTTCTGGTCAAGATGGTGATATAGGTAAAAATGGCTCACCTCCTCATCAAACTGCCTCAAAATAACAACTAAACTACTCAACAGTCATAACTCTGAACCATTAGAAATCAAGTTGAATGGAAGTCTGACAACTATGGAATTAAAGAAACCATATCCATCCAGACTGGTAGAAGGAATGGAGACATGAAACACATTGGTCTCACACCCACATGTGGTGGATAAAAATTTGGGAGGAATATCTTGGGAGTAAGAGTTGCAGCCCCACACCAAGTCCCCAGCCCAAGTTTCCAGCGACAGGAAGATAAGTCCCCATAACTTCTGGCTGCAAAAACCAGTAAGGATTGAGTCAGTGGAAAAAGTTCTGGAGTCCCAAGCAGTTCCTTTTAAAAAGACCTCATATGGACTTACTCAGACTCACTCCCTCTGAGCTCCAGAACCAGGGTAACAGCTTGAAAGGCACCTGTGGGCAAACAGGGAGGAACTGAAGTGTATGGCATCAAGGTGAGAGCTGGGGAACGGCTTTCTCCCAAAAAGAAAGGTGGGCAGAAGCCATTGTCCCTTTTCTGAATGCTCCCCACACAGAGCCACAGATCTGGCAGGCTAGTCTATGTCTGAGACTCCATCAACCTGGATATCACTGTTTGCCCTGTCCTGGAGATCCCCAGAGGCTACATAACACCAAACTTAGAGGCCACCCAAGCTGCTTTTCCATATGAATGGCTTGTCTTGGCTCAGGCTCCATGATTACCTAAATCCTCTCAAACAAGCAACAGCTGGCCTTAGTAAGCCCCCAGCCCCCATACTTCTTGCTGAGTGGCCCCAGGCCTAGCATCAGCAGCAGCCAGCCCAGGTTCCTAGCTTGGCTTCACTCGAGATCTCCAGCCTAGCACAGTAGCACCCATATTGGATTTCCTTATAGTTCATACAGGGTGGTCCCAGAAAGAACACAGGTGGGGTGCTAATGTTGGCCACACCACTCAGGAAAGCCCAGAACCTACAACCCAGTGGACAGCTATAGACCACATCAAAGGACCACCACCCTGCTCCTGCACAGGTTCTTCTCCACAGAGGGCAGAGGTGGTAGTCAGTGGTCACAGCCAGTCCTTGCAGTTGACTGACCTGAGTAAATCCCTCCTATTGACATGCCAACAGCAATCAAGCTCTCAACTACAAGATGAGGGTATACACAGACTACACAAAGGGTGCACCTTGAGAACCCAGCTTGGGTGGTAGGGAAAGCTGTGCCATGAAACCCTATAGGACACCTACTACATTAGGCCATGCTACCAATATAGGGAGACATAGCAGCTCTACTTAATACATAGAAACAAACACAGGAAGAGACAAAGAAACATGGCCCAAGCAAAAGAACAGATAAAAAAAAAGAAAGAAAGAAAGAAAGAAAGAAAGAAAGAAAGAAAGAAAAACTAAACAAAATTGAGATAAGCAACCTATCAGATATACAGTTCAAAACACTGGTTATAAGGAGGTTCAAAGAACTTAGTGAGGATCTCAACAGCAAAAGGAAGATTTAGTAAGAAATGAAAGATACACTAATTGAAACAAAGAATAATTTACAGGGAAACAGCAGCAGAGTGGATGTATCTGGCAATCAAATAAGTGATTTGGAGCACCGGGAAGCAAAAAATAACTAGTCAAACAACAAGAAATAAAAAGAATCCATAAAACCTGAGTATAGTGTAAGGATCCTCTGGAACAGCTTCAAGCATTTGACATTTGCATCATAGGGGTGCCAGAAGGAGTAGAGAAAGAGCAAGAAATTGGAAACCGATTATAAAAAATAATGAAAGAAAACTTTCCTAATTTGGTGAAGTAAATAGATATGCAAGTCCAGGAAGCACAGAGAGTCCCAAACAAGATGGACACAAAGCGGTCAATTCCATCATAATTAAAATGCCAAAAGTTAAAGATAAAGAGAGAGTATTAAAAAGAGCAAGAGGAAAGCAGTTAGTTAGACTAGAAGAGACTGGCAAGAAATATTCAGTGATGAAAAGCAGGGACCTATGGCCAAGATTGCTCTACCCAGCAAAGCTATCATTTACAATCAAAATGCAGGAAAGGAGCTTCCCAGACAAAAAGAATACTAAAGGAATTCATCATCACCAAACCATTATTATATGAAATGTTAAAGGGACTTATTTAAGGAAAAGAAGATCAAAACTATGAACATTAAAATGCAATAAATACATATCTGTCAACATTTGAATCTAAAAAACAAACTAAGTAAACAAGAAGAACAGAGACAGAATCATGGATATGGAGAGCGTTTTGATGATTGCCACATGGGTGGGGGCTATGGGGAAACGGGTGAAGAGGTGAGAGGATTAAGAAGTACAAATTGCTAGTTACTGAATACATGTGAGGATGTAAAATTGCTAGTTACTGAATACATGTGAGGATGTAAAATACAGTGTAGTAAATGATATAGTCAAAGAATTCATACACATGACCCTTGGAGATGAACAATGATGTGGGGATTGTCTGAGGAAGTGAGGATGCTGGTTTGAGGGGGACAAAGGGTAAAAATCAGGACAAGTGTAATAACATAATCAATAAAATATAATTAACAAAATTGCTTAAATAATGTGGTATAGTTTTTCATGACACCCAGAACATAAAACAAACAATAACTTTTATCTAATTACTTGAAAATTACTATGACAGAATATTTACTGCATCCTTTTTCATTTTTTAAAACCTATAAACTCTAAATGGTGTAATATTATTATAATTACCTATTGCTAGAACTCATATCTTCTAACTTTTGATCTATAGATATTTCCACTGTAATAATTTGCTACTGTGTAATCTTGTATTTTCTATCATTTAAGTTATGAATAGTTATGATCCTTGTGTTTACTTAGATGAATCCATTGGTTTGGAATACCCACCTCTACAAATGCTTCTGATTTCTCTCTCTTAAGTACAAAGACCATATGTAGAAAAAGCATTTTTACTTTTGCTAGAAGGAAGAGCTCTTGTTCTTTCTTTTGAAACTTTAAAACTCAGAAAGTGATGGTACCTAGATTAGAAACTGAAGAATGAGTTTATGAATTCTCTCCTTTTCCATCTGAAAATAATATATTTCATTAGTTCTTTTTGCACATGTTATGGGAGACAGTCATTCATACAACCTCTAATTTATTTATTAATTTATTTTAACATGCACGCTAAACATCTATTATATACTCAGAAGGATATCATAGTTCAAAGTAAAAGATATAAGAAAGCATGTAGTTACTAGATTTTATTTGTTAAAGAAATCAATATGTATTGGGAATATGATGAAATAATTAAAGCAAAACTATTGTCAGTATACACTCATTTTTATTGTATTAAAATTTGAGTTTAGTGCTAAAGATATTTTATCTCATGAAAACCTAAAATTTGACTCCCCTACACTGAAGACATTAAGACCGCATTGCTTATAGTTCTACAGGCAACTTTCCATTCATTTTCTTTTTTCCTTTTACTTCTTTGCATTCAAATTAGTCATTAAACTATACAGCTCTTTTCTAGTCATCACTATGACAGACCTATGCCATTCCAGACCAATTTTAGTCTTTTGAATTACTTCATCATAAAGAGAAAATTTTCTTCTTCTCAAAAATTTCAACATCTCTATTGAAGTCACACTTTATTCCTGAAGTGAAGTATTTTTCACTCTTTGTTGTCACCAACCTTTAGTGACATATCAGCTTCTAAAACTGGGATGCACTTGAAACTATTTGATCTTCAAAATCACAAACTAGAGCTTCCCCTCTCATACGGTAAATTATTTATATAATTCTTTACTAATCCCACATGTAAACTAAATATGGCTTAAGCCTTCACCAGGACCTCCAAGAAACCACATTTATTTAATTCATCTATTACATTTATTTTTTCTTATATTTATATTCCAAATAAATTTTATTGTAAAATTAGACTTCTGTATACTCTATTCTTATGAACAGCCTCCTCAGCCATTTAACTCTACTAATATCACTAAGTACATGGTTCATCCTGGGCATTTGATTGCAGAATGCACAGTTCTATATGACCAAGAATTCTGTAGTTGTGATGTATACAAACTTATGATGCCCAATTTTATATCCTAACTGGTTTTTTTTACATGAAGGTCATGCCAGCTGTTATATCAAGTAAGTCCATAGATTTCTGTGACTTACATAATGAATGTGTATTTGTGAGTCGTGTAACTGTCAAATGCAGGTGTTAATGATTGACGGGTGGTTTTCCTCCATGTAATATTCAGGGATTCAGGATTTTTAAAAATCTTGGGACATACTGTCCTCCAATATCTCATAATCCTCTATCCCCAGCTGACAAACAGATAAAAAGGTGGTTTTGAATTAGGTGCACTCACTTATGTGTATTACTTGGTTTGGAAGTGATATATATAAAACCTATACTTAAATTCCATTGATGGGCACTAGTCACATGGCAGAGAGAGGTAATCCCTAGCTAGGCCGTTTCTCCCTTGCAACAACCAGAGGAACACAAAATTTTGGTGTTATTTTGCTTATTCTGATACAATAATTATTTCTTCTAAAAAATTGGGATATAATTTTTAGGTTACCTAGAATAATCTTAAATACTAAATGATAACATATTAAATTAGAAATTGTAAATATATTGTTGGGAAACCTATGCCTGCTTGTTTCTAGTTGAATAAATATAAAATTTCTTTATTTTTGTGCATCAAAAAGTGTATTTGTTCATTCACTCTTTATCAAACATTCATTGAGTACCTATTAAATACTAGGTATACATTGAGGTACTAAGGATACATTGGTGATTAAAACACACAAGCATTACTGCCTTCGTGAGCTTATATTCTAGCAGGCAGTGATGAAGAGTAAATAGTAGACATAATAAGTGAATTATTTTGAGTATTAAAATATGTTAATTCTATAGTGAAAAGGAAAAGTAGATCAGAGCAATGGGAATGATTAATATATGAAGTGTGGTAGGTTCAAAATGGTTATTGTTTAATGTCTTATTGAGAATGTAGAATTTAAAGAAAACTAGAAGGTGATGGGCCCTTTGCTATGCATATATCTGACTGAAGAGAATTCCAGGCAGAACAGATAGCCAGGATAGGGGTCTTAATGTAAGTCTGTATGATGTGTTCAAGGAATGGTGAGTGGCCCAGAGTGTTGAGAAAGCTGTGAGCAAAGAAAAGTGTAGTGGGTATTGGGTTCAGAGAAGGAATACGGGTCAGATCACATAAAACCTTATAGCACTTGTGCATTTATTTTTAGTGAAATATAAAACCTTTACAGAATTTTTAGTAGAGAAATAAAATAACCCTTATAATTCAAAAGGATAACTCTACCTGTCATGATGAGACAGACTACTGGGGTCCAAATGTAAAAGCAGGGAGGAGAATTAAGGTTATTCCCGTAACCAAGTGAGAGATAATGGTGACCTTGTATAGAATGCTACTCACCCAGTGTGGATGGAAACAGTATTTAGTATGTGCTCTATCTACCAACCTTTTGACCTTTAATTGATATTAATGCCTTGAGAGTATTTTTACATCCCAGATGTTAGATCTCTGGCCACCAATTAGAGATGTCTGTAAGAAGGAACCTAAATTAATCTGAGAAGTTGGACCTCTGGTTCTTTAGCAGACCTGTGGAGGAGCTCCTAAAACATGCTTTAGTTTGAGATACATTTTCCTAAGGTGAGGAAAAATAGGAATTAATATTCCTGTTGGACTTGAGCATGTAATTCCTAAAGTACTAAAAGCATACTTTAAGAAAGACATTCACATTTCTTGCATGATCTTTTTTTGTTTTAAGTAACTATTTCTAGTACTTCAAATTATTAAATACTCCTGTACATCACAGAATGCTAATAAAACACATAAAATATGAAGAAAAATTTCTATTATCCAGTCCTGTAGTTGCTACCATTAATATCAATGTTGATGAATCTACTTTACTTTTTAAAATTGTATCTCTATGTATTTACAAAAGTATACCTCAGTTACAATTATTATTTTAATTTAATTTATATTCTGAACATAACATTTTCAATGCATATGTTTTAAAAACTGATTTAGCATATTAATAAAAATTATCTGCTATATTGTAATTTATTAAACTGTTACATTATGGTTGAAATTAACTTATTTTTATTAACAAATATACTTTATATGACTATATTTTTCATAGGCCTACTCATTTTCTTAGAATATAATGTGGAAGAACTAGATCAAAGAGTATAAACAACCCATTAGTTAATTTTATATTGCTGGAAATAGTTGTGCAACTGAAATTTGTATAGAATCTAAACTTAATGATTCTTGGACATCTTGTATTTGGCAATTCAGGTGTTCAATCAAAATTTGATTCTACATATGAGTGAAGTCATATATTTGTCCTTCTCTGACTAGATATTTCACTTAGCATAATGTTCTCCAGGTCCATCGGTACTGTTGTAAAGGGTGAGTGGAATCTAATGAGCAAGTTGAACTAACAAGAAAAACGTAGACAGACGCATAGGTGGGGAGCACGTGACAGCTGTAGGAGACAGGGTTAGGAGATGGAGGGACTGAGCAAAAAGGAAAAAGGACTCATGGACGTGGACAACAGTGTGGTGATTCCTGGGGACAAGGGCTATGATGGGACTAAATGGTAATGAAAAAAATAGAATAAAGATGATAAAAATAAAAATAAAACTTTATTCCTCACATGAACCATGTTATTTATTCCAAATTACAGAATTTTGATCATTAACCTCATTGTGCACCTATGTACAGCCACCCACACGCCTGCACATGACATAGATTGTCATGTTGGAAATAATACAGCCCTAAATACCCCAGTGGTCTTGCAGTTGTCTCAGTATCAGATCTTCTGCTCGAAAGTGGGTGCTCCCTTATTTTAGTGACTCTGCTTTCTTATGACTCAGCCCATTTCTGGATTTCTCTCTGTTTCTCACTACCCTCCTGTGTCCCTGTGGCTCTACATTTTGTTCCTACTATTATATCTATTTCACTATTACTTTTACTTCTTGATAACATATTGTTTGAGAGAGAGTTGATTGGATCATTCCCATTAGGCTTTATCTTGAGATAATCTCAAAGGCCCTTGGGTTTCTACACCTTTAGCTGATAGATGTTAGTTTTGCCTAGGCACTAATCCTCTTTAAGAATGGCACTGTGGCAGAGGCACAGAATTTCAAATGGACTGGAAAGATCTTTGTTCCATTACAAGCATAGCTAACACTTAAAGAGTTTCACAAACTTTTTTTAGTATAAAATTTTTAATATATTATCCTCTAAAATGTGCTAGTTTTGGCCTGTTACCTCTCACTATATACTATCTCCTTTTCTTTTTCCTTAGAAACACATCCAAAACACCTAGTTCAGTTTGACAATACATTTTTAAATATTGGAGGATTGTACATTATTGATTACTTAGAACATCTTCCACAATTCTACTCTGAGGTTATTCTTGACTGTCTTTTTGACTATACAGTTTTTGCAGGACACTCAACTTTCGCAGTTCCATTCCTTTCTTCTTGGGATCACTGAAGATAGCATTTATGATTTACTCCTATAAGTTCCTCAACTCAATGTGTCTCTAAGTTAATTTCTATTTTTTATTTGTTTATTGACATATGAGAATAATAGTCTCTTCTCCAATATGAGCCTTCACCATGAACTTTTATCCTTTTCATTCATTCCTCTTTCTGAACTATCTTATTCCCACAGTTAACATGTTGCTTTTCCCAGAATTTTCATTTTTGTTTTAATCTATTGGTTGTTCTTGTCTACTACCAAGTATGCAAAACTGAATCCAACTGTCTTTTGTAGTTAATGTCTTTCTATTTTTGCTAGATTTTATTTCCTGGAGTATTGTGTAATGATTGATATTGCAAAAAGAAAAAAAGAACTTTAGTTACTATGTGGTATGTTGTGTAGTAATTCTTGCTTTCTTCATATTGTATAGTATAAAAGTTAATTGAAAGACATATTGCAGGTAGTTAAACATCTCACTCAGGTCATTGTTTGCCCACAGTAACGACAGTCATTAAGAAGCATTACTTAGAGAACATGCCTGACGTATTGTAGTTGATTATCATGACAGGAAACTGATGCTTGTGCCATTGTTCCTGTCTTTTCATCTCAATTATTTTTGAACAATAAGTAAGGAACACTATTCCATTGAACAGTTTTGACAATGATGAAGGGTTAAGAATGACATATTATCATTATTGTTACTATGAGCATTAATAAATGCCATCACAATATCTGCATTGCTAATAATACACTTTTTTTCAATAATCTCTTTTCTCATATATTCAAAACTCATTATAAACTCTCCTGAGCCGGCTTCACAGTATCTTATAAAGTTACTATAACTTTTGATTAAGTAAAATACTTTATCAATGATTCTTAATCTTTAATATTTTAATTTATGACTATACAGGCATACATTTCTAGTTATTTTATTCTCTAAGTGTTACTAAACCTACTCTGAGATTGCTCACCCCTGGATGAAGTTCTAGTTTTATGTCCTTTGCATTGCTCTGAGACACTAAGTGACTATTTTAACCACTTTCTATTAGACTTCCCAAATTTGTTCAAACACTGTACTTTAAGGTTATATCTATACTGAATGATCCTATCCATCTCTAGTGTCTATAAATGAATCCATATTTAAGGTTTGGAGTTGGGGAATGTTATAGTTATCTAATGCTATATAACAAGTTATTTTAAACTTATTTATTATGTTCACGGACTCTGAATGTCAAAAATTTAGACAAGACTTAGATAGGGTGCTTATGTCTCTCTTCCATAGTGTCTGAGCTCTCATCTAGTTCCTCTGGAATATTTCATGATTGGTGGCTATAATCATCTGATGTCTCATTCATTCAAATGTTCAGTGGTGGAGGAAAGAAATAAAAAAGTACTGTATTTATTGGTTACTATATGCAAAGATTTCTGCTAGGCAACTCATATTGATTATCTTCTTTGATCCTTACAACAAATAATTGATAATAGTCAATTTTCATTTACAGATGAACGGTCTCAAAGATTGCTTACTACTTCCAAGATCACTTCTATGTGTTAAAATTAAACTGAGGCATATTAAATTTTTTTTAGTTTATTCGAGCAAAAAAATGATTCAAATCTAGCAGCATCCAATCTAGCAGATAGAAAGGAGCTCTAGAGAGCTGTACGGAATTAGACTTGAGTAGTCAGAGGGAGCAGGAGCAAGGAAGTTACACTAGACAAAAAAGAAGGTTGGTTTTTGCAAGGTTACCTCCCTTTAGGAGGATGACAGAGGTCTATCAGGCAGATTACCTAACTAGTGCCAATCAGGTGACTCTGACTGAATGACTTAAAATTCCATTTCTGGGAGAGCAGAAACTATGAAAATCTTGGTTTAATGATGTGGATCTTAGTATAAGCTTCTCCATTTGGGGCCTGTTGTCTTGTTTTTTAATATATAAAAATAAAATATGCCTTGTTCAGTTACTCTTCCAATCACCAGTGGCATCATACTTCATGAATTATACACTCTTCTATATCTTTAATTTATTTCAGTATAGGTTCCTTCTCTAAATTTCTCTCTCGACATCATATTTAGCCCATTCCTTCTAATTCCCCTCCTTTAAGACTACATAAAAATATCTAACAGCACTTAAAACATCTTTTTTTCCAGTTGCCTGTGTACAGATTTATTCCTCTAGACTATGGAAGCATGAAGCCTAGAGATTATGTCTTGTTCATTGTTAGAGCCTGAAAAGTGACTGTCACTCAGCCATGTCTGTTGAATAAATGTTTAAAGAATTAGAAATAAAATATTTCTAATTCATTTTTACATATACCTGTTAAAAAAAAATCTGGTGCATTTTAGCTTCAAACACCTTTAAAGTAACTGTATATGTCTATTTCATGTGAATTTTACATAAAGTTTTAGCACAAATATGACATGGTGATGTAAACATATTTTTCAGGGCCCCTTGCCATGCCTTTCAGATTTGAATATTAATAAAAATTGAACATCAGTGTTTTTAATAGTGTTTAAATGTAGCAGAAAGTTTTGAATTTAAATTGGTTAAAAATATTGCTAACACTTTGTAAATAAATAGCTATATTAAGCACGCCTATTGGAAAAAATATTTTATTTATTTTAACTCACATTCCATAGACATTTAATTGTAACCTGAAGGTTATTTCCCTGTTTTTTTTGTTCTGTGTTTGTATAAGAATAGTTCCTCTCCTACCCAGTGTTTAAATAAACAATATTGTTCTTCTGTGAGAAAATTCAATTCCATTGTTAATGCCATATATATTTTGGTTTAGAGGTAGTATATAATATTAACTATTTTACCAATTAACATATTATTTGTAAATTTTAGTAAAACGTACCAATATTGTTAAATAAGCATAAATTCTTTCTACTTTAACTACTTAAAAAATACATTTTTAAGTAATTTATAATTGAAATGAACCTAGCAGTATAACAATACAGAACTGAAAGTTCATATTGATCCAATTTTAATTAAAAGAAACTTCTGGAATAATTTGAAAGATCTAGTACAAGTCAAAACATTTTTAACCTACCAAATTTATTTTTAACAATATTACCTAATGGTCAAACTACAACCTTAGATCCTTTTAAATTCTATTACCAAATGTGTGGCATGACAAACTCAGAAGAATATAGTCAGACATTCTCTTACAGTTATACAATGTATTTACATCACAGGCAAAGTCAAGATCAAAGCCTCATACAATTTGACACAGGCATATGTTTCCACAAATTTAAACACAGAACCCACTGACAGGATAATTCTGGATATTCCAGTTTCCTGATTTCCGCTGACCCATGTTTGGACTGGCTGGACAGGTCTCTGAAGGTTGCACTAGATTAACTCTTTGACAAAATATTACCAAAATAAAACAAAACAAACAATAAAAGAACAGGCTGTGAAAGCAACTATCCAGGACTGACTTTCAGGACTGAATTTTGGAAGTCATACACATGGAAAACAAAAGAATTAGAAGTAGGGTCATTTCTTAGCTGGAATTAAAGTTATGGTCCAGGTTGATTGAAATGCTATGTAACTCATTGGTCCCTGCATCAAAGGAAACTGTCAAATTTCATGGCTGCTATAAAGTACAGATTTTCCCCTCAAGAGTATGTACATAGCTTGAAATATAAAAATGACCTATCACATTTGAGTGCAACCAGTCTAATTGTGGTTTGAACGACATTTATTGGGGGATGGGGAAAAGGAATGAAACTTTTTTTTGAGAGGAGTGTTTTACTCTATGAGCTTTGGGTTTCTTCACTGTCGAGAAAGCACAAAGGGACCATCAGGAATTCAACATAATCCATCAGCCATTTATTAGCTAATTCTAAACACATGACACAGAAAAAGTGCTTGCTCTTGCTTTGAGTGATTAAAAATTTTATATGGTGTATAAAATAAATAATTATTCTTAAGAGAAATGATAAATATTTTAAATCTGTCTCATTGTATAAATAACTTCTAACTTAATATGCAGTCAAGTTATAGTTTACCTGGTTCCAGTTCCTTCTTGTAGAAAGACTTTCATTCTCATTTACAATTGATAGAAATTGGCATACCTACAAATACATGCATGAATAAATTTACGTGCTTTTTCTTCTCCCACATTTGATGATCTGCTTTTTCTACTTCTTCCTAAAGCCTTAATCTTACTTCCATTATTCAAATGACCCATTTCATCAAGCAACCCAGGAGACCCCATTCTAAACACATGGCTGCTTCACCATCATATAATTCCGCAGTGCGCCATCTGCTGAGAACCAAAAGACACCTGATAATGACCTTGGTATCAGTTTCACGTACTACTTTATTTTTAATTGTGCATATCTGCATTTGTGTGTGTGTGTGTATGTGTGGTGCACTCACATGTGTGTGCTTGTAAAAATTTATCTTACTGTTATTGTTAGTCATAAAAGCTCTTTAGCTCTTATCACAGAAGGACTGACAAAGGGCTCATCCATGGATTAATGGCAGATTATTTTTTTTTCTCTAAGGCTGTTACATCACAATGGCAATAATTGATTATTAACAGAAACACCTTTTCGAAAAGTGTCAGGCCATCCACGAGTCAGTCAGCTCTAGGAAGAATTGTTTCAAAAACTACAGGATCACAGATGTTTTTATAAAGGCATTTTACTTCATTGATTTTATTTTATGTATTTAGAAGAATTATTCTAAAAAGAGTTCATTGTCTTTATCACACTGACAAAGAAGTTTATGGTTGGAGAACAACAAAAACAAAAAGACATTTGAGTTCTTTGAGGTAGGAAAATAAAGTTTCCATGAAAAATTTTAGACTATTTTCCAATCTGACAGCTATGTTCTGCACTCTTTCCCAAGGGATGGCTGGTATATTCCTGCAGTGAGTTACCAGTTTTAGGCTCTTACTGCTTCTTGGGTTACTGATCCACATAGTAATTTAATGAAACTGGAGTCAGGAAACATGAGTTTGCTAGTTTTCAACCTGCCTCTATAAATAATAAATTCATTCCAATTTGTAAAATCATAATTGTGTGATAGACACTGTTCTAGGAAATATATATGTGCAACATAAGAATATGTCAAGTATGATTTGTAATAATGCTGTTTCTGTTATTGAAGTACTTCTTGTACTTTGGTAATACCCCTGTTTCCTCCCCCACTGACTCAACCCAGATGCCTAAGCATGGCTCTCCTTATATTTTATAAAAGGAGATTGCTTTGGACATTGGTTCAAGTTAACAATACCTATTGTTTCTTTTTTATCAGGTAATAAGATGTCTTGAAATATGAAATCCCAAGATCTCAGCATTGCTAAAATAGTTGTCCAATACCAGGATGCAATCTAGCTTTTTATTGTGCCATCCTATTATTAGTTCATCCTCATAGTAAGGTAATGGACACTCTATATGCAGGCATCATATCAGTGCCCAAGTTAGGAAGAAAGGGAGAATGATACACAATCAACATGCCAAGTTGATGCATTGTTTTTAAATTTTAAAAAACAATAACTTATTTTGAAGTTCTGCTATGTCGATTTCTACTTACATATTACTTGCCGTATTTTAGAATACAGCCAATTCTGGTCACAAAGGAATTCTAAAAGGTGAGATAAGTGTTTTAAATGGGAAAACTATCACCCTGAATTTCACAGGAGTTCCAATATAAGAAACAGATACAGAAGAGGTATTGTGTAAGCAATTAATAGTCTCTGCTATATTGTGGAAATAGAAAATAAATGCAGTAAGATATTTGAATTTTACCTTCCAAACCCAAATTATGAGAGAGAAAAATATTGGGGGTCCCCATAGGCTATGGGTGTGTGTGAGTGTGTGTGTGTGTGTATGTGTGTGTGTGTGTGTGCAGTCTTGGACTAGGTAAAAGATTTCATGAGGTGAGAAATGAGAAAAAGGAGAACATATGACTAAAAGGTTTGAGCATCAATCAGAGAGTCACTGTCTTTCACCAGCATAAAGGAGCCACTTGTAAGTCACTGCAAGCTAAGTCAACAACAAGCTACACTTCTCCCTATCTATTGAAAAACAATGTGTAGCCAGTGGCCAACATATTGCTAGTGGATCATCTAGCAGGATAATCATTTATCTGAGCCTGGAAATATTTTTAGATATTCATCAAATCTGTTCTTTTGAGTGAATCTGCATTAACCACCTAGGCCATGTATATTCAGAGAGGTGGTTCTGTGAAGGGCAGTAAAGAGTCCAACATATGATCAATGTGGGATTAGATTAAGTCTGTTTGAAGACTCCTCCTCCCAAGTCTGACTTGGTAATGAAACATACTGCCCTATTCTATATGCTTTTCTCCATTTACTCCTCACAATAAAGTGATTCTATTTTAGGGGTCATTATATACATTAAAAAAGTAAAGAGACCTGATGAGTTATAAAAGCAAATGTCTTGCCCAAGTCAAGTATCTAGGCAATAGGAGTGAAGGCTTGCAACCATTACATTACTCAGACCCCTACACATCATTGCCAATGTGAAGTTCAGACTCTTCTACCCATGTTATGGTTGAAATATATGGTTTTGAAAATGTCTTCTTGTCTATAAAAAGTTCTATGTTCAAGGCATCTTAGGTTGAGTGGTGCAGTCCTACACAGATAAGAGATCATGGATGCTGATAATAACATACATTGAGACTTGACTAATTTCTAAGTAGAACTGATCATCAGTGTCCCTTTATCTATGTGCAAGGAGAAAGACTGCAAGGAAGCTTTCAAAATGAGTTGAAAAAATACTCCAAAACAATAATAACTTATCATATTAAAATTTGTAAGATGTAACTAAATTATTTTTTATGTAACATTTATGGCCAAATATAACATTCCCTTCCCTAGTTCATATATTTGAGTTCTTTTGCAACATGAATGAAATATCTATGTTATGAACTGATAATAGTAAGATACACTTTACTCTAATTTTTTGGGTCTTGTTGTGGCATTGGAGCAAAGACTATTGGCCTTTTCTTTAACATTGGCATGACAATTGTCCTTTCCTCAATCTAAGGCCACTCATAAATGTAAGAATGTACAGTGTTTCATTTGATCACCTTTCTGCTTTTTAGCATATCTTTGCATATCTTAGCAAGTACCCCATTATTCTTAATACTTGAGAGCACATACTTAGAGAAAAGCCTGTTAAACATGTATTTTTAACGAAAAAAAAATAATCAGAAGTTTGTTGTCATTGAAAATTTTAAATATTTAGTAAATTCTAAACTACAAATAATATAGTTATTCAGTCTAACACAATAGAAATGACAATACAGGGATGTTTTGTCCTTGAATTCTTTGCTAAAAAAACAAAACCAACAGGCATTAATGTTGATCTATTCATGTAACATGGTGTGTACTGGAGAAGCTAAGGATATAAACTGAGTTTATAGATTTGTTTTCTTCTTTGCAGAGGTCACTCAAATCCAGAAAGATTGTTTACAAGAGAGAACCTCATTGCAATTGAAATAAATGATCTTAGTAACTCAAGGTAAAAACTGTTCATTTATTTTATGTATTTCAATCAATTTAAGTTCAGCTTTAGATTTTTTTTCTTGAAAAATATTTGACATTCTTTCTTATAAAAATGGATTGTGAAAGCAAGGTTTTCTAGGATATATTTTTTAAAGCAAAGAGAGCATAGTAAAAAAAAAAAAGTATATGACAATCACAAAATTCAGTAACAGAAGACTTCATGTTTCTCCCTAACTAAAGTGTGTCACTATTATGGTGGAACAAGGAATGATCTGTTGACTAAATTAATCTGTCATGAATTCTGGAGCCAGTAAACTTCACTCCCCAAATCTGTGGCTTTATATAAAGTTATTGAAAATATTAACCAAGCAGAATACCATATAGAAGTACAGTCCAATACCATTTGTTCTAATATTCAAAAACAAATTAAAATTTCTGCTTCTTTCCAATCATTCAGTATGAGTCAGGAGACCTGGCTTATAGAACGTGTAAAATAATGTAACAGATGAATAAACAGTGACATATTAGCTCACTTAACCCTCCTTCACAATTATATAATGAAGTGGTTTCTGTTATTATTCCCTTTTATTATTACTCTTAGTTTTTTTAAATAATTCATTTATTTGTTTTTAGAAAGAGTGAAAGGGAGGGAGAAAGAAAGGGAGAGTAACATCAATGTGAGAGAGAAACACCCATCAGTTGCTTCTAGTATGCACTCTGATCAGGAATCAAACCTACAACCTAGGCATGTGCTTTGACAGGGAGTTGAACTGTTGACCTTTCATTTTGCTGGATGATGCCCAACCAACTGAGCTGCACCAGTCAGGGCTTATTATCCCCCTTTTACAAATGAGGAGCTTAAAACCCACAGATCAAACAGCCTGTATAGTAAAAGTTAGATTTGAACCAAGGTAGTCTAACCTTAGAGTATGCTTCCTTAACCATTATTTTTTCTTGATGGTATATTTGCCTTGTAGCTACTTTCAAATTATATTAATTTTACCGTGAGTTCTAATAGTTTGGAGTTTTTTTATTGAAAGAAGAAACAATAATTTATGGTCTCATTTAATAAAATATCACTCTAACATGATAAATTTCACATACAGTCTCAGAAAAACTGTGGAGTCAGCCAATGATGCATTTGAAGTCCTCAACTAGCAGGCTGATCCTCTGAGTACTTTTCCCAGGTGGCTAGGGCCCTCATGCTTCCCTTCTACTTCTCAGAGGTAATTTTCTACTTTCTCCACCCTCAAACTCTCACATGTGAGGAACTATACACGAGCCTTGGCCTCCTGACTTGTCATCACTCTCAGAACTATTCCCCTCCCAAGTGGACAGAGCCAAATCCAAGTATCTCAGAGGCTGACTCATGTAGTGAGAGTCAGAGTATTAGACAGACTCAACACAGCCTTAAGATAAGGAATGGCATTACAAGTCATGGGAAAACAATTATCAAAATATATACTTGGGCTCAAAAGAAGAATAAATGTCCAAGTCAGGGTTGACGACAGGGGAACACACTGCCTCTGAAGCAGTGAAGCACTGTCACTTAAGGATCCAAACCCCAGCTTGAGTGACACTTGGCAGGTATATTGCAGAAAGAATTTAAGCATTTAGGAGGGATTGAGCAAAAAGTGAAAAGGATTCATGGACATGGAAAACAGTATGGTGATTGTGGGGTGGGTGTAAAGCGACTAAATAGTAATAAAAGATACAATAAAGGAAAAAGCAAAGAAAAAAAATAAAGTGCATTTAGATTAGATGACCTCTGAGGCCCCTTCCAGACTTGCATACTTCTACTATGTAGCTAAAGAATTTTTTTTCTATTATGGAAATAGTCATTTGTGACTAGTAGCTACAAAAAGTACAGGAGATGTGAGTTTTCAAAGTTGGAAGAAAAAATTTTAAAAAGTCTAGAAATAAAAATGGACCAAATCTTTATACTTTACAATGCCCAAGGTGGGAACAATAGGCCAGGAGCTGTTCAGTGATGCTCTCTTGGCCAGCCATACATGCTGATTTATTGATGGCCTATCATAGTTACAAAATCATTAGCGTAGGCATTCACACTTCACTGCTTTAAACACTACTATAATGGTATGGTAGGTTTTGTCCATAAAAATGTGATCAGATCTATGCTGGGTATGTGACATGATAAAAATAGGGCATGGTAGCTCAGTCCCAACACAACATGTTTGTTCAAAACATAGTTTGTTATAGAGATGAAGAGAGACAGGGAAAGAGAGAGAAATAAATATATCCACTGCTACTATTATTTTGTTCAAAGATTTTTTAAAAACAAAATTTTGTCTCAACTATCAAAGGAATATAAGCATCGAAAGCTAATAAATCCAACTTTTTAACCAATAATTCTTAAAAGATAGTTACTTTGTTTTTTTAAATTAATTTGAGAGAGAAGAAAGAGAGAGAGAGACATCAATTTGTTGTTCCACTTATCTGTGCATTCATTGATTGATTCTTGTATATGCCTTGACGGGATCAAACCCACAACACTGGTGTATCAGGATGTTGCTTTAACCAACTGATCTATCCAGCCAGGGCTATTTAACTTTTCTTTTTAAATTAATTTATTTATTTTTAGAAAGAGGGAAAGGGAGGGAGAAAAAGAGGGAGAGAAACATTAATGTGTGGTTGCCTCTCGCACACCCCCAGTTGGGGACCTGGCCTGCAACACAGGCATGTGCCCTGACTGGGAATCAAATCATCAACAGTTGGTTCACAGACTGACACTCAATCCACTGAGCCACACCAGCCAGGGCCTTTAACTTGTTTTTGTTTAGATAATATATCTGAAAAATATGTTGAAGTATTTTATTGTGTAAAGTGACTTTTACATAGCTTTTGTGAATCATTTAAATCACTTACAAAATCTATTAGTATTTATATTTTTTAAAATAGAATTAATTAAAATAATATTGCCAAATTAGACAAAAAGTAAACAATTTTTCTAGGCATTTTACATTTTAAAGTATATTGCTTCAAGTAGTGAATGTTTACATAAGATAAATTTTGCTTAAATTTTTTGGGAACTATTATCTCATTGTTTCTCCTAAAAACCACACAAATTATTTAAATAAACTTACTAAAAATTAATGACCCATAATATATAGTGTATATATTATAATAAACATAATTAATCTATCCTAATATTGTAATATATAATATACATTATGTTGCATTGTACATGTGTGTGTGTGTGTATAAAGATAGCTAAAGTTATAGAAATAGTAGTTACTGTTCAGAGATACACTGTCAATTTAAAAATCTAAATTCTCTTTACAGACTGTGGGGGGAATAGGGTACTTGGCAAGTGCTACTGGAATTGTCAGCCTCAATGTATTTCTGCAAAAAAGGCTTCTCAGACCTTCCAGAAATCACAAATGAAGCTATGGCCCAGGATTACACTTCTGTAGCACCCTTTATTTCTATTTTTCATCATCAAAGGCAGTTTCAAATTCTTTCTTTCTTACAAAGCAGTGAGCATCATGACTGCAGACTGCTGCAGACTACAGATACCTTGCCTGCCTGTTCTTCACTCACCCCCAATACATCCCTGGAGTGCACGGATCAGAGCACACACTCAATAAAGATCTGGTGAATTAATGCCTAATTAAGACCTTCCTTGGACATCATGAAGTTGCAGAGAAAGGGCATTCAGTAGGTGAGGATCTTGCAATCTTTGTGAAAAGGAACTTTTTTCCACTGAAAGTAAGCTAAAAGTTATGTTTCTAATTATAGCCCACATCATATACTACCCCAAATATAGGAAGAGAGAAACTAAAATGTCAGGGAAAAATAAATAAATGCCCTGTGATATGTCTACAATCCTGTTATTTCAAGAATATGCTGATGAAAGTTCATGTTATCAGAATGTCTCTGTGCATCAAATCTCAGGAGATACTTCTTGGCATTTAAATTAATTTTCTTTTTTTACTCAAAAGCTTTATGCTTCTCTTTGCAGTGACAAAATGAAATTTCTCTAAGTTCACGGACAAGCTTCCAGCAATATCAATCCAGTGTTTATGTATATCCAGAAGAAACATGTTCTCTATAATTTTGGCAAAAACCTCAATAACCTTTGTATAGTACTTTAGAAAAACAAATTGTGTGCATGCTTTCCCTTCTAACAATCCTCTTAAACTCACAACTATTAATGAATGAACTAGGTCACAAACACAAAAGTATTCATATACACCATTCCCTCCATCATGTTAATACAAAGCTACTTGCAACACCCTAACACATAATCAGGATCTCCTCAGACCAAATAGTCCAAATGACAATGGCAGTTCCTGGGCTTCATTCTCATAGCATTTGAACAACATCTCTGAAACTGACATTTCCTCTTGCATAATTGTCACGTCTTTGAATCTGCAAATATAATTCATTGATTCAGCAAAAGTGCATTGAATACTTTCTATGTACCAGACACTCCGCTAAGACTTAGAGTTAAAAAAAAATGAATAAAATGATGTTTTGAAGAGAAAGACATATAAATACATAATTGCAATGCAATTTGATAAACATCATGATTAAGGCATTCGTGGCATTTAAGGGACAGCAATGATATGAAGGAAAGAGAGATACCTTTACAAAGAGGGTTTATAATTTTCCACCTACGTAAGTACCTCTGAAGGAATGTAGTAATTTTTAAATTATATTTTATTGATTATACTATTACAGTTGTCACAATTTTTACCCTTTGTCCCCCTCCACCCAGCGCCTCCCTCTCCTTCATGCAATCCCCACACCATTGTTCTTGTTCTTTGGCTACTCCATTTCCTATACTGTACTTTACATCCCCACATGTATTCTGTGTGTATTCTGTAACTACCAATTTGTACTTCTTAATCTTGTCACCGCCTTACCCATTACCCCTCCCATCTGGCAACCATCAAAATGCTCTGTTCAAGATTCTGTCTCTGTTCTTCTTGTTTATTTAGTTTGCTTTTTAGATTCAATTGTTGATAGATATGCATTTATTTTATTTTATTGTTCATTGTTTTGATCTTCTTTGTTTTCTTAAATAAGTCACTTTAACATTTCATATAATAATGCTTTGGTAACAATGTTCTTTGGTTTTTCTTGTCTGGGAAGCTCTTTTCCTGCCTTTTAATTGTAAATGATTGCTTAGCTATAGGTCCCTACTTTTTATGATTTTGAACATTTTTTGCCTATCACTTCTAATTTGAAAAGCTTCTTTTGAGAAGTCAGCTCATATTCTTAGGGGAATTCTCCTCTATGTAACTAACTGCTTTTCTCTTGCTGCTTTTAAGATTCTCTCTTTATCTTTTACCTTTGGCATCATAGTTATGATGTGTCTTGGAGTGAGCCTCTTTGCATCCATCTTGTTTGGGACTGTCTGTGCTTACTGGACTTGCATGTCCACTTCCTTCACCAAATTAGGGAAGTTTTCTATCATTATTTTTTTAAATAGATATTTAATTTCCTGCTCTTTCCCTTCTCCTTCTGGCACCCCTGTGATGCAAATGTTGGAATGCTTGAAGTTGCCCCAGAGGCTCCTTACACTATCCTCAATATTTTTTATTCTTTTTACTTCTTGTTGTTCTGATTGATTGTTTTTTGCTTCCTAATGTTCCAAATTATTGATTTTATTGTCAGGTTCATTCACTCTACTGTTGTTTTCCTATAAATTTTTCATTTCAATTAGTGTACCCTTCATTTCTGACTGGATTATTTTTATGTTGTTGAGGTCCTCACTAAGATCTTTGAGCATCCTTATAACCATTATTTTGAACTCTGCATCAGATAGATTGCTTATCTCCATTTTGTTTAGTTCTTTTTCTGTAATTGTGATCTTTTCTTTCACATGGGCCACGAATTTTTCATCTCCTAATTTTGGCAGCCTCCCTGTGTTTGTTTTGATGTATTAGGTAGAATAGCTAAGACTCTCTGTCTTGGTAGCATGGCCTAATGTAGTAGATGTCCTATAGGGTCCCATGGCACAGCCTCCCCTATCACCCAAGCTGAGTACTTGAGGTGCACCCTTCATGTGGTCTGATTACACCCTCCTCTTTTGCTGCTGGTGGGTCAATGGGAGGGATTTTCCCATTTACCTATGCCACCATCTGACCAGAATTCTCATGAATATTTTTGTATGTAGTCATTTTTTATGAGGAAAAAGGTGATATTTAATGTTTTATATGGCTTATTAATAAAGAAAAAACTTCATGCACATGCAAAGGATTTGTAAGTCCCTTCTCTATCACTTGATGTTTGGGAATTTTAATTCCAAACTGGCAAGCTCAGCCAGACCCAGTTCTCACCTCTCCTCCCTCATTGGCAGGTGTGCGGAGAACTGGCTACATAATGACTGGGCTTCCTTCTATTGATTACACTTGCTCTGGTCCATGCTAGGCTACCGTTAGCTCCATTAGCCATTTTATTTCAGGTCCATTTTTATAGGTCAAAGACAACTTATAAAAAAAAAGACTGGTTATTCTGAGCAGCTTCCTTTGAAATCTCCTTCATGTGTTATCTTTCTGGTCTCTGAACCCTGTGTACTGAGATTTTTGTTTTCTCTTTACCCCATTTTATGGATGAGTTGTTTGGATGTCTGCCATGATTTCTAATTTATAATGTCTGAAAAACACTGATCCTCTCATTAAACTGCATACTTCTCAGATCACATCAGGTTAAAAACAAAGAAATAAACAAACAAATAAACAAAAAACAGGAGAACAAAAAGTGAGTCCAGTTACAGAAAGTAGCTTGTTCACAATCATTGATGTACAGATATTGGCCTTCTGGAAAGAGGTAGAATTTTAATAACATTACTGCGTAAAAATTAATTTCTTTAATATGACTTTTATTCTGAAGTCAAGACAGTTGTCCATTCTCATAGCACCATGACTCACTTGCATCCTTTCAACCAGACTCTTGCACCTTTGTTCATATTGCAAGTCCACTCCCTTAATTATTAAGCCCTAAGACATCAGGTTCTGGTCAGCTTCAAATTGTTTTGAGAATAAAGCCTCAGGTCTGTTGATCAAGGGAACAGAGTTTCCTTCAAACTAAAGATAAAGTCTTGACCTCAGTTGTGTTTCAGCCCCAGGCCCATAAAGCAGAATGACCCTACTGACCACACCTTCAAGAAACCAGAGAGATTGATGCTATGGCTGACATCAGGACCTGGTACAATGATTAGCTACTCCCTACTCTGGCCTCAACCAATCAGTAAAGCCCAGGACCCCAACTACCTTAGTCACCATGACTAATTATATTTTTCCCCTATATAATCTATCCCCTACAGGCCAGATGGGAGCTGAGTAACACCTGTGTCTCTGAGCTTGGTGCCATTTCCTTAAATAAGTCTCTACTTACTTTGCTGCAAACTCCTGTTTGCATTTTATTGGGCTTCGATGTGCTCAGGCAAACAAATACCTTCAGCTCAGAAACATTAAGAATGAAATACTGTAATTATGGCTGTCTAAAATTGGACATGGTGACTAGATGTGTGAATAGACAAATAATTTCAGTTCTATAAAATGATATAATAAAACTAACATCAGGAGGGTCATTGTGAAGATTAAACGAGGCTACGTATACAGTGCTACCTATATAAATGATGTTCTTTATTTCTTTTGAGTGTATAAAAGACCACCTATTACTATAGTAGCATGTGCAATGCTATAATGCTGTAACCTATTACTCTTTTTGTTTTTGTTTTCTTTCATTTGATCGCCACTTATAGTTCAGAATTCCCTTAACTACTTAATGGTTTCATGCTCACACATTAATTTCACTCGATTTCTAATTATAGTTTAAATCTTTACTAATCTAAGATAAAAAGCAATCTAACACAAAAGTGGAAACCTTTACTATTTTAGCTATATAAACAATTCACTTGAGAATACAATAAAAATAGGAACTTGGGTATTACTTTATTTTGATACATATCCTGACCTATTTGTCCCAAACTTCATATCCTGACCTATTTCTCCCTACACACCCATCCAAGTCCCTTAATTTCCTTTTGGTTTTCCAGATGTACCATTATACAGTTTCCAATAACATTCTTTCCAACAGAAAATGGCAATCCACTTTGTACTTACATTCCTTCTACTATGTATGTTTGATCCACTAAACAACTATATATCCAGAAGTTACTGTAGGTCAGGCACTATTTAGGTGCTGGAGACAAAAGTCCCATCCTCCAGAAACACACATTTTAATGGAGGATAAAGGCAATAAATAAATAAATGAATAAACACAATCATTGAATAACATCAGGTATTTCTAGGTGCTATAAGCAAAAATAAATATTTGGTAAATGGGGCATATTAAGAGTTAGAGAATGATAGTTATCACAAAATATTCCTCTTTAACATATATATGCACTTTTAATTTCACATGAACATAATCACAACCTGATGTTGGATTTAGTTAACTCTCATGAACTAAGAAATGTTTTCATCTTAGTACAAAGGTTAAGTTGAGTCTAAGACAGTGTAGTTCTTACTAAAAACATGTTCACATTTTACTACACTTAAACATCTAATTATTAACAAAGGATGTGTATAACCAAACTATTAATTTTAAATGGTGTAATTAATTCATGCCTTGGAAAGAAACTTAGATTCTTAGAGAAATGATTTGTAATGTTTAATAAAAATTTAAATTTATCTAACATTGTTTTAATTCTTTTAAGATGAGAAGGAACTCAATTTTCAAAGTCTTAACATCCTAATTATTTTAGCCTAACTAACCAAAAGTAAGTTGAAAATGAGTTTAATCTTTGTAAAAATTACTTCAATTCTGATAAACTTTTTGATCTACTTAATTATAATAATGAAAGTCTTATAACACTTACAGGCAGTCCTGTTGAATTTTTACCTAAATTCTATCATTTGTTATCATCTCAATGTAAGATTTACCATTTTTGTTTGTTTTTAGTTGGTTGATTTTTTTTTTTTTTTTTTTGCCAAAAACTAATACAGAGATTGGCATTAGAATTTTGTTTAAAAGATGTTTGCTGCCCTGATTAGTGTGGATCAATTAGCTGGGCACGATCCCACAAAACAAAATGTCGCTGGTTCAATTCCAGGTCAGGACACGTGTCTGGGTTGTAGACTCGTCCTGGTTGGGGCACATAGGAGAAGCAACTGCTGGACGTTTCTCTCCCTCTCTTTCTTCCTTTCCCTCTCTCTATAAATAAGTAAAATCTTTTTTTTTAAAAAGATGTTTGCCTTACAAACTCACATAGTGTCAATGTTTTGGTTTCTAAATTCCATTCCACCCAAAGAAACCAGATATCTTTGAAGAAATGGCTGATTTTAGGACCAAATTAGAGAAGATGCATGAACTAGAAAGTAATAAAGTATACTAAAACACATATATAAAAGCATGGTAAAAGGACATAGAAGCCAACTTGAAGAGGCTCTCAACAGACTAAATTTAAGAAATATATGAACACACACTAAAATAAAGGTAGCAATTGTTTACAATCTAATTCCTAAGAATAGAATGCCAAATATAAATATAGAAGACATAATGAAGTAAGAAAAATCATCATTTAGGACCCATTTACTAAAAATTATTTGGACAGAGATTATTAACAGCTATCAAATTTGGGGAGGGGATGGAGTTGAAAATGAACATCTTATCTACATAGTCTCAAAGTATTTCCTATTAAAATTTCATCTACCAAGGCTCTCCCATCATTGGTAGAAAAGATATTTCTTAGTCAAATTCTCCCAACAATATAAGATTTCAATTAGTCATGAAGTATAAGCTAAAACTTTTTTACATAAGTTTATTACTATATGTAGTATACTAAAGAGTAAATAAATAATAAACACATAAAAAGAAACACACAAAAAGTAGGGAAATACATAGAAAACAATAAGTAAAGAATTACATTAAATACAATTTTGCTGACAAAGTTTTGCCTTGAATTTCAAAGTTTTTAGTTATGTAAAAAACATTACAGGTATCTCATTACATTATTCAGTTTTCTAAATAGTTGTGATTACAAGTTTCATGCAACCGATAAGTTGTTTCTTTATATAGAAACTTTCTATAGTAAACTTGCCATTTCTGTCTTAACTGGTTTTGTAGTAACTAGGTTAAATTTAAAAGGGAAGGTATTGGGGTGATTATTTGACATTGATAGGTAAGTTCATAGGTTTTTCTCTTATCTCTTTGTTCATTCTTTGTCTCAGTCAAATTTATCTTTTCTTTTCCTTTTTTTAAGTGTATTTTATTGATTATGTTGTTACAGTAGTCCCAATTTTTCCCCTTTACCCACCTCTGCTCAGTATCCCCCTTCGCTCCGGCAATCTTGCCTCCCTTAATTCATGTCCATGGATCATGCACATAAGTTTTTTGGCTTCACTCTTTCCTATATTATTATTAACATTCCCCTGTCTATTTTGTACCAAATATTAATCCCTGCACCATTTCCCCATTTCTCCCCGTTCCCCCTCCCAGCTGAAAACCCTCCAAATGATCCCCATACCTATGATTCTGTTCCTATTCTGGGATTTGCTTATTTGGATTTTGTTTTTACTTTTTAGATTCAGTTGTTCATAGTTGTGTTTGTTACCATTTTAATGTTCATAAGTTTGATCTTTTTCTTAAGTAAGTCCCTTTGACATTTCATATAATAATAGCTTGGTGATGATGAACTCCTTTAGCTTTACCTTGTCTGGGAAACACTTCATCTGCCTTTCCATTCTAAAGGATAGCTTTGCTGGATAAAGTAATCTTGGTTGTAAGTCCTTGCTTTTCATCACCTTTAATAATTCTTTCCAGTCCCTTCTTGCCTGAAAAGTTTCTTTTGAGTAATTCAGCTAATAGTCTTATAGGCACTCCTTTGTAGGTAACTCTCTGCTTTTCTCTTGCTGCTTTTAAGATTCTCTCTTTATCTTTCACCTTTGGCATTTTAATTATGATGTGTCTTGGTGTGGTCATCTTTGGGTCTAACTTTTTTGGGACTCTGTGCTTCCTGGATTTGTATGTCTATTTCCTTTGCCAAATTTGGGATGTTATCCTTCATTATTTTCTCACATAAGTTTTCAATTTCTTGCTCTTCCTCTTCTTTTGGCACTCCTATGGTTCAGATGTTGGCATGTTTAAAGTTGTCCCAGAGGTTCCTAAGTCTCTCCTCATTTTTTTCAGTTCTCATTTCCTCATTCTGTACTGGTTGACTGTGGTTTTTCTTTCTTATGTTCCAAATGATTGATTTGATCCCTAGTTTTCTTCCCTTCACCATCGGTTTTGTGTGGATTTTCCTTCATTTAATTTAGCATAGCCTTCACTTTTTTCCTTATGTTTTTGGCATACTTAAGCAAATCTGTCAAACCTGTGAGCATCTTTATCACCAGTGTTTGGAACTCTGCATCTGTTTGGTTGGCTAGCTCCTTGTTTATTAGGTTGGCTATCTCCTCATAGCTTAGTTTTCCCACTGGAATCTTGATACATTCCACCTTTTGGGCAATACTTCTCTATCTCCTCATCTTGACAGGCTCCTCTGTTTGTTTGCCTCTGTGTCTTAGGTAGAGCTGTCATTCCTGTTATGTTGTAAGGGGCGGAGCCTTGCATATTCATCAGTGCAGGGCAACCCGTTTCACCACGTTGTGGTGCTGTGTGTTGGGGGAGGGGTCTGAGAGGGAACAATGCTGCCTGCTCAGCACTCGTCTCTTTTCCAGGCAATTCTCCCACTTCTGTATGAGACTGGCACCTCTCTAGCTGTTGCCCTGGCTGTCATTCCCAGAATGGGTGGGTCTGCAGATGTTCTAGGACCATGGGGACCCTTTAAACAAGTGGTCTCTGCTGAGAGACTGGCAGTTTCTGCCTCCACCCCAACCCCCACTGGTTTGCACAGTCAAAAGCAATGAGGCTTTATTTTCCCTGGTGCTGGAATCCTGAGCTGCGCGGTCTGTTCTGGTACTGGGAGTGCTTCCCAGGTGTCCCTCCAACTTTTTAGAATGTGTGACTGCACTTTCCACCAGTCTGCCATTGCTGACGCTGCTGCCACCACCACACAGCATCCTCTCCATCCTGGCCCCACTCTCCTATCTGTCTGGATGAGTATTTCTTGTTTATATCTTTCTTTGTTGGACTTCCATGCAGCTTTGTTTTCTGGTACTTCTGGTTGTCTCTAGTTTTGAGGTAGTTGTAGTCCTCCTTAGCTGCAGAAGGAGACACAGTGTGTCTGTCTAGGCTTCCATCTTGGCCAGAAGTCCCCATCTTTTCTTACTCTAAACTTCTCATTATTCATTTTTATTCATACACATGACTTCAATCACTGTGACAAAATAGTATGAGGCTAGAAAAAATCCTGGGCAAGTGGAGTAGGAAAACTGAGACAATAAAATTAAACAAGGCCATGCAATTTGAGCAACCCACAGCCAGCTGGTGAATCACAAGGCCTTTTTGCCCCTAATCAAAGATACTTGAGAGCAAATGGTTTATACCTCTCCTCCCCAACCAAAGAATACATAGCTTAAATCTCTCTGGTCTGAAAAACAGAAAACAGAGACCCAGTTAATGCCATTTGTGCCAGTGAAATCCAAAGACAACCGAAGTCAGGGGGACGAATTACAAAAACCCCATTAGAAGCCAGAAAGACCCAAGATAAAAGTAAAATAATATTATTGGACAAAGAATAATCTCAAGTGCCCATGTATGTTCATGTTGACTTATCAGCATATTAAATATATACCTGGAATGCTAATGAATATTATGCTGAAACCCTCCCCTAAGATTTTTAGTGGCATAAGAAAGATAAAAAGCCCTTAGGACAAAGACTCAGGGCAGCTCGCTCTAGAGCACTCCCCTGCCCCTTGCCAGGCATAAACATTTTATTTCTTCCCAAACTCAGGATTCCCAGGAGACTTGCAACCAGAGGAGCAGTGGACTGCTTGACCCAGGCTTACCTTTCCCTTGACCTCCCAGTGAACTAAAAGCAGCCCACCCTGGCTCACTTCTTTTCTACATTTCTAGAGAGCCAAAGCAGAACAGTCTAGGCTCTCTCCTATTACTTCTTCTACTCTAAATCCTTCCTTTGTGTCATTGTCCCCAGCTTTAATAAATGTACTTTCAAAATCATCTGGACTCATAGTGTTAAATGTTTCCTACATGAAGTCAAGAACCCACACACTACAGGTAAGACTGAGACAGACTGGCTCCAGGCCGATCCCTGTCCTGTAACATTACCATCTACATGGGATTG
The DNA here is from genome assembly GCF_987537825.1 of Furipterus horrens. Lineage (NCBI taxonomy): Eukaryota > Metazoa > Chordata > Mammalia > Chiroptera > Furipteridae > Furipterus > Furipterus horrens. Next base: position 33,678,910 of record NW_028327178.1, read on the forward strand.
ACTCAAATATTTTTATCTTCATCCCAGTCCTACTTTCTGAGGTCCAAATTTGTAGGTGCAGTTGCTTCTTTAACAACTCTTCCTGGATCTTCCAAAGGGCTCTCAATCTCTAATTCCATGTCCATCTCCATTTTAACCATTCATCCATCAGTTGTTGTCTCTACTATTAAATAGCCTTCCGAGTGGCTTGCTTCCGAGTGGGCCCCACTTCATTCAGTTCTGCACACTGAAGCCAGAAAATATAATCCTCCACTCCTGATTAAAATGCTTTTTAATGCTCTTAGGATAAAGTGGATCTTATTCCAGTATCCCTCCCTTGTTCCATCTTATATTTTAATCCATTACACTCTAAATTTCAGATACTTTGCTTGTCAGTCAATTCAGTAGCATACACAACCCCAACATATGTCACTTTGGCATAAGAATCATTTCGAGCTGAAGACAGTCAAGACTCAAAAGATGTAAGTTTATTTTCTTTTACTTCTCTCTTAACTACCTAGAAGAATGTAGATAGGGGTCCTAGCCCAGAAAGAGCTATTACCACATATATGCAGTTCTTTTTTACTAAAACTTTCTTTTGCCTTTACCTAGAAAACTAAAATCTCAGCTCAAGCATCACATCCTCAGATTCCAGGAGTCCCTCCCTGACTTCCTTAATGTGAAACCAACTCTCTTGTAGATTCTCCAAGTATTGTGTATCTTCCCTTTACATAAATCACAAAATCAATTTAACATATGTGGTGATTTGATTGTCTTGGTTCCACTTTAGATTCTAAGCTTCATAAGACCAATGCAATTGTTTTAATTACTATTGTGTCTTCATACACAACAGAGTACTTAGCACATAATAGGCACTCAATATATACCTACTGAGTAAATGAATGATGGAATGATCCACCTCTCCTTCTGGAGCAGTCAACCTCTTTACATATGTATTAGAATGAGGGCCAAACTGAGAAGTGGGGTATCTGGCAGAATGACTACTGTTAGGGGCCTTGAGCCACACTGAATTGAAAAATAATCAAATTTTATTTCTAAAAATGATGATGTACCCTTAGATCCTCCTTTCACAGTGAGGAAAATTGCAAAGCACTGGCCTATTAGGATGACAACTATAATATGATTTGCTTTCAGAAAATGTATAATAATTTAAAATATGATAGGCACTGCGTTGTTTATGTACATATGATTGAGTGCCACTAACCAATTAAAATTAATCAAATTTCACAGAGAAGAACACTGTGGTTCATAAGGTTGACCAACTAGCCTGTGTTTTAGTTATAAAACAGTATCCAGCTTGAGTTTGCCTGGTTTCTAAGCCCTGTTCTTCAATTATACTGAAATAGTATTTATATTTGTGATTTAATTCTGTTCTCTTCAGGTGTCTCTTAAAATGTAAATCCATTAAATAATTTGTTGTCTCATTTAGACATTACATTTCACACCAAACACATCTAGATCCAACTTTTTTTTTACTCTCAGCTCTTTATGCTTTGCCCTTGGGAACCCAATTCTATGACAAAACACCCCTACAACATTTACCTTTTCCTGATTTACCTTTACCTGATTCACTGAAATCTGAGTCTCAGTGGATATTCTTGTCATTTTAAGTCTGTGGAGTGGAGGCTTCCTTTTCCCACCATAGGGGAGGCAACATTTTTTTCTCTACCCCTATAGTTCTTTTGGTGATTCTAATAATTAAATTGTCATAAGACAGATTAAGAGGAGGAAAACAAATTAAAGTATGTGTATGGGGGGGTGCACAGATCTGGGACTCAAGGATAAGTACAGCAATTGAGGCTTATATGTCATCGTGGCAAAAGAATGGGGTAGGACTTAGATGTTCAAAGGAGAGGAGGGCAATTCAGAGGACAATAAGAAGACCAGACAATTGGTAATTAGATGTTTGTCCTGCCACAGAGGTAAGTAAATAAAATAAAAGATATATCTGGTATTTTCTCTCTTTCTGGTCCAGTCCCCCTATCTAAATTCTTTTAGGTACTTAAGGGAGAGGCTAAAAATAAATTTAAATCTATTGAGTCTTGATTGCCTTCAGCTCAAAATGATTCATAAGCCAAAGTAGCACATGCTGGGGTTACGTATTCTGCTCCCCTCACCACTTAATACTAATGTGAACATGAAGGAGGGTGCAGAGAGAGGGAAAGGAAGAGGCTGGACTTGGGGAGTGGAGGAAAAAGGGCAATCAAGCTATCTTTGCCATTCAGAAAGGGAGGTTGAAGTATAAAACTTGAAGACCAGCTATATTTGGTTGAGCCTCATTTCATTTCATTACATTTAGGTATTTCTGAAAATAAAAGAAGATAGTAAAATATTATTGGTGAACGGGATCTTTGGATTCATTTTGTCAGACCTTTATTAACTTTCCACATAAGGAGATTGAAGCCCCCTTGCTTACCCACCCCCCAAAAAGCAATAATCACTTGACAAGTTAAATAAGTAATCAATGGCAAAGCTGGGGCTAAAATTGAGTGAGGTCTGCCAACTAATAAAGAGTTAAAATAATATTGAATTTTAAAAATAAGCTATATTAAAGATTTAATGACTTCTAACTTGAATATTTTCTCTATTTTAGCCAGAATGCCTTACACAGATACTGATTTTTTAAATAAATAGATCCATTTAGTCAAGGTTTGCAACTCTATCACTTTTGAGATCTAAGGCTTATCATTATGTATATTTCTATATGCTCACAGGGACAAACCGTTTTTTGTTGTTGAGTTTTATTCTGAATTATTTTAGCATTTAATCAGAGGCACAGAATAATGGAGATTTTATTTTTAAAATGTTTCTTAACCTATAAACAAGATATCTTACTATATATAGAAATATGAATGTGTGCTTATGTCAATACTAAACAAAATAAAAACAAAATATTTCAAGATTGCTATATGGCCTCATATTTTTTCATTTCAAGAATCAGTACTTCAGATTTGATGATAACACTTACTGACATATGATTAACATTAATATATGATTGTTACATTGTTTTGCTTGGGTGGTTATTGGTTGAACAAAATACTCATAAATTGTGTCCATTCTCCCATAACTACTTTTGACATAAATATTCTGATATATGAATGAAATCCGAGTAAGTCATCTGGCCACACTGGTTCAGAATACATAAACTTGCTTCCCATTTGTATCAACTCTAATGAAATTATTTGCCCATGGCCTGCAAGAGTTTGAAACTACATGGCTCAAGTTGTAAAGTGATGATCAGTTAAGAATATTGAATTCTTCCCTAACCCTAACCAGTGTGACCCAGTTAGTTGGGCATCATCCTGAAAAGTGAAAGGTCACTGGCTCAATTCCTGGTCAGGGATATGCCTGGGTTGCAGATTCAGTCCCCGATCAAGGCACATACAAGAGGCAACTTATTGATGTTTCTCTCTCACAGCGAGGTTTCTCTTCCTCACTTCTCCCTCTCTAAAAATAAATATAAATAAAATCTTACAAAAAGAATATTGAATTCTTTAAGCTTTGTCTACTGAGAAGATTCAGTATCACTCAGTTGACATCATAACCACTAGTGACATCATCTATACAACACACATTAATTGAGCATTTTCTCTAATTTAGTTTAAAATGCTGAAGCGACAGACATAACAGTCCCTGCTCTCCTACAGCTCATAGTCTAGTCTTTAAGCTATAAAAGCAAACCAGTAAGGACACTACAGTATAACACAGGCTCTAAAATAAAGATTACAAGACACTGAAAGAACCCCGAGAAGGAAAATGCAACTCAGCATTTAGGGAAGAGGAAGTGAGGTAAAGGGACAAGGCCTTGAGAAGAAAAAAGAGGGACTAAATGACTCAGATTTAGTAGGATGTAATCTGCTAGCAAGGTTCCAAGGTCAGCTGTAATAGGCAGCACTTCAGAACTGATAGCTGATAACGAAAGGAATCTCTTGGGAATTGCAACTTAGTAAGATATAATGGTGCTTCCTTTGACTCATTCTTCTTATCTTTGGGTTGAAATAGAAGATAGCATATTGAAGATCTTTGTTATTGTGGCTGTTTCTTGATTACAGGACCAGAGATCATGCATTTTTTAAAAACCCTATACAACCTACCAAGAAACCTAAGAAACAACAGATGCTCAATGAATTTGAGTAAATTAAAATATCATTGCCTGGAAGAACATTTTTGTAGTTCTGATCAAACAACCTTATCTGAACACTTGGGCACAGAAATCTTCTCGATCTTAACTGACAGTTTTGGGCCAGTCTGATGAACTCTAAGAAAGGCAAAATATTGTCAGCAGGGTGACTGACTCTCCATTCTGTTTCCTGATACAGTATTTGACAATGCCTGCCTAAAATTATATCTGACTCACAATATCTGTATTCAAGCATCCATGGCATTAGCTCAGGAGAGTATATTCTATATACCATTTTCCCCTACAGAAAAAACACATATATTTTATCACCAGCTAGTATTTAGATATTGTCATACTTTTTGTATGTTTTTTTACACTTATTTTTTCCATTCTCATTTCCAGGGTCAAAAGTATATGCATTCAAAACATACTAAAAGATATGTTCTTATATGATTTTAAAGGGTATAAAAATGAGATTTTGTTGGGTAATAAACTTAGAGCCTTTGACCAGGTGTATTCATCCACAAATATAAAACTAGTCATCATTTCAAATCTTTTTTAAAAATTACTTATGTACTTATTAAGAATTTAGATTTATTATGGAGGTTAGATTTTTATTTGGAAAGGACTTATGAGACTATTTGGCCAAACCTCTTATTTTTATCTATGAGGAAATTGAAGGCTAGATAAATGTGGTAATTAGCCCAGGTTTTGAAAGTTAGAATATATTTGAGACTAGACATATTTTGGGGCCCACTGTGCCTATGAGTATGTTACATACCCATATGTGTTTAAGCCAATTTTTATTTTCTTTTCCTTAAAATATATATGATCAATTCTCTTATAGTGATTGTTTTGAAAACACAACTTTGTTCAATGCAATTGACATATTAAGGATATGGGTACAATACAAATTTCATGCTTGTTTATGCATAGTTTCATCCACAAGAGGTACTAGTTGACCCCAGAAATTGGCACCCGACTGAACAGACTCAAATAATAATACTGAAAATGGGTAGATTTCAACATCTACCAGTTACCTTGGTCCACCATATATTTTGTGAACTGTACTCATTGTGGTAGGCAGAATAGATTCCCAAAGGTGCCATGCTCTAATCCCTGGAAAATATGAATATGTTATTCCATGATAACAAGGACTTTGCTGAAGTAATTGAGGTTACTAATTACTGACCTTAAGGAGAGTAGCCTGCATTCTCCAGGTGGGCTCAGTCTAATCACGTGAGCCTCTGAAAGCAGATAACTTTCCCTGGCTGGAGTGAATGATACAAAGCAGAAGTGTCAGAGAGCTTCCAAGCACTGGAAGGGCTTGACACAAGGTTACTGGTTCTGATGCATACAGGCCACATTCAAGGCCTAAAGAGAGGCCTGTAGAAGCTGAGGTCAGCCCTCAGCTAATAGCCGGCCAGGAAAGAGGAACCTCAGCTAAATTCCTCAAGGACTAAATTCAACAATAACTGGATGATCATGGAAGTGGATTCTTTTCCAGAGCTTCCACAGAGGATTGAGGCCCCACCAACACCACAAATTTGAAGTCAGGAGCAGGGATACCCACCTAGGCCTGTGCTCCAATTTCTGATTCATAGAAACTGCTAAATCTGTGATAATTTTCATAGTAGCAAGGACAAACTAATACACTTCTCCACATCTGGTGTTACAATTTTCCAACTGATTTCAGATAACTCTTTTTGCAATATTTCACAATAGCTCACAAACTACGATCCCTGTGATATCTGTTTCCACAAACAAAATTCAGCTCCTTTTTCCAGGTAAAGTGCCATATTTATTATCTTTATATAAATATTTTTTTATCATTTAACACATGTAAAACTACCAACATTTTTATTAGATTTTTCTATCTCTTTGTGTTTGTCACTGACAACTTTTTAACAGTTTTGTTCATATAAACTCATTTTTTCCAAAAGTGTTGTGGTTTTTATTGAATAGTTTTGCATAGCATGATTATTGTTATGAAATCATGTGTTGATATATATATATATATATATATGAGATAGTTTTTCCCTCACTCATCTTAAGTGTATTGGCTAGGCCCAGTAAATTATATTGACAAAGGGCAGATTAAGAGAAAAACAAATAGAGACTTATTAACACATACATCACAAATAAATATGGAACATATTGAAGAGTAATTCAAAGGGATGATTAGAACTTGAGCTTACATAGCATTTTAGCAAAGAATAATAATTTTGTAGATAAATAACAAGGCAAATAAGGGGCTTTGGTCTTCTAGGAGGGGCAAGTTGTGCAAAAGCTAATAGAAAAATGCTAATTATAGCAAAATTTGTTGTGTAAATTTGTCTGGTGCCATCTCTGGATGGATAAGGATGATTTGGAGTAGTCTCCACAATTAATTTTTGTCTTTCTTGATAGAGATAGAATGGGGGGTTAGTGTACAAATTTATGTCCTCCTTTTAGGCAAATAGGAAAAAGACAGAGAGCTTTTCTAGTATTGTTTCTTCTCAACTGTCTTTAGCTCAAAATAATCCTTTTGCTAAGTGGCATATTTTAGGGTGACATAGTTTGTTGCCCTTTGGATTCTTCTGGTTTCTATGTATTATATCTGAAATATGGATCTGTTGGCTCTAATATGAATTTATACAGTACTAATTTCAGTACATAATTACTCTATGTAAAGTCTCTTGCTTCTAAAGCTTTGTAGATACCTCTGCTTTGAAATGAAATAGTTTTTCTCTTTATTTTTCTTGGAAAATGCCTACTTATCCTTCTGATATCCGTAATATTTTATATCTTAGGAGAAGCTATTCTTCAACCCATAAGTAAGAGTTAGGTAACTTCTATAGGCTTTCATGATATCCTATACTATCCGGGTAATGACTCAAGTCATATTTAAGTTGTCCACATGTTTTCTTATATCCCTAGTGGATTATAAGCTTTAAGAAGAAAGATAACACATTACTTTCATGTTTCATATTGGTATATCAACACTCTGGCTTAGTGCCTAACACATAACAGATATGCAATTGATATGTGTTGAATGAATTTGAATACATGTTTGAAAATACAAATTTGTCAGTCCTATGTTTATTCCTAAATTTTCACAATGTATATAATGAGCAGAAAAAGTAATATTTTCATTAAATCAAAAAGTGTACATATGACCCATTATATAGATGTGTGACTTAAGGCCGTGTCATGGAGCAAAATAATCATGGAGAGATATAACCTAGAGGTAAAAATATTCCTTATTTCTTTCAGGAAGAATTCAAGTATAGTATTTTCTGAAGCTTTATAATTGCTAAATATTGTTTAAGATAAAATTAGCTCCCTAATTTGGCTTAGTAGCTCTTCTAAGTTGGCTGTGATGATAATGAGGCATACCTCTATTTATGAGCAATCTAGGCAGGATAGCTTACTCAACCTGAAAATTACTTACAAAATATATGAAATGTTTACAACTCACATTGAAAATGCTGTATTAAAAATGTTCTGGGGTCACATTAAAAATGATTGAGTGGTTTTAAAACTCTATTGGCCTTGTAGTTTGTTGCAGGAGAGAAAAGTCAGTTAAAGCTATTTTGCAAATAGTTTTTAGTTTCAATGTGACTAAAGGCTAGAAGACAGTAGCAAATCATGAAAGATAGACTAGTCCATTCTTTATACCATCATAGTATATTCCAACTATATTCTCATAGAATTTGTATGAGAGTTAATATTTTTATTAATTTTATTTTCAGTGAATCACAAATTGAGAACTTCTCGGTAGTCAAAAGTGAGAATAAAAGAAGAACAACAGAAGAAAGGGCCCTTTTTCTTAGAGAATTTATATAAAATCTTTAGGGCACAGAACAGAGTCTGGAAAGGACAGCAGCCTAGAATAAAACAGGGCATGACTGGGAGCTAAATCATTTGGTAGACTCAGTGGCAATACTGCATTTAAGAGAAGAGAACAAGAACACTGAGGACTGGAATACTCAGAAAGAAGACTGCTAGGAGATCTCTTTGCTCAGATTAAAAACATGGAACCAATGGTTTGTGACTTGGGCAACTGTTCACTGAGAACCCAAATGTGTTAGTTAGCTTACTTTGCATACACCAAACAACCAGCGGCTCATAAAAAAACTTTCAGCCTTTACTGACCTTGATTAAACTTAAGGCTGGAGCCAAGGAATGAAAAGTGGGGTTCCTGCTTTCCAATTCCCTATACAATTCATTCTTTCTAGTTCCTGGTTGTGGGAAAAGATCTGCTTAACCATTGAGTATGGGAAATAAATGCAACCTTTTAGGTATGTGATAGCAACAGCCATAAATAAGGACAAGCACACTTATACCTGCAAGTAAATTGAGTTGCACAGATGGTACAAGGGAACCTTTCTGTAGGTCTTGAGCCAGACCCCATTACTCTCTGTTTCATGTAATGGTTCTATGCAGTAACTGTGGACCATCACAGTGCACAGATGGAAGAAAGAGTTAGAGGGCTATTGAACATGTGAATTTTCCCAGTGTGTCACAATTACAGAAACATCTGTGCTAAATATTTTCAAGCTGATCCACTATAAAAATTGGCAATGTTCAATAGCTCTCAATGTCTTCTCTTTCCCCTAGTGAGAAAGCAGTTTAATGATTGCATTTGGGACTACAGCATAAGGCATGTACCTACGCTGATTGCTTGCTGTTTAAAGGGACCTCATTTCCATTATGCTGTTTGTAATGTTCTTTCTTTATCCCTCCTCCTTTCTTTTTTGCTTGCAAATATAAACTGAAAGGGAAATCAAACCACTTACTGCACTTGTCATTGAAATGTTTCCCAGGACTCAGTTAATGGAATGACCTGGGCAGGGGCAAGGAAATAGAGGAGCAATAAAGTCTCTGGACAGTAACTGTAGATTGTGCTGCTTGTTAATTCTGATTATAATGAAAGGGATGATCAGCTGCCTCAGCGTTTTGTTCACAAACATTCTCCAACAACCCAGGAATTTACTAATTAAAGTTAAGTTCACAATATATATTTTTAACATTTATATGACTTTTACCTTTAAGAAGTTTACAATCCAGGTAGGGCTAAGTAACTTTTAATGTACTTAAGATTTGCCTGGGATTTTTGCAGAGTAAAGATTCTAATTCAATAGATCTAAAACAGGACTTCGATTTGTCATTTCTAGCAAGCTCCCAGGTGATGCTCATGTTGCTGGTTTAAAGACCTCACTTTACAAGGCAAAATTCTAGGCTCTGAGATTCCAAGAGCATCATTTGCCCTTTTCATTAACCAGAAATTTCAAATGTTCCTAGTAAATATTTTAAACCCAAACTAGTTGAGAGTCCCACCTTGCCATTTTCAATGTGTTATGAATTTACATTTACTCACCAAACACCATTTCACAAGCCTGTATTGTGCACCTACTAAACGTTTTCTTTTCTGAAACTAAAGTCCATTGAAGAAGACAGGCATGCAAGCAAATTACTGCAGTAGTACACCTGGGCAAGCAATAAAAAGAGGTAGCATGCAATGGAGAACAGAGAACACGTTTGAGAATCAGACACAATTGACTGCTCCACTTTCAAAGTATGTAACTCTGTGCTAGTTACTAGCTACCCTAATAAAGTGGATATAATGCTCTTATTCTTAGAGTGTTGAAAGTATATAGTGCAATACTTACACATGGTGATTATGTGCTAAAACTTAGTCTACTTCCCTATTTTTGATACATGAAAATAAAAAAACAAAGCAAAAAACTATAAGTAGTACAAAGATGTCAGTTGCTATAAAAATAAATAGAATTCATCTCTAAGGAGCTTATAATTTAATAGAAGAGATAAAAACAAGAGGACAAGTAGAATATGATAAATTCTATAAGATAAATTTTAAGGAGATGCTATGAAAATAAAGTAAATTGACTTTTGTGGCATTTGAGTTAAGACAAAGGGTAACCAAGCCAACAGTGGCCCATGTACATGATGCTTTGGTGTATGACCCAAGAATTAGTGTTGAGAGAAACAAGTTTTTATTTATAAGATTCCAACCTTGGGGGAGGTAGGGGGCAGGCTGGGAGCACTTCAGTTCAGAGCCTTGTTCCCCCATGAGGCCCAGCACTTCCCTCAGTCCCCACCAGGCTATGAGTCAAAAACAAGCCCAGTAGTTCCCCTTCTCCTTATCTGTAAGCTGGCTATACAAACAGTCCTCCAATCCCTCTGGACTGTACACACATGGGTTTCAAAGTTGCTAGTCTATCACAGCAGCTCTCCTTCAGGATCTGGGGTATATTGTCCTCAGCCTTTATATACTAGTCCAAAGAAGCATGTGCTGTGCTACACTGGATCATAATAAACTTCAGGATAGGTGCAAGTTCTAAGAAAGCATCCTCTCCATATGTCCTGAATTCTAAGAGTCTGCAAGACAAAGTCTTTGGTGGTTTCCAAGTCAGCTAGCCCAGGCTGCATGGCTGAATCATCCCTACAAGCTGCATAACCGCTTGCTCCTTCCCGCATGGCCACTACATCATGGCCCCTTCTATCCTCATGGCTGCATGCCCTTCTTTTAAATCCTGAACCAGAACTTCTTATGTGACCTCATCTCTTACTCTTTCCACAATGAGCTACATTTGCCAATTTCCCCGTATTGTTTATATTCTTTCAGCTGCCATTTTTAGTCAGGGCAAGAGTGACTCAGTGATCCCAGGGCCTCTGTCTCCCTGGCGGGATCATTCTGAAAGTCAAGTACACACCTTTTGTCCATGGCATGGTAACACAGCTATTGTCTAGCTACCCATTTGCCATAGATATGAGAAGTATCTTAACCACAGTGTCCTCCATTCTCCCTTCCCTAATCCCCCTACCATGGGCTGTGGGGAAACATGTCCTTTTGGGGACCCTTTGCTCTGTACCCTGTTTCAATTGGACAGGTGCTTTACAGTAGGAGGACATGGATGAAAAAAAAGTTTTATTCAGAGAGGATGGCAAAAAACACTGTAAGGCACTTGTGGAAAATTTTTGGCTCAGGGGTAGGCTAGGTTGAAAGGAAATAGTCGAGTAGGATGCATACAGGATGTGGAATAGAGCTTTAGAGTTGGAACTTGACTCCATGAGCTATGGTAAATTAATAAAACAATGAAATGCCCAGTGTAACTATGGAACTAGAGATATTCCTCTAGATGAATAAGCTGGAGTTCAAATTGGAATAAAAGACCTAGACCATTTCCTTACCTGTGTGTTTTATAGGTGAGTGTGGGAATAGAGCAGGTAGGTGAAAGAGAAGGCATTAGTGATGAGCCAGGAGGTGAGAAAAGCATTCACAAATAGCAAACACTAAAGAAAGCACAGGTGAGTAAAAACAGGTAAGCAGAGAATTAAAGAGTTAGTGATGGGTAGAGGCAGAAACAGATCCAGAATTAGGCCTACTATTGACAGGACATACCAAGGGGCAGATTTTAAAACTGTATTTGCATAGCATGGAGTTGTTACTTAGAATGTATATTTATTCAAAGCTGCTTAAGGTTTCAAAAAGTCTAACCTCATTTGCCCAAAACTCTTTGGGCTGCATTGTGTTTATTAGAAAGAGGGGATATTCTTTTCTTTGGGTATTATGCACCATTCTTTTTAAAAATAAATTATTTGCCTGGGCTCTCTTAGATATTTATGATCCTAAGTAGAGAAAATAACATTGTTTAGTTATCTCTCCCTGTCAATTTTCTCTTCTCTTCTCTTCTCTTCTCTTCTCTTCTCTTCTCTTCTCTTCCCTCTCTCTCTCTCTCTCTGTCTCTCGTATCTTATCACGATCTCTCTCCATTAAGAATAGAATACTATTTAAAAAGAAGAAAACTATATAACAGCAATATATAAAATATATAGAATATAAAATTCTATACTGGCATTGTAATCTTAGTTTTACTCTAAAATAAGTACATGACTGATTATATTGTGTTATATTGAATAATCTTATACCAATTACTAACTAAAGAAAGGCCCACAGCCCTGGAGAGTAGGGGCTCAGTTGGTCAGTGTCATCCCATAAACAGAAAGGTCATGAGCTTGATTCTGGTTAAGGTACATGTCTAGGTTGTGGGCTTGATCCCTGGTTGGGACATACGGAAGGCAACCAATCAATGTTTCCCTCTCACTTCAGTGTTTCCCTCTACCACCCCTTCCTCCCTTTTCTCCTCTCTAAAATCAATAAGCATGTCCTCAGGTGAAGATACAAAAAGAAAAAAAAGCACACAAATAGGAATAATAAGAGCTAGTTAAAAAGTACCTCCTGTGTATGTCATATACAATGTTAGCTATTAACAAATCTAATTTTATTTAATATTGTAGCAACTTAGAGAAGAAAAGACTTTCATCCCCATTTTACAGTCAGAGAAACAAACTACCAGGAAGCTTGATCAGTACAGCTATTATGTTGAAGAGTCAGGGCTCAAATGAAATTCTGTTCAGTATACTTTAATGGAGAAGAGAAAAATCTCTTTGCCTGCCCTTCTTAGGTTCTTCAAAGGGGAACCTGTAAATTAGACTGACAAAAGGCAGACTTATAAGAAAAAAGCCAAAATATTTATTTAGACTTCATAAGTAAATAAAGATGTAAAGAAATATTTAAACACATATATTTTTATACTAGGTTTGATGCAGGTTAACAAGTTGTGGGAAAATGTGACAAGTATATGCTAAGGGTAGTAAACTGAACATTTAACAAAACCTGTTTACTCAGATTCCTTTAGGCTTCCCTCTGCCTTTGGAAATAAGGATGTTCCTTTCCTTTGGTATAGGAATGGCAACTCTCATATGAGGGTCTTATGTATGACCTGCTGTTTCAAGGGAGATGAAGGTAGTCAGGGTCTTTCTTATAGCTGCCATTTTCCTGCCACTTGAAATATTCAATATGCCAAGGTACCATATTTTTAAATATCATGTCCTGAACTCCATCAATAACATAAACCCTTTTTTATAATAAACGATATAGAGGAATTTTGTGCCCAACTGATGGCTGTGAAAGGGCCAAGTTGAGTCACTGCCACTGGTAGAAAACACATGTAGACCAGAATGCAAATGTGAAGTGTAGAATCCTTAATTCTGATGCAAATTCTAAGATGAAAATGAGAAGCACCTAATGCAGAGCAATTTAGTGACAAATTTTTGCTAGATCCCTGGAGGTATATGTACTACAAAGTAGGCAAAAAAGTCCCTATTCTGGAACAATTACAACCAGTAAAATAAATTATTACACCCACAATAAGAGAGCACATTACAAAAGTTTACCCCTCCTTTTTTTTTTTTTTTTTTTTTGGTTTGTATGTTTGTTAAAGGCTTTCCAAAGAGAAGAAAATATTTTTACCCAATGTACCATATTGGAGCAATGCTATTTTTTTTTCATTTTACTTTTAGTTTAAAATATCCATATTCACATAGTGGGATTAGTGAGATTGTATGTGTTAAGAAAATACATGTTTTTTTTTTGTGTGTGTGTGTGTGCATGTGTGATATCTCACTAAACCTGGGAAGTAAATACATAAAAAGCAAGTAGAACATGCTTAAATATAGAGTTCTCAGTTGTGGCCTAATCTTGAGAAAATGTATACAAAATAAATTTTAAACTATGAACTTCTGTAAAGATTTTAAAATATTCATGTGACGATTGTAGTGTTTTTCGTGGAGTCTCTACTAGTATTATCCCTGAATACTTCAGAAGTCAAAAATGAGTACGAAGAACTACAAACATTAGAAATTGTTGAAAGTGAAAAAGATGAGTAAAAGTCACAGGGAAGTTTAGAATTTAAGATCTTGGAGGCCAATTATAGTTTTGTACTTTTTTGTAATGGAGATATCAAAGAAAACCAAAGTTGGACAGTAAAGTGGTTATAACAGATTTTATTCAGCAACGATTGCAATAAGAGAAAGAGGTGTTAGGATGGAACTGGGTTCCATTCAAAATATAGCAAAGAAAAGTGGGAATTTATATTCAAGGAGTTCTTGCTAAACTGATCTAATAGGATTCCTCCTAAAGGCAGGTCAAGGTGATCAAATAGCATCTAGGGAATGGTGGAGGATGAAGAATTTGATCAGGTGTATAAAGTGATCAAATATTGAGTATGAGGGGTTTTCTCCAAACTGCTTAGCATGATTTTTACCAAAACCGGGTGATGAAAGGATAGACAGAGAAGTTAAAGGTCTAGGACTCGTCAAAAACAGGGCTTGGAGAAGCCTGACTAGAATTTTGGTTAAAAGACACTCTTTGTCAGAGGTAAAATGCATCAAAACTGAGCAACTCATGAAAACTTAATTTATTCTAGAAGGAAAATCAGCAATGTGGATAATGTGGTAAGCAGATGACAAGGAACAGATGAGAAAGAATAGTGAATACTAATTCATTCAGGTAGATAGACTTTGTTTAAGAGATGAATAAAGATAACACTAAGAATTGCATTTGAAAGTATAGCCACTGACTACAAAAAGAGCAAATATGAAGTCCTTAAATCCATCTTATTGGAAAGCACTAATGAACTGTGGTAAAATTTAGATTTTATAATCAGACAGATCTGTTTTCTAAGTACTGTGTACTTCTTACTTAGTGAATTTAAGTGTCACAAGTATTGAGCCTCAATTTTCTTCATTTAGGAATTGCTTGGAGAAGTGTACCTAGCATAGTAGCTGTCATATAGTGTGTGCCCTGTAAAAGCATTCCTTTCGACTCCCCAATACCCCAATTTTTTCTCACTGTATGTTTATTTTAAGACACATTTTCCAGCTTATTCTAAATAAATTGTCTACCACTTTGTTTTATGGGTAATTGCATATTAATATTAATATATTAAAATATGTAATATTCAGCTTAATTTTAAATTTTCTAGAATTAACTTGAGAAGCAAATTACAATTTTTTAAAGTTATTCCAAGTGAATTTTCTATTTTAATTTCTATCTATTAAGTAGGTGGTGAGGTTATAGGTTGGAATTTATCATCCGAAATTTCATATATTCACCAATCCCATATTTTTCCACTATAAGCCTCTAAAGAATTCTATGTCTTCTTTAGCAACTATTCATAAACATTACAAAACAAAAACATACTTACTAAAATTAAACTACGTTTGAGGAACTCTAATGGACATAGCTCAAGAATCAAAACAAGATAAGGTAGATCCAAGATGGTAGAGGAGTAAGTGGAAGCTACACTAGCCTCCTCCTAGGACCAATCTGGAATTACAACTAAATTTTAGAGAAATCGTCTAGAATAACCAATATCCCTGATGAACACAGATACTAAAATCCTCAACAAAATATTAACAGACTGAATACAACAATGCATCAAAAGGATTATATACCATGATCAAGTGGAATTTATTCCAAGAATGCAAAGTTGGTACAATATTTGCAAATCAATAAATGTGATTCACCACATGAACAAAATGAAGGATAAAAGCCATATAATCATATCAATAGATGCAAAAAAAATTCCTGCACCCATTTATTATCAAAAGTGAAAATAGAGGGAACATACCTAAACACAATAAAGGCCATGTATGACAAACCCACTGCCAGCATTATACTCAATGGGCAAAAACTGCAAGCATTCCCTTTAAGACTGGGAACAAGATAGGATAGAGATGTTCACTTTTACCTCTCTTATTTAACATAGCACTGGAAGTCCTAGCCATAGCAATCAGACAAGAAGAAGAAATAACTGGCATCCAAATTGGAAAAAAGAAGTAAAACTGACTTTATTTGCAGAAGACATGATACTGTACATAGAGAACCCCAAAGATTCCACCAAGAAACTACTAGAATTGATAAATAAATTCAGCAAATCATCAGGGTACAAAATATTAATAAAGGAGTTGCATTTTTATAGGCCAATAACAAACTAACAAAAAGGTAAATTAAGAAAACAATCCGGAGAAACAAGATGGCGGAGGAGTAAGTGGAAGCTACACTAACTTCCTCCCAGAACTAGTCTGGATTTACAACGTAATTTTGGAGAAATCATCTGGAATAACCAACAGAACACCAGCTGGAGAGAAGTCTTATAACCACGGAGAGACAGAAAAGGCCACTACATCACAACGTGACCGGTAGGGAGTATGGAGACGCGGAAAGGCTGGCTGGGCTCACACGGGTGGCAGCTGAAGGGGCTGAGAAACAGCTCAGCAGCTGGGGATTACCCCTGAGAAGGGCAGGGTCTAAACCCCCAGCCGGGCTCCCCAGCCTACAGCAACAGAGTGGAAAGTAAAATAGTATCCAGCTGAGAAAAGTGAAAAGCCACAGGGTTTCTTGCTAGCCGGAGAGAAACAGCTGGAGAAAAAGAGCTCTTAAGCGGATCACATACAAAAATATTTTGGCCTTCACTTACCCTGGGCTCGAGCAGAGGGAAGGCAGAGAGGACTGGAGACGCTTGGGGAGAGTTTGGCGTGGTGGCTTTGAGGGGATAACTAGGGGAGCAGCCGACCAGGTCCCAGTGCTGACTCATCCCCACACTGCAGGCAGACCATTCCCGGCCAAGTGGCGTCAGCCTGAGGGGAAGCAAAAGCCCTGCCTACAGGAATTAAGCTGCCACACCCTCGGTCCTTAAGCCTGACAGCTAATCACAGATTGAATAGATTAACAACTAAAGAAGCCAGACAAAGGCAGTAGATCCCTGGAAGTCTCCAACAGGCTGCCTAGGCCCAGACTGGTACAGGATCTGATGCCACCAGGGGCAGACCCAGGAAGTGCAGATCATTCTAAGAAGCACCAACAAACAATAGGAGTCACAAAAATGGGGAGACAGAGAAACAACCCCCCATCGAAAGGAAAGGTAGAGTCCCCAGAAAGAGTGCTAAATGAAATGGAGGGGAGCCAACTATCAGATATGGAATTGAAAGCATGGATTATAGAGAAGCTCAATGAGCTCAGTGGAAACTACAAAGAACTCCAGAAAAACTACAGTGAACTCCAGAAGAACTATAAGGAACTTACTGAGAATTATACCAGCATCAAAAAGGACATGGAAGCTATCAATAAGAGCCAGGAGGAAATGAAGAATATGATCTCTGAATTGAAGAACACAGTAGAAGGAATTAAAAACAGGCTAGAGGAAGCAGAAGATTGGATCAGCGAGCTGGAGGACAATGTAGACAAAAACTCACAGACAGTGCAACAAAATGAAAAAAGACTGAACAAGACTGAAGAGGCTCTAAGACAGCTGCAGGACAACATGAAACGTAATAATATCCGTATCATAGGAATTCCAGAAGGAGAAGAAGAAGAGCAAGGAATAGAAAACCTCTTTGAAAAACTAATGACAGAAAACTTCCCTAACATGAAGAGAGAAAGAATCATGCAAGTCCAGGAAGCACAGAGGGTCCCAATGAAGATGAACCCCAACAGGCCCACCTCAAGACACATCATAATTAAAATGCCAACATTCAAAGACAAAGAGAGAATCCTAAAAACAGCAAGAGAGAAACAACTAATAACATACAAGGGAGCTCCAATAAGGCTATCATCAGATTTCTCAGCAGAAACACTATAAGCCAGAAGGGAATGGCAAAATATATTCCAAGTAATGAAAAACAAAGGCCTACAACCAAGAATACTCTACCCAGCAAGGCTCTCATTCAAAATGGAAGGTGAAATAAGGAGTTTCCAAGACAAAAGAAGGTTAAAAGAATACATCTCCACCAAACCAGTATTGCAAGAGATGCTAAAGGGTCTGCTTTAAGAAGATGAAGAAACAGAGAGAGACAGAGAGGAACACGAGTACAAAGGGGGGAAATGACAATGAATAAGTACTGAAAGAAAGAAGGAACTTCTACCATTTGCAACAACATGATTGGAACTAGAGAGAATTATGCTTAGCAAAATAAGCCAGGCAACAAAAGAAAATTACCTTATGATATCACCTGTTAAAGGAAACTAATGAACAACACAAACAAATGAGCAAAATTGAACCAGACGTATGTAAATAAGGAATAAACTAACAGTAACAAAGGGGGAGATGGGAGGGAGAGAAGTGGTAAGAAGGGGAAGGGTCTAGTCAAAGAACATGTATAAATGACCCATGGACATGGACAACTGGGTGCGGACTGAATGTGGGAGAAGGGAGGGACAGGGTGCAGGGAAGCAAGAGGGGAAAAAAGTGAGACAATTGTAATGGAAAAACAAACAAACAGAAAAATTTTTAGTGGGGGGAAAAATAAAAATATAAAGAATAGAAATGCAAGTTCAGTGAATATTAGAAGGACAAGGATTTTCCTTAACACTGTATATATTTTCTCCCTATCTGATCCCTCCAGAATTTGGCATTCTAAAGAAGTAAGTAATGACCTAAGTTTCTTTGCATAAAACTAATAAGACAAGTTGTTAATAACGATTTTTTGACTAAGACTTTGACTGGAATGTCATGCCTAAAGGAGACATGATTGGGCTTTGGTTGTTACCAAAAAGCCCTGAGCAACTGGGACTGACTTTCAAAGGTAATAAAAGTCCACGAGATAAAAGGCCTGGTACCTTGGATGGATGAGCGGTCCATAGCAATCTTTCCAGGGAAGGAATGAAGGTTGTTTTCCTGAAAGATTGCTAGAAGGGACCTTAAAGCACAATGGAAAACCAGGAGGACCTGGAAAAGACAGGTGTTTACAGGCAAGGCTGAATGCCAGGTATGTGGCTCAACTTCTGTGCCCTGAAGGGCAGACTGAAGGTCACCCTAAATGTTCCTTGCGTAAGTTCCAGCAAAGCAGAACTAAAGATCGTAAGTGATCATTTTCTGCTCTTGTTGCGTTTATGCAAATGAACAGGATAAATTAAAAATGGACTTAATGCAGTCCCTTTAATGACAAGGAGGGTAATCTTAGGGAGAAAAATCAAGATTCAAAGAAGATCACAATGCCCAGTGGTAGACTATAAAGTAGTGCAGCTAACCGTCTTTAAAGTTTCTTTCCATTTAAAATTTGTTTTCATTTGAAAGTTAAACTATGTCTGTGGCATTATCAAAGATGTTTAATTTACAGGCAAGAAGAATGTCAAATGCCTTGCAACTGGAGGTCTTTCCGATAAGACAGTCCTACAGATTTAGAGACTTGTATGTGGGTTATGTTACATAAATTAACATGTGTTTTCTGTTTTCAAAGGGCATAAGCCTACGATCTCATTACCTGAGTGATTGTCTGTACGTATAGGCCTCACTTAATCCTGTCTGCATTGCTGCCTCCTGAGACTCAATGGTTTGGCTGAACTAAGTGGCTGGGTTGGTGAAGAACGGGGTGGTCTGTGGGCTTCACTTTAAAACTGGTTTCTCTTTTCTATCCTAATGGCTTGGACAGAAAGAGCCCAGAGGCCTGAGAGGGGGGAAACCTAAAATATTTCCCTCAGTCCAAACTAAGTATAATGGGCAAAAGGGTTTTGGACAGGTGAGATGTACCTGGCATACCTTCCTCCAAAGAAGCCCTTCTTTTCCCTAATGTGGGACATTGAAAAATTAATACCTGTCTTTTGCCATCTAGTGGTTACGGATTGAATGATGTCCTTTAACCCTGTTGCCCCCAGAATACAACAAGGATGCCAGCCTGTTAAACCAAGCATGCCGTTGTCCAGAGACAGCCAACCAACCTGGAGTCTGCACGATCCTTCCCCATGTGGGAAGGCCACCCTCCCCTCCACACCCCCACTCTTATTAGGGATTTCTTGACCCAAGGATAGGTAGGACGACGACCATGTCCAGCTTGAAGCAGCTAGAGGAGCTCGAGACCTTCGTCCATTGTCCTTTATAAGATTGTAAAGGGTCTTAAGTCTGAGAGGGAGGGATTGTTATTTTTTATTGTTAAAATATTTAACTAATTAATTAATTATTTTTTTTAAAAAAGAAGAAGAATATATGAAAGGGTGAGCCATGGGCATGGACTTGGGGAGGGGATTGTCGGGGAAGGGGGTGCTGGGTGGAGGGGAGCAAAGTGGAAAAAATTGGAACTATTGTAACAATATAATCAATAAAATATACTTAAAAAAAATAAAATAAAACCACAATAAGATACCATCTCAAAAAAAAAAAAAAAAGAAAAGAAAAGAAAACAATCCATTCATGATTGCTTTAAAAAGAATAAAATACCTAAGGATAAACCTAACCAAAGATGTAAAAGACCTGTACATGGAAGATTATAAGACAATAAAGAAATAAATTGAAGAAGATACAAATAAGTTGAAGCACATACTCTGTTCATATGTAGGAAGAATTAACATCATTAAAATGTCCATACTACCTAAATAAAAAGTTTTTGCATATCAAAAGAGGACATCAACAAAATAAAAAGACAACCCACAGAATGGGAGAATCTGTTCTCAAATATATCTAATAAGGGGTTAATATCCTAAATTTATGAAGAACTTACAAAACCCAACACCAAAAAAACAAGCAACAAAATTAAAAAATACACTTCTCCAAAGAGAACATACAGATGGCCAATAGACATAAGAAGAGATGCTCAATGTCACTAATTATCAGAGAAATACAAATTAAAATTACAATGAATATCACCTCACACCTGTCAGAATGACTACCATCAATAAGTCAACAAACAAACAAATAGTTCTGGTGAGATGTGGAGAAAGGGGAACACTTTTGCACTGTTGGTGGAAATGCAGACTGGTGCAGCCACTGTGGAAAGCAGTATGGAGATACCGCCAAAAATTAAAAATGGATCTGCCTTTTGACCCAGTGACCCCACTTCTGGGAATATATCTGTAGGAAACCAAAACACTAGTTCATTGGAGTATTATTTACAACATCCAAGATATGGAAGCAACCCAAGTGTCCATTAATAAATGAAGTGGATAAAATAACTATTTGGATATTTACACAATAGAATTCTACTCAGCCATAAAAAAAGAATACTTTACTATTTGCAATAGTATGAATGGACCTGGAGAACATTATGCTAAGTGAAATACACCAGTCAGAGAAAGACAAATACCATATCATTTTACTCATATGTGGAATCTAATGAAAAAACTGAATTAACAAGCAAAGTCGAGACAAACTCATAGAAGGAGAGCAGATTACAGCTAGTGGTAGGGACAGGGAGGTTAATGGGTGAAGGGATTGAGCAAAAAAGGAAAAAGGACTCATGGACAAGGACAAACAGTGTGGTGATTGCCTGGGGGAGAATGGTATAAGGAAACTAAATAGAAATGGAAAGAATACAATAAAGAATACATTGAAGAAAAAAAACTAAGTAAGTATACGTTTTTGCCACAAGTAATACCCTCACATTGCTTAAGTCTGTAAGGGAGAGAGAGAAGTTCTATTTACTCCACCTGAATAAGGATACTTTTCAAGGTTAACTCAATCAGTAAATGTAGGAAATAACAAATTTTGTACTTCTATTTGTTTATCAGTTGCTTTATTCAATTATAAGTTGTTTTACCAGAATAATTTCCTTTGGAAATTTATTTTGAAAGTCCAAGTATTCTAACTCCCATGTAGAATTACATGTAATACTGATTGGAGAAGCAAATACTTTGTTATACCTTCTGAATCTCAGGCAAAATATATAGAAGAGACTGTACTATGCCACACACTCTAGTAATGCCAAATGTTTAGCATCTTAAGTAGTGGCTGAGCCCTAAAAGATTAAGGTCAAATATGGTTTATGGTGGGCTTTGCCTTAGAGAGATAGCAGATGTTTTGCTCTCCCTTTAGTGGGAAATTGGATTTAAAGAGAAAGTGATAATTGACACACTGCTTCAGGTGTGGTATGAGGGCTTTTGTTTTACTGACAAGTCAATGCCCTAATCATCTTAACACTCCTTGCCCTTCTCTGAACTTTTTTCTAGTTGTCAACCTCTTTGATGGTGCTGAGAGAATGGAGTGAAATATAATATCTTTAATGGAAACCGCCCTAGGACTAAGCAAAAACTGGCCTTTATCCTCTGTACCCAACAAGATGGTGTTTGACTCTCTTGGAAGATGTGGTCCAGTCCAAGTTAATATGAGATTTTTCATTGAACTTATCATTCTCCTATAGAGATTATATGTGATATTATGGTTTGTAATAAAAAATGTAGATTTGGTCATTATCCCTGTTTTGGGGCCATAGCTCCTAAAACCCTTGAAATCTTCTAAGTGATGAGAGCAATAAAGGTTTATTTGTTATTGTGGGGAAAGGAAAATAATTTTCTCTTTACTCTTTTATGTTCTTGGCTGAGACCTCCCTTGTAATAAAAGACAGATTAACAGGAGAAAAACAAACAGATGTTTAATAATATGTATACCACCTGTACACATGGGATATACCCAGGAACACTGAGTGACTAAATACCATCTCTGCTAAAGGGAAAGAAGATGTGGGGGAGGGGGGGGTAGCCAGTTATGTGAGATTATCAGGGAAATCCACAGGTGATTATTAAGGAGACTGAGGTTCATGCTTTCTCCATTAATTAATTTCTTGAGCTTCAGTCATTCTCTTCTCCTGGTACAGAGAGGAAGCTACACTTATACACACATGGAAATGGCATTTACAAAAGATTAACTTCTACTCAGTTTTCAGAGCTTCTCCTATGCCTGCCGTTTCTTAAAAATAACCAGCCTAAAATATTTATACCAAAGAGACATATTTTGGGGTGACAAATTCTGTTCCCCTTTATTATCTTAATGAGGTATCTTCTGGACTGCTCCTAAGAATGGGGCTAGTTTCCAGGAGAACCAATCATGTGATCAGAGGGTTAGAGCACTGGGTCCCAACCTTCTGACCTCTGAGGAGGGGAGTGGGGCTGGAGTTTTAATAAATTACCAATGGCAACTGAATTTGTCCATCATGCCAAAGTAATGAAACCTCCTTAATGGCTCAAAATTGGGGGGGGGGGCATATGGAGGGCTTCCAGGGTTGTGAACATCTGAGATGTGAGGAGAGGCATATACTCAGAGAGTCTTGGAGCTACGCACCCTTTCCTAAATGTTGCCAAATGCATCGCTTCAGCTGCCTATTGATTCAGATCCTTTAATGTCTTTTGTAATAATCCAGTAATCTAGTAAATAAACTGTTTCCCTGAGTTCTGTGAGCCTCTCTAGCAAACTGAGAGAAACCAAGGAGAGGGCTGGGGGAACCTCTCAGCCGGAAATAACAGGTAACAATCTAGACTTATAATTGGTGCCTAAAGTGGAGGAAGACAGTCTGTGGCACTTAGCCCTTAACCTGTGGGATTTGATGCTGTCCGTGTAAATAGTGTCAGAATTGAGTTGAATTGTAGGACACCCAGCTGGTGTCAGATAATTGCTTGATGGTGTGGGGAAAACCCCACATGCATTGGCATTGGTGATCAGAATTTTACTAACGAACCAATAATGTGGTTAAGTTGTATATGAATTTATGTGGTTAAGAGGCATGGTTATGTCTAAATTCTAGAAGCAATGTGTCTAAAAGACCATCATCTTATTATACATAAACAGATGTCTATGAAAGGGAAAGAAGAATAATTAATGTTGCCAAGCCAGTTCACCAATCCCTCGTGAATAGTCATCTTCCAATGCCTGTCTCTAAGTTTTTCTTTTCTACCAACTGTAACAACTGCCAACTTGTCAAAGGATGCAGCTCTTGCCTCCCCATGCCAACAGATCCCTGCCCTGAGTGACAGGGTTTCCATATTGACAGCTGGAAATCGTCCCAAATAACTCCAAAAAGCACCTGGACTTTACTTTCACATCTTAACATCCAGAAGGAGTCTTTTGTATAATTTCTCACATGTTAAAGCGAGGCTATTTATATACTGCAGAACTGATGGTGACAACTGAGCTCAGCAGAGTATTTGAAAGATTCAATAAACTTAGCTTCCCTGGAAATGGTATACTGATGTCTTTAAAAAGATTTGAATGATCTGCCTAAAATAGCAAGGAATTTTAAGACATCCTTTCATTTAAAATAATGGTAACACAACAGCATCTAGTCACCTTAACAACAAAAGGGGGGGAGGTAGGAATAATTTGCCCATAAAAACCTCAAACGTTCCATGTCAAAGTGTAAGTAAATTCTAGGGAACAAGTGAAAAGTACATAAGTATTCCTTTTGCAGAACAGTTATCTTTGAACAAAAGCAGGAGAATCATATTTCTTTCTCCCTAATGACAACTCTTTATCACTAAAAATAGCACACTGAAAACTGACAAAGTGGAGTGTTTTTGAATAAGTCTGAATTATAGATGGTGACCTGAATAGGTGCAATGAACATGATTGAAAGCCGTGCACATTGGCAATCACTTCCAGGATTGAGTAACCCCCCAATTGCCTAATGGGGGTGTGTGTGCACACACATGTGTGTAAATGCAAAATTTTATTTGAGAGAGATTATTTCTCTCGCTTTAGCCTCCAATTTAGAGTCATATTTTTAATCTAGTGACATAGATTTCTCTTTAGATTAAACGTTAGATTTTTCTAAAAATAGAAAATGTTGCAATAGATTTTCATAAAACTGGAAATTAATATTCTTTCTTCATAATCCCTGTGAATGGAATAAGTCTTTCTTTTCCATCTTGTTTTGAAAGAGGAAATTAAACATGATTTTTCCATGTTATAACCTTTACTTAACATTTCTTATTACCAACAACAAAGGCTTTATGACCATGGTTGTATTTCTCAGTCTGACAGA
This sequence comes from Furipterus horrens, assembly GCF_987537825.1. NCBI lineage: Eukaryota > Metazoa > Chordata > Mammalia > Chiroptera > Furipteridae > Furipterus > Furipterus horrens. The sequence continues at coordinate 33,703,619 of NW_028327178.1, forward strand.
CCAAATGTTACTGAAAGGTTTTTGATTACCTGACACTGGCTGAAGACCTCACTGAAAGGGTAAGTAAAATATATTGACCTCTCATTTCCTCCTAAAATGCATGTTTATGGCCTCTCTCCCTTTCTCTTGTCTGAATTTGGAATGCTTGTCTCCCAGCTCTGCTGGCCTCCAGCAGCAGATATACCGTCTGCCTCATTCCCAGCCCTTAGGGGCAGGACAGATGCTGGAAATCCCCAAAGAATGAGCAAGCAAAGTGCCTCAAAGCTGAAGATCATGACTTGTCTTTGTTGTGCCAAAAGAAATCAAGATTTCAATGCTTTTCCCCCCAAGTTATTGTGAAATGTTAATTAGTTGTGATTTTTCTTTTAATCAAGCTTAAAAATTGTTTAATAACACAGGGGAAAATTTTTAACATAGTTCCTGATGAGTTCAATTTTTCAGTGTAGTTCAAGTTCTTGTCTGTATATAAGGAGTTAGCAGAATTTATATTTTTATTTATATATGTACTTATTTCCTTTCCTTCAGATCATGTCTGCCTCTGCTATTTCTTGTTGTAAGTGCCTAAACAACCCTGATTTGTTTTGTTCTATCTGTGGCAGTTTCACCATTCCCAGTCAAAAGACAAACATCAGCACATTTGTCAGGCAAGCCTATTTTGCATATTTTAAAGTAAAACTTGGTGATGAAGATAAGTCTTGGGTCCCTCACAAGGTGTTCAGGCAGTATGTTGAGAGTTTACAGATGTGGACAAAGGGAACACATGATAAATTGCCATTTGGAATACCTATGGTTTGGCGAGAGCTCAGAGATCATTCAAGTGACTGTTACTTTTGCATAGTGAAAACGTCAGGATAGAACAAGAAAAATAAATGTGAAATAAAGTATCCTAGTCTACCATCCGCTATACACCCAGTGCCTCATTCAGCTGAAATCCCAGTGCCAGTTTTCATTGAACTACCCTGTTTCAAAAACCAGGAGTATGGTGAAGAACTAAATGACAGCAACAATGAAGATATTGAAATTGAAGATGACTCAGCATGAGTGGAATGATTTGGCATGAGATTTGGCATTATCCAAAAAGGCTTCAGAACTCCGAGCATCAAGACTGCATGAGAAAAACTTGCTTGAAAAAGAAGTGAAGGTATCCTACTTTTGATCAAGAGAAAGTGCATTTCTACAGTACTTTCAAAGTGATGGTGCCTTTGGGTATTGCCATAACATACATAGTTTAATGGAGAAATTGGGAATTCCAATCTAGAACACAACTGAATGGCGACTGTTCATCGACAGCTCAAAGCAGAGCTTGAAGTGTGTCCTCCTCCACAATGACAATTTATTTGGTGCAGTCCCAATTGGCCAATCAGTCTGTTTTTGTGAAGAATATGAAGACATAAAGAGAGTCATTGATCTGTTGCAATATCACAAGCACAATTGGGTCATCTGCGTTGACCTTAAAATGGTCTGCTTCCTCCTCGGTCAGCAATGCAGATACACCAAGTATCCCTGTTTTCTGTGTATGTGGGACAGCAGAGCTCATGAGAAGCATTGGGTGGAGTCAAATTGGCCTCCAAGATCTAACTTCAAAATTGGTGATCCAAACATTCTACATGAGCCACTTGTTGACAGAAAGAACATTATATTCCCACCTCTGCACAGAAAACTGGGTCTCATGAAGCATTTTGTGAAAGATTTGCCAACTGAAGAAGATCGTTTCAAGTATCTCATTTTGGCATTTCGTAGCCTGTCGTTTGAAAAGATAAAATACCTTAATATGTATGTTTGGTAGTAGAACTTTACTATTTGTACACAATTTGATTTACAGTAACAATATATAGCCTTTATATGAATAAAATAACTCTAAATAAATAGTATATTCAGGTTTTTTTTTTTTTTTAATTTTCCTTTGTATGTACATTTTGTATGATTTTGGGGACAAAGGGAGGGTATCGTGTACCTTCAAAAGTTTATGTGAGACTTCCGGCCAAGATGGAGGCTTAGACGGACACGCTAGGTCTCCCTCTACAACCAGATAGGAATACAACTACTTCAAAACAAAGGATAACTAGAAATTCCAGAAAATAAAGCTACACGGAAGCCCAACACATGAAGTTATAAACCAGCGGTGCCATTTGGGCAGGTAAGAGTTAAAGAAGGCAAAGCTGTCTGCGGAGCGGCGGCGGGGGCGGGGCGGCGAAAAAGCCCGGAGGCTTGGCGCGACTCCAATCAAGCCCCTGCCGGTGCGCGACTCCGGGCGCTGGGGAGAGCAGTCGCAGCATCGCCTTGAACAGTGAGGCCCAGGGGCGCGGGAGGACGGATCCCGGTCTCCTAGCGGAATAACTGTGTGTATCCATTTTGGACCCCCGCCCCCAAAGAAAGAAAGCACCACAGGGCTGCGAAATAGGTCGCAGACAGGCGCCGGGCGCTGACTTGTGACGCCAAAGGGCGCCGGTCGCTGGGTCATTACGAGTACACAGGCACCGCCCCCGACAGCCAGCCCAGGAAAACAAAACGCATCTGTCAAAATGTGGCAGACAACTATAGAGATCCCGGTGGTGCAGCTCACCAGACAGCAGATAGAGAACCTGACAGATGAACAGATAAGAAACCTGTCAGAGGCTCAGTTCTGGGCCATTGTTATCAGGTGGCTTACAGAATTCACAAAAGAGCAGGAAAAAGATATGAAAGAAGCGAAAAACTTTCATAACGAAAGGAACAAAACCACGTACGAGACAGATGGTGAGGAATCCAGAGTTCATTTCAACAAACTGGAATATGGAGAAGGAAGAAGCAGTCAACCAATGCAGCGAGAGGAAATAGGAAGCAATAATGAGATGATCAGAAACCTCTGGGACAGCTATAAAAGGCCCAACATAAGAATCATTGGTTTGCCAGAGAATGAGGAAGATGAACTAGAACTTGAAAAATTGAGTGAAAACATAATAAAGGAGAACTTCCCAGACTTGGGGAAGGGAATAGACCTGCAGGTCCAGGAAGCAAGGAGAGTTCCCAAGAGACTGGACCCAGGGAGAACCACCCCAAGACACATTATAATCAAAATGTCAAAAATTAAAGATAAAGAGAGAATCTTAAAAGCAGCAAGAGAGAAGAAAAGAATTATGTACAAAGGGGTCCCAATTAGACTATCAGCTGACTTCTCAAGGGAAACCCTACAAGCAAGAAGGAACTGGCAAGAAATATTCAAAGTAATGAAAATCCAAAACCTACAACCACGAATACTCTATCCAGCGAAATTGTCATTCAGAATAGAAGGACAGAGAAAGTGTTTCCAGGACAAAATAAAACTGAAAGAGTTCATTAGATCCAAACCACTGTTATATGAGAAGTTAAAGGGACTGGTTTAAATAACAGAAGATAGGGAGATGAAACAAAGGCAAACGAAACAGGCAATGAGAGTGGAAAAGGAACTGTGGGTAAGGGAAGCATAGTGGGGGGAGGTCAACAGGGAGGGGGAGTGGGGAGAGGGAGGGAGATGATATAGGAATTGGGGATCATGGTAGGAGGGAATGGAATAGACAGAGGTTGGGAGGAACTGTATGCACAACTAATGGACATAATCTAAAAGGGGGGGACAACTGGAGGGAGGGGGCCACCGGGTGGAGGGGAGCAGAGGGAAGGGAAATTGGCACAAATGTAATATTTTAATCAATAAAACACATTAAATCTGAAAAAAAAAAAAAAAAAAGTTTATGTGATAGAGAAAAACTGATGTCATTTTTGGATTCAGATGCCAAAAGTTAGTCAAAACAAGTGTCAGATCCAACTCAACAAAAATTGTGCTCCCCAGTGTAATATGTTCTCATGGTGGCAGATGGTCAATTTCATCTTCACCTTTTTTTCTATTAATGCCAGGGAGATTAATGATATAGCTAGGATCTATAATTAGTCTCTATGCAGTCCCCTTTTCTATGTTATATACTACAGTGGAACTTTCATTTATTCTCATTTCTTAAGGAAGTTAGCATCTTTTCTTTTAGGGAGTGAAGAATATCTCTGTCTATCCCTTGGAAAAATATTATCATCCACTGGATTACCCACTGGAACTCCATAACTTTAGCCCAGAGATTCTCAATCAGGGGTGATTTTGCCTTTTTAAGGGACATTTGGCCATATGAGGAGATGTTTTTGGTTGTCATAGTGGGGGAGGGATTGCTACTGGCATCTAGTAGGTAGATGCTAGAGATGCTGCTAAATATCCTTTAATGCACAGGAAATCCCCACACTCCAAGGAATTAATTATACAACCTCAAATGTGAATATTGCTGTGGTTTAAGTAACTCTGCTTTAGAATAACTGATCTATAGCACCTGGAAAAAATCTTGCACATTCTTTCTGTGTCCTTCATGATGTTATTCCAGTCCTAATCACACAGTGTCATCCACTGATCCTTCCCCTTCTTTAAATTATTCTCATCTCCCCACGCACATCACAAGATCCATTGCTAAACATGTATGTATAAAGCTTTTGGGCTGCCTAAATGCTCCATTAAACCACATCCCTAAATATATATGTTTGAATAAAATTCACATGTAAAAAATATTCAGTGGATATCCTTGCAAATAGTAATTGCTAATGATTTAACTTGATTGAGGCAAAGTGAACTTCTATGCTGCAAAAAAAGGACTTTATTTCCTGAATAACCTAATAGTTGTTCATTTAATGTTTTTATTTGGGGGAGGCTTATTAAAAGAGAAACTACTGTACAAAAAGCAAAAAATTTAAAAAATGAAAATAAAGAGGCTGAAATATATTACATTTTCTATATCCTGTCCCATGATTCTTGAATAAAATGTTAACATATTCCTTACTATTTCATATTGTTTCTCCATGGACATGAAGGTAGATATGTTACAATTTTTTGTTGATAAGATAGTTCACAAAATCCTGGAATGTTAGTTAGCCACAAAATGCTTTACAGATCACTTAGTCTAACTCCATCAGCTGAAGATACTGAGCCCTATGTAATTAATAATTATAACAGATTTAAATAATACTTATTATGTGCCAGTAGTTATTTAATTGATATTATAATGTCCTCATAACAGATAAAGACACTGGGACATGGAAAGTTAAATAACTTTTCAGAGATCATTGAACTCATCAGTGGTAGAGATGTGCTTCCGACTCAGGCCATGCAGCTCCAATGTTTCTGTTTTGGAGTTCTATTCTACATTGCTACTCTGTTGAACATTTTCCCATGGTCAAACAGCACTTTAGAAGGAGAAATAGAATAAAAATTCAGATCTTCTCTCTCTAGGTCTAGTGTGCACACCACTCTGCAATACTGTCTCTGTTTATTAGAATAATTCTATGTAAAAAAAAGAAAAGAAGAACATATTTTCTTAAAACAAAAGTCTATATAGAATTACACTTCTATTTGCATAATAAAGCATATTTATACTTATTGGATTAACCCCTAATAAAGTTGAGCATCATAGTACCTTATAAAGAATAGTCAATAATTATTAACTAAATTAAAATACTTTTTCTAATAATTTTTGGTCCTGTAGCTTAAAAACTATTTATTTTGCACACTTAAAGTTCAAAAAGAAAAGCACATACTTAAAATGCCAAATTTCTAGACTGAAATTGGAAGAATATATATTTATCCTTTGTGAATTGAGATATTTCAGCATCTTGCAGACAATATATTTAGAATACTTACTGAAAGTGCTACTATTTGTATTTATGGAAGAATATAAGTAAACATTTAAAAAAAATTTTTCCTATTAATTATTTGCACTATTGAAATCCTTTCCTTAAGTATTTCTGAAAGTTGTTTCCTTAGACCACTTAATTCTACAGAGTTCTTTGTGAAAAAAACATGTACTTAAGGTAAAAAACTAAGCAAATTGCAAATGTTTCCTTTTTTGGAGACTCAATGAGAACATTGCAAGGTTTTGCCAGGCCTCTAGTAAAGGGATTTATATAACTTAGCTTAACCCATGATTTACCAACTAAACTTGGCTAAATTTTTTCTTTACATAATGTTCCTAATTCACATGCTGTTGATAACACAGTTTCAAAAATATAGCATAGAATGTGAACAGTCGAGGCAGATCATGGAATAAGAGGTCAGCTGTATAAGAAGAGCAGTGTGGGAGACTAACTTAGTTCATCTTTCCATTCAATAAAGGAAGCCTCAGTGCACAGGATGTGACAGAAAGCCCCCGCTTCAGCATTGTGAGAGGCAGCCAGATTACCAGCACATGAAAGAGCACATCACATTACAGACTCCTTAGACTATCATTGGATGACATCCATCATTTGACCAAGTCCAAATTTACCCATTGGCATCATAATACTTAATTAAGGCCCTATTATCCCAATTCTTACTTATTACAAATATGAGATATCCTTTATTGATGAAACCATCCCAAATCCATCCAATCTCTCTCCTTCTTAGTGATCTACCACATATTTTGGTATTTGATTGTTCTTTTCCAAATTATTTCATTCTAATTATTTTCTATGTTAATAATTTTCCTCCAAAATTTACATACAATTCCCTTGCACATTTATAAAAAATGTTGGGACAGGCTTGAAGAAACATATGGCTACTTATCACTCCAGCACCAATATCAGATGCAAAGCAAGTATTTAACATATACTTTTCAAGTGAACCAAATAAGCATACTTAGAAGATAGACTAAATTATCATTTTAGTAAGGATAACGCCAATAATTTTTCTTGTGACAAAGGCAGCCAAAATTGCTGCATAATTCGACTAGTTTTGGAAGCATAGTTAAATTCTCCTGATCCTAATTGCCCCAAATTTTATGGCTTTCGAAAATAAAGGTTACTTGGACTAAACATTTCTAGAAGAGAAATTACATGAAACAATGATCTCCTACTTATTCCTTAGAGATGCATTTAATGCAGTGGTTTCATATAAGGAACAAAATCAAGACCCAAAACTGTCTGGGTTTGAATCTGCACCATGAGGACTTAGGTAAATTATTTAACTTCTTTGAGTTTCATGAAGTCTTCCCAGTTTGGATAGACCCTCAAGTATCAATGCTATTAAAAAAATATGGCAAGAAAGGAAAATTTATATTGTTTTTAATAAACATAACCATATGTCGGGCAATGTTCCAAGCACTTTACAAATGTCACCTCAGCTTATCATTATTGAAAACCTTACCTTTGTAGTATTAAAATCCACATTTTACAGGTAAGGACACTTGGGCACAGGTAAGGACAAGATAGGGTTTGGGCTCCAGCTTAGGCAGCCTTACAACCAGAGACCTTCTGCCTTACTGTAGCCAAAGAAATTTGAAAAACACTGGATTAAATAGTTAAATATGTTTCTCTATAACAAGAAGATGTAAAGCATAAAAAAAAACTATTATGATTTATTCTCTACAATACTTCATTGAAGAGTTCAGATTTGTTCTTAGAACTTATACAGCCAAGCAGCAACCAAGTGTAATAGGAAGAATTGATCTGAAACCCTTGCACTTGAAGGCTATACAAAGTATCTTGCTTCAGGGAAATAGGAATGAAAATTAACAAACAAACAAACAAAACCCCATAAGCTCCATAGGCTCCAAAACCTTAACAGAAAATAACATCTACAGTTAATGAAATTGTGGGTGTTAACATGAAAACAGACCTTGTGAAAGTATTAAAATTAACACCTAGAAATTTTATAGATGATTTTTATTATAAACAATAAAATACGTGTTATGCCTGAATTAAAAACTTTTCATATTGAAAGGGTCTCTAAGATGAATTGCTTTAATATTAATTATAAAGTGAAAAAGTTTAGAAACCTCACAATGGAGAAGATGTTAAGCTTTTAATACGCTTATGATATGCACTGGTGAATCCCCAAGAAATGATACGGTAATCAGCGTTTCTCAGTTTCACTGCAGAATTGAAGAAAATAATTATTCTTTTAAGAATTCTCTCAGTCTCTGGAGGAAAGAAAAAAAATAACAGCTTAAATCATATAGCTCTGGCTTCTGTAATACAGCTTCATTAACAGATTAGAAAAAAAAATACCTAAAAGTAATTTAATTTCAAAGATGGTAAATGCCAGGTTTAAGCAAATTATACTGAAAAAGAGGTTTTTTTGAGGTGAAGAATTAAGATTAAATTTTTTTAAAGTAACAATAAAAAAAGCATTGATGAATATAACTCTAAACATCAGTCTACTTGAACTTATTTAAGATTCCAGGGCACATTCTGCAATTCTGAGCACTGTTATCCACTCAGGATAATCATTTCCCTCCCACCTAAGGCCCTTTAGAATGTCAACTGAAAGAGATATTTCCACTTTCTCTTGTAAACCATTATAGTTATTATTCCTATTAGGCAATTGATCCATTAACTTTCAAAAGTGATGCATTTCAATACTGGATAAAATATTTGCTCTCATATAATCTCATTAGGAGATCCTTGGAGCCTTCAGAATGATATTATCTACATGAATACTGACTTAGTAATTGCAGGTGCTGCTAAGGCTTAGCTTGGAAAATAATAGACAATACACCATTATAATTACAAACATGTTCAAAATCCTTTAGAGTTTACAAAGTAGCTTCTCAAATTTAATCTTCAATCTTTGAGAAATAGCAGTATTAGTATCTTCATTTTGGAGATAAAAAAATTGAGTTCTATAAAAATAAAAGAAGTTGGTAAAAATAGGATTTTATTTTTATTGTAAATATCCTATGCTTAATATTGTTCCATGATTTGTGTAAAAAATAAATTAGAATTTAAAATACCCCTTTTTATTTTAAGGCAGGGTTATTTCTAAATATTTATTTAATACAAAAATGGGTATGAATTACCCATTAACACAAGAATGGGTATGAATCTTTTACATAGTTTATTTCTTTGTCAGTTTGTTTTTAAAGAAATAGACTAGGAGGAGTAGACAATTTTCAAACTTGCTATCTTGCAATGGGTTCCAGAACTTCTAACAGGGTTTGTAGCTTTTTTTGGAGTAAAATACTTGTTTCCTCCCTGGATCCATGCATCTGAATGCCTAATTCAAGGTAGGAAGAAGGGAAAAAAAGAGGAAAGAGGGAAGGATAAAAGAAAGTAAGGGAGAGAGGAAGAAAGGAAGAAAGGAAGGAAGGAAGGAAGGAAGGAAGGAAGGAAGGAAGGAAGGAAGGAAGGAAGGAAGGAAGGGAGAAAGGAAGGAAGGAAAACAAAGCAATGCAGAGACTTATCCTTGTCCTAAATTAGAAAATGGCATTAACTATGTGTGGAAACCAGAACCTGAAGCCATGTCTAGAGCATGTGCAGTACAGCAATGACTCAGAGAAATAATACAGCCCCTCGACATGCACAGTACAGTGTGGCAGGCAACATGTGCTTACCTGAAGGGTAATGCAACACTTTCAGAGCATGTGCAGTAGAGCTACATGAACCAGATGCCTATCAGTGCTGATCTAAACATGTGCCAATGAAACCTGATGCATATAACATGTGCCTATCAGGACTGAGGAAAGCAACATGTGTTTATACAAAATAAGGAAAACATGTTTATGAGAAATTGTGCAAAATCAATATGACTTTGCAACAAAAAAGGGCATAAAAGCAGAGGACTTCAGACTGTGGACCACTCAGCCAGAGAGTGAATCACTCCAAGATGTCCTGCATATTCCACCTCAGGAGAGAAAGAGCTCTGCTATGCTTCCTTCTGTCCTTCCGATGCTGCCTTGTAAGACATTCACCACCCAGCACGGTTGCCTCCTGGACCAGGGCCTGATCTGAACTCCTGGAACTCAGGTTCATTATCCATCAATTCTCTTGTGTGATCTTATTACTGATTGTTTCTGAGTATTATTGTTACTAGGTTAGTATGGATTTGGATTGAATCTGCATTAATACAAGCTGAGTAAATCTGTATTAACAAAAGCTTAGTGAATCTGCATTGAATAAAAGCTGAGTAAATAGCATAGTCACCTTTTTGGCCCCCTGTTATTTCTCAGTGTCAGTGTCACCTGTAGATTGGTGGTGGTACAGGCGGCTTGGCACTTTTGGTTCTTAAGGTCAAGATCAGACAACTGGAATGGTAATCGAAGGCGGGTTTATAGGAAAGACTGTATCGCTAACCATATGCCCACGACATGGTGGCCTCCTTTGTTACTTGTTTCTCCCAGCCTGCCCCCACCTCATTCCCCAAATTGCCATCATACACTATGTAATCCTCCCTCATTTGAATTTTGTTCCTGGCTATGTGAGTTTATTTTAACAGCACAGAGTTTAGAGAATTGGTTTTACTATGCAATTGTTGTGCTCATTCTCTTGGCATAGGTGATGTTTAGCACAAAAAAGAAAAAGTCATTTCTGTGCCAAAGATATTTGTAGCTATTAGTAAAATGAACTACACTTCAGGGAATTTATAGGAAAGGGCAGTTAATTAAGGGTTTGGAACTACACAATTCATAGTTCTTGAACAAGCTCTTGGCAAGGTGCTTGATTTTGTTGCCATGGTAGGCCATATGATATTTCCTCATTAGGTAAATATATTTTCCACAAGATGCTTGGTTAGTTTTTAATAGATAAAGACAGTGACAAACAGTGTCTTATATTTTCATTTCTTAAATCAATCACCCTGTGTCTCTTTATCATGAATGTCAATATAAAATAAAAATATCCAATGATGTCCAATATGACATTATATGAGCGAGTTGAACCCAAAAGAGAAGCTTGCCTGAGAACTATTAAATAACTGCCTTGTTTCATTTAAAATGCAGATTTCTTGGGATCACGTTGTTTCACATATAAAACATTATACTTTTTTTCTTATACTGAGGTTACTCTTTTGCCAAAACAATTGAGTGGTTCAGAGGTCAGACTCTGGCACTTAACCACCTGAATGTGCATCTTGGTTTCCCCACTTGAAAAAATATAAACCTTAGGCAAGTTCCTTAAGCTTTATCAGCTTCAGTTTCCTTATCTTTTAAACTGTAATAATAAGAGCAATGATTACTTTTTAATAAGGTGTGAAGAGACAAATGAGCAAATGCATGTAAAATGTCTTGGTGCCTAGTATATAATGATTAACAAATGTTAGCTTTTATTAAAATACATGCATCTAAGTTCAATACAAGATGATAAGCACTACAAAGGGGGATCTATGAAACAATACATATTAAGATCACATGATTATCAGTGAATCTTGGTTTCCCATTTCCTTCAAACACACCTTCTCACAGTGTAAATATTTTTCATCAAGAAAAGAAACAATGCTCGCCTAACTGGAAAATAATTTCTAAAACATAACAGTGATTTATTTCTCAGACCACAACATATAGACATTAGAAAGAAGAAGAAATATGTAGGGAAGTCTGACTCCTTTGTATCTCTCCAAATATATGTTGCTCAAAGAATCTACAAAGCATAAAGCAGTTATCATAAAATATAATATATCTGATTGAAAAGTAGAGAAATCTTTAGTAACATAAATATAGGGGCACTACAATAGTGTGGGGTGCCTGGTTCAGAAGAATTTTAAAGAAAACTATAAAGAAAATAAAACATTAAGTTAAGACCTACAGAAAGTATAGGGAAGAACTAGATTAAGAGAGTACGGTGTGGGGTGAAACTTATGGATAAGTTTTAGGCTGATACTTCAGACAGAAAACCAAATATATGAGCATTAGGGGTAAAGAGTACATGGAATCTCTGGAGAAGTTAATAAATTTCAATCTTGCTGGAGAAGAGTTATGGATGTGGGGCAATATGAGAGCTGAAGTAGGAAAAAAGAAATGTGCTGAACTGAACTACATATGTTTAAGAGTTTGGACACTGTCTTAAGGGCAATGATATAATTTTTATTTTATGAAAAAAGCATATCGAAGGCAAGAGAATAGACAGAAATGAATTATAAAGCAAAATTGGCAAGAACAGTTCAGCGGTGGAAGCCATACTCCAGAAAATAAATACTGATTTGATGATGAGTAATAGGTATATGATGGCAGGGATGGAAAAAATAGATTTGATTGTTGTTTGAAAGGATGAGAGGCTAGGAACTTGTGGTCATCTCATTGATCGTGTCTCTGTGATATCAGGAACAGAGAAGTTCCAAGGAATGAGGTTCTGGATGGGCCACGGGAGTGAGTGGCTGAATTGAAATGGGAGAGATAATCATTGCAGATGAAAATGTCAAGGAATTGAGGGGCAGGATATTGGTGACACAGAAGTCACTTAGGATAGTAGAAGGGGTTAGTGGGAAGAGGAATATCACTAGTCAGATGGTATTCTGTTTTTTAAAAGGAATGCAGAAAAGGTGATTAAAATGTCAGTGGTTGAAAATAAGAGAAAGGAATAATATTGTTTTATATCATGAGCCTCAAGGGCATGTGGAATTTTGCACATGCATAGAAGATGATGGTATGAATGAGAAAGTATGAAGTGAAGAGAGTATCTAATGTATCTTTCCAATTCTGGGGAAAGAAAGGATAATACAAGCCAGCTTCATATGCGTAGGTTTTAAATTATTTCTCATGAGCTAATAATATTCCCCAATACCATCCCAACTAATACAGATAGACTCATTCCTACAACTACCCTTACCCCCTTATTATGCAGGATTGGAGATGAAAGGAGTGAATGAACTAAATAGGAGTTTGTTGAAAATACAATGGGGCCCCAGATAGCCCAATGGGTAGGGAGGGCTAACCCCTCACCTTGTTGTTTTGTACATGGACATTGTATTTAACATTGACCTCAGTAAAACATTGTACAACCCAAGTACAGCCCCAAAATTTCATTTTGTTTATACCTTTGTATTTGCATCATTTCAGATCTCATTGCATTACCTCTTTAAAGTCTCCTTTTGACTCTAAGCAAATGATTTCCTCATTTCATGCAACAGTCTAGCATATATCTTTGTTGTATGGAGTTCAGGGTAGATTGTGAAGGTAACACTTCACATAGTTTTATGATTTTATTTTAAATTCAACTTTTAGAAATCAAAGCACTAGTGTTTTACTAACTAAAGTTCAATTAGCAAATTCAATTCAACTTATAATTCTAGAAAAGCAATTATATTTAAAGTGACTTTGAATACAACTTGGTCACATTTAGAAAGATGGTTAAATATTTTTTAAATGTATAAATAAACAATATTTTAGATTAATTTTAAGCACTTTGATTTTCTGTCAAAAAACCTTATCAAGTATTAGGCATTTTTTTTTTTAAATCTAAGATACTAACTTATAAATATACAATTCAAGCTTGTATAAATATTCATAATATACTGTACATAAACTTAGCAAGATTTCTACTTAAAAATTACCATTCTGAATCAATTACTCAATAACATTTTAAATTAGATTGACAAAACTGTCACTCGAATATGCCAAATTCTATTAAATTTCACATATACAAAAAAGAAATTATGTATAGGTTTCATTCCGAGATAAAAATACCTTGCTTTACTTCTTTTAGAAAAACAGGCATGTTTGTACTTTATTCTAAATCCCCCCAGAGTTTAAATATGCATACACACTAAAAATGCACACTTGGAAAAAGTGACATATGGTCAGAATTTTTGGCTGGTCATGATCTCTGAACTTCAGAAATCCAGTTCAATTCTCACCACTTGAAATTACGTCAGCTAGCCCAAAACTTTTCAGCATTTTCCTATCACTGTACTGAATGAATTTTTATTGCCAACCTTGATCAGACAGACAAGACTTCATTTAGAGTTGTTATATTAGTAATTATATAATACCATGAGGGATGTGATCCTATGGTCTTATAGCCCTGACTCCTTCCATATTACAAATATACAATCACCTGACCCTTCTCTCTACTCATAGAAGTATGTAGCTTCCACCATGGGTTAGAACTAAGATATATACAAATCTTTTAAAAAATACTAAAGATATTTGTATTTCATAAAATAATAAGATAAAATATCTCTCTGACCACTGCTAAAGATTGTTGAACTCAGTGAAATCCTGCATTTGTTCCATTCTTTATATTTTCAGAACTGCAAAACTCCTATGGACATTAGTATTTAACTCACCCATTCCCACAGTTAAATATATGGCCAGTAAGTTGATAACTCACAGATCTTTTCTTCAGTCCAGAACTCTTTTCTAAGATCTTTGCCCTACACTGAGCCACATAGTCAATATTTCCACTTGGATGCTTTCAATACCTCAAATAAAATTTATCCCAAACTGAACTCTTTACCCTTGCCTTAATATTGCCACTTCTAGGGTTCCCAGTTCAATAAGTGTCACTACTATTCACCACATTGCTCAAGACAGAAACCTAATAGTAATTCATAACACATTCTTCCTCCTCTCCTCATGAATAATCAATCTCTTTTCAATGCTATCCCCTAAGCATGTTTAAATCTCCAATGTTCTCTCTTACTATTTAAACTGATTTCTCAGCCTCAACTCTTGCTTCCTGCAAGTCACACCTCTCACAGTATCAAATGTTCTTCTGAAAAAATACATCTGATCACAAAAACCCTGGGCTAGATTACAAAAATCTTCCTCTGCAATTGAAATTTGGAATTTACCTTTTTATCCCTTAAATTTGGGTTGGTTATATGACTTGCTCTTGCCAATGGGCCATTAGCAAGCATACTAGTAGCAGAATCTTGAAAAAACACTTACACATTGGAGGTTGCTTCTCAGATCTTGTAATACTTCCACTTCCATGGGAGTAACTCAGTTTAGTCTGCTGGAAAGTGAGAGGACATTTGAAGTAGAGTCAAGCCATACCACTGCAAGCCTTCTATACCAACCAGCCTCCAGCCAATCTAGCATTTAACTGAAGATGCATAAGCAAGACCAGCAGAGACCAGGGAAAAAACTGCTCCACTGAGAGCAGCTCTAATAGCCAATTCACAAAGTTGTGAGTGAATTAATGATTGCTTTAAGCCACTAAGTTGTGCGATGGTTTGTTTCTCACAAAAAGCTTATTGGTGCAAGTTCCTTGATTGAAACTTATTAATTACTTCTCAATACCTTTTAAAATACATTGCATACTTGTAAAGGAAGAGATACAGATATTTTTTAAAAAGTACTCATATGGCTGAAAAATCCCCATATTTAGCAATAGGCATAAACTGAAAGATTCCAGAAGCTGAGCAAACATCAAACAAGAAAAAAATTCAAACAATTCTAAAACAAGAAATATAGTCAATTTTCTTAAAACTAAAGAAAAAAAAGTCCTGAAGACAGAAAAAAGAAATGACACATTGCCTATAGAAGGAAAACTTTAAAATTACAAAGGACTTCTTATCAGAAAACACAGATGTTGGAAGACAGTGGCCTAACATTTTTTTCAAATGCTGAAAGAGAATTGCCAACCTAAACAACTAGGTCTGTTGAGACTATCTGCCAGGAATAAAAGGAGAAATAAAAACATTCTCAGATGAAGATAAATTAAATATATATATATATATATATATATATATATATATATATTGGAGCCGTATTGGAGGAGCATGGAGAAGAAGATTCCGAACAGCGTAGGCACAAGGACGCAGCCCTGCTTTACTCCGCTGCTGACTGGGAAGGCCTCAGAGGTTGCGCCGTTGTAGGACAGCGTGCTGTGCATGTTGTCGTGAAAGGACATGACCACAGCAAGCAGATGTGGTGGACAGCCAATCTTCCGTAGCAAGCTGAAGAGTCCGCTTCGACTGACCAGATCAAACGCCTTCGTAAGGTCGATAAAGGCGAGGTAGAGTAGTTTATGCTGCTCGTGACACTTCTCCTGCAGCTGGCGTAGGGAGAAGATCATATCCACTGTTGATCGGCCAGCTCTGAAGCCACACTGGGACTCTGGGTAGACGCGGGAAGCAAGGGTCTGCAGGCGGGCAAGAGCGACCCGGGCGAATACTTTGCCAACGACGCTGAGGAGAGAGATGCCCCGGTAGTTGTTGCAGTCGCTGCGGTCTCCTTTGTTCTTGTACATGGTGATAATGTTGGCATCTCTCATATCCTGGGGGATGTAACCCTCCTTCCAGCAGCGACAGAGTAGATGGTGGAGCGGCTGTAGCAGGACTGGTTTCCCGCTCTTTAGGATTTCTGGAGGGATTCCGTCGCTTCCTGGTGCTTTCCCGCAAGCGAGGCGGTCGATGGCTTTGCCGAGCTCTGCCGCAGTAGGTGGGGTGTCTAGCTCCTCCATGACTGGTAGGTCTGGGATGGCGTTAAGAGCAGTGTCTGTTACGGTGTTCTTCGTTGCGTACAGCTCGAGGTAGTGCTCGGTCCACCGCCGCATTTGCTATTCCTGGTCAGTGATGACCTCACCTGTCTTGGACTTAAGGGGGGCGATCTTGGAGGGGATTGGGCCTGTTGCCTTCTTGATACCCTCATACATTCCTCGTGCGTTGCCTATATCGGCGGCTTCCTGAATGCTTCTGCACAGGTTTAGCCAATAGGTGTTGGCACAGTGGCGGGCGGTCTTCTGGACTTTGTTCCTGGCAGCCCGTAGAGCTTGAAGTGTACTGGGAGTGGGCATGACCTTGTAAGCCAGTAGGGCCTTCCTCTTAGCCTCGATCACGGGTTCCATTTCTTCCCAGTGAGCCTCGTACCAGTCAGCGTTCTTCCGCTCTTTCTTCCCGTAAGCAATAATGGCGGAGTTGTATATGGCGTCGCGGAGACGTGACCAATTGGATTCGATAATGTCATCTGCCGCCACTCCCTCGCCGAGTGCATCTTCCATCTTGTTGATGAATTGCTGGGTCTTAACTGGGTTGCTGGCACAACTGGTGTTGATGCGTGGGCGACCCTTCATCTTGGAGTGGTGCAACCTCTTCGGCATTATGCGCACCTTGCTTACCACGAGGGCATGGTCCGTGTCGCAGTCTGCACTGTGGTAGCTGTGGGTGAGGAGGGTGCTGCCAATATCCGTTCTTCTGGTGATGACGAGGTCAAGCTGGTGCCAATGGCGGGAGCGGGGGTGCCTCCATGACACCTGGTGGATCTCTTTGCACTTGAAGAATGTGTTTGTCACGCACAGGCCGTGGTGACACGAAAGCTCAAGCAGTCACTGACCATTCTCATTGATCTTTCCTCTCCCAAAGTTTCCAAGGCAGGTGGGCCAGGCCATGTGGTCAGCTCCTACTCTTGCGTTGAAGTCTCCAAGGAGATAGAGAGCGTTACTTCTGGGGATCTTGGATAACGCTTCGTCCAGTGCATGGTAGAACTGTTCTTTCTCTTCAGTGGTGGCGCAGAGGGTTGGGGCGTACGCGCTAAGAATGCTGACTGGGCCGAAAGTTGTTGACAATCGGAGGGTAAGTAATCTCTCTGTGCCTCCTGTGGGTGGCTCTATGGAGTTAACAAGCGTGTTCTTCACAGTGAACCCAACACCGTGCTGTCTTGGTTGGTCCGGAGACTTCCCTTGCCAGTAGAAGGTGTAGTTGGTTTCTCTGATAGTTCCGTTGTCGGCCAACCG
Source organism: Furipterus horrens (assembly GCF_987537825.1). Classification (NCBI taxonomy): domain Eukaryota; kingdom Metazoa; phylum Chordata; class Mammalia; order Chiroptera; family Furipteridae; genus Furipterus; species Furipterus horrens. The sequence goes on from NW_028327178.1 coordinate 33,721,025, forward strand.
GGTCTCCTGTAGAGCCGCAATGTCGATGTTTAGTCGTGCCAGTTCCCTATCGATGACAGCGGTTTTCCTGGCACCCTTGATCCACGGAAGGTCTGCAGTAAGTCCGGGACACATGGTCCTGATGTTCCAGCTAGCGAGGCGAAGAGCCGGAGGCTTCTTTCTTGTTGTTTGCTTGGAATTGCCTGGTGCGGGTGTTTTGTGGCCCACTTTTTGAGAGGCGCCTCTTTGATCCCCACGCACCCAGTGGGGCAGGCGAGCCATGGCGAGACAGTACCTAATTGGCTGGGGCTGCCCAGCTTGAGGCGGGCGGTAGCTGTCCAGTGAGGTGCGATGACCTCTCGCACCGTCAGAGGAGACCCCTGGCGCTCGTTTCCTTCACCAATCGGATGAGCTTATAACCGGTATCTGTCTCCTCCCGTGTTGAGTCGACATCTTGCGATGACGCTGGAGTGTCCTCTCCAGTGAAACTGAAGCTACAGAGCCTGGGCAGGGTGATATGGAGGGTCTGCTGTTGCCCATGCAGCAGACCCCCCCTCTCTTCGCAGCTGAAGGGTCCAAGGGAAAGACAAAGTCAATACAGCTTGGCTTCAGGTGCGCCGCAGGAGTTGCCGGTGTTGACTACAATGTCAAACCGCCTTAGGGACTCCAGCTCCGGATTTTCTGTCGGGGTTTACTCCCTTAGCCTTTCCCCTGAAGAGGTATGCCGCAAGGCAGTGGAGGTTTTTTGGAGTCAGAGTTTTCCTTCTCTGATTTTAGAGATGTCCTTCCTCTTTCCTCCTTTACAGGAGGAAAGGCTCCTCCAATACGCCTTTAAGGACTGCAGCGAGGGTGTCTTCATTCACACCAGATCCGATGGCAAGCTCTACAACCTGGCCCGTCTACGAGCCAAGAACAAAGACAAAGAGGTGCTCATCCGTGAGATGCTCTTCGCCGATGACGCAGCTTTGACATCACACTCCGAAGAGGGACTCCAGCAGCTAGTCACTTGCCTTTCCCACGCATGCAAGGAGTTTGGACTAGCCATCAGCCTGACGAAGACGAATGTTATGGCTCAAGGCACGGGGACTCCCCCATGCATCACCATCGACGGGTACACCCTGGAGGTTGTCAACGACTTCACTTACCTCGGGTCCACCATCTCGAGCTCTCTGTCAGTCGACTGGGAGGTCAACCGGAGAATCGCCAGGGCAGCCACAGTTATGGCCAGACTGAACCGGCAAGCGTGGAACAATTCCAGCCTCACTGAGAAAACCAGACTGCGCATCTACCAAGCCTGCGTACTCAGCACTCTCCTCTATGGCAGCGAGACGTGGACCACCTACGCAAGGCACGAAAGGAAACTCAACAGCTTCCACATGAGGTGCCTGCGACGCGTCCTGCATGTCGCCTGGCAGGATAAGGTCCCCAACACCGAGGTGCTGAAGCGAGCCAATATGAGCAGTTTGCATGCAGTTCTTAGCGAGAGACGCCTCAGGTGGCTCGGCCATGTCAAAAGAATGGATGCAGGCCGTATCCCCAAAGACCTCCTCTACGGCAAGCTAGCAGAAGGCAAGAGGATGACAGGGCGCCCAAAACTGCGGTTCAAAGACATCTGCAAAAAGGACATGACACAATGCTCCATCAATCTCAACACATGGGAAGTTCAAGCAGACGACCGCCTAGCCTGGAGGCTCGCTGTCAGGCAAGGTACGTCACGTGCAGAGGCTGCGCGCAACGAGGAGGCGGTCCAGAAAAGATCGAGGCGGAAGCAGCGTCAACAGCAGCAACAACGGCCATCTGCCTTCACCTGTAACAAGTGTGGCAGGGATTGTCACTCCCGAGTTGGACTGCACAGCCATTCTCGGCGGTGCAGATAGACTCTCAAGAAGCTACACCATCGTCTCTCGAGACGGACGGCTGCCGCCGCCGACGATATATATATATATATATTACTAGCAGACCTATCCTGAAATCACAAATAAAGAGTGTTCTCTAAACAGAAAGAAAATAATAAGTGATGAAATTTTGGAAAATCAAGGGCAAAAAAGAAAATCCCATAACATGGTAAGCAAACATATGTGAAAATACACAAACTCTTTTTGCCTGAGTCTTCTGAATTATCTTTGAAGGGTGATACAAAAATTAAAATGCTTTTTAAATATGATTCTAAAAGTACATGGACAAAACATTTAATTATATTATAAATGTGGGAAGGTAGAGAAAGATGATTTTTCTGTATTTCATCTGAACTTTTAAAATCACAACACCACTGGAATATGGTAAGTTATGTAGATATAATGTAATACCCAGAGCAGCCACCGAGAAAGCTATACAAAGGGATATAATCAAAAATACTTTAAATAAATCAAAATAGTGTTCTAAAATATGTTCATGTAATCAACAGGAAACAGAATTAAAGCAGAGAAAAAAAATCCAGAGAGAAAACTATTAAAATAGCAGATTTAAGCCCCAAGATATAGATTATTACATGAAATGTAAATATCTACATGAAATTAATTACATTATCCTCATTAACTAAAATACACAGATTGGCAGAATAGATTAAAAATTATGCTCCAGTTATATGCTATCTTTAAGCAACTCATTTTAAATTTAATGATGCAGTTTGATTCCCAGTCAAGGCACATGCATAGGTTGCTGGCCAGGTCCCCAGTTGGAGGCTCACGAGAGGAAACCACACATTGATGTTTCTCTCCCTCTCTTTCTCCCTCCCTTACCCTTTCTCTAAAAATAAATAGATAACATATTTAAAAATAAATATAATGATACATGCAGTCTGGGAAAAAAAGGAGAGGAAAAAATATATCCTTCAAACATGAATGAAATAAAAGCAAAATAAGCTATATAAATATTAGATAAATTAGACTTCAGAGCAAAGAAAATTACCTGAGGCAGAAAGGGACATTATATAATGATAGAAGTGCCAGCCCACCAAGATGTCATAACGATCTTAAAGGTATGCACCAATAAACAGAGAAGCAAAATATGTGAAGCAAATATGATAGAACTGAAAGAAGACTTCAACATACCTTTCTAAACAAGTGATAGAACTTGTTTAGCAATAGAACTTGCTAATGTAAAATTAACAAGGCTACAGAAGGAACTCAACAAAATACTATCAACTAACAGGATATAATTGACATTTATAGACCACTCCTCTTTACATCAGAATATACATATTTTTTAGATCTCTAGAAACATATAACAAAATAGCCCACATACCAGGCCAGCAAACAAACCTCACCAAATTTACAAAATTTGAAATCATACAAAGTGTGTTCTCTGACCAAAATGGAATCAAACTAAAAATCAATATTATTGCACTAATAAAAAAAAAAAAAAAAACAGAAAAATCTTCAAACACTTGGAGACTAAACAAAATCCATAATCAAACAAAAGCTCTCAAAGGAAACAAACAAATATATTTAACTGAATAAAAATGAAAACACAATGTATCAAAATTTGTAGGATTTAGTATTAGCTACTTTAGCAGTGATGGGAGAGAAATTTATAGTAATAAATTCATATGTTAGAAAAGAAGAAAACTACCAAACTAATAATCTAAATTCCCATTTCAAACAGTTGAAAAAAGAAAAGGAGCAAAGTAAACTCAAAGCATGCAGAGGAAGAAAATAATACTGACAACAGCAGATATTAATAAAATTGAAGAATGGTAGGAAAAACCAATGAGACAAAACCTGTTTATTTGAAAATGTCATTAAAATTGACAAACCTCTAGAAGATTGACAAAGAATAGAAGAGAGAAGACACACATCACCAATATCAGGAATAAAATAGGAGAGATACATGTACAAATTCTGGAGACATCAAAAAGGTAATAAGGTAATACTGTAAACAACTCTACATACATAAATTGGAAAACATAGATGAAATAGACCAATTCTTTTAAAAACACAAAAGTCGTCAAGTATAAAATAGTTTATTTAAGTGTTTCCAAAATTATAAAGAACATTTTATTCATAATTAAAAACTTTAAAAAAATATCTGGGTCATTATGGTTTCAGTGAAGAACTCTACAATATTTTTAGAGAAGAATTAACACCATTTTTATACAATCTCTTTCATAAGATGAAAGAGGAGGAAAAACTTCTCAATTTATTGTATAAAGCTATTATTTCTCTGATACCACAACTAGTAAAAGACAATACAAAATAAAAAGAAGGAACTACAGACCAATATCCTTATGAATATAGAGGCAAAATCTATTGTCAATAATATTAGCATATACAATTCAGCAATATATTAAAAGAGTTATATACACCATGAGCAAGTAGAATTTATGCCAGAAATCTAAGCTGCTTTCAATAGTCAAAAATTACTCATTGTAATATGTAATTCTACATATTATTAACAGGCTAAAGAAGGAACATTACATCATATCTATTAGTGCAGAAAAAGCATTTGACAAACTCCAAAGAATAAAGGAAATATTTTCTACTGAATAAAGGGCATCTACACAATATCTACAGATAAAAATATATTTAAAGCAGCATCGCCTTGAACAGTGAGGCCCAGGGGGGCGGGAGGACGGATCCCGGTCTCCTAGCTGAATAACTGTGTGAATTCATCTTGGACCCCCGCCCCCACAGAAAGCACCACAGGGCTGCGAAATAGGTCACGGACGGGCAGGCGCCGGCGGTCGCTGATTTGTGACGCGTACGCAGGCACTGCCCCCTGCCCCCGACAGCCGGCCCAGGAAAACAAAACGCATCTGTCAAAATGTGGCAGACAAATATAGAGATCCCGGTGACACAACTCACCAGACAGCAGATAGAGAACCTGACAGATGAACAGATAAGAAACCTGTCAGAGGCTCAGTTCTGGGCCATTGTTATCAGGTGGCTTACAGAATTCACAAAAGAGCAGGAAAAAGATATGAAAGAAGCGAAAAACTTTCATAACGAAAGGAACAAAACCACATACGAGACAGATGGTGAGGAATCCAGAGTCCATTTCAACAAACTGGAATATGGAGAAGGAACAAGCAGTCAACCAATGCAGCGAGAGGAAATGGCAAGCAACAATGAGAGGATCAGAAACCTCTGGGACAGCTATAAAAGGCCCAACATAAGAATCATTGGTTTGCCAGAGAGTGAGGAAGATGAACTAGAACTTGAAAAATTGAGTGAAAATATAATAAAGGAGAACTTCCCAGACTTGGGGAAGGGAATAGACTTGCAGGTCCAGGAAGCAAGGAGAGTTCCCAAGAGACTGGACCCAGGGAGAACCACTCCAAGACACATTATAATCAAAATGTCAAAAATTAAAGATAAAGAGAGAATCTTAAAAGCAGCAAGAGAGAAGAAAAGAATTATGTACAAAGGGGTCCCAATTAGACTATCAGCTGACTTCTCAAGGGAAACCCTACAGACAAGAAGGGACTGGCAAGAAATATTCAAAGTAATGAAAATCCAAAACCTACAACCACGAATACTCTATCCAGTGAAATTGTCATTCAGAATAGAAGGACAGAGAAAGTGTTTCCAGGACAAAATAAAACTGAAAGAGTTCATTAGATCCAAACCACTGTTATATGAGAAGTTAAAGGGACTGGTTTAAAAAACAGAAGCTAGGGAGATGAAACAAAGGCAAATGAAACAGGCAACAAGAGTGGAAAAGGAACTGTGGGTAAGGGAAACATAGTGGGGGGAGGTCAACAGGGAGGGGGAGTGGGGAGAGGGAGGGAGATAATATAGGAATTGGGGATCATGGTAGGAGGGAATGGAATAGACGGAGAGAGGTTGGGAGGAACTGTAAGCACAACTAATGGACATAATCTAAAAGGGGGGGACAACTGGAGGGAGGGGGCCACCGGGTGGAGGGGAGCAGAGGGAAGGGAAAGTGGCACAAATGTAATATTTTAATCAATAAAACACATTAAATCTGAAAAAAAATATATATATATTTAAAGATGAAAGAAGGCCGATGCTTTTCCTTTAAGATAAGGTGCTGGAATTTTTAGCTAGTGTAGTAAGGCAGGGAAGACATTGCTATCTATAAGCAATGAACACATGAATTACTATACCATTTAAAGTAGAAAAACTACTATACCATTTAAAATAATTAAAATGGAAAAACTACTGTATACCATTTAAAATCATTAAAATATATATATATAAAGTTATACAACTTTTAGAAAAAAACAATGAAAACATTTTATTACCTAGAACTAGGCAGAGTGTTCTTAGATTTGACACTAAAAGCACAATCCATAAAAGGGAAAAGTGATCTTAGACCTCTTTTTCTTTTTTCCTTTGTTAAAATCCTTTAAAAGAATGAAAATCCAAGATATGGACTGGGAGAAAACAAAATTCAAATACATGTTTCTATATAGAATATAAAAAAACTCTTAAAACATACATTTAAATAAACATTCTAATTAGAGTATAGACAAAAGATATGAACAGATATTACATATATATAAAGAATATTGAGATAGTAAATAAGCACATGAAAAGGTGTTCAATATCATTAGCCATTTGGAAGATGCTAATTACAATCATAATGAGTTCTCTCTCTCTCTCTACATATCTATCAAAATGTATAGAATAAAAAATAGTGACAATACTAAATGCTGGTGAAGATCTGGAGAAACAGGGTCACTCACACAGTCTGGAAAGTGATTTGGCAGTCTTACAAAAATAAACTGGTACATCGATTCCAAAGAACAGTATTTGGCCCTAAAGAAAAAAAAGAAGTAAACTATGGACATATGAAAAACTCCACATGGATCTGCAGAAAATTACACATAGTATGAAAAGCCAGTCACCAAAGTTACATGCTTTATGATTCATTTATATAACATTTTTAAAATGTCAACATTTAGAAATGGAGACCAGATTAGTGGTTGCCAGAAATTAATGAGGGGGTCAGGTAGGAAGGAAGTAGATGGGGTTAAAGAAGGCAATATAAATAATCTTTCTGGTGGAAATTCTCCAACTCTTCATGGTATTTAAGTCCATATCCTGAAGGTGAAATGTCCTATAGTTCCTCAAGATGTTAACATTGTTGATATCAGGGAAAAGGATACCTGGAACCTCTGTGTTATATCCTACAGCTGCATGTGAATCTATAATTACCTCAAAACAAAATGCATCATTATAAAAGTCTTTCGGAAAGCCTAACTCCATGATATAGCCTTGCATGTTACAATGAATTTCAACTTCTAGCATTTTACACACTAAAATTTTGTGATTTATTTGTATAATTATGGTCTTCCACAGTTGATAGTAAGCTCCTTGAGGGTAGCAACTATTTCTACTCTGTTGCCCGATGCACTTTCAGTGTTATGCCTAATGCATAGAAGAGCCTCAATAAATACTTATTATCTGGCTCTCGCTTGCTATTTAATCAAATTGTGAAGTCATTATATCATTGCCTACTTCTCTGCTAAACAGCATTCTTTTGTCTATAGATAATTGTCAGGCTTTTAGAATAATCCAGAGCAATAAAAATCTTTCTCTTCTAGCTGCCCAATAGATAACCCTGTTTTCACAAGTTTCATCTACTCGTTATGCCCCTAGATGCAGTTTTGATCTTAGTGCCCTTTGCACAAGTTTTTTTTTTCCCCTTTTCTGAAATGATAATAAACCCCCAGTCTGTTTATGCAAATCCCCCAATCCTTTAAGGCTCAGAACAAATCCCACCTCATCTGCAAGACCAGCTTCCATTGATCTCTTCCTCTGAGAATTCTGCTACATTATAATGTAACATAAGTGGTTTCTTTCCCAGCTTTTTCTGGTTTATCAGTTGTGTCTTTCTTCATGATGCCTATGTGGAGAATATGTGAATAACTATAGAAAATGTTCTGATCTGAGGATAATGATACATTATATCAAACAGTTAAATATAAAGGAAGTCTTATTCCTAGTTCAGGGCTTTCCCAGTCTACACATTCAAGTAAGGAAGAGCTATGTTTTCAACCTTTACTAGAAGACACTAAGGAGAGAGTAAAGGTAATACTTAGGTAAGGATGGGAGAGATTTGGAGAACAACCTCTGTAAAGCCTAAGGCTCAGTTAATTTTGTCTTTTATTTCTCTTTTGTGCAGGAGTATGGGTAGAAGAATGTTTAATATGTCACTCTATAAGGACTTGTTACATCAAAAGAATCTCTCTGGTACTTTGGAATAGTTTCTGACAAAAGGACCTGGTCACAGTTTATAATCTGGAATTTGATATATGCATGCCATAGGAAATTTCAATTATGCCAAAGCTTGGAAAAGTAATATATAGAGCGCTCACAGGGTAGCTTTCTGTATTAGTTATCTATTGCTGTTTAACAAATTAGTCCAAAACTTGACACTTAAAAAACAAACATTTATTGTCATAGCGTTGTAGTTCAAATGCCCAGGCAATACCTAGCTAGGTATCCCTGTCTCAAGGTCTCTCATGGGGTCATAGTATTCAAGCTGTCATCAAGGAATATGGTTTCTACTGAACACTTGTCATCTCTGCTGAGGTTGGTTCACATCCAAGCTTGTTCATGGGGACTCTGTTCACAGTAGATTATTGGAATGAGAGAAATGCCTGCAGGTCCTGCACTCTTCGCTAGCTGTTGGCTTGATTCCTCCCTCAGTTCCTAGCTACATAGATACCCAGTATGGCACCTGACTTCCCCTAGAGTAAGCAGTCCAAAAAAAAAAAGCGGGCGGAGGGTGGAGGATGGATGAAGGGAGTGAGAGGGCAGGAAAAGAGAGGAAATCCCCCACCCACACCACCACTGGGGAACATCTTAGAAAATGCCTATCGCACGTGGTCATCTGATAAGCTCCCAGATTTCTGATAAGCTCCCAGAAGATGATGTGAAACAGCTGATGATTGAACCAGCTTGCTGCTCATGAAAAGATAGCTCAAGAAGGCAGAAAATTCATGATATATTCATTGAAGTATCCCTGTGTTAGAGGGCAACAGAAGTTGCCCAGCTGAATGATCAAAACTATCAAATGTAATACAAGATAGTTTGCATTGTTGGCTACCAGCACCAGAGCAATACAGGGTAACATAAAAACAGAAGTCAGAAGCCACAGGAAATGATAATGAATAACCATACAGCGTCACATTACCTCAACCACAGAAGCAGATGCCCCCTCCTTACTGTTCTTTTTTGTTTTTAAGAAGCAAACATGGGAGCAAACTGAGAAAGAAAACTTTGATTGGGGACAATGATCTAGAGAATGATACTTAAATCTGATTGATTATTTCTTGAGAGAATCTAATATTTTATTAGCCGAGGCACAATAAAATTTTCCAGGTTGGTCTAAAAAAAGGTTTCCCTATGTTGAGCAGGAAAAAAAGTTATATAAAATAAAGTAAGTTTTTGATGTTTCAAATTAGCTGGAGTGACTATTCAGTCTAGTACATGATTCTGGCAATTACTTGCACTGCATTATGGCTTAGCTGAATGACATCTTTATATATTTTATCCCTAGGAAGCTTATGGATATTAGGCATGCAAAATAATCTTTTGTCCACTTTCTTCTCTCTATGTTGTGATATATACATATGTATTATAGTCTAGTAAAGGTTATGGTCAGAATAGGGTAAAAGTGTATTTGTTTAAAAACTAATATAAATTATTTGACACAGTCCTCAATTCTTTCTACTTGTAGTGGGTTCATCTCTTTATAGCATAAAGGGCAATGGGAATTAATTCAGGCAAAGAGTTGCCACATTTACTGGCAACTCAGGTCAACTCATAAATACTACTAGAGGATTATGTTCTACTGTTTTTAGTCTAGAAATTATTTTTTTGCTTATCTGTTGCTGTGAAACAAATTACTCCCAAACTTAGAAGCTTAAAACAATAATTATTATTCTAAGTATTTAGTTGATATATATTTATCAATGTACACACAGTGTCTATGGGTCAAAAATCAAGATGATTGTCCCTGACTCAAGGTTTCTGGCTCATATGGAGGTTCCTTCCAATTTCACTCATGTATTTGTCAGTATGTCTCAGTTCCTCACTACAGAGCTAGCTCATAATACGGAGCTGGATGTTTTTTCAAGTTAATTGACCCAAAAAGAAATCTAGAGAGCATGCCCAGAGTGCAGCCATAGCATTTTTATTATCAAATCTTAGAAGCAGAACCTATTCCACAAATTCTGCCATATTCTATTCATTAGTAGCAAATTAATAATTTCATTCCATATCTAAAAGGAGGAAATTATACAAGATCATGTATATCAGGAGGCAAGGATGATTGGGGACCATCTTAGAATCTGCGTACCACAAATTTCTTCGAGGAAGTGATGGCCACAGTGCAACAAGTTTGAAAAATTAAATTGATAAATAGTTGGTTTTACTCTGGCCACAACACAGCAAAGAGAAGAAACCACCTAATACCATAACTAAGTCACTCTTAGCTATGTCCTATGTGATTGCATACTTACTCTTCAACTGAAAACTTAATCAACCATAAAAAAATGAAATACTGCTATTTGCAACAATATAAATGGACCTGGAGAATATCATGCTAATCAAAATAAGTCAGACAAAAAAAGTCAAGAACGATACTATTTCATTCATATGTGGGATATAAAACTGAAAGCAACAAATGAACAAGAAATAAAAGGGGATCAAAGGTATGGCGACAGAATATTTGACTTTGGGTGATGGGCACACAGTGCAATAGACAAATGATGGTACACTTGAAGCCTATATCATTTTATTAACAAATATCACCCAATAAATTTAATTAAAAAAGAAAAAAATCCCTCTGTCTTCCCCTCTAAGGATGATTTTCTAGTATCATATATTGTGTCACTGCTATATATGTTCACTTTTGCCTGTGGTTTTTCTCATTATAATTTCATTAATAAAAATAAGAGTGACAGACATACAATTCTCATATGTACCACATGCCATTCTAAGCACTTTATATTTTCAACTGTTCTTCATTGAAGCCTCCTGAGAGAGGTGATATGTATTTTTTATACACATTTTACAAAGGAGAAAAGAGAGGCACCGAGAGATGAAGGATCTGGTTCAAAATAATAGAATTAATAAGAATGGGAGCTTGTTTTGCGACCCAGAAGACTCCTCTAAATCACTTCATTCTTCTGCCAAGAGAGAAGGTGATTTGGCATTGGGAGAGGAAACTGTTGTTCACCTCAGCCAGGCTCTTCATTCTCGGTGGTTAAATGTAAACAGTGTTCTTGGCTCACCTCCCCTTTGGCCACAAAAACGAAATCACTCAACAACCTTCTCTTCATTTCCCCTATAGCTCAACCCTTCTCCCCAGGATGACCATCTGGTATTTCGTCTGGCATCCTCTCCTTTTCTTCCATGACGGCATCCCCATTTCTCTGCTATCATTCTGTGTGGTTTGGTGGGATTAGTTGCTTCCCACCTTCAGGGACAAGTGTGTTCACATTATTCAGGACAGCCAGCCTGATATGCCACACTCCTGGACACAGTGATGTATTCAAAGGTGAGATGGGGCACAAGACACCTGACCCCACTTCAAGAATTTGTGGCAACTATTGAGGAAAAAATATTTTTCCACCTTGGAAGGAGGTGTAAAGAAGAGCCTAGAGTTGCTACCTCTTTGTTTAAAGAGAGGCTGCCTGAGAATGAAGCCAAAAGAAGAGAAAAGCATAACTGAGTTATAAACAGAGTGAAATTCAGCATCCTATAGTATTTGAGCAACAAGTCAGGGCTTAATGGGAAGCCTCCCCACTAAAGTTAATGAGTTTCCTTTTATGCTTAAGCTTTTTAAAATTCACTTCTTTTTTTAATTGAATTTATTGGGATGACATTGGTTCACAAAACCATGCAGGTTTCGAGTGTAAAACTCAGCAAAACATAATCTGCATCATGCACCCATCACCCCAAGCAAAGTCTCTTTCCATTCCCATTTCCCGCACACCCACTTTGCCCACCTCCACCTACTCCCCACCCTTATTAATTTCCATACCTGATAGTCACAAATTCCTAGCTAATAAATTTACTGGAAAATATATGTTTTCCTAAATCAAGTAATTAGTTAGATTTCATTTTGATGAATGCAACATACAATTTCCAAGTATTCATTGTCACCCCATTGTGGCCTCTCTAAATATAGTATACTAATTATTTAATATGACAAACTTCTTTCTTGCAAACAACATATATGTTTCTCTTTAATACTTCTACTGGTCTCCCTCCATCTGTTATATGTACTTTTAAAAATTTCTCCTGTCCTTTTACAAAGCCAATCTCTGCATTTTTTGAAAATCTTCTCTTTTGATCACTACCCTCACAAAAGAAATAAATGCATAATGTAACCAAATCAGGTTGATTTCTTTATTCTTATCCTAAAGCATGAAGTCCATACAGACTGACAGTAACTTTGAGTAAGTTCTTAAAGAAATATATTAACTCCACTTACTGTAACTGATTACTTCTATGTCTCAGATAGTATGGAAGCAATTGGAGAAAATATTCCCACACAGCAGACATTCTCAAGCTTAGCATTCAGGCTCAGTGATTGAGTACTGTGAGATCTTGATTCAATTGTTCCTGTTACCACATCTGGTGATGAAAGTCCCTCTGTGCATGTTATGTTCCTGCTCCAACCAGCCAAGTTCTTGCCTACAGGCAAGAATTAACTTCCAGGAGAATCATGTTTCTGGGTGTCTAGTGAGCGATGTGAAAGTCATGAGGCTTTAAGCTGAGCACAGGAGCAAAACCAAGAGTCAATATCCAGAATTCATTATCCTGCTTCATTGTTTATGGTGCAACAGATCCTGTCTTCCTTGGGTAGCACCACATACTCTAACCCCAACTATGTGCACAAAGAAACTGAATATTTCCTTTTTTAACTTTGTTTTTAATGTTTTGTGTATTCATATTTTATGATCTAAAACATTTCTTTAACTTGTTTGCACGTATTACCAAACTACACTTTAGAAGAGAAGGTATTTTGTTTTCATTTTATCATTAACTAAATATTTTTACCTCAATACATACTCAGTTGATCATTTTTATTTTCAAATAAACAGTAAGAGCATTTCTAGTGGTGGAGCTAACATGGCTAAAAAATATATTCTTACTCTGTGTATGAAGTATTTGTTCTTATATTGGAAAAGTTAATAAGAAAGTACAGTTTATATAATCAATACTCACAGACATACTGAAATATAATATAGCAAGGAAACTGGTGTGCACACTGGTGCATTGCTATCACACTGGCCAGCATGTGAGTTAGTTCTCATGAATTCACACTAACATCTGTTTCATACCTTCCTTTGCATATTTCTTTAACAAAGATATGCTAAAAATCCACCAACTGCTTCTTAAAAGGATAAACAGAATGTAGCTGATGAATATTAAAAAATAATTTTAGGGAATTCAAAATTCACTGCTTGGGATTTAAAGAAGTATTTCCTATTTCTCAAGTTATATTCAATAATCAAAGATATTATTTTCCTTTTATTTTTATATGAATCATTCTTTTCTTTTTTGTCTTTGTGATAATATATTTAAACTTTAGTATAAAATAAATACTTTGATTTCTTGGACAAATAATCCCAGATCTAGATTTGATTCTAGCCTACCATGAATTAGCTGTATGTGATGTCAAATTTCTGAAAACTGTTTAAGCCCCAGTTCATTCAACTATAAATGGCTGCAATAATCTTTATAGCTGGTTAAATGTTGGACATAAATATAGTGAGTAGCAGGTGCCCAGTAAATGGTAGCTACTAGAGTTCCTGGTCTTTTAAAATGATTAGTTAGGTTATCAAATAATATCAACTAATTAAGTAATTTTTTCACAATTTAAGAATTTTATGTATGTAATAGGATTTCAAAATTTATTTATGCTACTGCTCTGATATGCAGAGGACATATAACTACTTTGTTTTGTTTATAAGTAATGCTAAGCTATATTTTGACATGCCTGAATTGATCCAGACACTGGGCGAAGTATTCTTGGGTGGGCTTCACTCTTGAACATTTGTTCTTTTGTGAAACTCATGGCCTTTTTTTTTGTATTTCACAACTCTTCTAACATTTTTTCTTTCAGGTCTGCCTTATCTTTCTCAGGCTGCTTTGCTGATTTTTCTTTATCCATTCAACCATTAAATGCTGGTTCTTCAAGCCTTGGTTCTCGGCTTATTTTTTTCTCACACTACACTTTCTTCCAATTGCATGTACTCACTTAGCTTTGATTATCATCTGTTTACTAACAATTCCCAATTAATTTCTTCCAACCCATTTCTCTTGTCTTGACCCCAGACCCTTATGTTTCTACTCAGAATTTAAACTGGATATTTTTAAACAGCACAAATGCAGTACGTGCAATAACATAACACATGATCCACTCTCAAAACTCCTCTTGCTCCTCCTGCTTTCCCAGTTCGGTAAATTGCTCCAGCATGCATTTAATAGTTCTTGCCAGAAAACTAGGAGTCATTCTTGACCTGTTCTTCTCTTTCAACACCTACATCCAATCAAATGCCAAGTTCACGTCTCTAATTCCACTGCTGTTCTAATTGTGAACTTTATTATATTCTCTCACGTAGATTATTACAAGATTTACTATTTTCCCCAAGTATTTTAAAGAAAACTTTTCTGCTGAATTTTGCAATATAAAAGATGTGTGTTCTTGGGGAAGAGAGTAGGAGAAAAATTAAAACAAACTATCCTGTTATTTTTTTCAAAATAAATATGAGCACAATAGAGAAATGGTGCTTCAATTTTCTGTCACATGTGGAGCCAAGGTTTCTGCATCACACTGTAGCCTGTGGGCAAAGGAACTGAAGCTTCTCCCACCATCCTTCTGGTCGGAAGTTATCAGAGCATGTGTCATTATAAACCATAACTGCAATTCATCTTTCATCTTCATCCGTTTATAATGTAGGAAATTCTTGGCAGGTTTTGGCAATAGGGTTATCTATCAAAGTTAAATTTTATGGCACTAAGGCTTTTGATTTGTTATGAATTTCAGGAAAGAACTGGGAGAGGCTGAATTATGAACTACTGGACATATGCAATCCTAATCCAAAAATGTACGTCCCCAGTTTTAGCAACACACTTTTTTCACAGTCCTTTCAATTGCAAGAAAAAAAAATCTGTCTCTAACAGCAAATGATGAATTGACTGATTGTTCTCTGTGCAGAACTGACTCAAATTTAATTGACTAATTTGGTGGCTAAAGTCTATTTATTTAATAATAATATTATTGTATAATACCTAAGTAGCATTTCTTATATGCTAGTCACCCTTCTAAGCTCTGTTGTTGCACACTCACTTATTTAATACTCACACAAACCCTATGAGGTAAGTACTCTTTTTATACTCATTTTATAGAATAGAAAGTTGAGGCACCAAACAGCTTAGTGACTTTACCCACAATTAGTATGTAGTGGAACTGGAAATGAGAATAGGCTACCTGGCCTAAGAGCTCAGGCTCTTCAATACATAATGCTGAACTGCAACATTGGTCCATTTGATATATTTTCCACAGGCATTTGTATGTGACTTTTGTTAATATTTAGGACTAAATACTACCTCCTAAAACATAAGTCTTTCTGGTAAAAAAAAAAAAAAAAAAAAAAAAAGACTTGATCCCTGGCTAGTGTGATTCAATGGATTGAGTGCCTGCCTGCAAACCAAGATGTCACTGCTTCAGTTCCCCATCAGGGCACATGCATGTGTGGACTGGGTCCCCAGTTGGGGGCAAGTGAGAGGCAACCACACATTGATGTTTCTCTTTCCCTCTATCTCCTTCCCTTTCCCTCTCTCTAAAATCAATCAATAAATAAAGTCTTTAATAAATAGACTTGATTTGTAGGTAATAAGTTACAGAGTTTATGTAACATTTCTTTGCAGAGTTATCACAGTTACTCAGCACAATTTTCCCAACGTGACTTAGAGAAAGAATGTAAAATATATATCTGTATATTTACAACTATATATATCTATCTGTCTATATTTTTTTACTTTAAGGCAGATAAATAAAATTTACTTCAAGTTACTCTGTTTAAAGATTTTTTATCTTTAGTAGGCTTGGAAAGTAGGGATTATTAAATCAATGACCAGATTTGATGAATAGAAGAGATGTCTTTTTTTCAGCTGAGTGTTCATAACTGAGTTAGAAATATTAGAACAGCCATGTGTGCTATTCAAAGTATAAATGAATAACTCATAGTGATCTCCAGTGTTCTGAATGATGGTAATTTTAAAAAACTCTAGTGCAAAAATTGATATTGAAGTAAACGAATCATATCTTCAACTTTTTCCAGTGCTAATGATGAAGCTGAATAATTCAGAATATCTAGATTATTCATTCCTGGTTAGATAGGAATTAAAATTGAGTATTGTAATAGATTTATCATCTGTTTACTGGCTTAAACTGATGATTAAGTGAGTAATGCAGCCATAGGTTATTCACTTATGGGCAAGGTTATGTGAGTACCCCATCAGTCTAAAGAGAAAGGAATAGATATTCAGCTTGACCAGCCTCTTTCTCCTGCAATATATGCAGGTAGACTAGTTTAATAGAATATAAAAAATATTGTTCCAGTCACTTGCCTGTAAAACTGGGAGTGAGAATACAGCAAATTCACTTATTTGCAGCGATCCAAAAGCAGTCTTCATCATAAAGCCTGAAATGACAGCACGAAGGAAAGCATCCACATATTTCAAATGCTATTATAGGGGCTTTGGGGGACCACACAATTAATAATAGATGAAGTAAACAAGTTTTTGTTCTATTCCTTTAAGAGTTTTAAGGCAATGATTGTATGAAGCTAAATAATGTTCAATAAATGCTATAGTAGAGCAACTGCATTTGAAATCATTTTATAAAGGTTAACATATTATTCTAGCAAACTTGATCAGTATTAAATGATTTCCAGGCCCTGACCATGAGAAAAGTCTGTAATCTCCATATAAGTGACTATTTAACTTACTGCATTCATAAAAGGTTTGGGGACACAAGGGTAAAGTGAAATGTGATAAAAGTCAATCAAGTCTCCTGGATCTTGAGAAGGAGGCACTCAGATTTTTCAGTATATAAGAATTCAGGAAATCAAGATCAGAAACAAAACAAAACATTACTTGCAAGCTATATAGTCCCCTCAAAAGTGTACATTAGTAATTGCATATTATTTATGAGTGTTAAGAGAGTGAGAAAAGGAAATACCTTTTTAACCTCTACATCATTACAATATAATATATATATTATAACATATACACAGCAATATACACATTTGGGGCTTGATACATCAATTCTTGCTGAGCAGGAATATTGACTCCTAAAAATGGGTAAGGAGGTTCATTAAACTTTATTCTAGGATACCTATAGGAAGTCACTGGTGTTAAATATATCTCAGAGAGCCAACAAGAGAAGCTTGGAGGATAAGAAGTATTGGATTATGGAGTATGTGGATGCATGTTGTGTAAAACATCAAATAGTTCATAACTTAGAAGTTCTAGTTTCTGGTCTCAGTTTAATTATTTTATTAACCATCTATTTTGAACAACTTAAAAACCTAAACAGAAAACTTAAAAAAAACCTCTGTGATCATGAATGTAAATGGCAAATTAAAAATGACTTAATAGTTATTAATATTAAATAAATATATAAAATATAATTTTATATCCATGTGGGTATATTAAGGCACTGCTAGAGGATTGTCATTAATTAGTTAAATGCTTATTCCTTGATAAGTCTCTAGAATGCCAGTAAAAAAAAGAGTTAAACAAAGTTATAATATGAAATTATCTAGCAGCCTTTACAAGACAAGCTAAAAGTGGTACATGGTAATAATTCAGAAATATCTTGGCCTTGTGTCTTGAAACAAGATAAGAAATGATTAAGACAGTTGGAAAACAATGAGTGTTTCATGGTGGTTAAAAGAAGGATATTTACAATATAATTGACACAGATTTAGGTTCTAGCTTCAGTTCTTAGCTTGAGACCTTGAGTAAGTTCACTAATATCTTTGTGCCTCAGTTTTCTCATCTGTAAAATGGGAATAAAATACAGCATCACCTCACAGGTGGAAACAGTTAACAGTCTTTAGTATGTTCTAAGTATCAGTCATTGTTTTCATTACCTTTATTTCATGCTCACAGGCAACTAACATCTTTAGAACTTTACTCCTCCCCCACATACACAATACTCCTCATTTCCTGTTTAAAGTTACCATTACTGTGCACATTTAGAAGAGCCAGCCATGTTATCTTCCTTGTAATTGATGCTTCCCTGGCTCTGTGGGACCCCATGGCCCTATAAATAAGAATGTAAATATTTGCTCAGGGAATTCAAAGAAGTAACTGTCTGATTAAATAAATTTCACACTAATGATGTTGAGAGGCACTTGATCTCATTTGCCCCATGCATAACATTATTAGAATTGTCTTGATAGATATATTTCAAACCCTGTTATGTTGCTACCTTCAAATTTGAAACTTAGCAAAATAAATGTTATCCTATAGTAATGAATATTTCATCTTTCTCTAATGCTCCACGTACAACTTTAGCCCTAGGCAACTGGCATGTCCAAAACATTTTTACCCTACTGTGTGCATGCCTGCCACATGCTTTGACTCATGTTATTGTTAACTGAGTCCATTCATTCCTATGTCATTCTTATTCATCATTTCTAGATCAGCGTGTTCATGAGTCACTTCTGATTATGTTGATTTATGGTTAGCAAATATCCTGTCAGTATTCTCAGATAGTTTATTTGAATTTAGCTTTTCAGTTTCCAAGTTTGGGAGAAAGCCAAAGACAATCCATTCAGGAAAACCACCAAAACAAGCAAAATTTGTATAAATTATTCTGAAATTCATTCATGTAACAGTCTGCCTCTCTGATGTGTCAGAACAAAACAAGGTTTCAGTAAGATCACAGCATTTTTTTTTTTGTAACAATATGCCATCAGTTTGTTAAGAAGCTAAGAACTCCTATGACTATATTGCCCAAGGCTTCTATTTTTCAGAATCATTGTTCTTAATCATTGACTTCTTGTGACTGTGTATTCTGAGGTTAAAATATTGGAACCCAACAAAATGATATTTAATTAACAAGTCAGGAGCATTCAAAAATAAGTGAAATGGAACTGAATATTATCTAGCGTCAAAATGAGTGACAAGACTACTAACTGACCCAGATAATATGTCTTTCTGGAATTACTTATTGCTTGAAACCCTGTATCACAGAAACCCTGAAAATTTGCTTAATCTTCTCAATTAGATAATATTTTAAGGTAGACTATGTTATATACATCTATAACATTGCTATAATGAGTAAATTATAGATACTGAGGTCAACCTTTGTAGTCATTAATATTTGTTTCTTTTCCCCTCACAGACCAAAACAATATAATAGTCCCATCTGGTCTCTGCTTTGAGTTCAAAGTCCAGGATCTCTGAGTGATGCCTGGAAGTCTTTACATCAAACAGGTCTGCACATGGCTCTTCCTGGTTCCTAGGAAGCAAAGAATGAGCTGTACCCATTGTCATGTGCACACGTGGAACAAAGTACTAATGCATAATATATACAATATAAGGAAAACTCTGACTCCAAAAAACCTCCGCTGCCTTGCGGCATACCTCTTCAGGGGAAAGGCTAAGGGAGTAAACCCCGACAGAAAATCCGGAGCCGGAGTCCCTAAGGCGGTTTGACGTTGTAGTCAACACCGGCAACTCCTGCAGCGCACCTGAAGCCAAGCTGTATTGACTCCGTCTTTCCCTTGGACCCTTCAGCTGCGAAGAGAGGGGGGGTCTGCTGCATGGGCAACAGCAGACCCTCCATATCACCCTGCCCAGGCTCTGTAGCTTCAGCTTCACTGGAGAGGACACTCCAGCGTCATCGCAAGATGTCGATTCAACACGGGAGGAGACAGATACCGTGTCACTCCCGAGTCGGACTGCACAGCCATTCTCGGCGGTGCAGATAGACTCTTAAGAAGCTACACCATCGTCTCTCGAGACGGACGGCTGCCGCCGCCGCCGACGAATACATGAGTATCCAGTATTATTTGATTTTTGCCATCTATTTCATGTGCCTATGTCCTTTCTTTCTTTCTTTTTTTAGATATTTACAGTTTTTCTTCATGAAGTTGATTCAATAAAAAACCATAACAAATTCTCAAATATATTAGGTAGTTACTGTATTCTAAGAACTATCACACTAGAGATAACAGGTAAGACAAGACAATAGTCCTTAGAGCAAAAAATAAAATTTGTAGGATTTGGGGGGGGATTATATTTTATGAAGTACTAATAGAGACAACATGTATTTCTGAAAATTTAACTTCAATATGTTTATCTCAGCAGTATTTTGTTTGGTACTGTGTCGTTTTCTTTTTATTGTTTCTATTACAGTTGTCCCACTTTTTCCCCATTTGCTCTCCCCTGCCCGTCCACCTCACCCCTCTCCCACAGTCAATTCCCATTTAGTTGTCCATGTCTGTGGGCCATTTATACTAGTTCCTTGACCAGACCTTTCCCCTTCTTTCCCCCCATTTCCTCCTCCCCCCTCACCTCTGGTCACTGTCAGTCTGTTCATTGTTTAGATGCCTCTGGTTCTATTTTGCTCATTTGTTTGTGTTGCTCATTAATTTCCTGTGTTAGGTGAGATCATATAGTTAATTGTAGATACTTAGAGTTTGTAAGGATTCTTTGGAAAGTCACACCTAACCTCCTTTCCCTGAGCAATTGTCGGAGCCACCTGGAAGGCTTAACTAGGGGTGCAGTGGGAAAATTCTTAATTCTTTCCTTGTCTGAGGCCATCACTCAAAGGATCCTGAGTTTTATCTGTACTCATTTGATAGGAATTAATAACATTATTCAATTCTGAAAGTCCTTAAATTTCTAAACTGTCAAAATGCTCTCTTATTCCTGCTTATAAATGAGTCAATCATTTTTGCTTGTTTTCTGAGATCACTTTGGCTATATTGCCTTTAAAAAATCCAATAGGAACTAGTTTATACTACAAGAAGTCTCTTTTCCTATATATTTTAAGCCTAAAGTAATAAGCTCATTAGGGATATTATCTACCTTTTACTTTCTTGCAGAAAATTGTTGTTTTCAAAATGTTTTCTCACAGTGTAACATTCATAAGCATGTTTCTGATTTCATATAACAGTTTTTTTTCACTGTGTGTAGCTCAGTTTCCACATAATGTAGGTTTTGTTGTCACTACAGCTTCCCACTTCTATGATTGATTTCTGTATTTTTCAGGATACCTACATAGGTTATGCACAATTATAAACTCCTTTCAGCTGATGGGAGGAACAGCTGACCCTGAGGATGTGCAATGGAACAACACAATCAGGCTCTAGTTCTGGACCTCAGTAGATGTCAGATCCTGGCCCAGGGGTCCTTGATAGAAGCCTGCATGACCAACCAGGGCCCTTCAGGATCTTGTTAGGCTACAGATTTACAACCTGGGCATGTGCAGCTTGATCCTCCATTCTGGCCTGGGTGGTCCCTCCTCTGTACCTGGGATGGGCCTCTAGAGAGGCACTGCCTCACTGCGACTCTGAGTGGAGACTGTGGACAAGTCATCCAAGAGTATTGGGGTGAGCCAGGCTCCTTATGGAGGAAACTGGGTCTCAGTGGCCCCAGCACCTAGGGCACCCAGATGTTTCCCCATAGATCTCCTGAGATCCCAGGGGAGCAGGCTTCCTCTGGGAAAAGTGGTGGTAGCTGCAGCACCTCTGGCCTGATTTGACCATTCTCTATACCATCCCTAATGGTCAGCACATCTCACTCAGCCCATCCTCTCCTCTCTTTGACCCTTGGGGTCAGGACCCCATTTGCTCCCCCTATGTATCTGAAGTCATATAGCATTCCCCATGGGTTCCAACTGTACCCTAAAAAGGTCTTTGTTTTCATGGGAAAAATTTAAATTGAAATATAATTGATATATAACATTATATTAGTTTCAGGTATACAGCATGATTCCATATTGCTATATATTGTGGAATGATCACCACCATAAATCTAGTTTGTATCCCTGACCACACAGTTACCAATTTTTTTTCTTATGATAAGAACTTTTAAGTCCTACTCTCTTTGTAACTTTTAAATATACAATTCAGTACTATTAATGCTAGTCACCATGTTGTGTATTACATCCCAAGAGTTATTTATTTTATAACTGGAAGTTTGTACCTTTGGACCATCTTCACCTATTCCACCCACCCATCCCCTGCTTCTGGCAACAACCAATCTGCTTCTGTATTGATGAGTTTGTTGTTTGTTTGTTTGTTTTTAGGTTGTACATATATGGGACATCATACAATACTTGTCTTTCTCTATCTGACTTATTTCACTTAGTATGAAGCCCTTAAGTTCCATCCATGTTGTTGTGTAAGGCAAGATTTCTCTCATTTTCTATAAGTCCTACCTATGGGTAGTTTACAGATAAATAAATAGACGGATAGATAGATAGATAATTTCTCATGTATCTTGGGTTGGCTGAGACCCTGTTTCTTCACTCAAGAACATTGACAACTATTGACATTCATAGTCCACTGTCCCAAACAAGTTGTATGGCAGGTATCTGTGATCCATAGACTAAGGAGAACCAGTCTTCTGCAGAGAAGACCACATGGGCAGGGAAGCCCTAATTATGAAAGACAATACAACTTACCCCAGTTACCATGTCTAACGGGCCGAGCTTCACTCAGTAGCTCAGGATTCACTTATTTCGTCTCACAGATCACATTTTAAGAGACATCTTACAATGTGAGTGATATCTTAAGATATGGTTGTGGCTATGTAAATTGGAATGCAAGACAAACTTCTGCTGCAGGGCCTTAAGAAATCATGTGTCATCTTCAGATCTTAGTGGCTCTCAGAATAAAATTGCCTAGTGGATGCATGCGAGTCACCACCCTTCTATCTGTATAATGCTCTGCCATTTCTATCAGGATGAGTTCCACACTATTTGATTTGCTATAAAGCAGCCTGCCTTTCCTAAAATGATAACAACCACTGTGATTTACAGAGCAGAGTTCTGTAGCCACGAAAACAAGAAGACCCACCAGGATTTTGCCTTTGCATAAAAGGAAGTTTTAAAATACGATCATCACATTGGTAGATCTTCCACAAATCAATGTCTCCTTTCTGAAATTCCTCTTACAAAACATATAGCATGCCTATAATCTACCTTTCCCATCACAGTGTGTACCTAACACAAATTAGAACCTTACTTTCATAAATTTATATAAAATGAGGATAATACACGTGTTTCTTTATCTAAAGTGTAAAAGAATTGTAAGAGACTCAGTTGGTAGTTTTCTTCCCTTTTTTCTCAAAAAAAATGTCATCATGTAATCATAATGCACTGACTACTTCACATGAATCAGCAACTCACAAGGCCTCATTGTGTCTGGAATCACTCTAGTTCCCCAGAAGGGCTCAGAAAATTGATATTCAGATGATGAATTTAAAAATTCATTTAAAGCTACTCTACCAAACCCAGTTGTGTATTGGGTTTCTAAATAGTAATTTAACCAAGATGATTCTCACTCTTTGCTTTTCATTATGTGATTATCTCTTGCCCATTTCAACCTGTACTTCAGCTTTTCTCCCATCAAATTATAAGCAATTTCCTGTGTCATAAACTCCAATATTTTTAATCTTCAATCCTTTCATTCTTTTTCTACCACCTTGTCTCCACTGTAGACTACACAAGAAAACTTCAAGTGTCTAAAGAGAGGAAGATATTTGAATACCACTTGATTCTAGAAAGCATGCATTAACAGAATTAGTGTAGTTACTGAAGTTCTAAAAGGAGGTATGATTCACAGTGCACAATACCTTTCCAAAGATAAAGTTTCAAGATTGGACTTTAAATCCTTAAATTTAGAGTAAGATGGAAATTGTTCTGATATATTTCTTCAACCAAAATCACAAGAGATTGGAAAGAAGATGGAAAAGATTAAAAGTAGTGTCATATTTGGGGAGCTTTAGACGTAATAGAAAAAGGAGCTTGTCAGAGACTTCAATCTTCCCCACACAGACAGGAAATGAGACCTTAATAAGTAATTTCCATCATCAGTGGAATTGAGTATAGAGGTGAAACCACAGAAGTGTCAGTACCTGCCTGACCAAAATGTCTATGTTCTCTAAGTCTCATTGCATGCATTAGACTAAATTTAACGTGCTCTGAAACAGTGATACATGGAAAAATAAATGAACTTGTGTTAAAATCCTGAACCAGCAGCACATACTCATGTATTTTAATTACTAATTCCCAGTGGGATTTACTGACTCCCAAATTTATTTTTGAGCATACAAGAATAGTAATATTAGAATGCAAAAATTATTTTGCATATGTATCTGAGGTTTTTGCCTTTAATAAAGACACAATTGTAACTGCAAATGACCATGTGATTGATGTTTAATGTCATTGTGCCTTGTCAAAATTCAGGATAAACTCTACAGATTAATAAAACTCATGATCTTTTATCCGTGAACAGGAAAACATTTTAACAATTGAAACTACTTTTATAGAATTCAGATATTCGAAAGTGAACAGTGTTGCTTTATTAAAGCATTTTAAAGGATAACATTGCAACTTTTAAATGTATTGGAATGTCAAGTTAGATGGTGTATCAATTAGATTAAGCAAGGTCATGCTGAAGTTACCACAGCGTCTCAATGTCTCAACACAGCAAAGGATTATTTATCACTCCTGATACATGTTAGTTGTGGGATAACTAGGGACTTCTGCACAGTTTGCCCATAGTGGAGGGCCCTGGGTGATGGAGAGTCACTACTTGAAATTTTGGTGGGTCCTTAGAAAAAAAGAAAAGTAATTTGGAGGTGCTTACATTAGCAATTAAATGCTCTGGCACAACTCGTTGGCCAGACCTAGGCACGCAGGTCTGTCATTCACCAGTAAGCCAGAAGTGTAATCCTATCATGTGCCTAAAAGGAGGAAAACCTGAACTATTTGGCAAAATGTATTAGTAACTCCCACATGAATATTTTAACTTATAACAGGCAGAATTTAGGTGATAAGATATTTTTTAAGTGAACTAAATGGAGAAAAGTTACAAGGAAATGTTTTTGTGGTTAAGAGCAGTGAAGGCTTACAGTTGATATTTACTATCTGATTAAACACAGCAATGAAAAACACCATACAATTTAGTATGTGGAAAATTATCTTCACCTTTCCTGGCTTGGCCTTTGTTTCCACCATTGGCTAAATTGTCCCTGGTGATAGGAGAAACGTAGGAAAGCATATCAGTTCTTTCAAGATTTTAGGATACTATCTGCGTCTTTAAGTTATAAGCTGTGTTGTAGACAATCCCAAATATTCAGAAGACCTTGAAAGGGTTTAGAGAAATAAATGGACTCTTTTCAGGTGAGACATTCAATGAAATCCTAAAATACAGAGAGCACTGGAGACCCCTTTGTCTAATAACATTGTTCTGCAAAAAAAATTCTGTAGCCATGCAGTGGGTCAGCCATGGAAACCCTTGAATGTCAAGGAGCACGGCAGTCTTCCATTCACTGCCTCATCGAGGGACATGGTGGCTGCCTAGTTCTGTGTGTTGTGGTAAACAGTTTAACCTATTCTTCCCCCTCCCCAATCCTCTCCTTTCTGACATGCAAATATGGTGAAGTCTCAAATGTGTTTAAGGCAGAGATATATGGAATATGATATGATATATAAAATTTGAATATTTACAAAATAGCAAGTATGATATAAAACTAAACATTATAAGAGTGCTCAGAAATATATAACAAACTTCTAAGTGGGGGAGAAGATACAATGTAAATATGAAGGGAAAAAATGAACATGTGAAAAAATAAACACCAGTGAGGTCATAGAATGTCAAGTCAAAAAAAATTATTTTATTTTAAAAATATTTAAAACTTTTCGTTAATGATGATTATTTCAAGTGTGGATGGAAACACATCATGGAAATTTGAGCTTGAACTATGTTCAAACTAAATGCATGTTTTGGGCTGTGTTTAGGTCCTTTGAAAGCATCAATTAATATATCTGTAAACAAATTCTGAGATACTATATGAAAATAAGAGTCTGTAATTTAGACAGATAGAGAACAATAATTTGTGACTTTCACTTTCTGAATCCTCTTATGTATAAAATTGCCTACACATTAGTAGAAACCCCACTTTTAAGTTTACCAGTATTTTTTGGGGTGTTTGGGGTTTCCTTAAGAATGAATAAAGAAAAATAAATATTTCCCACTAGCAATTAGAATTCCATAGAACCAGTAAAACATCTGCATATGTTAAATTTCTCCACACATTCTGAGAACTTACAATTAAAAAAAGACATTTTTTTTCAAATCTTTAAAAAGTTTCATCTTGTTTTCTAACTGGATAAAGTTATCCTTTCTTTCAGCGGTATGTTAAGAGCTAGCACTGCAATAGGAATAGTGTTGGGTGGACAAGCTTGGTAGAGGGAACTCTTTGTGTCAAAAGTTGCAAAACAACACTAAAAATTAATAGACTTACCAGAGGTAAGAATAAAACAAAGTTCAAGGTCAACATGCACGATAGGGTAATAGAAAAGTTTCACCAAAGAATGCAGTGGGATCCAGAGTTGGTATCTACTAAAGAAATAGGAGCCAGGAAGATGAGAAATGAGAAGAAAAATTAGAGGGAGTTAACGCTGCAGGCTTAAATGAGCTCACAAGTGCAGGACACAGAACTGAATGGGTAGAAAGAGTAGATGAAACCAAGACTGGTTGCTATATGCCTCTCCCAAAGAGGGCTCTGCCTCACTGTTCACGGGGAATTGACACCTTAGTAATCTATAGAAACAAGGGCTTTGATATAGATATCTTAAATAATGTATAATGTATTACATAAGGTTGCCCTTCAAGGTAGTCATCTACATTGTAGGGGCAGGTAGTCATCCTTCTGAGATAGTTCTCTTCTTGTGTCCCCCTCACTCTGCAATGGTTTACAGATCCCAGTGCATGCCTGTGGGAATACATAAAACAGAGCAGTTCTATATTGAGCTGTGGAAAATAGTGACGCTAGATTTTACTTACACTCTAGAACAGAAAGATGCTTAATTTAGTAATATAGCAACTTGGATAAGGCAGAGATAAAGGCTAAAGCCTCCTGAATTTTCCTCTCACACCTAAGTTTTATTAATTCTCTGACAGGACTACTTTTTCTCCATGCATATTATGTTACATTATTTCACACTAAAATTACTGCAACATTATCAATTCAAGCAGGATTGAGAACATGAAATATTAATAAGGTTACCACTCATCTAATTTTCAAAGTAATGGCCTATATATAGGGCAGAAACATAGTCCCAGAATAGCTTTGGGCTTCTCAGTAGTAGAGAATGATTCACAGAGCAATGATATAATGACTCAGATTATTAAATAGATGTGACCACATAAAATTCTAAAAAGAGGTAAGAGGAATTTTTGTTTCTAGAATATATATGTTTAGAACAAATTAGAAGTCAGGGAAAAGGAAGGTGACAAATTTGATCTGATTGATCTCCAAGGCCAACACGTGTACTGGAATGAGGTTTGAATGTGATAGAACCTTGACCCAAGTTGAGATTTTACCACACTCTCTTGTATTAACTTAGACAAAGTAATAAAATTGAACTTTAGTACTTTCTTCCATGAAGTGGACTAAGAATACGAATGCTCACCGCACAGGGATGTTGTCATGAACAAGTAATACTGTAAGTGTGAAAAGTGTTTAGAAATATTAAGGATCTATTAATTCTATTGTTATTCATTTGAATATTACTGTATTTCTCTGTATAAAATTATAATTTTTAAAGATTTAATGCCACCATTAATTCATCTATTCAATTATTCAATCATTTTTTGAGTATATATTATGTCTATTATTTTACATTTTAACTTGCATTTGAGTGTTTTAGAATATAACCTTAATAATGTATAGAAAATGACATTTACAAAAATTATAAAGAGTGCACTTTCTGAAATCTGACAGACCTGGGTTAAACCTCTGAATATGTGCCCTATAATCTATGGAGAACATAGGTAAATTGATCATATACACTATATCTCATTTTTTAATTTTTTAAGTATATATTATTGATTATGCTATTACAGTTATCCCAATTTATTCCCTTTGCCCCCCTCTTCCCAGTACCCCCTTACCTCCAGCAATCCTCCCCTCCACCCCCAGTTTATGTTCATGGGTCTTGTATGTAAGTTCTTTGGCTTCACCCTTTTCTATACTATTCTTATCTTAATATCCCCCTGTCTATTTTTTCTCCACCTATTCTGCTCCTTGATCCCTGCACATTGTCCCCTTTTCTCTTCCTTCCCCCTCCAAGTCGAAAATCCTCCAAATAATCCCCATACCTATGATTCTGTACCTGCTCTGGCCATTCACCTAGTTTACCTTTACCTTTGCCTCTGTCCTCCAGATTCAGTTGTTGATAGTTCTGAGTTTGCTGTCATTTTAATGTTTATAATTTTGATCTTCTTTTTCTTAAGTTAGTCCCTTTAACATTTCATATAATAATGGCCTGGTGATGATGAAGTCCTTTCGCTTTACCTTGTCTTGGATGCACTTTATATGCCCTTCTATTCTGAATGATAGCTTTTATGGGTAGTCTTGGTTGTAGGTCCTTGCTTTTCATCTCTTTGAATATTTCTTCCCAGTCCCTTCTTGCCTGCAAAGTTTCTTTTAATAAATAAGCTGATAGTCTTATAGATACCCCTTTGTAGGTAACTTTCTTCTCTTGCTGCTTTTAAGATTCTCTCTTTATCTTTAACCTTTAGCATTTTAATGATATGTTCTGGTGTGGTCCTCTTTGGGTCTAGCTTGTTCGGGACTCTCTGTGCCTCCTGAACTTGTATGTCTGTGAGCATCATTATCACCAGTGTTTTGAATTGTGTATCTGTTAGGTTGGTTATCTCCTTGTCGCTTAGTCCTCTCACTTGAACCTTGATCTGTCCCCCCTCTTGGGTCATACTTCTCTGTCTTCTCATGTTGGCAGCTTTCTGTTTGCCTCTGTGTCTTCAGTAGAACTGTTGCACTTGTTACATTGTAAGTGGCAGAGCCTTAGGTATTCATCAGTGCTGGTGACCCATTTCACAACATTGTGGCGCTAGGGGAGGGGTCTGAGAAGGAATAATGGCACTTGTTCAGCACATGCGCCTTTTCCAGGCATTTCTCCCACTTTCTGTACTAAACTAGCTGACTCTGTTGAGAGACCAGCAGTTTCTTATTCTGCCCCAACCCCAACTGGTTTTTAGAGTCAGAAATAATGTGACTAGTTTCCTCAGAGCTGGAGTTGTGAGCTGTGCAGTCTGGCCTGGGAATGGGATCACTTCCTAGGTTTCAAACGTATGTCTGTGCTATTTGCCACAGCTACAGCCCCTGTGCCACTACCGGAGCTGCCACCGCCCACAGTGCCAAACATACCTCACCACACCATGCTCTCTCCGTCCCAGCTTTGCCCCTCCTACCTGTCTGGCTGAATATTTTTTCTTTATTGCTTAGTTTGTTGAACTTTCATGTCATTTGATTTTTCTGGATCTTCCTGGGTTTTTTGTTTTTTTGTTTTTAGTTTTGCAGTAGTTGTAAATTTGTTCTTGGTTGTGAGGAAGATGCAATGTGTCTACCTATACCTCCATCTTGACCAGAAGTCTACAGCTTTTATTTTGTCCTCAGAGGTGTACTTCTATGATCTAAAAGCACTTAACGCTCAATTTATTTATTTTTTTTATTGTAGTTTTTCCATTACCATTTAGTCCCCTTATAACCCTCTCCCTCCAGCAGTCACCACACTATTGTTCATGTCCATAAGTCCTTTTCCCTTTTTCCCAATCACTCCACCCCATCACCCTCCCCTGCTAACTGTTATCCTGATCTCCATCTATGAGCCTGTCCCCATGTTCCTTGTTAATTCAGTTTGGTCATTAGATTTCACAAATGAGTAAAATCATATGGTATTTGTCTTTCTCTGACTGGCTTATTTCACTTAGTGTAATGTTATCCAGATCCATTTGTATTGTATCAAAGGGTAAAATATTCTTCTTTTTACAGCTGAGTAGTATTCTATTCTGCAAATCTTCCACAGTTGTTTTATCTATTCATCTACTGAGGGACGCTTGGGTTGCTTCCATATTTTGGCAATTGTAAATGAAGTGGGGGAGATGTAAAAGACCCGTACTCAGAAAATTATAAGACATTGAAGAAAGAATTTGAAGAAGATATAAATAAATGGAAGCACATGCAATGTTCATGGATAAAAAGAATTGACATCATTAAAATGCCCATACTACCCAAAGCAATCTACAGATTCCCTGCAATCCCTAGCAAGATTCCAGGGACACATTCCACAGAACGAGAACAAATATTTCAATTATTTATGTGGAACTACAAAAGGTCCCACATAGCAACAGTGATCCTGAGAAGGAAGAACAAAGTTGAAGGAATAACACTACCTAACTTGAGAGTATACCATAAGGCCATAGTAGACAAAACAGCATGATGCTGGCATAAAAACAAACACATGGATCAATGGAACAAAACAGCCCAGAAATAACCCCACATTTTTATAGTAAATTAAGAGTCAATAGAGGAAGCAAGCACATAAAATGGGCTAAAGGTAGTTTATTCAATAAATGGTGTTAGGAAAATTGGACAAGTATATTCAAAAAAATGAAATTAGACCACCTTCTCT
Source organism: Furipterus horrens (assembly GCF_987537825.1). Lineage (NCBI taxonomy): Eukaryota > Metazoa > Chordata > Mammalia > Chiroptera > Furipteridae > Furipterus > Furipterus horrens. The sequence goes on from NW_028327178.1 coordinate 33,751,685, forward strand.
GCCACACACAAGAATCCATTTAAAATGGATTAAAGAAATAAATGTTAGACCAAAAACCATAAAAATCCTAGAAGAAAACAAAAGCAGCCAAATTTCAGACATAGTCCATAGCAGTATTTTATCACATATATCTCCCCAGGCCAGGGAAACAAATACAAATAAATATATAAAATAAACAAATAGGACTACATCAAGCTAAATTTTTTTTCACAGCAAAGGAGAACATCAACAAAATAAAAAGATAACCCACAGAATGCGACAACATATTCTCTGATACACCTGATAAAGGGTTAATATCCAAAATTTATAGAGAACTTACAAGACTCAACACCAAAAAAACAAGCAACCATATTAAAAAATGGGTGAAGAACCTGGATAGACACTTCTCCAGAGAGGACATACAGATGGTCCATAGACATACGAAAAGATGCTCAATGTCACTAATCATCAGAGAAATGCAAATTAAAACCACAATAAGATATCACCTCATACTTGTCAGAATGGCTATCAGCAAAAATCAACAAATAAGTGCTGGTGAAGATGCAGAGAAAAGGAAGCCTTTTGCACTGTTGGTGGTATTGCAGACTGGTGTAGCTACTGTGGAGAGCAGTATAGAGTTACCTCAAAAATTAAAAATGGATTTCCTTTTGACCCAATGAATACTTCATTTTAAAAGCAAGAATCTGAACGAGTGGAGAGAGAGTTTAAATAACTTAATGAAGTTCACAGAGTTAATTATTACAGGCCTAACCTGGCACTTTTAAGGCCATCTTGGTCTTTACAATGTCCACCTCTGGATACCCTCAGAACATGCTAGAAAGAGAATTCTGCAGTATTCCTAGGATTCCTGAAATTAGTTTGTAGCTAATTTTACCTCTCTTTCACATTTTCGGTGGATTCTTTGTAGTTTCTCTACTATAGCACCTACATCATGACCAGACATTGGATAGACCTCATGAGTCTGGTCTTAGTTCCCTGAACGAAATAAAAATATTTTCCCTAACTCTATGATCAGTTATCCCAACTGCAGTCTCCTTTTTAATCAGTTTTTATTTATCCCATATGTTTGAGCTTTTCTTCTCGCTTCCTATTGCAGGTGAGGCCTAATCTTTCAGCTAGAATGGAACAGAGGCCAATTTTTCCAACTGTTATACTAGAGCTATGTCGCCTTCATTGAGTACTGTCTGTTGCTGGTTTTTATATGATAGGGCAAGTCAAGTAAATATAAGAAAGTGAATTAAAAATGAAAACCTGGTCGTGTGCTTGGGAAATAGTGTTCAAGGTAAGTTTGGATTCCATCAATGCTTAAGCATGGAGTGTAAGCAGCATGCTGCAGCCTTTAGGATTCACTTCCTTGCTGGCCTGGCCCATGGCTTTGGGTGTACTGTGCCTTTGGGTTCAGCTGTTAAGGAGGATTTTGTAAAAGTTTGCAAAAGCCTAACAGATATGAAAACCATTCAGTTTTTCTGGCTTGTCCCTATTACCACCAACAAACAATTTAAAATAGTCAATTGTACTAAAAAGGTCAGGCTAGAAATCCAAGGCAAGTCAAGGGTTGTGCATAGGGAAAGCTGGAATCCTAAATAGTAAAACCAAAAACAAACTCAACTGATACTAAGCCAAACTGTAACATGCAGCTTTCATTTTTTTGTATGTGTCTTCTTAGGCGGCAGAATTGTTATTTGCTAACCTTGTGCTTGACTTGGCTTGGATTGTATAAATCATATTAGAAAATAGGTTATCCACTAAATGCATAAATATTCGTTGCACACAGGCATACATACAAAACTGTATTCCTGTGAACACACACTGATAAAAACAGAAATACAATTTTCAAGGGATTTTTTTATTCCTCATAGGCATGTTTTATGTAAAGAGTTAAAGGAAAAATGTGAGTTTTATTGAATCCTTCAGAAAAAAGTTTTAGTTCTGCCCATTTGCTAAAGATCTTAAAGACCCTGGAGTGCTGCTTTTAACACAGAAAATTGGCCTTGGACCCTCCTTACCCTGTTCCCATCCCAATTTTCCCAGGAAAGTTTTTTCACAGAAAGATCCAATTTATGCAGAGCCAAGCAGGTAGCAGGCCCCTTGTCTTTGCCATAACCTTAATAAACAATCTGTAAAACTAATCTGCCTTCAGATCATTGTGATATTTTGTAGCATTACAGCAGGCCACCAATTATACTGCTTCCTCTTCTCTGAGAGGTGGTAGAGGAATCCTATCCAGCCACAATTTAAGGTGTTTTGTACCTAGAATCTTATGTGTCCTTAATAAAATGTGAAAGTTACTGTGATGTTTAAAGTCAGTGAAATATATGGTGAAAATAAACCCTAAAGCTCTTTAAAAACTGATTTGAAAATATTGAAACAAATGTAATAAAAGAAACAGCTGTAAATCATATTTCAGATATTTCTCATGGCATCTTGTATGATAACACTGAATTTTTAAAGCTTCATAAAATGAAGAAAATATATTAGAAAAGAAAAAAGAGTTGGCATTAGTACATATCAAATTCTAATCTCTAATCTTCTATGAAACATTATTTTATTTTATTTTAAATATGAAGACCTAAATATGCAGCCTGGAAATAATGAAGCTGATTAGTAGTTGCATATCAATCTCTTGTAAAAACTGGAAACACAAGTCTGAATCTTCTTTTTTTCCTTACACAAAGGAGGATTGTATAATAACATTTGAAAGAGAAAAAAAAAACTGGCTGTATAGTTTTATCAAATGGACTTATTTTACAAAGAAAGATAATCTGTTTTGAATTAGAATTTTTACAAATTCAAAATACTTAGTAGCAGTAAATGGTGGTTATATCTTTAGACTCCACAAGGCTCTCTCCAAAGTGGGGTGTACACTCACAATAGTTACAAACAGTTGCGTTGGGATATGGGAAGTTAGTATTGAAATTCCATTTCAGTTTTTTTCTTGAACATGAGGAAGGAATTAAGCTTCGTTTTAATTTAATTAATGTATTGACCTTGATGCTCTTGACTGATCTGCTTGTTGGAAAGTCACTAATCGCCTCCACCACACTCAAATTTCACCAGGAGAGGGTTTGGAGAAGTGAAGGTGTTAGCAGAACCCACAGGTTCAGCCATTTCCCTCTGGTGCACATGACACCTTGCAGATTACATACATCAATTTATGTGGATTTATACTTGTGCAGACCTACGTAGTGGTATCTTTACAATACTTTGTAATAAGATAAGGAGTAATGATGTTAAATTATGTAAGGCAATAGTTTAACTTCAGTGGTTAGCATCCGTTGGAAAGGAGAAAGCATTTCTCCAACCTCTTCGGTACGTGGTTTGGTCTGAAAATTAAATTGACTAAATAGATTAACGAGAGAAAAGTATACACATTTCATTGAACTGTTACATATATATGGGAGCCTTCACAAGAGAATGAATTCCTAAAGAAGTGACCAGAGTAGGGTGCTTTTATACTTTTTACACCAAAAAACAGTAAAACCCTGAACAATTGACAAGACAAAAGGTGAAGAAGTAACTAGGAAAATTAGGATTAGTTTAACGAGGTTTGTTTGCGCTGAGTTCTTGGTCCCAAATTCCCTCTCTGATGATGAGCATGTCTTCCCTCCTCCTGGTACAAGGAGAGAGTCTTTCACATGGGAATTTTACGGTCTGTTTCAGGAAACAAGTGTGAGGGGAAGGTCACAGTGACTTTCTTGTTTCTGCTTTAAAAAGAAATTCCTTCTGTTTAGGATATTTAATATGCCAAGATGCTCTGTTGAAGAGTGCTATATTTAGATGTCACATGGCTTCCAGGATATATTTTACAAAAAAATTTAACACAGTAAGTCCCCTTAATGTAAAAACAATGTTTTAAAATTATTATAAAGTAACATTTAAAAAAAAACATTCATGTTATGAAGAGATTGAAAACAGTTATTTGAAGATATTTACCTAGTTAGGTTATTACTTTTGAAAATTTACCTAAGAGAGTCATTTACATACACACCAGTATGAAACAACTAAAAAGCAGGTTTTTTAAATTTGTTTTAAAATATCCCAAATGAGAAGTTTCAGGAGGGTTTAACCCATTTGATAAAAATATAACCATTTAACTCCTAGTTTGTTTGCATAAACAGTGGGTAGATGATGGGAAAGATAGAAGTTGACAAGCTGAATTTCAACAGAACTCCATAACTGCTTAGATGAAATTTTAAAATAAATATTATGATTTCTTAAGTGTAACTGGTGACTTCTTTTTGTTTTTGGATCTTTGCGTCTTTGAAAGGTTATCTTTTTCAGCTATGAGAGCCAAAAAAATCGAATGTATTAATTTACAAGCAGAAATTTTGTCCAGTTGTATCACAAAGTATAACAACAGTTTCCATAAAAAAATGAGATAGACTAAACAATATTGCTAACACTGATCGTCATTATCATTAGGTTTCAATTAATAGTGTTTTAGTATGAAAAAATTTGAAATAATGAAGTAATAAAATAAATGCTGAATATTGCTTAACTCATTCATATATTCATATTTCTATTTTGGAATATATTATACATAAAATAATAAGTAGAACACATCTACACATATAATTAGTAGACTGCAGTTATTATTTTAAAATAAATATCTACTTATATATTTTAGGTTCAAAACATTTTTAAAACAAAGTGCTGTGTTAAAGTGTTTAAATATCACTTCTTTCAAAATGCAGCTGAGCAACCATCTGCACATGCAGAACTGAGAATCCATTATACTACTAAATTAAAAGATGATATGTTCAAATATTAGTAAAAATATTAAGCTACTAGTCATACATTTTGATGAAGTGTAGTTCTGTAATAGAAAGAAATGACAAATTCTAAGATTTTTTCCCCTTGTGTCATGTAAGTCTGTTATATATCATTCTATTATTCATTCATTTAACATATGAATGTTCCTACTATATGAAAGGCACTGTCCTGGGTTCTGAGGATATAGTATTGATGAATAAGACAGAGCTTATATTCTGGAGGTGGGGGATCCAGGCTCAAAAGTACAAACAAAAATGCCTGGGATGGGCTTGGGTAACGGTACAGACTGTGAAAATAATGAAATACTTCTGTACTGCATGCTAAGTAACTTGTCAGGTGTACCTCCCTCCCTCACCCTGGACCCCCTAGACCATTGGTTCCCAACTTTTTTGGCACCAACGGCCAGTTTTACCGTGGACGGTGGGTAAGGGGGGACAAGAGGCAGAACTCAGGCAAGCTTCCCTCCCAGCCTGGTGCCTAACAGGCCATGGACCCCTGCCCTAGACCCTCCCAGGGACCCCCAGGCTTCCTCTTGTTCTAGGTACTAAAGAATTAATGTCCTGCTCAATAGGAACCTGGTGAGCACCCACTCTGATTGATAGGATGGCATCCTGTGCTATCCCTGCCAGTTCAATATCTTAACTTTTACTCTAAAGTAAATATTTACCCAGGGTGATATTCTATAAAATGAGAGCAGAATAAGGGTTAGAGAGACCAGCATCAAAGGAGAGGATTTTGGGTCAGGATGGTTAGGAAAGGCTCTGGTGAGGTGACATTTGAGCAGAGAAATGAAGGCAGGGAGAGAGGAGTGAGCCACAAATATATATGACTGAAGAAAGGCTACAGATAGCAAACACAAAGGCTAGAGCTTTGAAACTGAACACTTGATGGTGGTTATTTATCAGAATCAGACATTTGTAGAGCCATTTCAATTATTTTAAAAACAATCAGAAATTTGGGTTCAGGTGTTGAATGAATTACATATTTTCCCTCTCACCAGTCAAGCATAACCTGCATGGTAGTTTTATATAGAACGTTTGAAATCAGTCCTGAGTGGACCTAGTATTTATTTTATAGTTTCTAGAACTCTAAACTTAAATTTAGAAGACTGGGGCTCTCTTTTACAAGATTTGGTATTTTCCTATGGCATCTCTTGCATAGTTTTCTGCTTTGTAAAACATAGAGCTATTTAAAATTATGCAATTGTGTGTGTTTTAGTCCATTCACTTAACAAACATATATTGATCACTAATAATTAAGATCCCTGCTTTCTAGGAGTTAACAGTTTATTTGGGGAGGCAGATGTGTAAATGAATAAAATAGTAAAAAACAATAAATCCAAAATGTACATTTAGCATGCTGTATAAGGCTTACTTCTCTCCCTATTCTTTCACATAATTAAAGATTTTTTTCTTGGCACTTTTCATTATTTTCAATAGAAGGTAAATCCAAGAATTAATGTAATGCGCGAACCTCATATTTTATTATTTTAAAATTACCATGAACACCAGTTCAAATAATTCACAGTGAATGAGAAAAAAAGAAAAAGGGGGGAAGAAACATACGATTGGTTGAAATTGCTTAATTTTGTAACCCTAATTTGATTTAATATGTTTTGTTCAATTCCAGGAGAGATAGACATAATGATATTATAGAGTGTACATACTCTAATCTAGCATGGTGATCTAAAACTAACCAAACTTTTTAATGGCCTAACTGATTTTACCTGCATAGCCACTGCTCCTACCAACAGGTTGGCCATTTCTCATTTTCTCCTTCTCTTTTTCTTTTTCTTTCTTTTTTAACGGGTGTGTCCTCGAACATAATAGAACCCACTTATCATCTGCACTACAAGGTAGAATATGAGGGAGGTTTTAACAATTTTTACCACATCCGTCATAACCTTGAATATTTGCAAAGTCACACAGAGCACTCTATTTTCGTGACAGTCCTTTTTGCCCCTCCAGTTGAGCCATGATTACCTGTGTTTTACTAATCTCTTGGTATTTTTTGCGATTAGCTTTTATCAAAAGCTTGTTTATTCCCACAGCTTCAATTTCCTCCTTGGCTTAGGGAAAAGGAAAAAAAATACTGTTCCTTTGACATAAATGAATGGTTGCTTCATAGGTCTCCTTCGTAACACTGTCTTAATACTACATATTGGAAAAATCACTACTGTAGTCCACTTGTACCTGTGGTTTCACTTTCTGCAGTTATATGCCATAGTCAACCATGGTCTGAAAACATCAAATAAAAATTCTAGAAATAATTTATGCTTTAAATTGCATGTCACTTTGAGTACTTTACTTCATCTAATCATGTTGGCATTGTATCATCTTACATCACCACAGGAAGGGTGAGTAAAGTACAGGATATTTTGAGAGAGAGAGAGAGAGTAAAAGAGAGAGAGAGAGATCACATTCACATAACTTTTATTATACTATATTGTAACAATTATATTTTATTAATTATTGTTGTTTATCTCTTACTGTGACTAATTTATAAATTAAACTTTACCATAGGTATGTGTGCATAAGGAAAACATAGTATATAAAGGGTTCAAAATTATCCATGGTTTCAGACATCCACTGGAGGTCTTGGAATATATCCCCTGTATATAAGAAGGGTATTTGTATGCTTTTGGCTTAAAGGGAGAAGAGGGGGGAAAATATAAGTTTTCTACTAGAAGTAAATTTTGGCTGACCCTGTGAAATTGTGCATTCTTGTACCCTTAAGTCCACACTAATTCTAAATTTTTCTCTGAATAAATTTCCTTTGAAGCAGAATTTCCTAGAACTGTAGTTATCAAAGTGGGGTCAGGATCAGCAGCATCTGGGAGCTGATAGAAATGCAAACTCCAAGACCCCACCTCAAACCTACTGAATGAGACCATTTACAGAGCATATCTCTCTCCCCAAAGGTAAATGTGCTGAGGCAGGGGCATAGACAGTATCCTTCATCTACGTACTTCCCAATATATATCATAGTGCCTAGCATTTAGCAGATTTTCAATATATATTGTGGAATAAATGTAAGAAGGAGGATTTTATTTTATTTTATTTTTTGTTAGAAGAAAGAAAAATATAAGAAGATGCCAGTGAAAATTAAATGTTGTACAAGAAAGTGTTTAAAGAGAAAGAAAAGATGTGGTATAATTTTAATATGGAATAGAAGTGGCCATCTATTTATTCATTTAAAAAGTAACTGTAAGATTTTAAATATGAAACTTGTCATTCTTATTTCTTGTGTTCTGTGAAAGGTAGATAACTAATAGATATCCAACAGTCCTCAGAAACTTGTGTGCTGGAGAGACCATACATTAGCCAGAAAGAGCTGAGTTTATCCTAACAGGGGTTTTCACAATGGGTGTTATGTCTTCGTTGGAGAAAAAGTAACGGGTTTATTAAAACTAACCTATAATAAAAAAGGCAAATTATTCAAAGGTTTCTAAAAGTATATTAAACAAGGGACAAAAGTAAAAATTAGGTGAAGTCTGTTTTGTGTTCAAAGAAAATAAACACATGATTTTTATGAGAAAATATTAAAATGTTTTGATATGGCAATAAAAAGGCATTGGAAGAATCTAAGAAAGAAATTGAAGAAAATGTCATAGTAGAAATTTAAATTATATTAGAAATTACATTGCAAGAATCAACAACAACAACAAAACTCTAAATGTGTCATGTAAGGAAGCATGTTTGAGAAGTTTTTCTTAGGTTCTGATGAAAAGCTCAAAAATAATGGAAGACCTGAGAGAATGTGATAATGAAGTGACAAAAGAGATCTAACACCCAGATGGTCTATATTCCTGAAGAAAATACAGAACAAAAACAATTTAATAGTCGAAAGAGAATATAAAATAAGTATCCAGGGCTGATATCTGAGAACACAAGTCACAAAAGCACAGCATGCACCAGATAAAATTAAGGGGCAATATAAAATCTGGGTAAAAGATAAAAGAAAAACTATTGGACTTCTTTCAAGGATGGTTTAGTAAAGCAAGGGATTATTGTAGAGTTGTGGTAATAAATACAAGCCATAGGATAAAATATAATTGAATTGGAAGAATCTTTTTAACAGATTATCTGGGGCCAAAGAGAGTTAACAAAGCAAAATGTATTTTCAATGCTATTTTTACATATTATGTGTGCTTATAAGAGAAAGTTATACCATGAAAACATTAATAGTGCCTTTCTATGGTGATGAGTAATGAGAATAGATTTACCTTATTTTATTCTACTTTATATTTATTAAATGTATAACAAAATATATGTTGTGTCTGTAATAAGATAGTGTATCTTAAAATAAATGGTTAGTCTGAATACTGTGCAAAATACGTTAAACAGGAAAGGGAAGAATTATTTTAATCCAGGTGAGAGCTGATAAAGGCTGAAGGAAAGGGAAATGAGTTAGAAATGTGCTTGAGTTAGACATATAGTTTATGGCTGTTTTGAGAGGAAAATCATCACATGGCTTGCACCCTTAGGTTCATGCCTATTATTTTTTATTCTCTAAATTTGTTCTTGTTATTGCCTATATCACATCTGATAAAAGAAAGGTAAAAAGTATTATTAGTTAAATAAAAGAAAATTGAATAAAGTATAATAATTTATTTTACTAAAACCTCTGATGTACAGCAAAATATTGAATTCGCCCAAAATTTTGCTTTTTTTTTCTGTAAGCTAGCTCTAGTAGTGTTTAGTTGTGTTTAAATTTATTTGAAAACAATATTGCTAAATTATAGTGTGACAGCTGTAATATTAGCGTGCATTAAAAACCTTATCAAAATTGGTGAATTTTGTATTGATTGCCATTTTGATATTGTGAATCAAAGAATATACACAACATTTTGGCATATTAGGTTTTATTATTTCAAGAAAGGCAATAGCACAACTAAAATGCAAAAAAAAAAAAAAAGAAATCTGCAGAGTATGGAGAAGATGATGTGACTGATCAAACGTGTCCAAAGTGGTTTGCTGTTTTGAATTAGTGTTTTGGATTCCTTTGGATATATTCCCAGAAATAGGATCTCTGGGTCAAAAGGCAGATCCATTTTTGATTTTTTGAGGTATCTCCCTACTGCTTTCCACAGTGGATTCATCAGTCTGCATTCCCACCAACAGTGCAGAGGAAAAGGGTTCCCCTTTCTCCATATCCTCACCAGCAGTTGTTGTTTGTTGATTTATTGATGGTAGTCATTCTGACAGGTGTAAGGTGATATCTTATTGTGGTTTTAATTTGCATTTCTCTGATGATTAGTGACGTTGGGCATGTTTTCATATGGCTATGGGCCCTCTGTATGTCCTCTCTGGAGAAGTGTCTATTCAGGTTCTTTGCCCATTTTTTAATTTGGTTGCTTGTTTTTTTAGTGTTGAGTTTTGTAAGTTCTTTATAAATTTTGGATATTAACTCTTTATCAGGTGTATCAGAGAATATGTTGTCGCATTCTGCGGGTTGTCTTTTTATTTTGTTGATGTTCTCCTTTGCTGTGAAAAAAAATTTAGCTTGATGTAGTCCTATTTGTTTATTTTATTTATTTATTTGTATTTGTTTCCCTGGCCTGGGGAGATATATGTGATCAATTATTGCTCTGAGCTATGTCCAAGATTTTGCAGCATGTGTTTTCTTCAAGGATTTCTATGGTTTTTGGTCTAACATTTATGTCTTTAATCCATTTTGAATGGATCCTTGTGTGTGGTATAAGAAGGTGGTCTAATTTCATTTTTCTGCACACATTTGTCCAATTTTCCCAATACTATTTATTGAATAAGCTATCTTTAGTCATTGTATGTGCTTATTTCCTCTGTTCAATATTAATTGAATATAAAAGTGGGGGCTTATTTCTGAGCTGTCTATTCTGTTCCACTGATCTCTGTGTCTGTTTTTGTGCCAGTACTATGCTGTTTTGATTACTATGGCCTTATAGTATAGCCTCAAATTAGGTAATGTTATACCTCCAACTTTGTTCTTCTTTCTCAGGATTACTGTTGCTATACAGGGCTATTTGCGGTTCCATATAGATATTTGAAATATTTGTTCTAGTTCTGTGAAATATGTCCCTGGAATCTTGATAGGAATTGTGGGGCATCTATAAGTTGCTTTGGGTAGTATGGATATTGTAATGATGTTATTTTTTTATATCTATGAATATTATATGTGCTTCCACTTATTTATATGTTCTCCAATTTCTTTATTCAGTGTCTTATAATTTCTGAGTACAGGTCTTTTACACCCCCCACAACACACCAGTTACAATTGCCAAGATATGGAAGCAGCCCAAGTGTCCATCAGTAGATGAGTATATAAAATAACTATGGGTGCTCGTTTCGGCAGCACATATACTAAAATTGGAACGATACAGAGAAGATTAGCATACCCTCTGCGCAAGGAAGACACCCAAATTTGTGAAGCGTTCCACATTTTTCTGAAGAAAGAAGTTAAAGAAGATACAAATAAATGGAAGCATATACCATGCTCATGGATGGGAAGAATCAACATCATTAAAATGTCGATACTACCCAAAGCAATTTATAGATTCAATGCAATCCCAATTAAAATACCAATGACATTTTTCACAGACCTAGAACAAATACTTCAAAAATTTATATGGATCCAAAAAAGAGCCCGAATAGCCACAGCAAGTTTAAGGAAGAAGAACACAGTAGGAGGAATCACAATACCTGATATCAAACTATACTACAAGGCCTTGGTAATCAAAACAGTCTGGTACTGGCATAAGAACAGACATATAGATAAATGGAACAGAATACAGAGCCCAGAAATAAACCCAGGTCTATATGTCAACTAATATTTGACAAAGGGGGAAGGAACATCAAAAAAAGTAAAAAGAGCCTCTTCAACAAATGGTGTTGGGAGACCTGGACAGGGACATGCAAAAAAAAAAATATGAAACTAGACCACCAACTTACACCATACACCAGAATAAACTCAAAATGGATCAAAGACTTAAATGTAAGCTGTGACACCATAAAAGTCCTAGAGGAAAAAATAGGCAGGAAAATTTCAGGTATCCCACGTAGCAATATTTTCACTGATATATCTCCTAAGGCAAGAGAAATAAAGGAAAGAATAAACAAATGGGACCACATCAAACTAAAAAGTTTCTGCTCAGCTAAAGAAAACATCAGCAAGATGAAAAGGAAACCAACCAAATGGGAAAATATATACGCCAATGACATCTCAGACAGGGGACTGATCTCCAAATATATAAAGAGCTTATATGACTCAACATCAAGAAAACAAACAACACAATTAAAAAATGGGTAAAGGACCTGAACAAACACTTCTCCAAAGAGGACATAAAGAAGGCCCATAGGCATATGAAAGAATGCTCAACATCACTAGCCATCAGAGAGATGCAAATAAAAACCACAATGAGATACCATTTTACAGTAATCAGAATGGCCATCATCAACAAATCAACAAACAACAAGTGCTGGAGAGGATGCGGAGAAATGGGAACCCTGGTGCACTGCTGGTGGGAATGCAGACTGGTGCGGCCACTATGGAAAACAGTTTGGAATTTCCTCAAAAAACTAAAAATGGAACTGCCTTTTGAACCAGCAATTCCATTGCTAGGATTATATCCAAAAAATCCTGAAACACCAATTCAAAAGAACCTATGCACTCCTATGTTCATAGCAGCACTATTTACAATAGCCAAGTGCTGGAAACAACCTAAGTGCCCACCTGTAGATGAGTGGATCAAAAAACTGTGGTACATTTACACAATGGAGTACTAAGTAGCAGAAAGAAAGAAGAAACTTCTACCATTTGCAACAACATGGATAGAACTAGAGAGAATTATGTTTAGTCAAATAAGCCAGGCAACAAAAGAAAAATACCTTATGCTGTCACCTATTACAGGAAACTAATGAACAACACAAACAAATGAGCAAAATTGAACCAGAGATATGTAAACAAAGAGTAGATTAACAGTAACAAGGGGGTGATGGGAGGGAGAGAAGGGGGCAAGAAGGGGAAGGGTCTAGTCAAAGAAAATGTATAAATGACCCACGGACATGGACAACTGAATGGGGACTAAATATTGGAGAAGAAAGGGACAGTGTGCAGGGAAGCAAGAGGGGGAAAAAACGTGAGACAACTGTAATGGAAAAATAAACAAAAAAATTTTTTTAAAGTATATTTTATTGATTATGTTGTTACAGTAGTACCAATTTTTTCCCCTTGACTCCCCTCCACCCAGTATCTCCCTCCCCCAGCATCCCCCCCCCAAGTCCATACCCATGGTTCGTAAAAAATAACTATCCCTCCCTCTCAGATATTAAGACTCTTTGTAATCTTGTAAAGGACAATGGGCGAAGGTCTCAAGCTCCTCTAGGCTGCTTCAAGCTGGACATGGCCGTCTTCCTACCTACCCTTGGGTCCAGAAATCCCTAATAATAGTGGGGGTGTGGAGGGGAGGGTGGCCTTCCCACATGGGGAAGGATTGTGCAGACTCCAGGTCAGTTGGCTGTCTCCGGACAACGGCGTGCTTGGTTTAGCAGGCTGGTGTCCTTGTTGTGTTCTGGGGGCAACAGATTTGACAAAAAGGGTTAAAAGACATCATTCAATCCATAACTACTAGATGACAAAAGGCAGGGATTAATTTTTCAATGTTCCACATTAGGAGAAAAAAAAAAAAAAAAAAGGGCTTCTTTGGAGGAAGGTGTGCTAGGCACATCTCGCCTGTCCAAAACCCTTTTGCCCATTATATTTAGTTTGGGCTGAGGGAAATAGTTTATGTTTCCCCCCTCTCAGACCTCTAGGCCCTTTCTGTCCAAGCCATTAGGATAGAAAAGAGAATTCAGTTTTAAAGTGAAGCCCACAGACCACCCCATTCTTCACCAACCCAGCCATTTAGTTCAGCCAAACTGTTGAGTCTCAGGAGGCAGCGCTGCAGAGAGGATTAAGTGAGGCTTATGCATACAGACAATCACTCAGGTAATGCAGTCATAGGCTTATGCCCTTTGAAAACAGAAAACATATGTTAATTTAAGTAACATAACCAACAAACAAGTCTATAAATCTGTAAGACTGTCTTATTGGGAAGACATCCAGTTGCAAGGCACTTGACATTCTACTTGCCTGCAACTTGAATCTCTTTGGTGACATAACAGATATGGTTTAATTTTCAAGTGAAACCATTTATTAAGTGAGAAGAAACTTTTAAGACGGTTAGCTGCCCTACTTTACAGTCTGCCACTGATCATTGTGATTTTCCTTGAATAATGATTTTTCTCCCTAAGATTACTCTCCTTGTCTTTAAAGGGACTACATTAAGTCCATTTTTAATTTATCCTGTTCGTCTGCATAAACACAACAAGAGCAGCAAATGATCACTTATGATCTTTAGTTCTGTTTTGCTGGAACTTACTCAAGGAACATTTAGGGTGGCCCTCAGTCTGCTCTTCAGGGCACAGAAGCTGGGCCACATACCTGGCATTCATCCTTGCCTGTACACACCTGTCCTTTCCAAGTCTTTCTGGTTTTCCATTGTGCCTTAAGGTCCCTTCTAGCCATCTTTCAGGAAAACAACCTTCGTTCCTTCCCTGGAGAAATTGCTGTGGACCGCACAACCAACCATGGCAGCAGGCCTTTTATTTCGCGGGCTTTTATTACCTTTGAAAGTCATTCCCAGTTCCTTAGGGCTTTTTGGTAACAACCTGAGCCCAAGCATGTCTCCTTTAGGCTTGACATTCCAGTCAAAGGCTTGGTCAGAAAAAGCAACCTCTATTAACAACTGGTCTTATTAGTTCTATGCAAAGAAACTTAAGTCATTACTTATTTGTTTAGAATGCCAAACTCTGGAGAGATCAAATAGGGAGAAAAATATACAACGTGAAGGAAAATCTTTGTCCTAATATTTACTGAACTGGCATTTCCATTCTTCATATTTTCATTTTCCCCCACTAAAAAAATATTTTTGTTTGTTTTTCCATTACAGTTGTCTCACTTTTTTTCCCCCTCTTGCTTCCCTGTATCCTGCCCCTCCCTTCCCCCACATTCAGTCCCCACTCAGTTGCCCATGTCTGTGGGTCATTTATACATGTTCTTTGATTTGACACTTCCCCTTCTTACCCCCTTTTCTCCCTCCCACCTCCCCCCTTGTTACTGTTAGTCTACTCCTTGTTTACATACCTCTGGTTCAATTTTGCTCATTTGTTTGTGTTGTTCATTAGTTTCCTGTAATAGGTGACAGCATAACGTATTTTTCTTTCGTTGCCTGGCTTGTTTCGCTAAGCATAATTCTCTCTAGTTCCATCCATGTTGTTGCAAATGGTAGAAGTTCCTTCTTTCTTTCTGCTACATAGAACTCCATTGTGTAAATGTACCACAGTTTTTTGATCCACTCATCTACAGATGGGCATTTAGGTTGTTTCCAGCACTTGGCTATTGTAAATAGTGCTGCTATGAACATTGGAATGCATAGGTTCTTTTGAATTGGTGTTTCAGGATTTTTCGGATATAATCCCAGTAATGGAATTACTGGTTCAAAAGGCAGTTCCATTTTTAGTTTTTTGAGGAAATTCCAAACTGTTTTCCATAGTGGCTGCACCAGTCTGCATTCCCACCAGCAATGCACCAGGGTTCCCATTTCTCCGCATCCTCTCCAGCACAAGTTGTTTGTTGATTTGTTGATGATGGCCATTCTGACTGGTGTGAGGTGGTATCTCATTGTGGTTTTTATTTGCATCTCTCTGATGGCTAGTGATGTTAAGCATACTTTCATATGTCTATGGGCCCTCTGTATGTCTTCTTTGGAGAAGTGTTTGTTCAGGTCCTTTGCCCATTTTTTAATTGGGTTGTCTGTCTTCTTGGTGTTGAGTCGTATGAGTTCTTTATATATTTTGGAGATCAATCCCTTGTCTGAGATGTCATTGGCGAATATATTTTCCCATATGGTTGGTTTCCTTTTCATCTTGCTGATGTTTTCTTTAGCTGAGCAGAAACTCTTTAGTTTGATGTAGTCCCATTTGTTTATTCTTTCCTTTATTTCCCTTGCCTTAGGAGATATATCAGTGAAAATGTTGCTATGTGGGATATCTGAAATTTTCCTGCCTACTTTTCCCTCTAGGACTTTTATGGTATCATGGCTTACATTTAAGTCTTTGATCCATTTTGAGTTTATTCTGGTGTATGGTGTAAGTTGGTGGTCTAGTTTCATTTTTTTGCATGTCCCTGTCGAGTTCTCCCAACACCATTTGTTAAAGAGGCTCTTTTCACTCCATTTGATGTTCTTTCCCCCTTTGTCAAATATTAGTTGACCATATGAACCTGGGTTTATTTCTGGGCTCTGTATTCTGTTCCATTTATCTATATGTCTGTTTTTATGCCAGTACCAGACTGTTTTGATTACCGTGGCCTTGTAGTATAGTTTGATATCAGGTATTGTGATTCCTCCTACTGTGTTCTTCCTCAAAATTGCTGTGGCTATTCGGGCTCTTTTTTGGTTCCATATAAATTTTTGAAGTATTTGTTCTAGGTCTGTGAAATATGTTGCTGGTATTTTAATAAGGATTGCATTGACTCTATAAATTGCTTTGGGTAGTATGGACATTTTAATGATGTTGATTCTTCCCATCCATGAGCATGGTATATGCTTCCATTTATTTGTATCTTCTTTAATTTCTTTCTTCAGTGTTATGTAGTTTCTGAGTACAGGTCTTTTACCTCCTTGGTTAAGTTTATTCCTAGGTATTTTATTTTTCTTGTTGCTATGATAAATTGAATTTTTCTTTCAGTTTCTTTCTCTGAGTTTTTATTGTTGGTGTATAAAAATGCCTTTGATTTCTTAATATTGACTTTGTATCCTGCTATTTTGCCGAATTCACTTATTAGGTCAAGTAGTTTTTTTGTGGAGTCTATAGGGTTTTCTATGTACACTATCATGTCATCTGCAAATAATGACAGTTTTACTTCCTCTTTTCCAATTTGGATGCATTTTATTTCTCTTTCTTGTCTGATTGCGGTGGCTAGAACTTCCAAGACTATGTTGAATAGGAGTGGGGAGAGTGGACATCCTTGTCTTGTTTCTGATCTCAGGGGGAATGCTCTCAGTTTTTGCCCATTGAGTATGATGTTGGCTTCAGGTTTCTCATATATGGCCTTTATTATGTTGAGGTATGCTCCCTCTATTCCCATTTTGCTGAGAGTTTTTATCATAAATGGGTGTTGTACTTTATCAAATGCTTTTTCTGCATCTATTGATATTATCATGTGGTTTTTGTCTTTCATTTTGTTTATGTGGTGTATTATGTTTATTGATTTGCGAATGTTAAACCATCCTTGCATCCCTGGGATGAATCCTACTTGATCGTGGTGTATGATCTTTCTAATGTGTTGCTGGATCCGGTTTGCCAATATTTTGTTGAGGATTTTAGCATCTATGTTCATCAGCAATATTGGCCTGTAGTTTTCTTTCTTTGTTGTGTCTTGACCTGGTTTTGGAATTAGGGTTATACTGGCTTCATTGAATGAGTTTGGCAGTCTTCCCTCTTCTTGTATCTTTTGGAATAGTCTGAGAAGGATAGGATGTAGTTCTTTCCTAAATGTTTTGTAGAATTCACTTGTGAAGCCATCCGGTCCAGGGCTTTTGTGTGCTGGGAGTTTTTTGATTACTGCTTCAATTTCACTAGCTGTTATTGGTCTATTCAGACTTTCTGCTTCTTCTTGATTCAGTTTGGGAAGACTATAGGTTTCCAGGAATTTGTCCCTTTCCTCTAGGTTGTCAAATTTCTTGCCATACAGTTGTTCGTAATAATTTCTTATAATCCTTTGTATTTCTGTGGTATCAGTTGTGATTTCTCCTCTTTCATTTCTGATTTTATTTATTTGGGTCCTCTCTCTTTTTTTCTTGATGAGCCTGGTTAAAGGCTTGTCAATTTTGTTTATTTTTTCAAAGAACCAGCTCCTACTTTTGTTGATCTTTTGAATTGTTAGTTTAGACTCTATGTCATTTAATTCTGCTCTGATCTTGATGATTTCCTTCCTTCTACTTGATCTGGGCTTTGCTTGTTGTTCTTCCTCTAGATCTTGTAGCTGTGGGGTTAAATTTTTTATTAGATATTCCTCTAGCTTTTTTAGGTAGGCCTGTATTGCTATGAACTTTCCCCTTAGGACTGCTTTCGCTGTATCCCATAGGTTTTGGGTTGTTGTGTGTTCATTATCATTAGTTTCCAGAAACTTTTTGATTTCTTCCTTGATGTCATTGTTAACCCATTCATTATTTAATAGCATGCTATTCATTCTCCATGAGTTTGAATGTTTTTGAGTTTTTTCCTTGAGGTTGATTTCCAATTTTAAGCCATGTGATCTGAGAAGATGCTTGATATAATTTCAATTTTCTTGAATTTGTTAAGGCTTGTTTTGTGTCCTACCATGTGATCTATCTTTGAAAATGTTCCATGTGCACTTGAGAAGTATGTATATTTTGCTTCTTTGGGGTGAAAACTTCTATATATATTGACTAAGTCCATTTGATCTAGAGTGTTGTTCAGTGCCTCAATATCTTTGGTGTTTCTTTGCTTCGAAGATCTGTCCACTGTTGACAATGGGGTGTTAAAATCCCCTACTATGAGTGTGTTGTTGTCTATATCTTTCTTGGAGTCTTTCAAAAGTTTCCTTATATATTTGGGTGCTCCTAAGTTGGGTGCATATATATTTATAAGGGTTATATCTTCTTGATGGATTTTTCCCTTAAGTATTATGAAATGCCCTTCTTTGTCTCTTTTTATGGACTTTGCTGTGAAATCTGTTTTGTCTGATATAAGTACTGCTACCCCAGCTTTTTTTCAGGCCCATTTGCTTGAAATAATTTTTTCCCTCCCTTTACTTTCAGTCTGTGTAGATCTTTTGTTCTAAGGTGGGTCTCTTGTAGACAGCATATATGTGGGTCATTCTTTCTAATCCATTCAGCTACCCTATGTCTTTTAATTGGAGCGTTTAATCCATTTACATTTAAGGTTATTACCGATAAGTACTTATTCATTGTCATTTTTCCCCTTTGTACTCATGTTCTTCTCTGTCTCTCTCTGTTTCTTTATCTTCTTAGAGCAGACCCTTTAGCATCTCTTGCATTGCTGGTTTGGTGGAGATGTATTCTTTTAGCCTTCTTTTGTCTTGGAAGCTCCTTATTTCACCCTCCATTTTGAATGAGAGCTTTGCTGGGTATAGTATTCTAGGTTGTAGGCCTTTGTTTTTCATTGCTGGGAATATTTTTTGCCATTCCCTTCTGGCTTGTAGTGTTTCTGCTGAGAAATCTGATGATAGCCTTATTGGAGTACCCTCGTATGTTATTAGTTGTTTTTCTCTTGCTGCTTTTAGGATCCTCTCTTTGTCTTTGAATGTTGCCATTTTAATTATGATGTGTCTTGAGGTGGGCCTGTTGGGGTTCATCTTTATTGGGACCCTCTGTGCTTCCTGGACTTGCGTGACTCTTTCTCTCGTCATGTTAGGGAAGTTTTCTGTCATTAGTTTTTCAAAGAGGTTTTCTATTCCTTGCTCTTCTTCTTCTCCTTCTGGAATTCCTATGATACGGATATTATTACGTTTCATGTTGTCCTGCAGCTGTCTTAGAACCTCTTCAGTCTTGTTCAGTCTTTTTTCATTTTGTTGCATTGTCTGGGAGTTTTTGTGTAGGTTGTCCTCCAGCTCGCTGATCCGATCTTCTGCTTCCTCTAGCCTGCTTTTAATTCCTTCTACTGTGTTCTTCAATTCAGAGATCGTATTCTTCATTTCCTCCTGGCTCTTATTGATAGCTTCCATGTCCTTTTTCATGCTCACGCAATTTTCTGTGAGTTCCTTGTAGTTTTTCTGGAGTTCTTTGTAGTTTCCGCTGAGCTCATTCAGCTTCTCCATAATCCATGTTTTGAATTCCATATCGCTTCCCTCTATTTCATTTAGCACTCTTTCTGGGGATTCTACCTTTCCTTTTGATGGGAGGTTGTTTCTCTGTCTCCCCATTTTTTTGACTCCTATTGTTTGTTGGTGCTTCTTAGAATGATCTGCACTTCCTGGATCTGCCTCTGGTGGCGTCAGATCATGTACCAGTCTGGGCCTAGGCAACCTGTTGGAGACTTCCAGGGATCTACTGCTGTTGTCTGTCTTCTTTGATTGTTAATCTACTCAATCTGTGATTAGCTGTCAGGCTTAAGGACCGAGGGTGTGGCAGTTTAATTCCTGTAGGCAGGGCTTTTGCTTCCCCTCAGGCTGAGGCCACTTGGAGGGGAATGGTCTACCCGCAGTACTGGGGATGAGTCAGCACTGGGACCCAGTCGGCTGCTCCTCCAGTTCTCCCCTCAAAGCCACTGTGCCAAACTCTCCCCAAGTGTCTCCAGTCCTCTCTGCCTTCCCTCTGCTTGAGCCCAGGGTAAGTGGTGGCCAATATATTTTCGTATGTGATCCACTTAAGAGCTCTTTTTCTCCAGCTGTTTCTCTCCGGCTAGCAAGAATCCCTGTGGCTTTTCACTTTTCACAGCTGATACTGTTTTACTTTCCACTCTGTTGCTGTAGGCTGGGATTTAGACCCTGCCCTTCTCAGGGAGAATCCCCAGCTGCTGAGCTGTTTCTCAGTCCCTTCAGCTGCCACCCATGTGAGCCCAGCGAGCCCTTCCGCGTCTCCGCACTCCCTACCGGTCAAGTTGTGGTGTAGCGGCCTTTTCTGTCTCTCCGTGGTTATAAGACTTCTTTCCAGCTAGTGTTCCGTTGGTTATTCCAGATGATTTCTCCAAAATTAAGTTGTAAATCCAGACTGGTCCTGGGAGGAGGTTAGTGTAGCTTCCATTTACTCCTCCGCCATCTTGGATCTCCTCCAAAAAATTTTTTAGTAGGGGAAAAATGAAAATATGAAGAATGGAAATGCCAGTTCAGTGAATATTAGAAGGACAAGGATTTTCCTTCACACTGTATATTTTTCTCCCTATCTGATCCCTCCAGAGTTTGGCATTCTAAAGAAGTAAGCAATGACAGAAGTTTCTTTGCATAAAACTAATAAGACCAGTTGTTAATAGAGGTTTTTATGACCAAGATGTTCACCGGAATGTCATGCCTAAAGGAGACAGGCTTGGGCTCTGGTTGTTACCAAAAAGCCCTGAGGAACTGGGAATGACTTTTGAAGGTAATAAAAGCCCATGAGATAAAAGGCCTGGTACCATGCTTGGTTGTGCGGTTCACAGCAATCTTTCCAGGGAAGGAACGAAGGTTGTTTTCCTGAAAGATGGCTAGAAGAGACCTTATGGCACAATGGAAAGCCAGAAGAATTTAGAAAAGGCAGGTGCATACAGGCAAGACAATGTCAGGTATGTGGCTCAGCTTCTGTGCCCTGAAGGGCAGACTGAAAGTCACCCTAAAGGTTCCTTGGGTATGTTCCAGCAAAGCAGAACTAAAGATCATAAGTGATCACTTGCTGCTCTTGTTGTGTTTATGCAAATGAACAGGATAAATTAAAAATGGACTTAATGCAGTCCCGTTAAAGACAAGGAGGGAACTCTTAGGGATAAAAATCATTCAAGGAAAATCACAATGATCAGTGGTAGACTATAAAGTAGTGCAGCTA
Source organism: Furipterus horrens (assembly GCF_987537825.1). Lineage (NCBI taxonomy): Eukaryota > Metazoa > Chordata > Mammalia > Chiroptera > Furipteridae > Furipterus > Furipterus horrens. The sequence continues at coordinate 33,773,034 of NW_028327178.1, forward strand.
ACTGTCTTTAAAGTTTCTTTTCATTTAAAATATCTTTTCACTTGAAAGTTAAACTATGTCTGTGGTATCATCAAAGATATTTAAATTACAGGCAAGAAGAATGTCAAATGCCTTACAACAGGATGTCTTTCCAAAAAGACAGTCTTACAGATTTAGAGCCTTGTTTGTGGCTTATGTTACATAAGTTAACATGTGTTTTCTGTTTTCAAAGGGCATAAGTCTATGATCTCATTACCTGAGTGATTGTCTGTATGGATAGGCCTCACTTAATCCTGTCTGTAGCACTGCCTCCTGAGACTCAAGGGTTTGGCTAAACTAAGTGGCTGGGTTAGTGAAGAATGGGGTGGTCTGTGGGCTTCACTTTAAAACTGAATTCTCTTTTCTATCCTAATGGCTTGGACCAAAAGGGCCCAGAGGTCTGAGAGGAGGGAAACCTAAAATATTTCCCTCAGCCCAAACTAAGTATAATGGGCAAAAGAGTTTTGGACAGGTGAGATGTACCTAGCACACCTTCCTCCAAAGAAGCCCCCCTTTTTTTTCCCCTAATGTGGAAGATGGAAAAATTAATCCCTGCCTTTTGTTATCTAGTGGTTATGGATTGAATGATGTCTTTTAACCCTTTTGCCAAATCTGTTGCCCCCAGAATACAACAAGGATGCCAGCCTGTTAAATCAAGCATGCCATTGTCTGGGGACAGCCAACTGACCTGGAGTCTGCACGATCCTTCCCCATGTGGGAAGGCCACCCTCCCTTCCACACCCCACTCTTTTTAGGGATTTCTGGACCCAAGGGCAGGTAGAACGATGACCATGTCTAGCTTGAAGCAGATAGAGGAGCTTGAGACCTTCGCCCATTGTCCGTTATAAGATTATAAAGGGTCTTAATATCTGGGACGGAAGGATTGCAATTTTTTATTGTTAAAATAATTAATCATTTATTTATTTTTAAAAAAATAGATGAATATATAAAAGGGTGAAGTGGGAGAGCTTTTATGTACGAACCATGGGCATGAACTTGGGGGGGATTTCTGGGGGAGGGGAGTGCTAGGTGGAGGGGAGTAAAGGGGAAAAAAGTTGGAACTATTGTAACAATATAATCAGCAAAAAATACTTAAAAAAACAACTATGGGACATTTACACATGGAATACTACTCAGCCATAAAAAAAGAAAGTTTTATCTGTTGTGACAGTATGGATGGACCTGGAGACATTATGCTAAGTGAAATAATCCACTCCGAGAGAAAAATACCACATGATTTCAGTCATTTGTGGAACATAATGAACGAACTGAGCTAACAAGCAAAATTGACTCAGAGAGCAGGATGACAGCTAATGTGGGGAGACGGTAGGAGATGGACGATTTAGCAAAAAGATAAAGGATTCATACACATGGACAACAGTGTGGTGATTGTGGTTGGGGGAGGGAGGTATAAGGAGATTAAATGATAATGAAAAAAATACAATTTAAAGAAAGGAAAAAAAGTGGTTTGTGAAGTTTTGTGCTGGAGATTTCTCACTGGAGGAGGCTCCGTGGTTGAGAAGACCACTTGAAATTGATAGCAATCAAATCAAGACAATAATTGAGAACAATCAACATTATACCATGTGGGAGATAGTCGACATACTCAAAATATTCAAATCAATAAAGTTATTGGTGGGAATAAAAATGTGTATTTTATTTTATGGAAAAAACTAAACAGATTTTTTAGACAACTCAATAGTTGCTTGGTCTATAGTAAAATGTGCTTATTGTGTACATAAATATTAGATTAGTATGTAACCAATTATGCACCATTTAACATAGACCAGCAAACTTTACATTGTGCATGAGACCCAACAGTTACTGTCTTAAAATTTTAAAATAAATTATTTCTTTTAACATTTTTTTACTTGAAGAATAGAAATTTATATTTAAAGGACTTTGCAAAGAGCATCCCAACACATTTGTACCATTGCACATTTTATGTGCCTTAGTTTTTTTTTTTTTTTCAGATGCAAAGAACATTCAGACACTTAGCAAGCTAACAGAACACAGAAAACTTTAAACCTGGGGTGTAAAAAGAGATATTTACAAATCCAGAAGCAGCCAAATCTATGTATAACCAAAATAGTTATAGCAGCCCAGTAGTTTGGTCTATGCCATTATAATTGGATAAAGTCAATATTAAAATAAATTCAGTACCTTTCTTATAAATCCACAAAATCAAGGCAAGATTCTAGGAAACAAAGGATGAAAATTAAATTTCAAATTTTGAAATTTTCCAAAGTGACAAGGACATAGAATAAAAATAATAAACTCCTTACTTGCTTATTTTTTGGAACAAATTCAATTAGTAAAGTTGCCTGACACATTGAGCAGTTCATAAAAGAGTTATTTAATTAGAAAACGCAATGAAATTTTTAGCAGGAGTTTTGGGAATTTCATTTCATTTCAGTTTTACACATTTTTAAAAAAATTAGGTGTGTTTTTATTGACAGTCCAAGGCCTTTATCTAAAAAGGTTCTTTCTTATTCATTCTGAGAGCCTATGAAGCTTTCATTTTCTTTTTCAGTGTTTCTTTTCCCCCTTTATGTACTCATTAAATTGTTGCTGAAAACTAATTTGGTAAATGAAGAGAAACAATTTTCTAATTCAGAAAATATGGACTCAGTTATATTTTAAAAAAATTCAAATATCACTTGGGAATGAACAAGCATTTTAGATGTTAAATGAAATAGTTATTCACCATGCACATTTCAGATTTAGATGTGAGACTGAAAATAAGTAGAGTTGATTCTATGTGTAACGTGCAACCCTTAAATCATTGATTATATTTTATTTTCTCAACAAATATATTTGATAAACCACCAGATAGTACATGATATCAGAATTGGCTGATCTGTAGTATGTTTGGATTTTGCCAGATTTTTTCCTGTGTAGCCAAAAAGACTATTAAAATGCATAGAAGGAATACAGCCATTGGTATTGTTACTATAAAAATATACTAACATCTAAAACCAAAGAAAAACTACATTTCTCAGGTAACTATTTTGTATTCTTTGACTTTCTTAGTCTTTAGTGGCAGAGCGGACACACTGCTTGCACGTGTATCAGTAGATTGAGGAGGAAGGAAGCAGAGTAGTGAGAATCAGACAGGACTGATACACTTACCTCCGTCAGTGACTGAGTCAGTGATGAATACAAGTAAATACCAGAAGTTCTCAGGTATTCATGTACATACGTGTGCAATTACGTAAAACCTCCAACCTCTTCTTTCCTTGTTCTTTTGATTGATATCGGCATTGCTAATAATTCAGACTTCAGTCATCCTGGGTTCCAAGTTCAGATATATTATATCAAGAAATACAGTGGGTGGAATTCCTATTTACATCTAACTTGCACAAAGGAGTTAAGAATCCATAACATCTTAAATACGTCATACTTTAGAAAAATATAAATTAATGCTTATGTATATTTATAGACCTCAGAAAATAAAGATTAGAGGCCAGCATAAATTTTTGAAAATTAAAATGAATAAGCACTATATGACTGTTCAGAGACATTAACAACATAAAATATGATAATGGACATAGAAATACCATACAAATGTGCAATATCATTTTTATCTTATCATACTAGTTCTGGAATTACATGGCAGTTCTTTGTTTTGTCTCCTGATTGTATTCATTAACTAGCAGCAATATTGTACAGTGTGTAGAACTTCTGAAACTTTGCTTGAATTGGGAATCTGGAAATCAGTCAGCTAAGACTTGTCATAATTAATGGCTAAGTGACTAATAATACTAGTGACATGCATGTCTCTTTCAGACTAAATGTGCTTACAGAAGTCACAACACAGCGGTAGCAGGTGTGACCTTTGATCATGATAAGGTGGGAACACATTTAGTTCTGCCTCTAAGTTAAGACAACTGTGAGATTTTGATAAGATAATTTAAAATTCATTAAGACCATCAGTAATGTATGGGGGGGTGCAAAACAACCCCAGAATTTATTTATAAAAGTTGTGTATTTGTTTTTACACGTTTAAACTTCAGTGACCTTCAAAGTACTTTCCATTTGATGCAATACACCTATCAAGATTTTTTTCCCACTGTTCAAAATAGTTTTTTAACTTGTCAATTTAGATGCCTTTTAGTGTTTCTGCTGTTTACTGCTTCACCTCTCCCAAAGGTTTGGACAAAACATTTTCCTTTGAGGATTTTTTCATCCAGGGAAACAAAGAAAAATTTGCTTCAGGTGAGATCCAGTGAACAGGAAGGGTGGGGCATGAGGGTCATTCCGTTTTTGGTCAAAAACACTCAATGCAGTTTGGGCAGGTGCACTCATAAATCACCCATCATGAAACAGACAAGTATGTTGAAATAGTCTTCAAAAAATTTTACTGAAGCTGAACACAGCCTCTCACAACAATACCAGCTGGTATAATGATACAGATGGGTTCCTAAATACTCACTTATAGGAGGAAGCCTGTACTACAAGGACCCCACCCTTCAGAAGGTAATTCCGGTGGTTTTGGGGCCCTCCCCTATATTTACCACCAACAGTATGCCAGGCAGGGTTTTGTGCAAAGGAATCTGCATTAAACAAGAAAGAAGCAGCTTTTAAAAGGATTACATTTTGGCCCCAGTCACTGCGCTGCTGCTGAGGACTCAGCAACCTCCCCTTGAACTCCTCAATCCCCCACTCTCCACCACTTCATTCCTTCAGCCCTTGCTTTCTAAAGGCCATTTCCACTGAGGACAAAGGAATCATTGTGTACCTGCTGTCCAGAACCTCCTCCACTCTTTTGACCCCTTTGCTCATGTAAGTAAGGTTGAGATTGAACTAGCTAAGGACACCAGCTACAGGTTCATGAGTTTTAAGTCCTTTGAACTCACTGAAGCTTAAGTGAGAATTTCCTTACAATGAGTAGAATTTCCCTTCTGTCTTTTGTCACAAGTTTAAAAATCTTATAGCTTGAATAATATAACCATGAGGGGTCTGCTTTTGACTTGGATAGTGTAACCCCTTCATGCAATAAACTGAAAAGCCATGCTGGTCTTGAAGTCTCTCATTTCAAAGGGGGTCAAGCAACAGGTGCCTGGCAGTGTCCAGCCTGAAACAAAGCCATAATGCGATGGTTGAGCCAAGCCCAGAGCCCCAAGATCACAGATGGCTGTGTCTGTCCAGAAGCTCATGGCTCTCCCTCTGCCGAATTCCCTGACCTAAGAGGATGTCACCGGCTAAACAGCCTTCTGTGAAGCTGAGGAGAGGATGCAGTAAGGCAGCTATGCCACTAGAGGAAGACTTTTGTAGTCAAAAATCCAGGTGAGTGGAGCTTAGCAGCCACCTGCCCTCAAGTGAAATGATGGGACATAGCTTTGCCACCCAAGTCTTTTTGACCAGACACATCCTAGCTAATCGATGTGCAAACACCAGAATGTGAGACCAACCTTTTCCTGGAGTTAAACTTTTGACAAACTAACACATTGAAATGATGTGCCAGTCATGTAGCTTAGCTTCTACTAGTAACTGCTGTCCAAAGCCATGCTACGTAACAACTAATTCTTGTTTTTGTCCCCTTCAGCTTTAATGCTATGTAATGTATTTAAACCCTTATATACATAAATCCTGTTTTTCTAAAAAACAAAACAAAACAAAATAAAAATGGATTAGATTTTACTTTGGGAGAAAACAGATAATAAAAACATAAGAGGTAATAAATATAGACAGTTTTAAATAGTGCTCTGAAGAAAGCAAATTATAGAGTCATGATGAAGAGTGATTTGAGGAAGGGGAAATGTGAAGGTTTCCGATGTGGTTTTTTAACTGAAACAGAGTCAGTCTAGCTTCTTCTCTGTTATGCACCCCACGTTTTAAAAATATTTTTAACACATGGGAGAGGACTCTCAATGTCACAGAATCTCAGTAGAGTTTTATATTAAACTTTACCAGAACTACACAAAGTAGATTTATGACCATTGTTTCTCCAAGGAGAAAGCAGACTGAGAGCGGGGCAGTGACGTGTCACAGGGTTACACAGGCAAAATTGGGATTGGAACCAGGTGTTTGACTCCTGAGCTGGAATGCTTTCCGGTATCCCACATTAATCATTCTATTCCACATGGATCATTATTCACAATATTTTGGAGAATGGGTCTTTTTTTTTTTTTTTAACTCAACACTGTTGTTATCTTATCCAGGTCCTTCCCCTGGTTGCTCTAGGTAACGATGGATAACCCCACACAACTGTCCCCCTTTCCAGAGGTCTGCTGATCAAACTGAGCTGTCTTGCTTGGAAATGCCTGGGATTTTTACGTCTCCCCTTTTCTCAGGAGTCCCACAGCTCATAATGGAATTATATAAGATACAGAAGGCCAATCCTCTTGCTTCATGAGACAACAACTCCGGGGTGTCCCTCGCACTCTGGAGCTACCCTGGGATCAGCTAAGGAAGACCTCATCTGTTGGCATATTTGCTTAGTTCCTTTCCCTGCTTCCTATCCTATTTCCCTCACCTACTTACAGTTTCTCCTGAGAGTTCTCCCTCAATAAATCATTGCAAAAGAATTTCAGTCTCAGGCTCTGCTTCTAGGAAGCCTGACCTAAGACATTTATTCAACAAATATTTATTGAACACCTGCTTTGTGTCAGATTTTGAGCTAAACTCAAGGGATTCAGAAATCAATATACTATGGTTCTTTCTTTCTGGGACTGGGATGGTGGAGGGACAGTTTGTAGACCATTAATGAAACGTGAAAAAAATATAATAGAGGTGCTCTATCAAAATATATATATGCCACAGGATCCCAGGATCAAAGAAAAGAGAACAGTTAGCTCTGCTTGAAGTGGAAAGTTGGGAGATAATGAAAAACTTTGCAAAGACCATAATAAATAAGAATTCATCAACTTGATAAATGTAGGAAGGTTTTAAAGGGAGGAGGGGCAGTCCTTTTGAAAGATTCAATTAAATGAAAGACAAGGCAAGACTGAGGGATTCTCAAGTCATTCTGTATGACTAAAAAGACAAAATACGGTTTTATATGAGACAATAATGGCTGTCTGACAAACCATGATAAAAGACATGATATACTAAAGAGTTCAAATTGTACAAAATAAAAATTATTAGAGGTGCAAAAGAAAATGCAAAAACTATAAAGCTAATGTGCATGCAATATGTATTTTATGAATATTAGATATTCTATTGTGTGAATGTAATTGCTAACTTAAGACATAACTGTATTTAATAATGTGTAGTTGATTAATAAAGTAGAGTTACATTTCCTAACTGTGTGTAGTTTTAACAGAATTGTATTAGTCAAGGGCCTCCTTACTTTCCTACTTATTATTGAGTAAATTGCATTTTCAGAATGTCCTGGTTGAGGGTTGAGTCTGCTACATTTTTAACATCTGTATAGAAGTTTGCCACTGTGAGTTTACAACAAGATGCTATTATGAAGTTAGCACACACACACACACACGCACACACAAATGTAGTGCTAATTGGGCACAGTTCAAATTGTCATGTAAAGTTATTTTTATAGTCAAGTGTGCATTTTTTGACTATATAAATTAGGCAATGATTTGATTTGCTCATTATGAAGGCTAAAAATAATCCATCTGACCTGTAGTAAACCATTTACTTAGTCATTGGATAATGACTATTGTTTTGTTTTTAATTTTTTATATGAAGCAAGATCAGAACTGGGGGAAAATTATGAAGCATACAATATCCTCATTCTCCTCTCTGCCTCCAGTAGTCTTTAACCAGACAACTAATTGCTCTGAAATTTTTCATATCCCTCTACTGTCATCCAAATGTCATGGCCAGGCTTCATGAACCACAGAAGGAATTTTGTCAAATTGACACTAATGTGTAAAGGATGGATAAGCCCTGAGATTGTCTTTCAGGTGGAGGTGGGAATAGGTATGGCACTTTGAGTCTCAGACTGCCCTGGGGTAGTAAGAAGTTCATACAAGCTGTTTCACATTCTGGCCCATGGGGTAAATTCCACATTTATTGTGGTAAGACTCCAGGATGCTATTTGATAAGTTTGTTTCACTTAATTAACAAAATATTTCAAAGCATAAAGCCCACATACCAAAAGGCAAGAAAAAAAGGGGGTGGTAAAAAGGTTGAGAAGACCTTGTATAATGAAAAGATCATTAACCTAGTAGTCTAAAAAAGTGTCTTATCCCAGCTAAGTCACTTAATAGATCTGTGACTTTATGTAAGTCACATAATGTCTCCAAACCTCATTTTTCTCCTCATTGGTAACATGAAGACAGTACTACACACCTAACCTGAACCATTAAGTTGTTATAAGAATGGAATGAACTCAAATGTATTTGTTTTGTATACTAGAAATCTCCTGGGAAATGTTATTGTCCTTCTAAGGTTCTAATTTTGGTTGCAATTCTCTCTTAAAGATCCTTTCCACCTTCAGTAGAGCTCTGTGCAGTCACATCTGCACCCTGCCCATCCTGTCTTGGGTGATCACAGAGGCCACCGAAGTCATGGGTCAGCCCCATGGCAATTTTAAGAATCAATGTTTAAGTTGTTAAAAAACAGGCAAAAAAAAAATCTCTTACCTATGTGTACAAGGACACTTTATATTTAAAAATTTCAATGGGAATATACATCCAAATTTTCCTTTATCCAACATTTAAAGTGGCGGTACTATATAATTCACATAAACATTTACATCTTTTTTTGGAAAAATGATGTGTAAATTTGAATATTTCATTGTGTTGTTCTATTTTATCAGTATACCTAGGGGGAAAATGAAGAAGAAAGCCTGCTCATACACAATCTTTAAAACTGAAAGTGAGTATGTTTCAGTGGAATTTCAAGCATAAGTGTCTGAATCATGCTTATGCATTTATTCTTTGTAAGTGTCAGGTATTAGAACATTTTAATGCATCTCTCCTTCCCTTGAGTCCATTTTATGTGATTTCAGATATCCTTCTGACTTTTTTTGTTGTTTTGACAAGAGGAATAAAATGCACTTTATGACCAAATCTATGTATGTTTTGGACTGCTTCACTCAGAGATGCTTGGGGGAACTTAATCAAGAGAGCTTTTATAGAGTTTAATACAGAAAATAAAGCCAAGAAAGTAAGCACTGAAAATAAATTACCTTGAAAATGGAGTAAATCCTTTTTATCTGTCTGTCTATATTTAATGTCTCTCATTTTCACATGAAAGAGGATGCTGCTTTGGAGAAAAGGATTGTATCTCTACGTTTTACATACTTATTCTGAAATCCCAAGCACTGGAATAATGTCATCGCTGTGATTATTATGTTCCTTTATTATTCACCCAATGAGTCATTACTTCTGACTAAGTTATGTTTAAATGTTTGCTGTGGAATTGCTTATATTTTCATTAATTCACCAATATTTCTGAACTACATCATCTAGGATGTGTGCACAAATTATAATATGAGGATAGAGTCATCGGTGTGTCCTACATTCACAAACAGATTACCATTTGTTCTGCTAGGAGAGTTGAATCTAAGAAAAAGGCCACAATGGTAATAGGGTTTGAAAGTAACAAGCCAGAGAGGGAACTAACCAAAGCCTTTGTTTTTCTAGAAGAAAGTTCAATCTCCAAACCTACTTCTTCCTAAATGTTTTTACTTTTATTCCTCTTACCTGTGAGAGAACTGCAGCTATTGTTAAAAGTTCTGAAAACCCAGACCAATATTTTCTTTTTGTCTTCCCTTCAGAAGAGAAGAATCCTTTTGTGGAGGCATCATCAATTTAGGGCTCAGATGATCCAGTATAGCTGCGCTTGAGTTTGGGAATTAAACATTGTCATGCTGTAGCATTTTATACGGTGTTACCTTATTTAGTCATTTAAACTTCAATTTCATTGATAGCTCCTTTTATCTCTATAGTCAGGGTTTGCTGATTTGGGTCCACTTTCTACTTTTTCCCTCCCAACAATTGAGGTCCTAGATGCTGTCCACACTCCTAAATATCCATGAGAGGAGGCAGTATTTAGATGAGAAGCACCTCCTTGGCTTTGAGGCATGGCTGTTATTAAATTTCAAGCCACATAAAATGGCAAGGGAGGTAATTCAAGAAGCAAGCTCTTCCCTGAAACAGGCTTTGTCAGGGATGAGTTCAGCACCATTATTGTAATTTACACCCGTCTTTACAAATCCCTTCTATATCATTTTCTGTTTAGTTTAAAAGCCTAATGTGAGTTTTGTTGAATTAGACCTGAACCCCTGGGCCATGTTGTTCCACTGATATCTGTCCTAAGCTCTGCATGTGAAAGCAGCCGGCACCAATGTCAATAGAGTTCTATAAAGATTAATGGGGCACCTGAAAAGCAACAAGGACTATGAGTGATTTCAGGGATCAGACTCCAGAAATCAATTTCTGTGAAAATGTCCTTGCTAATTTAACTGATAGCTTTTGACACTCCTCCTGCATAGCAGAAGCTATAAGTATGAGAATCTAGACTTTATTTTGACCAAGCGAATAAATTAATACATAGCATTGGCCAAAAATGCTGTTACAGTTTTTCCGAATGATGACTCTAGTAGTGCTTAGTTGCCTTTATTCGAAACAATTTTGTTAGATTGTATTGTTACAGCTGTCATATCAGCATGCATTAAAAACCTTATCAAAATCGGTGAATTTTTGTGCAACCATTTTAATATTGAAGATGGAAGAAAATACACAACGTTTTCAGCATATTATGCCTTATTATTTCAAGAAAGGTAAAAATGCAACTGAAACACACAGAAAAGGTTTGTGGAAATTATGGAGAAGGTGTTGTAACCAGAAGTTGCTGTGACTGATTGAACGTGTCAAAAATGGTTTGCGAAGTTTGTTGGTTCTATTGACATTTTGGCCAAATAGTTCCTTGCTGCGGGGCTGTCTTATGCATTGGAAGATGCTTAGCAACACCCATAGCACCTACCCACTAGACAGCTGACATACTCAAAATATCCAAATCAATAAAGTCACTGGTGAAAATAAAAAAATGTGTCTCTTTTTTCAAGGAAAAAGCTAAACAGACTTTTTGGCCATCCTAGTACATGGGTAGATATGTAAGTTCCAACATATAAACATGTACGTGAACCAATATGTCAATTGTTCATAAGTTTCCTCAAAATCAGCCATGTATTTTTCTAAAAAGATTTGAAGAATAATCAAGCCTCACAGGGATGAATTCATTCATATTAGACAAAATTAAAGGAAGTTTACTGCTTTGCATGGCTTATCAGCTATTGTACAAATAATGCTCTGCTATGTCCTTAATATTTTGGGCTCTATTATATTACAGAAATAAAGAAACTTTGAAATTCCAACAAAAAACTTACAGTTTTCCACATACTGATAAAGGCATAATATATTAAAAACTCAAAATAGGAGAGAAAAATCACAAAATTGAGTGCTGTGGAAATTTTTGAAATATTTAAGTAGTGCTTATTCAAACATTTTAAAATGTTTTAAGTATAGTTTTCAATTATTTAGAAATAATTATTGTCATTTTCATCTGCCTAAAATAAGGATATTGTGATTTTAAGTGGAGTTCTTCAAAGAGACTTTTTTTAAAAATCTGTATTAAAAGAGAATTTTACGTTGACTTTATCCTAGCATCTGAGTTTAGTAACTGCCTCTTTTAATGTTTATGAAAACTTTGTGAGAAGACAGTCTGAAATGAAAAAAATTGAGAAAAACAAAGGAAGTAAGATAAAGCTTTTGAAGCCTTGCAGCCTTACATGCTGCTGCCACCTTTTAACAAGTATATGTTTTGAAGTTTCATTGATCCTTGATTTGAGTTCCCAGGTTTAGTAATAAAATATGACATGATTTCTCATTCTGGCACAGGGCAATTTACTGCAAAAGAATTATGCAAAGTCCTTCCTAGTGTAAGGTTCTGACCAATTCAGAGAATTCATGAAGTTCATCAAACCCGTTATTATAACTCAGAACTCCCCATTTTCCACTTGGTTATGGCATGAAACTAATAGAGTGTGATTTAAGTGGCTCACTGTCTTGGGGAAGTAATGCCATTGACTACTGAAGCACGTCTGTAGAATTGAAGCATGTGACTTTACAGAACCCAGTCTCTCTCTCTCTCTCTCTCTCTCTCTCTCTCTCTCTCTCTCTCTCTGTATCTCTCTCTGTCTCTCTGTCTCTGTCTCTGTCTCTCTCTCTCTCTGTCTCTCTCTCTGTCTCTCTGTCTCTGTCTCTCTCTCTCTCTCTCTCTGTCTCTCTGTCTCTCTCTCTCTCTATCTCTCTGTCTCTGTCTCTCTCTCTTTCACACACACACACACACACACACACACACACACTCCGCACCTACACTCACAGAACAGTGTTCTCTTAGTCCCTGTTATCAGCCTGGCTTCTGTGTTCAATTACACGGCACATATCACAGTGGTTTGCAGCCCAATGCATAAAGCTTTCCAAAGCAGCAAATCTGGCAACGAACGTTCTGTGGCTTTTCTGCTTCTTCTGAGTTTCACCTGTTTTTACTGATAAAAAAGTGAATGGAAATATTTTAAGGAGGAAAGAGGACAAACATTTCAAAGAAGCTAAACTTAGTGAACTGTTATAACATTAGGAAAAATGTGCCAAAGAATTAATGGAAGGCAGAGAATAATTACAAAAAGCCTCCATATACACATAAACAATAGAGAGAGTAAACTGAAAGGAGAATCAGGCTGTTCACGGACGGCCACATGTCTGAGACCTAGGAAGGCAGATTTAAAAGTAGCTGTTGCCTTGATCCTAAGGCATCTGCTTTGCTGGGTCTTTCCAGTCATATCTTAGATCACTAACATGAGGAATAGTGTCACTATGACCATCCTAGCCAAGAGGACATGGAGTGGTGAGGGGTTGGAGGAGGCCACTGCATGCTACTCTGCCTCCTGTCACTACCAAGCCAATTGTCAGGTGAGGAGGTCAAGTTGATGTTATTCAGTATCCTTATCATCAAAGGTGGTTCACACTGACTTTTATACTCTTCCCTGCCCTTCTGCCATAGCTAATCTTCAAGTGTTCAGAATAGTTCAGAAATGGAGCTCTCACAAAATCATAGCACACGTTTCCAGACAAGCCAAGTCAAAACAGGAACTATTAACAATAAAATATTTTGCTTCACTAAGATATTTTCAGAATATACTTTGTGAAAGACGGAAGAGCCAACATCTGGAACTTGCTCTATGTTAATCTCTATCAGAATTCTATTGTGTAAACAAAAATGTATTAACAGTTCTTAATTCACAAACAACTTTGTATTAGTGATATAAGAATTAAAATTTTACTTTATATGACTCATATCTTAGCATTTTTGCTCTGACACTTAACAAGCAGAATTTTTGATTTGGCCCTTTCCTTTTAGAAAATCTAGAATGAACCACAAATTAGAAAAGTAAACCTTTGTCTAATATTCAATAATCCTTCTGAAATTTTGTCATCTTTTTTAAGTGATGAGAATACAGACTCTTAATTCTTTGCTTTGTTGGCAGCCTTCCTAGGCCAAGACCAGTTGATTCAAAGGAGGCCAAGTATAAACGAAATGCAATCGTCTGCAACTCCTGGGGGAAATAATGACTTATAATAATGAAACTACAGGAAATGTACTCCAGCAGGTAGAGAAGCTTCACACTCCCTGTAACTTATTTTTTCTTGTTTTTCTTACTAACACAGGTATTTTCCTAACACGGAAGATTTTTGTATGCATTATTTTTGTTTCCATTCTTACCCATCCACAACCACAGCAGCGGCACCCACAGGCACCCACACATAGATTCTGCAAGGAAAGCACTAACAGACCATGAAATATAATTATTTCAGAAGTTATAACTTCAACCAGTGTGAGATTGCTAGGGCTCTCCTGTCTAGCTCTCTAATAATAAACCATATATTTTCTGGTCCCTTTATTCTTTATCCAGGCTTTTCTTTGTTGTCTCAAATACACAACTTTAAGGTCTCGATAGTTTTCTTAGAAAGGAGATAAAAGCAGAAAACAGAGAGATGATTGGGAGGATGGATAGGATAACAGAGATGTGCCAAAGGCCTCTCTTATTTTCAGTTGCATCTGGTAGATTTACCTAGTGTGATAAAGGCATCTGTCTGGCCAAAGGTTTTGTTTGGACCGTGATCTGGGTTAGTTATTTTTGTCCCTTATAGAAACCACAAGGGATAAAACACCCTCTCATCGTAACGTGGCTTTTTACCAGCGATCTCAGAGGGGTTGGGGTGGCTTGTAGAGGCAAAGGATGTGCAACTTGGAATTTTTCCTCAAGCAAGCACTTCCCACATTTGGATTGACACACAAAATGCTGTTTCCTGAGAGTTCACCTGTTTTTCCCCTCATTTTACATTAAAATTTAAAACCCAATATAAAAATTATAATACAATACTTTTAAGAATAAAGATTAAATTTAAATATAAGAAATTCAATCACATAGATAACTTTATTTCAGGAAAAATTAAACAAGGGACACAAAAGGTAAAAATAGTTTTCAAAAAAATGTTTACTCAGTTATAAACTTGTCATCAATCTTATATATAAGTGCATATTAAATATATATATATATTTCAACACCACCTAGTAATTGCATACTAGTAATTTAAAAATATGTATAAATAAGTATTTATAAATAGTATCTCCTTATGACTCAATTTGTGTTAGTGTACAACTAAAATTAATGAATTTTCTTAATTTGTTTATATCACTTTGTCTATGATTTTATTGCTCATCCTTTTAATTTATGCTTATTTTCATCTATTTCCATCTTATTGTGAGAAAGCTCTTTACTATTTTCACTCTTCAATAGTAAAACTAAACAAACTATTTTATATTAGCAAGTTGTAAATCCAGGAAAAACATTACAAAAATTAAGGAAAATGTTACAACACTTTTCTCTAAAGTCCAATTGATAATACTGTATGGAAAATATATAGCACCATTAGCTTTCAAAATCCACAGATAAACAAAAGCTAAGTAATAACATTTATCAGTGTACTTATTATTACTATACTGGACAGGAAGATCTAAATATCCTTCATAGATCCCCCAAAAGTGATTTAGATACTGAAATAATTAAAATAATCTTATATTTATGCACATGACATCTTTAATAGGAAATAAAATAAATTCAATGTATTTTATATAAATCCATTTCAATGGTTTATTGTTACAAACTGATAGTGAAAGTTTTTATTCAAATTCTAATAGCTAAACTTCCTGAGCAATGTCAAAGATCAGGTATCCTTCCGGCATATCCTGTTGTACTTATATATCAAGACAAATTATATTAAATTTGAATTTTATATATTTTCTGTGATAATTATATATGTATGTTTTTTAATTATTTTCCTTTCTTTACCTCTATCTCCACTGATTCTTAATATATTAAAACAGATGTATTTAAAATTTGTATTACCCTGGCTGGTTTGGCTCAGTGGATTGAGCGTCGGCCTGCGAGCTAAGTGTCGCTGGTTCGATCTTCCAGTCAGGGCACATCAGAGAAGGAAAACTCTGACTCCAAAAAACCTCCGCTGCCTTGCGGCATACCTCTTCAGGGGAAAGGCTAAGGGAGTAAACCCCGACAGAAAATCCGGAGCCGGAGTCCCTAAGGCGGTTTGACGTTGTAGTCAACACCGGCAACTCCTGCGGCGCACCTGAAGCCAAGCTGTATTGACTCCGTCTTTCCCTTGGGCCCTTCAGCTGCGAAGAGAGGGGGGGTCTGCTGCATGGGCAACAGCAGACCCTCCATATCACCCTGCCCAGTCTCTGTAGCTTCAGCTTCACTGGAGAGGACACTCCAGCATCATCGCAAGATGTCGTTTCAACACGGGAGGAGACAGATACCGTGTCACTCCCGAGTCGGACTGCACAGCCATTCTCGGCGGTGCAGATAGACTCTTAAGAAGCTACACCATCGTCTCTCGAGGCTCTGTAGCTTCAGCTTCACTGGAGAGGACACTCCAGCGTCATCGCAAGATGTCGATTCAACACGGGAGGAGACAGATACCGTGTCACTCCCGAGTCGGACTGCACAACCATTCTCGGCGGTGCAGATAGACTCTTAAGAAGCTACACCATCGTCTCTCGAGACGGACGGCTGCCGACGATTTAAAATTTGTATCTCGTATCACACCCAAAAACAACACGCATATGTATACATTTATATATTTGCATTTCCATAGAATTATTACATTAAAAATTTGTAAATATTAGCAGTACTTTCAATATCAATACCTAAAACAATTTTAACCATTCCTTAACCTAGAAGGATATAATAATATTATGCATATTTGTTCTCCATATTCTACAGATGTACTTCTAAATCAAAATTCAGCTTGTATATGTGAATACATTTTGCTCTCACTAGGATTTGGTCTGAGCTTTTTAAATTATTAGTATGTTACCACTGGTGATTTTTACTATTTTATACATTTCACACAGGCTGATAGCATTTGAAGATTAAATACAAGCTGAAAATACAAAACCATGCCATCTAAATGAAAAAAAAATTATGTATTAAATACCAAACAAATCTACTTTGAACGAAAATATTAAATAATTACTGTAAACTGTGAATACATCATTTCTAATGGCGGCTTTATATCAGTCCACAGGGAACCCTATCAAGGACCAGCTAATTAATGACTAACATTTTTAGTTGATTTCATTAGTATTTGTTATAGTGTAAAGTACATTCCTTTTAGTGCTCTGATAGTGATTTACATACATTTATTGTAAAGGTTTTGCTTTGGATAATATAAAAGTGATTTAATAGCTAAGTGAAGATTTTTTTTTACCTACCAAAATCTACTTATTCAAACACAAATATTAACTTTTAATATAAGAGCACTCAATGCATTATTACCATCCATTAAAACAAAACATATGATGTGGTCAGCTAACCATCTTTATGCCACAGCAACAGACTATTACAGTCTTCTTTTAGAGTCTGAAGCATTTGACCATTTTTGATTGAGTGTAATTTTTATAAATTATATGCACTTCACTTATACAGTAAGCTAGTTGAACAATCCCCCCTGATTAAAGAAGGCAGTGTTATCAAAGTGAGATAGACATCTCAGCCACCTATTTGATATCAAGGACAAGTTTTTATCCTCTTGGTTTTCAAAATAGTTAATAATACTAATAAATAATTATATACGATGCTTGGAATTTTGGCCTAAAACATGGTTCCATTTTTGTGATGTATGTTTTTCTATTCTAGGAAATATTAAAGTTGAAAAAAGCAAATTGTAAAATCAACTGAAACTCACAAGATACTATTCTGTGTGATGAGGGTTTCAGAAAAATAAAGACTTTGTTCTTGACATCAAGGAGAAAGCAAGATAAAACATGAGCATTTACATAGATCATATACAAGTCTGCTTAAGACACAGACCAAACAAGCAACAAAATCAATAAATGTTATGTTTTGGAGGGTAGAGCAAAAATGTTGTGACTTGTTCTTAAAAGAAAATTAAATGTGTCAAAAGCTGATATCAGATATTTAAAAATATTCAGACATCTGACTCTATATAGTATGGTTAACTTCAATTTAAGTACTCATATTTGTAGAACTTATGTTGTAAGCATTAAATGAGAAAATTTTGAATATTAATTGAAAAATATAAAGTTATTGTATCTTCTAAAACCAAAATTCAAAGAAAAATGTCAGTATTCTTTATTTTCTGAGTAATTAATATTTTATCAGATTATTTACCCTGGTAGAGAGGTCTTATTATTGTACAGTTTTTTTAAATGAAAATTAATATTTTAAAGAGGTATTAGTAATGCTCAGGCAAGAGAAATACAATTGTAAAAACTCCATTTACTTTAAATAGGGCATCCTCACTATGTTTTCAAATGAGAACAAGAACTAGACCAGAACTTAAAAAATAGTTCCCCCAATCAGATGTACCAAGCCCTAAAAAAATGGTTTCTACATTTTTACTCTCATATAAATAAAGTGATTAATTTGGCTCAATCTGCCTTTCTTTCCATCTTTGATTCTGACACCCACCCACTCAACCAAATGTTATGGAAAACATTTAGTTAAGATATGTTAACTTATCTGTGAAATGGGGCTGAAGCTTTACTAACCTTCTTCCACCATACCTTGGTTACTTTCTGATTCTCTGATTTAAGTGTTTTACAGGACGGGCATTTATTATATCTGTGTTTATTTATGGCTTCTAATCAGATGCTTGGAATACAGTAGTATTTCTGCAGGAATTATTAACCAAGGGAAATTATAAGCAAATGCTTAAGATGAAGACTAATTGACTTTAAAATTTAAGACATTGAAGTTCCATTATGAATTTGCCTTAAGATATTTACGTGAAGTTGCAAAGACTCCCTTAACTTCTTCCAATTAACCATCAATCAAAGTTAATGGACCAATATAATTCAAATATTTATATCACACTATTCATTGCAAATGAGTATACACATGTTAATAATTTCCTCAAAATTATTTCAGAATAATACCTGCATCTACAGTCACCGTGGCTATGCTTCCAGCTGGGAAATGTTGAGATATACCTAAGGGAACACTAGTCTCAAGTCACTAAAGCTGGTTTCTACAACTAAAACAGGCATAGAGAAGGTGGAGTGGTGCACTGTCTCATCGTCTGTTAAATCCTAACAAGTAATGACCTAGAGCAGTGGAACTATTTGTTTAATATAAACTGCCCTTGCTCTGAAGTGTAGACAAATGTGCTTACCTGAGAGCAATTTTCTCTTTCTCTCCTTTTTTTTTTTTTTCATATAAAATTGACTCCAGACTAATTGAATTCTACTTTAAAGGGAAGCTTATTGATACCAGGGAGAATATTGATGAATGTTCATTGACATTCTGCTTTATCATTTAGTGCAAATATGCTTCCGGGCACCAATTGACATGTATGTTTATTTCTATCTTATTAATGTAGGAGAAAAAAAGAAAGTTTAACTGAGTCTCTGATGGAATTCGGTTTTAAACTTGGGGAAAAAAAATGTTACTTGGTATGACTATCAAATGAATTAGTGCCCAAATATCACAAACTGAAGATCAGTCATATAGTTTTAAGATATTTGGCTTTCTTGTAAAAACTAACATGTTCTATTTTTTTTTTTATTGGTGTTTGTGCTTTTGGTGTCATATAAGAAACTGAGGTTATGAAGATTTACTCTAATGGTTTTTTCAAGAATTTTATAATTTTAGCTCTCATATTAATTCATTGATCCTTTTTAAGTTAATTGTCATATATGCTCTGAAGTAGGAGTTAGAGTGAAGAGGAAGAGAAGAATCAGGAGGAAGGGATGACGAAGGGTGATAAGGGACTTTCTGGGTATGACGGATATGTTCATTATCTTGATCGTGGCACTGGTTTCACACGTGTACATATGTTAAAGCTAGTAACATTTTACACTTTAAATATGAGCAGCTTATTTTGTGTTAATGAATATCAATGAAACTGTTAAACCAAAAAAGTCATGAAAAAAGAAATACGAACCTGTAACTTTGAATGCAACCCATAGGAGCACCTTTATATTTACCAGATGGGATGCAGCCTGATTCATGAATTGTTGAAAAAAGCCAAATAGATATTTAAATAAATAAATAAAATACAAACTTATAACTTTTAAGCCACATAAATATAAAGATATTTTTAAAATTACTTCTCAGCTTACATCTGTCATGTGAGATCAGAGGTCACTGAAACCACTAATAGACGTGTTTCCTACCATGTAACCTTTGAAATTCTGTCTCACCATGTTTGTGTGCTTGGCTTTTTAGCCAAGGTGTACATGTATCCCCTTATTTATTCATATCTAAGTGTAAACTCTTAATAAATGCATTCTATGGGATTAATACAGCCAGCACCTAAAAGAGCCAGGCATACAGGGGGTGTTGGAGAAACCGTTGTTAACTGAATGAGTGAATTAATTAGTTAATTAATTAATAATAGGCATCATTTTGGCACCTCATATCAGAGGTTGGAAAAGTAGTCAAGTTTTCTGATATCTTGGAACAAAGATAAAAAGTTACCATCTGAAATAACAGCTAGTAATATAGAAATTTTCTTATATTTGTTTTTTATATGTTTATTTAGAACATACCTACTCTTTCCATATTCAGTGTTTGCATCTCTTATTACTATTTAAATACATGCCATACTTTTGTAGCACTTTAAGAAAATAGCTGCTACTGAGAAATTTAAAACATAAATCTCTTCTCCTTACTAAGAACAAGTCTGTTCTGAGAAGTAGATAATGGGCCTCTTTGAAGCAATACGTTTTCCTTTTTAAATTTGTGTCTTATTTCTGAGTATCTTTGTTTATCATCATAAAAGGAAGTTTCAAAAATGAATTGCAGTATTTGAGAGAAAGATGTGAATTAAAAATAGAGACCATATAATATAACCCAATTGTGCACACCTTTTAAAAAGTGGGGTTTATAAATCACATTATTAAATATTTAAAATAAATGTGTTCTGTTTTTGCATTGTATATGATTAAGCCAATCTGCATTTAACATCTAAATAAATAAATTAAATTAATCTTAAAAGCAAAATTTAATAATTATGGCTTAAACTGATATGTTATGGTGTACAGCCAAACCATAATTTCTACCACACAATCCTAATTATTGTAGTCCGTAGAAAGTACTGAAGTCTATAGAGTAAGCCTTCCAATTTTATTTGTTTTCTTTGTCAAGATTGTTGTATCTTTTCTAAATCCATTGTATTTCCATATGCATTTCAGAATCAGCTTGTCAATTTTTATTGTGTAAAAACGGGACTTCTGAGATTTTTATTGAGTTTGGGTTGACCCTATAGATCATTCTGTCAGAACAAAACAAACAAAAAATGGTTCAAACGTAACATTGAAAATAAAGGAAATAAAACTGGAATATTTTATAAAAGTTGAACATTAACTGAAAATGCATTTTTCCCTTTGAATATATTAAGTTTTTACTGAGGTACCATTTACAGAGTGAAATGCATGGAGCTATGTACGCAGTGAAATGAGTTGTGACAAATGCATATATCCATCTAACCACAACCCATTAAGACACAACATTTCCATCAATCCTGAAAGTTTCCTTATACACTTCCCCAGGCCATGCTACCACCCCCTCCAATCAGAGATAGCCATTCTACTAGTTTCTATCAGAATATTCTGACTGTTTAAGACTTTTATATAAATCAGCTCATGCAATGTTTTTTGTTGTGTCTTAGTCTGCTCATGCTATCATAACAAAATACCATTACATACACTGGGTGTCTTAAACAAGTGAAATTTGTTTTCTCACAGTTCTGGAAGCTGGAAGTCTAAGATAAGAGTGCTAACATTTTTAAGGCTCCTTTTCTGGTTTACAGATGTTTGCTTTCTCATTGTGAGGATTTTCTTTGGTGTATGCATGAGGTCATGAGAAGCGAGAAAGAGAGAGAGAGAGAGAGAGAGAGAGAGAGAGAGAGAGAGAGAGAGCAACCTCTTTCATGTCTCTTCTTTTGTTGTCATTGTTTTAGCCAGGTTTTTTTAGTTCATTTTATTTTTAAGTGTACAATTCAATAATTTTTAGTAAATGTACAGTGTACAACCATCACCACAATCAAGTTTTAGAACAGTTCATTACCTGAGAAAGATACCTCATGTGTTTGTTCGTATAATATCATCATAAAGGACACACTGTCGTGATTTCATCCACCTATTATTATCTCCCAAATGCCCCATCTGCAAATATCATCACAACAGAGGTTAGGGGTTCAACATATTACTTTGAGGTGGTCGGGCACAAACATTCAGTCTATAATAATCTGTTTCATTTTTTTTCTCTCTCCCTCCCTCCCTCTTTCCTTTCCTTCCTTCCTTCCTTCTTCCCTTCCTTCTTTCCTTTCTTCCTTTTAACTCTCTCCGTCTCTCCCTCCTCCAGCCCTCCCCCAAAGTGTACCCATGAGAAGACTTTCATCCTGCAGATAAATGATCAGGTGATACATGGGGTTGGAAGCAGCACCAGAGAGTATGGCTTCAGCTTGAGCACTAGGTAGATCTTGAAGATCATGCAGCTGGTTGCTGTCAGGTACTTGCACTACTCACGCAAGAAATGCAAGCCCTTTTATGAAGGCAGATCAGAATGGTACAACTAACTCCATGACTGCTTCAAAAGTTTAAGTATACATTTAACTTTAAAAGACCTGCCAAACATTTTTTCACTGCAGTTGTTATATTTTACACTACCATGATTTGGTGACCTCATAAAAATTATAGTTGTTAATCTTTGAAACTGGATGCATTCTAGTAGTAGTATCCCATTGTGGTTTTAACTTGCCTTTCCTTGAAGATTTATTTTGTGCATTTTATATGCTTATTTTTTTCATTATCTACTTCTTTTGTGAAAAGACTCAAATTGGTTCTTTAAAACACTGGATTGACTTTTTAGTATTGAACTATATGTAGTTTTTCATATATTCTTTATGCAAATCTTTTATCAAATGCTTTGCAATATTTTCTCCCATGACTTGCTTATTTACTTTCTTAATAGGACATTTGACAAAGCAGAACTTGATTAATAACAAAATATCAATGTTTTATCATTAGTGATTTTTTCTATTGTTAGTGATTTTTGCATTTTAGGGACAACTATGTTAATCCAGAAGGATTTTTGTCTGTTTTTAACCTAAAAGTTATATAATTTGAGTTTGTAAGATTAGTTTGATGATTCTTCATGAATTAATTTTAGTGTATATAGTGTGAAGTAGGGAACATATTTCTTTATGCAATGCATGGTCTCAGTGTGCTAATATTTCATCTGTAATTTCTTTGTCAGGCTTTTGTACCAGAGTTTTATTCTAGTTTCCTAAAGTGAGTTATGAATGTTCCTTATTTCTCTATTTTCTAATAAAATTTTGTAACTCAGGCTCTATTTTTTTTAATGTATATGTAGGATAAAATTTACCACTGCCACCATCTTGAACTTCATTTTACTTGGTGGGAAGGCTTTGATAACAATTT
Source organism: Furipterus horrens (assembly GCF_987537825.1). Classification (NCBI taxonomy): domain Eukaryota; kingdom Metazoa; phylum Chordata; class Mammalia; order Chiroptera; family Furipteridae; genus Furipterus; species Furipterus horrens. The sequence continues at coordinate 33,796,014 of NW_028327178.1, forward strand.
AACTTCTTTAATAAGTATATGGTTATAAATATATATATATATATTTAAAGATTGGTCCTTTATTTATTTTTTGAAGACTTTATTTATTTTTAAATAGAGGGATAGAAACATTAATGTGTGGTTGCCTCTCATGCACCCCCAAATGGGGATCTGGCCCGCAACCAAGGCATGTGCCCTGACTGGGAATCAAACCCGCAACCCTTTGGTTCAGAGATCAGCTCTCAATCCACTGAACCTCATCAGTAAACGCAAGATTTTCCATTTTTTTAGAGGATCAGTTTTGGTAAATTGTGTTTTTTAAAATAATTTGTTTATTTAACCTTACCTATAGAATTTTTGACATAAAGTTCTTTGGGATATTTACTTACTATATTTTTAATGTATCTGGGATCACTAATACTATACTTTTCTTTAAATATTACTTTTATTTTCTCTCGTTTTCTTTCCTCCTCAGTCTTGTTAGAAATTCCATCAATTTTTTCCAAAACAAACTTTGGCATTGTCAATAACTTCTGTTTGTTTTCTATTTTACTTTATTTGCTCTTATCTTTATCATATCCTTCTTAAACACATATTAACAAAATTTATTTCACTCTCCTTTTCCTAGTTTTTTAACATGAAAGTTTAGATAACTTATTTTGAATCATCTTTTTTTCCTAAAATATTATATAGCTATAAATGTTTGTTCTTATTTCTAAACATTGCTTTGGTTATATCCCACAAATTATATTTTTATTTGCTTTTATTATTATTAGTTCAAAATATTTTCTAAATTTCATGGGATTTTTTGAGTCACATGACATACATAAGCAGGTCACTCAATTTCTAAATATTTGGGCATTTACCAGATATATTTTTGATATTATTTTCTAATTTAATTCTGTTCTGGTCAGAGAATATTCTCTGAATTATTCTATGCTTTGAGACTTATTACAAATTATTTATGGCATAGTATATGGTACATCATTGTAAATGCTTTACACAAAAATAACCTGGAGACTATGAGTCATTGAGGTATTCTATATATGTGAATTAAATCAAGTGTATTTTTGTCAATTGAAATATTAAAATCTAATAGAATTTGCCTATTTTTCTATTTCTTCTTTCACTTATCAGTTTTTGATTCTTATATTTTAAAGCTCAGTTACATGATGTATATATAGTTAAGTATGTTATGTATTCTAGAAAAAGTGACTCTTGTCCTTATGAAACATTTCTATTTTTCTCTGGTTCTATGCCTTGTCTTGAAGTCTATTGTATCTGATATTAATAGAGACAATCCAACTTTCATATAATTAGCATATGCCTAGTGTATATATGTGCATGTATATATTTTTTTACTCTTTTACATGAAACCAATTTTTGGCTTCATATTTCAAATATATTTCTGATAAAAAACATAAAATGGGTCTTTTTTAAAAATTCAAGATGAAAATCTCTTTTTTTCATTAAAATATATTATATACATTTACTGTAAATATTGATATAGTTGAATTTGTATATTATCTTTCTTATTGTTTTCTTCTTGTCCCATTTAATAGTTGTTTTTGTTGTTCTGCTTTCCTATCATCTTTTGGAATAATTAAGAACCATTGGTGTTTAATTATGTCTCTATTTGATTTTTAGCTATACCTATTTGTTTTATTTTTATAGTAGTTGCTCTTCCCTAGATATTCATCTTTAGGTCATTGTAGTCAATAGTAAATTAATATTGTACCACTTCACAAATAACATACTAATCTTACAATGGAATATCTCCATTTACCACCCCCGAGATTTGGTACAAATTTTCATCATTTATACTTCTTAAATATGTTATAACCTCACAAATATATTAATATCACTTCAGTTTTTAAGTCATTAAAAAATAAAGATATAACAATATTTTAAAAATATTTACCATATACCTAAAATTGTTTGTGCTCTTCATTCTTTTGTATGACTCACTTTTAATCTAATATTATTGTCTTTAAGAAGAATTTTCAAACATTTATTGTCTTACAAATCTACTGATCAACTATTGTTCATCTGAAAATATTTTAACTCAGTACAATTTGGAGGACACTTTTGCAAAATTTTTACATAATACTTTGAAGGATATGAAGTCTGAAAACTTCTTTCAGTCCATCAGGCCCCCGGTAGTTGTTTCCTGTCATGGCCTATAGCATCTCACTCCATTAATCTGCAGGTGAGTATTTGAATAAAATTTGAAGGGGCCAAAGTATATTTTGGGGGCTTCTTCTCTAGGCTTTACCTTCCTTTTAAGTATCCTTGAACATTTCCATCATCTCAATAAGTCTGATCTTCAAGCTCTGTTTCCTCTGCCCAGGAAGACTATAGCTCTCTATTTTGGTTCCACACCCCTGAGCTGAAGTGTATGAAGTGCCTCAGGCAGAAAGTTGGGGGCTTCATGATTTTCCTTCCCACAATAATCACAGCCAGGCACTGCTTGCTGCTAATACCTGAAAACAAATATCTTATACATCTCTTAAATGTAAAACCTATTTACAGTGGGACAATAAGTCTTATACTAGCTACTCAATTATGCCTGGGATTGAAATTCCACAGTAAATTTGTTTTTATTATACATCTCCACAGTATTTCAGCATTATCTTTTTTCTATTAGAGAAAAAAATTCAGATTTAATAAGTTAATTTTTTAACTCTTTGCTATACTAAAGCATTGCAGCTTGGCAATGTAGAAGTAATTAAAATGCTAATGAATATCTTAAGCCTTATAACTGAAATTATTTTTCCAGTAGTTTTTATTTCCATAACTTATAATTACACAGCAGTTTTATCTTTGACTTCCTTAAAAATTTTTAAGTTAAAATATCTAGAGAAGCATAATTGGTATCACAAATAATCATCAATCTGTATACAATATTCTAACATTCACAGGAAGTAATGCTTTACTAGGATAAGGAGTAAAAAATGAGATGATAAAATGTAGTATAAATAGGCAAATATACTAAAGTCAATATTTTAAGTTACTGAAAAGTTGAATAAGTCAATAACTGTCACAACTTCCATGTAGCAAGTTGACTCTGTGACACATGAAAATGCATAAAGGTTATGCTAAATTAACTGGCTTCTTCTTGAGTAATCACAGCCAACCAGGTCTCATCAAGGGTAGGCAAAGTAGTTTCGTTACCATTACTGACTTAATTCTTTACAATGTCATAGCTTTGAGGTCGCTGAACATTCTAATCTAATGAGGGAGGCTATCTTTTTTGTGACATGTTTTTCTTCCCTGAGAAGTTAAAGTTTCTGACAACTGAAAAGGTCCTAAGGGAAATTCCTAAAAGGACTGATAGCCTTGAACCTTGGCAGCTCTCTGGCAGCAAAGTATATGGATTTTGTACAAAGCTTTATATTTCTAGGCCAAAATAACTATGTAATTATTTTGTAATTATAAAGCAATCATTTACTGGCAACTAGAAGTTTTTCATTTTTTTATAGTAATTCCAAGTACAACTACCATATAATTTGTAAGAAAGAAATAGCTATGCAATTACTCTGTATTAACACAGTAATTACCAAATATGCCCAGGCTTATTTGTGTCATAGGAAATAGAGATTCCCACACCTGCAAACTGCAGATTACACAGCAGCTATGTATGCTCTCTTCAGTCAGTCTATTGCAAAACAAAAGGCAGTGGGGTTAGTTTTTGTTTCATCATATCATTGTGTTAGGTTATCAATTGAATGTAGTATTTTCTCACAGCTGTGTCTCTATGGTTACAAATAAATTGTCCCATCAGAGTAAAGTAGAAATGATTTCAGAGCTGCAAGAAAAAGGCTAGTACAATGCAAAGGAGTGAGAGTTCGAAGTCAGATATGTAATGGAAATCTACCCTGCCTACTTCCTCAGAAGTAATTTGGATAAATTACCCAATTTTCTTCATTTATAGAGTAACATTTATAACTTTATAAATTTCAGGGATGTTGTCACACAAGATAAGAAATACATATGTAATAATTCACTCATACAGTCAACAATTAATTTCCTAAATATCTACGTGCACTGTCTTAGACACGTGGAAAGCACTGATGAGAAAAACAGACATAATTCCTGCCCCGCAGAGCTTAAAGTGCAATAGAACACATTAGCTGTGACTGACTCATCACACACATGAGTGTAAAATGACAACTTTCATTCCCTGAGATGTCTTAACTAGAAGAAGAATTAAGAGGGCTTACATAAAAATTTGTACATAAATGCGCAGGCAGCTTTATTTATAAAAGCCAAAGCCTGACCCGTGATTGCATAAACTAACTGTGTACACACATTTCTCAGCAACAAATACTTCTCGGCAATAAAAAGGGACAAACAACTTGATATATGTCACAACTTGGATGAATCTCCAAGGAATGGTGCTGAATGAAAAGGTCAATCGCAAAAGGTTACATACCGTATGATTCCGTTTATGTTTTTGAAATGGCAAAATTTTAGACACTAGAGGCATTTTATGGTTCCAGTGGGTTGGAGGGAAGTGGCTGTGTTGTAAAAAGACAACACAAAGAGGCCTTGTGGTGACAGAAATAGCATCTCATCTATGGCAGCAAATGCATAAACTACACATGTGGTAAAATTACAGAATTAAGAACACCATACAAATGTGTCAGGGCAGCCTTGCTCTGAGAAATCACCCAGAGACCACTGTGAAATCAGGCAGTGGGCTTATTGAGAGGAAAAGGGAAATGGGGTGGAAGGGAAAAGCAACTCCCCAATCATAGGAACAAGGGCTCATAGGAACAAGGGAATGGGGCCCAGGGAATGGGGACTGGGGAATGGGGACTCCTGCTCCTCCTTGTGGACCCGTAGGAGTCCCACCCACACTTCTGCAGACACCCTTTTTTTATATTTGTCAACCACACATTCCTGTAAGGGTAAGTTTTCTTATCAACATATTCAGTAGATCATTAACATCTCATTGCTCCCCCCAACACAAACAACAAACCATATCAGGCTAGGTACATTACCATTTTCCCTGGGAATAGGTTCAGTCCTTCAGTATATCCTTTGGGAACCGCTAAGTCCAGGGCCAGGTTGATTAGCATATACCAAAAGTCAAGGTGTGCATTCTAGCTGCCTCCATGTTCTGACAAAATGAGTATGAGTAAAACTTAGGACCAAGTGGGTACTTAAACTTTCAAGGAACCTGCTTTGTAAAATATATGATTTCTAAGCATTAGGTTGTACACCTGAAACTAATACAAAATGATATTGACTATAACTTGTATGATAATTGAAAAACATAATTAAACAAACAGTTAAATGGGAAATATTAATAAGACAGGTGGACTTATCAATGTTAGTATCCTGGCTGTGCTATTATACCACAGCAATTTTCAACCAGTGTGCCACAAGAATTTTTTTATTATGTAACCATTTTTATTGCTATCCTATTACAGTTGTTAGCCCTGGCTGGTTTGGCTCAGTGGATTGAGCGTCGGCCTGCGAGCTAAGTGTTGCTGGTTCGATCTTCCAGTCAGGGCACATCAGAGAAGGAAAACTCTGACTCCAAAAAACCTCCGCTGCCTTGCGGCATACCTCTTCAGGGGAAAGGCTAAGGGAGTAAACCCCGACAGAAAATCCGGAGCCGGAGTCCCTAAGGCGGTTTGACGTTGTAGTCAACACAGGCAACTCCTGCGGCGCACCTGAAGCCAAGCTGTATTGACTCCGTCTTTCCCTTGGATCCTTCAGCTGCGAAGAGAGGGGGGGTTTGCTGCATGGGCAACAGCAGACCCTCCATATCACCCTGCCCAGGCTCTGTAGCTTCAGCTTCACTGGAGAGGACACTCCAGCGTCATCGCAAGATGTCGATTCAACACGGGAGGAGACAGATACCGTGTCACTCCCGAGTTGGACTGCACAACCATTCTCGGCGGTGCAGATAGACTCTTGAGAAGCTACACCATCGTCTCTCGAGACGGACGACTGCCGACATATTACAGTTGTCACAATTTTTCCACTTTTCCCTCCTTCACCCATCTCACCTCCTGCACCCACAGTTGATTCCCAAACGCTTGTCCATGTCTGTGGGTTATTGGTGCATGTTCTTTGTCTAGTCCCTTCCCCTTCTCTCCACCATTGTCCCCATCCCCCCTCACCTCTGGTTACTTGCAATACCTGACTATTTAGTCAGGTGCACTGACCTCTTTTCCCTTAGATTGTCAAATTAAAAAATGGGAACAACTAACACAACAATAACTCTCTGATGTGAATGGATGAAAATAATACCTAACTTTTTTTGTCAGATCAAGAAAAAATATTTCTTTTTGGTGTGCTGCAGAACTTCAGTAATTAGTTTATGTGTGCCATGAGATGAAAAAGGTTGAAAATCACCTTTATACCATAGTTTTCAAAATGTTACAACCAGGAAAAAGTGGATTAAGACCAAAAAAGATCTCTGTATTGTTTCTTGTAACTGCATGTAAATCTATAATTATCTCAATAAAACTTAAATTAAAAAATAACCTGCATTTCTGTAATCCTTCTGTCCTAAAAAAAAAGAAAAAAGAAAAAAAGAAAAACATAACTGAAAGATGGAAAGAGCTAAGAAGAGCTATCTTCAGAGGGGAGAGGCATAAAATATCAATTGAACCAAAAAAAAAAAGACCTGTTTGAGACAAAAGTATGTGAGATATAAGATTCAAGGTGAGAATGAAGAGAATTCAGAATCCAGACCTTTTGGGGCTTCAAAAGGTAATAAAAGTTTTTGGCAAAGCAAAACAAAATCATCAGATTTAAGCTTTGAAACTACCATTCTGAAAAATTTATTTTGAAGGGAATAGGATATATACACAATTGTTTAGCTCTTTTCTCTTCCAAAACTGTAGGATACTAAAAAAGGAAATGTTCAAAGTATATTCCCACAAAAACTGAGAGATTAGAATAGGAGATAGTAACAGATAATTTTTGAAAAATAGAAAGGTTCGACAGACAACCAATTCAGCGAAAGTAAGGAAATTTTAATTTAAGGATCTTCAGTGGACATATGGATTTTCTTCAGATCACTGTGAGGCTCATGTCTTGGATTCACCAGGTAACACCTGAAACTAATACAAAATGATAATGACTATATCATACCTGAGGCTGGCAGGGTAGAGAGAGAAAGTGTTTGAAAGTTTTTATACAGAGAAACTGGTTGTCTTGGTCCCCATTCCTACACCACACGGGCAGAGACACAACTACCCAGGGAGAAGCTCATCTCCTGAATATATTCAGACCACACTTTCCACCTTCTTTCATTTCAGTTGGCAGACACGTATTCCACCCCAATCCATGATCACTTAGGTCTGAATTTCAAGAAGAGGAAGAGAGGAAAATAAGAAAAAATGGAATAGCAAAAGGGAAAAGAAGAAGGCTCATTCAGAAGTCAGTCCTGGCCAGTGTGGCTCAGTTGGTTGGAGCCTCACCCATACACCAAAAGGTTGGGATTCAATTCCTGGTTAGGCACATGTCTAGGTTATGAGTTCCACCCCTAGTTGGGGTACATTGGGAGGCAACCAATCAATTCTTTTTCTCTTGTATTGATGTTTCTCTCTCTCTTTCCCTTCCTCTCTCTCTAAAATTAATAAACATATTTAATATTTTTTAAAAAGAAGTGAAAGATTGGAATTACAATTACCAAGGTAAGAGCAAATGTATAAAACATGTCCTTTCTTTCCCTAGCATATTAAGTAGTGGACTTATTGCAAAATGTTAAAAAATAATAAATTAAAAGTGCTCAGTAGAAACAATTGTCAGGATGCACAAGTTATATTAAAAATATAAAAACTATATATCGGGCATCCACAGCACTTAAGAAACTGCACATACTGCTGTGTTTTTGGCGGTGCTGGCTGTCATTGGCACCTGACTTCACATCGGCATGCAACTACCTTTCCCTCTCAAAGTGTCCAGTTTGGATGATAAATTACATGCTTGCTACAACTATGTATAAAGTTTCTTAAAAATCCATGTAAAATACACATGATACTAAGGATGAGTCTTCAGTATAGCTTTGTGGGAATTATAATCTTTTATTGGCCTGAGACCAAATACCTCCCATGAACAAAGATAAGTAATTAGCAATGCTCAGTCTGACATGTTTTAGCAACTTTTACTTGTTAAATGATTTTAAAAAGAAAATGTATATCTTAAAAACAGTTTTGAGGACTTTATAAAAATATAAACCTTACCATAATAAAGTTTTAAAATATCTTTATTCAATTTTCTCTCTACATAGAATAATTGATGAGAAAATAATAGAACAAATATTTAAATTTTAGAGATTCATTTTGAAAACTGCCCCTATTGTCTTTTATTGAGGTGTCAAGTTTTTTTGTTTTGTTTTGGGGGGGCATAACTGACAGAATGAAGTTTCTCGTAATTTATTGAAATTCACTTAATCCTCTGTCAACCATCTCAATTTATTGCAGCATTGTCCAGACAAGCCAAGATAAAATAATAGGATACAAGATGATATATTACATAATAAGCCAAGAAAAAAACCTCAACTATACAGGAAAATGTGATTGTTTTAAGGAATTAACTTAAAAGAATACCTATATTTGATCATTCTCAGCCCAAAGCAACCTAAAATTGCAAAGGAAAAAGAAAAGAATAAAATAGATTCTATTGCATAATTAGGAGGCTGTGGCCATGTCCTCCAGTAAGTCTAGAGTAATAAATGTTGAAATTGAATTAACTGATACAGTTAGCAAGCATCAATACTCCTTAGAGGTAAGTGACTGCAAAACCATAGCTATTATAATAGTGTCCATCACTTTTAACTTATTTTTCTAACCAAGCTAGTTGAAGTGATCTGTTTTCAAAAGCATCTGGATAGTGTCTGTGCAGCCATAACTAGCATGTTCTGGTATCTGGAACTCTTTTTCTTTCTTAAAAATATGAACTATAAACAGAAAAGGAGAACTCTGCCAGTTAGGAAAAGTTAACTTGTTCAAAAAAATAAAAAGAAACTATATTTCTATAATTTATTTAAAGGATACCTAAAGGCCATATTATGATACACATAAAGATCTTCCATTAACGAAAACTGTTATAAGAGGTTCTCAGCCTAAAAAATAATTTGTCTAGATCATCCATCTTCTCTTTTAACTTGTTCTTTGCCCTGAAATTAATGAATCACACATTTCAAACAGCAAAAGGAACAAAAGAAAATATAGAGAGGGAAATATATATTGATAGTTTAATGAATATTTTGGGGGCTCATCTAATAATAACGATATTGTCACAATAATATCTGGTATCCTCTTCACTGAGTGTTCAATGAGAATTTGTATGCGTGTGAGTTTGTATGCCTAAGGAAAGGCTCCAGTCCCCCATTTTGAATGGTACTTCCAGAGTGCTACTGAATTCATGAATTTCTCAAAAAATCCTTATGTGGGACTTGATTATATATCATACTGTATTATTAACAAATAAGCCATTTTTCTAAATAAAAGCATCTCTAATGATAGTATGAAAAATAGACTTTTTTATTATCTTAGCTTTAAATGTCAGATGCCATTTTTTAAAGTGACATAAAATATTAGTTTCAGAGAAGTGTAAATTAATCTGAATACATCAAAACGTCAGTCTGAGACCACGAAGTACTAAAATCTGAAACAAGCATCAGAGAAAGGCATTTCACAGGAAATGGCCCATTCATTGCAGACTATCATTTTAACTTGTCCCTATATCCTCTTAGAAAAAGAAAATTCCACTCTTTCAAAATATACATTTTCCTGATAGAAGCAGCCCTATGCTTTGTCTCCCAGCCCCAGGCCCAACCCCAGCCGCACCCCCACCCGTGGCAGTGTGGTTTGCCTCTTTGGCCATCTCTGTGCCTCGGCATCTCTGCCATCCTCTGAACACAACAGGTGCAGGATACAATTTGACTGCATTTTCCTTGCTCGCCAGTTCCGCAGGGGCTTTCGAACCATATCATGTCTTTAAAAGAGATTGCATTGACTGAAATGCTAACAAAGATTTCCCCTTTGTGACTAGAGCTTTGAATAGCTTAATCAACATATGGGTAGGGGAAACTGGGGTGCTCACACATTCTCTTTTCCTCCATTGTTCAGACCCTATTTGCTTTTTATTGCAATTACAGATATCTAGGAGCTGAGGGTTATGTACATTGGCACCGTGCAGCACAGTTATTCACAGATATTGTTGAAAATTTTGGTGTCATTTCTTGCAGTGAATTTTAAGTATTTCAAGTTCGTTTGAAAAATATGTTTTTGATTTCCACATTTTTTGGATATTAGACTTGGAGTAGAAAGAAACATTGTTTAAAAAAATTCTATTTTCTATTATGAGAGCTTTGCTAACTCGTTGTTCTTCTATATCATGGAGTGGGTACAACAACGAAAACACAAGGACCAAAGGAGAAGAATGATTAATAGGAACAGGGAAGTAGCTGACAAATGTCACTGATACACTAAGTAGTCTTAACTCCATTGTGATACAAACACCGAAGAGGTCATTTTCCCGTAATTGCTGCCTTACCTATACTGCATGAGCCTTCTTTTCTTTTCCCTAAATGATATCCGGGGCAGATCCCATTGTTTTTATAAACACTCTTGGTTCCCAAGATCAACCCAATTTAAAAGTTTAACCTCAAATTTTATCATAATTTCCTTTCTTCCCTTCTCTTAGTCAAGCTGGAGCTGTGAGCCTGATTTCTTGGAGCAAAGAGAAGGAATTTGTTTAATCAGAGAAAAGAAATGGTTAAGGGTTGTAGTTTCAGAAAGGAAGCTGGCATCCTGAATCCCCTAGATAAAACAAGAATAGGATTTGGGGAGTCTGGGTCTTAAATAAATTTTCAATGTGCTTGTGTTCTCTATACATTTGATCTTATTTGCTTTCTCTTTAACAATGTGAATTTTAGGCACAGTTACTTTGTTCTCCTGAATTTTTAAACAGTTTTTTTTTTTAATTATTAAATGGTGTTTTATAAATTGCATGTCAATTTTGCAGTGTTTCTTGATTTTTTTCAAAAAACTTCTCAAACATTTTCTTTTCAGTTTTTGTTGTTAACACTATCACATATGTCCCCTGTCACCACACCTCCAGGAAATGCTGATACCACAGATTCGCTGTACACCCATGTAGGTACTGTGACCTTTTGGAGGGCCACAAATCATTATACTGTCTAAGCTTTCTTTACCCCCAACAGCGCATTTTTACCCCAATCCCATTGAGAATGCCTGGTGTAGAGGATTGCTATCAGCACTTTTTTTCACATAAGGCTGAAAAAGAATAGAAAATGTCAGTGTGTATCACACACACTGTGACAGCAGGTATTATTTTAGCAGGTATTGTTTTGTGAAGATGTTTTTCCAAAATTACATAATTTTGAGTGTGTGCACGTATTCATATACAATCACAGTATGAAATGTACCTTTTACTTTAGTCTTCAATAGAATGTTGAGAGTCACTGTTGTAGGAGGTAACAACTGTACAAAGAACATGCAACACACACACACACACACACACACACACACACATACACACATATGTGGCTAAACTGATAAGTAAGAAACCGATCTCCTAACTTAATTTTCAAAGCAGTGCTTTGGGTTGGATTACTAAAAGATGATACTATATATTACTGTGCCAAATAGCAGTTAATTCCTATTCTTTATCTCTTTAATTCCAAATTGCTCCTCATAGGCCATGCTGGGAAAAAGAAAATGGTTCATTGATTAGTCAAGTTTTTCTTAGTAGCTGTATCCTTCCTCTCATAAACTTATTACTGTTAGCAAAGACTCAGTTAAATTATTAATCAATTTTTTTATTTATTCTCCTTTATATGTTAGTAATTGACATGAATATTAGATAAAATTAATTTATCATTATATCATCACAAGCTAGACAACTCACCACATAGTTGTTGATCATAATTTTATAATGATTGAGTTACAGTATTTTTTCAGAGAATGTGAAAGATTGGTGCAAATTGTGTTGCTCACTCATTCATCAAAATATCATTTAAAAAACTGTTTTCTTCTAAAATATTTAAAATTATATGTTAAAATTAAAAATAGATATGAATTATGATAAATAAATGTCAAAATTTAAAAAAATATATTTAAATAAAGCTAGGTGTTTATTTTTTATTTCAATTCATTTTAGTACCTATTTTTGTAAAATAGATACAATTATTTGAAATTCCAGTTTTCAGTGTTTATTTATTTGACAATGGCTTTAAGCATGTTAAATCTTGACCTAGATATACATAAACATAGAAGAAATGTTAATTATTTAACATCACAACTGTTTCTTCTGCCAATTTTTGTTGAGACAAAACCATACTAATTTATAATTAACTTCTGAAGTGCAAATTGGAATAGGAAGAGAAAAAAGAAAACAGGTATCCTGCACTACCAGAAAATGAAAATTCATTATGGAAGAGATTACTGCATTCATATTTGAGGAAAAATATTTAAAATATTTTATAAGTTAGCTTTCTTCCCACTTACCTATGTGCTTTCACCATTTGAATCATTCCTGCATCCCAAAGTAGTGTGCTGCCCACATTAACAGAAGCACAATTTCAAACTATCCAAAGTTTGGACACAGTAGGTTTTCTCTCAAGGCCATAGCAAACACATGGAGAGGTATTTCCTTGAGGCCAGCATTGCTATTTTTGCTTAGCATTGCACGTAGTGCCACACCCATTCTGAGTGTTAGGTTTTAAGCAACAGAGGCAGCCAGGTGTTTTTAATGAATTCATTTTTGTAAGTTTGTGGTAAGTGAGGCTTTCTAAGGCTTGGGACTGGGAACAGACCCCACTTACACAGGTCCAAGGGCAGCTCTGCTTCTTACCAATAGTCTATTTTTTATTACAGAGTATGAAACTACGTGGGAGCTATAGATTTATTAATGCACATGTCTTTTAGGGTAAAGCAATACGGCCTTTCGGTTATGGTCAAGCCCCAGAAGTTGTGCTTGAATGGAGGAAGTTGAGTTTAGTAAAGAACCTATTTATAGAGGTATAAGCAGGATTCAGAGAAACCAGCGAGAGCTGTGTAAGCCCCCCTAGGGCTGGAAACATTGGAAAACAGTGTGAAACAGTGAGAAAACAGGGATAGCAACAGGGAGGACACATTAGCAGCCCTTAGTCGCAAAGTTCAAGGGGAGGGAAGAGTTTCCAAGATGGGGGTAGGGGGTGGGAAAAGGGGGGGGAGAGAGAGAAAGTAGGGAGAGAAAGGAGAGAGAGAGAGAAAGAGAGAGAGAGAGAGAGAGAGAGAGAGAGAGAGAGAGAGAGAGAGAGAGAAAGTGAGATGTAGCTAGCTGCCTTATACATCCCAGGATGGAGGCAGCACCAGGGAACAGATAGCTCATCTCACCCTCATCCGACTTACCTTCTTTTACTGCCTCTTATTGGCCAATTGAACAGAAGCCAGAGGACAAAGAGGCCTCTGATATACTCCAAGTGGACGAGATGGAGAGTGGATCTGGGGGTTGGAGTGGGGAGGTGATGGAGAATTTTCCAGACTATATACACAAAGTATTTCTGAGTTCTGCAGACAGAAAAAGCAGCTAAATCACTCTCAGCTTGCACAGCAACCCATCATTGATAACCTGTTTTTTAGATTGCAAATGCATGTTTTTGCCTTCATTTAGGAAACTGACAATTCTGACAATATTATTATGCAGTTGTGGATACCAGTAATGATTCCTTTTGAGATGTTACAGTATTCTATACTCAAAATACTTCCATCATGGCTCAGCTTGCAATTCACATGGGTGTCGTAATCTGTGGAATAGGAACTATGCCACAGCCCTTTTCATAATGAAATAGGGTTGATTAATCTATATGGTTGATTGCCAGAAGTCAATTCTCATGGTTTGATTAGATCTTAAAATTAGTCTTTTGAGTACCTTATTTGCAGTGTCTCCATGCTGCCCATTCTTAACAGCTGGTTGTGTATTCTGCCCTCAGCAGTGCTCTGAACCAGACCAGTGCAACGGAGCAGGGCAGAGCCATGGCAAGGAGAGGTGTTTATTGCACTTACAAAGCTGTTATCAAATTCTGCTGCTTTAGTAATACACTTGGGGTCGGCAAAGCACATCATAGAGGAAAATGCAGGAGCGTGTATCAAGAAGCCTTATATGTATACAAAAGTCAGTGGAAAAGGAATAAAAAAATCAGGAACTTGCTCCTAATAAAGCTGAAATTGCCTTTTTTTTGGGGGGGGGCGGTGTTACCTCTCTGGGGAACTTAGGTAAAAATAGCAAAAGGTATTTCAAAATAACCACTTTAGAAGCAAACTTAACATTGCAAAAGAAGATATTTAGTGGCCCGTAGAAGCCAGTTCTGTGGTCGCTTTGTCTAACTCCTGCAGTGAACTTGGCCTCCCTCCCCATCTTCCCTAGTACTTCAGCCCTCTCCTTAACAATTCTTCAAAGACCTGTTTCTGCCCCAGGGCTGTTCATTGTCACTTATTTCATAATCAAGTTCAAGAATTTTTATGGGAACTGGGAAAGTAAAAATCTGCAACTGTATCCAATGTTTCAAAGCTAACTGGTGTATCCTCAGTCTGTGGTCTGCCTAGATCCCCTTGGACTTATTTTACTGTTTCTGTGATTACCTCCCCTAGCTTCAGAATCCATTTGCTCCGGCTTGCCTATAGGATTGCACTTCTAAGACTGCCCTCTGAGGAGTACAGAATGAACCAAAGTTCCCTGGGAAGAGGGTACTGAGGCCACCCTCAGGAGGACTTTGCTGGGAATTGCACCTTTTCAACTTCTTCGCTCTCCTTTCCCTGCTGAAATCCCTCCCTAACAGTGTCTACCAGAAGGATCCCCTATTGCACATGAATCCTCGTTTTAAAACCTGCATCTAAGGATTCCGATGTAAGATGGCATTTTCTGCAGTGGGACATCACATCTCTGGCAAGAGTCACCCTAGTTCCTCATACTCAGTCTTCTCGTCCTATTATTCAGGAAAATGTAGAATTCATCACGAGTTAGAAATCACAAATTCATGATAAAAACTCAAATAAAATAGCATATCTTTTGAGACAGGTCATGGATATTATCTCCTTTAATGTGGTTAAGAAAAGGTAAAGTAGGGGAGAAACTAGAAAAATTAGTTCCAGCAGACAAGCTCCCAGTTAAAAGCTGACATTGATGTGTTTTCTCCATGGGGGCTTCTCAAGGCTTCTCCAGGCTGTTCTGTATCAGTGGTTAGCCAAGGGGACTTACAGACAAAGGAAGGAAAATAACATTAATGCTCCGACCTCCTGCTTTGTTTGAAATTACTAGTAGTAAAGGCTGAGGTGGTAAAAGCTTTTAAAAGCATCTGTTCACTAAATCTTTTGAAAAGTTCTATATGCTTCCAGCTCAAACCAGATGATGATATCTCTTCTTTCCACGTACTTACAAAATGAAATCCTTTTTATGATTGCAGAAGCTCCTCACTTCATACCAACTCAGAGAGAAAGATTTTGTCAACTCTGCCTGGAACATGGTTTTATTTAACATCATAATCCTAACAAATCTCACTTGATTGATTTCTGATTTCTATTTTATTAAACTCAGCCTTGCATAGGGCTCCATGCCTCCCAAAGTGAATTTGCCACTTCCATCCAAATATAATATAGCCACTAATTATAGGAAGCTCGGTTAGTGCATAGTAGACTTCCTGGGCTTTAGGGAATTCCAAAATACGTCTTATTCCTGTCAAAGAGAGAAGATAACTGAAGCATTCCCAGATTGAGGCTTCGTCTTCCAAACCTTTCAGAAATGGAAGGGCAGTTTTAAAAATTAACTCTCAATCTCTTTCCTCATAATAGAAACTGTTTGCCTTCAGATATTATATCATACTTATTTTAAGTAACATGTGATTGTGGAAAGAATACCAGGCATTTTATATCAGAAGATTAAGGCTCAAGTTTCAGTTTTGTCATTTAACTGCTATGAGAAAAATTCTCAATTTCCTAACCTATAAAGGGAGCATAAAAAAAAACAGTCCTATCTACTAAAAAAGGTTTTTTTTTCCCCAGGATAAAATGAAATATAAAACTAACACAATTTACAGTGAAATGTGAAAAGAAAATTTAAGCTATAATAACTGCAGGAATAGAAGGCATTATTAGGTGTCTGTTTCAATGAAATAACAAAGACTATATCCTACCTTGACAGATCTAGGAACTATTTGCACTGTTAATTATCAGAGGAGCTTATATTTAACTTGAGAAATAAAGTTATTTCCAACTTTTTTTAGTCTTATAAATTTTATCTCCATTACAGTAATTTAACTTTTTATACCTTTGTTTGCTTTTCTTTTTCCTACTTCCGGCAGAGAAATAAATTGTCTCATAGTGTTTACATAATAAAAACCTCTCCCTCCCCAAAAGAGATGAAGAGCTTTTTATATTAATTATGTATGGACTTCAGTGTGTTGAATCTAATGATGCACAAAAGAGGTGACTCTGATGGAAGATTCAGAAGATTAAACTTGGAGTAAAAAGAGTTGAATCTGACCCCTTTTTTGTACCTTATGGATTACCTACACTTCTGTTATATCTAATACACTTGATCTTTCTGCAGTTGCTTTATCATTTATAGTCTCAATAAGATTATTCATTTATGACATTGGTTGTGAGGATTAAGTACAAATATTAATCATCTATTTAATACTTACCAATATCATTATTATATCAATAAGGAATGGCTTCAGAACTAATCATAATAATTTTTAAATTAATTTTTCCTTCCACTACTCTACTGTCTCCATTTAATGAATCATCAGGTCCTTTTGGTGCTATATCCTAGGTTTTTTCCCAGTTCATTTTTATTTCTTTTACTCTGGTCAGGTCCTCATAGTTTCTATTTCATTTCTCATTTTTTCAATAACTCTTACAAAAGCCTCAACACCCCTCTCAAAATGATTCTCTTTGCCAACTGTTTTCTTTATAAAACATAACTGACCTTATAACTCCTGTGTTTATAATCCATTTATTAATTTTTATCACCTACATCATTAAATTCTAAAACACTTATAATGACTTTCTAGCCCTTGATATCCTACTTCCAACCTGTTTTTATTCCCACATATTTACAAGAACTTGACTTTTCCAGGAAACTGGAATGTTTGGCATTTCCAACACCATCCCCTCTTTCTATTCATACATCCACTCCTGTCATCCCCTTTCTCAGGATATTTCCTCCTCTTTTCCTGCCTTTCATGATCCTATTTACAACTCAAGGTAGAGCACAAGTGCCAGCTTTCCTCTGAAGCTGGCCCAGTCCTCCTGAGAGAGGATTAGTCTCTAATTCCTCTGCCCACACAAAATACTTTACTTAAATCACTATGAATTTATTGCCAATACTTTCCTCACATTACATGTACACACACACACACACATGCATACACACACAATATGTCTCTATTTAACTCATCTCTCCAAAAAAAGTAAATACAAAGATTAAATTACCTATTTTATCTTCCAACATCAGAGCGCCTTGAATAGAGTAGACAGTCATTAAATATAAATAGAAGGGCGACAGTTGCATAGTTTTGTTGCAAACAAAAGGAATGAAATGATTTTTCTATATGTTCAAAGATAATAACCCGAATTTGGCCTCCATGAAAAGCATATACTGTATTTTTTGCACTATAAGATGCACCTGATTATAACGCACACCTAGATTTAGAGGAGGAAATCAAGAAAAAAAAATTCTGAACCAAATGGTATACTTAAATATTTAGTAAAATATAAGAGAACAATATTTCAACCATGTAAAGTGAACAGCAGTCAACAGCAGTATTAAGAATCATCATCAAAGTCATTAATAAATGAGGAGAGGCTTTAAGGTTCAAGTACTCTTCTAGTTTTCTGGGAACCCCAAGAACTCATAATCACTAGTGTCAGAGTTTATGGGGGCCTTTAGTAACAGGCATTGAGGGAGTTAAGAGGTATCACTAGAGGATTTCCAGCCAAAAGGGAGGCCTATACAGATACTCTGTATCTCCCTTCAAAACTAAGAAGGAGTACAACTACCTCAAAACTAGAGACCACCAGAAGTTCCAGAAAATTGAGCTGCATAAATCTCCAGAAAACAAAGATATAAAGAAGAAATATTCATCCAGACAAGTAAGAGGGACAGAGTTGGGGTGAAGAGGATGCGAAGTGGTGGCAGCAGCAATGGTGGCAGTGGCAGGCTGCCAGAAAGCACAGTCACATGTTTTAAAAAGTCAGGAGGGATTCTAAGAAGCACCAACAAACAATAGGAGTCACATAAATGGGGAGACAGAGAAACAACCTCCCATCGAAAGGAAAGGTAGAGTCCCCAGAAAGAGTGCTAAATGAAATAGAGGGAAGCCAACTATCAGATATGGAATTGAAAGCATGGATTATGGAGAAGCTCAATGAGCTCAGCGGAAACTACAAAGAACTCCAGAAAAACTACAGTGAACTCCAGAAGAACTATAAGGAACTTACTGAGAATTATACTAGCATCAGAAAGGACATGGAAGCTATCAATAAGAGCCAGGAGGAAATGAAGAATATGATCTCTGAATTGAAGAACACAGTAGAAGGAATTAAAAACAGGCTAGAGGAAGCAGAAGATCAGATCAGCGAGCTGGAGGACAATGTAGACAAAAACTCACAGACAGTGCAACAAAATGAAAAAAGACTGAACAAGACTGAAGAGGCTCTAAGACAGCTGCAGGACCACATGAAACATAATAATATCCGTATCATAGGAATTCCAGAAGGAGAAGAAGAAGAGCAAGGGATAGAAAACCTCTTTGAAAAACTAATGACAGAAAACTTCCCTAACATGAGGAGAGAAAGAATCATGCAAGTCCAGGGAACACAGAGGGTCCCAATGAAGATGAACCCCAACAGGCCCACTTCAAGACACATCATAATTAAAATGCCAACATTCAAAGACAAAGAGGGAATCCTAAAAGCAGCAAGAGGGAAACAACTAATAACATACAAGGGAGCTCCAATAAGGCTATCATCAGATTTCTCAGCAGAAACACTACAAGCCAGAAGGGAATGGCAAAAAATATTCCAAGCAATGAAAAACAAAGGCCTACCACCAAGAATACTCTACCCAGCAAGGTTCTCATTCAAAATGGAAGGTGAAATAAGGAGTTTCCAAGACAAAAGAAGGCTAAAAGAATACATCTCCACCAAACCAGCATTGCAAGAGATGCTAAAGGGTCTGCTTTAAGAAGATGAAGAAACAAAGAGAGACAGAGAGGAACACGAGTACAAAGGGGGGAAATGACAATGAATAAGTACTGAAAGAAAGAAGGAACTTCTACCATTTGCAACAACATGATTGGAACTAGAGAGAATTATGCTTAGCGAAATAAGCCAGGCAACAAAAGAAAATTACATTATGCTATCACCTGTTACAGGAAACTAATGAACAACACAAACAAATGAGCAAAATTGAACCAGACATATGTAAATAAGGAATAAACTAACAGTAACAAAGGGGGAGATGGGAGGGAAAGAATGTGTAAGAAGGGGAAGGGTCTAGTCAAAGAACATGTATAAATGAACCATGGACATGGACAACTGGGTGGAGACTGAATGTGGAAGAAGGGGTGGGTAGGGTGCAGGGAAGCAAGAGCGGGAAAAAGGTGAGAAAACTGTAATGGAAAAACAAACAAACAGAAATTTTTTTAGTGGGGGGAAAAAATAAAAATATAAAGAATGGAAATGCAAGTTCAGTGAATATTAGAAGGACAAGGATTTTTCTGCACACTGTATATTTTCCTCCCTATCTGATCCCTCCAGAATTTGGCATTCTAAAGAAGTAAGTAATGACCTAAGTTTCTTTGAATAAAACTAATAAGACCAGTTATTAATAACGATTTATTTGACTAAGACTTTGACTGGAATGTCATGCCTAAAGGAGACATGCTTGGGCTTTGGTTGTTACCAAAAAGCCCTGAGCAACTGGGACTGACTTTCAAAGGTAATAAAAGCCCATGAGATAAAAGGCCTGGTACCTTGGATGGATGAGCGGTCCATAGCAATCTTTCCAGGGAAGGAATGAAGGTTGTTTTCCTGAAAGATTGCTAGAAGGAACCTTAAGGCACAATGGAAAACCAGGAGGACCTGGAAAAGACAGGTGTTTACAGGCAAGGCTGAATGCCAGGTATGTGGATCTGCTTCTATGCCTTGAAGGGGAGACTGAAGGTCACCCTAAATGTTCCTTGCGTAAGTTCCAGCAAAGCAGAACTAAAGATCGTAAGTGATCATTTTCTGCTCTTGTTGCGTTTATGCAAATGAACAGGATAAATTAAAAATGGACTTAATGCAGTCCCTTTAATGACAAGGAGGGTAATCTTAGGGAGAAAAATCACGATTCAAAGAAGATCACAATGCCCAGTGGTAGACTATAAAGTAGTGCAACTAACCGTCTTTAAAGTTTCTTTTCATTTAAAATTTGTTTTCATTTGAAAGTTAAACTATGTCTGTGGTATCATCAAAGATGTTTAATTTACAGGCAAGAAGAATGTCAAATGCCTTGCAACTGGATGTTCTTCCGATAAGACAGTCCTACAGATTTAGAGACTTGTATGTGGGTTATGTTACATAAATTAACATGTGTTTTCTGTTTTCAAAGGGCATAAGCCTATGATCTCATTACCTGAGTGATTGTCTGTACGTATAGGCCTCACTTAATCCTGTCTGCATTGCTGCCTCCTGAGACTCAATGGTTTGGCTGAACTAAGTGGCTGGGTTGGTGAAGAACAGGGTGGTCTGTGGGCTTCACTTTAAAACTGGTTTCTCTTTTCTATCCTAATGGCTTGGACAGAAAGAGCCCAGAGGCCTGAGAGGGGGGAAACCTAAAATACTTCCCTCAGTCCAAACTAAGTATAATGGGCAAAAGGGTTTTGGACAGGTGAGATGTACCTGGCATACCTTCCTCCAAAGAAGCCCTTATTTTCCCTAATGTGGGACATTGAAAAATTAATACCTGTCTTTTGTCACCTAGTGGTTACGGATTGAATGATGTCCTTTAACCCTGTTGCCCCCAGAATACAACAAGGATGCCAGCCTGTTAACCAAGCATGCCGTTGTCCAGAGACAGCCAACCAACATGGAGTCTGCACGATCCTTCCTCTTGTGGGAAGGCCACCCTCCCCTCCACACCCCTACTCTTATTAGGGATTTCTTGACCCACGGGTAGGTAGAACGATGACTATGTCCAGCTTGAAGCAGCTAGAGGAGCTCGAGACCTTCGTCCATTGTCCTTTATAAGATTGTAAAAGGTCTTAAGTCTGAGAGGGAGGGATTGTTATTTTTTATTGTTAAAATATTTAACTAATTAATTAATTATTTTTAAAAAAGAAGAAGAAGAATATATGAAAGGGCGAGGCAGGAAAGCTTGCATGTACAACCCATGGGCATGGACTTGGAGAGGGGATTGTTGGGGAAGGGGGTTGCTAGGCAGAGGGGAGCAAAGGGGAAAAAATTGGAACTATTGTAACAATATAATCAATAAAATATACTTTAAAAAAAAAAGTCAGGAGGGACACCTGGGGAGCACTTCCAACACCAGATGAGACCACATAGCTCACGGTTCCAGTGCCAGGGAAAATAAAGCCTCATTGCTTCTGACTATGCAAAGCAGTGGGGGTTGGGGCAGGGGAAGAAATAGCCATTCTCTCAGCAGAGTCCACTTGTTTAAAGGGCCCCCACAGTCCTAAGAAATTAGCAGACCCACCCACTCTGGGCACAGCAGCCAGGGCAACAACTAGAGTAGTGCCTGGAAAAGGGGCAAGTGCTGAGCAAGCGATATTATTCGCTCTCAGACCCCTCCCCCACATATAGTGCCACAACATGGTGAAACAGGTCGCCCTCTACTGATGATAAAACCTAAGGTTCTTCCCCTTACAACGTAACAGGAGCGACAGCTCTACTTAAGACACAGAGGCAAACAAACACAGGAACCTGTCAAGATGAGGAGACAGAGACATATGTCCCAAAAGTGGGAACATATCAAGGTTCCAATGGGAGAACTAAGTGATGAGGAGATAGCCAACCTAACAAATGAGGAAATAGCCAACCTAACAGATGAAGAGTTCAAAACACTGGTGATAAAGATGCTCACAGGCTTGACAGATATACTTAAGTACGGTAAATGCAAAGAAAAGAAGTGAAGGCTATACTAAGTGAAATGTAGGAAAATTCACACAAAACCAATGGTGAAGGGAAGAAAACTGGGGTTCAAATCAATGATTTGGAACATAAGAAAAAAAAAAAGTCAACAAGTACAGAATGAGGAAACAAGAATTGATAAAAATGAGGAGAGTCTTAGGAACCTCTGGGACAACTTTAAATGTGTCAATACCCAAACAAAAGGGGTGGCAGAAGGAGAAGAGGAAGAGCAAGAAATTGAAAATTTATGTGAAAAAATAATGAAGGAAAACTCCCCATATTTGGTGAAGGAAATAGGCATACAAATCCAGGAAGCACAGAGAGTCCCAAACAAGCTAGACCCAAAGAGGACCACACTGATACACATCATCATTAAAATGCCAAAGGTGAAAGATAAAGAGAATCTTAAAAGTAGCAAGAGAAAAGCAGAGAGTCACCTACAAAGGGTGCCTATAAGACTATCATTTAATTTCTCAAAAGAAACTTTGTGGGCAAGAAGGGACTGGCAAGAAGTATTCTATGTGATGAAAAGCAACCTACAACCAAGATTACTCTATCCATCAAAGCTATCATTTAGAATGGAAGGGCAGAGAAGTGCTTCCCAGACAAGGTAAAGCTAAAGAAGCTCATCATCATCAAGCTATTATTATATGAAGTGTCAAAGGGACTTACTTAAGACAAAGAAGATCAAAATTATGAACATTAAAATGACAACAAACTCACAACTATCAATGACTGAATCTAAAAAATAAAAACAAAATTGAACTAAGCAAACCAGAATAGGAACAGAATCATAAGTATGGGGATTATTCATAGGGTTATCAGCTGAGAGGGGGAAAAAGGGAGAAATGGGGAAATGGTGCAGGGATTAAGAAGCATAATTGGTAAATACAAAATAGACAGGGGGAAGTTTAGAATAGAAATAAGTGAAGCCAATGAACTGATATGCACGATCCATGGACATGAACTAAGGGGGGTGGGATTGCTGGAGGGAAAGAGGGTGCTGGGCAGAAGGGAGCAATGGGGGGAAAATTGAAACTACTATAACAACATAATCAATAAAATATACTAAAAAAATAAGAGGTATCATTAGCTGCAAGAGTCACTGAAAGTATCACTATCCTAGTTACAGGTTCTGGTGGACTACCCCCAGTGACTGTTATGGCTAGTGATACTAACCTCCTCAGTGCCTGTGTTACTACTAGAATAGTGTTCCCACCATAACTCCCTTTATATACTACAAACTTTAACATTTATGACTGCTCACCCAGTTACAGCTGGTCACCTCACACAGATATCTGGTGTGCACCATAAACAGTATGGAGGTGAACAAGACAGCTGTAGCATCTAAGGGAGCCAGTAGCCAACTGAGAACATATGCCTTCCCTTCCACCCATCTGCATCTCATGATTGGCAGAGCTTAAGACACAGTGATACGTGATGGGAGGTGCTTCTACTGACACAGACCCCACCCAGTGACAAAGACAATTGGCTATTGGCACTGTGCCTCATACCCGTTATTAGCCTCAGCTGATTCGACAGGTCAGCGGTTGTAGCTGGGAGTGTCACACAGCTCTCTGCACTCTCCCAGGTCCCAGGTGATGGACAGAGGTGTACGGCAACTGACCAGATGCCCTGAGATTCAGCAGTAAAGTCAGACATTTAAATATCCCCAGGGTTTCGTGTGGGCCCACTGTTTCCTCTTCTAACAGCTGTCACCACTGCTAACAGGTCAGGTAATACACATCACAGTCTGTGACACAATATTTGCTCCATAAGATGCACAGACATTTCCCCCCACTCTTGGAGAAAAGTGTATCATATGGAGCAAAAAATACAGTATATTACTACACCCTTTCATCTTCTAATTAAAACTTGCTTGTATTTATATCTCTTTGTAAGACTGGTAATCAGATAACTGCATAAACTGATTTGTAATGTTTTGGTAATGAATGCTAATAATTGAATAAAAATTAATACATTGGAGGACAATGACCACCTCAAAAGTACAAACTCTAAGAGAAGACATCATGAAGTGAAACAGATACCTGGAACAGGAGGCCTTTACATCTCCCTTTTGTCAGGTTATAGTCAATTATCTACTCTGCTCTCTGTACAGTCAAGAAGAATAATCCTCACACTGGAGAAAATCTGAGATATTAATTGTCTTTAAACAGTGTATACTAAGCATCAGAATATCTATTAGGAAACTTGTGAATACCCCAGTGATATGAAATTTGAATACAAAGGAAAACTATGATTCCAGGCTGCCAAGGTATCACTTTTCTTAAGTAAACCAGCCCACATCTAAGTCAAGAGTATTTGCCAATGTGTTCTAATTCTTCAGTCACAGATTTACTATTACAACAAGGGAGTTATCCGCCACCTAAAGGATTGCCCTTAGCAGATCGGACTCTAGAATGAAGGTCACCAGCATAATTTCAAAACTGAAAACTCAACTCACCCTAGATGCATTATTCTCAACCTCTCATAGAGTTGAATGGAAGTTGTAAAAGTGGGTTTTAAGGCAGATTTGGATTCACACATTCAGTAATTCTTGATGTTTCTGGGGCCCTTCTTTTAACCAGGGCCGACATTGCATTTAGATTTCCACAAGTGCCCGTTGGGAGGGGACATTTTCCTCCAAGGTACATGGGGCCAGTGTGAAGCTTTTGAAATGCTGCTGAGCCAACTCTCCAATTGATAGATTTATTTAGACCATGTTATATAGTAAGCTGCCACAGTCCTGCACTCTAAAACTCAACGATGTGTAAAGAATGCAAGGGCTGACAGTCCTTCATAAAACCCATTAACAATCCCTGCTTGGAGAGCTCTGCAATATGTTTCAGGTAGATGAAAGAAAGCCCACTATAAATAGGCTTTGCATAGAAAACTTTAAAAGGGAAATGTTTTCACTGGACAAAGGTATAAAACATTATTGTACTGCAGTGAGGAGCCCCAATAGCAAACAGATAGTAGTAATAATAATAATAATATCAAAATAGGTCACCTCATGTGTACAAAGATGAATTGAAAATACTTCAGTATATAGGTTCAACATCTTTACTAAAACCTTCATTTTTTTCATTGGTAAAATGGGGGTAATTTTACATACATTTGTTCTCTAGAGAACTCCTCTATGAACATCATTAAAAGGCAATTTTTATTTTTTAAATATTTTTTTCATTTATTTTTAGAGAAAGGGAAAGGGAGGAAAAAGAGAGGGAGAGAAACATCTATGTGTGGTTGCCTCTCGTGTGCCCCCATCTGGGGACATGGCCCACAACCCAGGCATGTGCCCTGACTTGGAATCGAACTGGCAACCCTTTGGTTCACAGGCTGGCACTCAATCCACTGAGCCACACCAGCCAGGGGGAAAAAAGTAAGTAATGTTTTAAACAGGAGGGTACTGTGTAAACAACAGGTAATTATTAACAATTCTTTCATAGGAGGACTTGCCCTTGGTGTTATAACCAGTGGGCAGATGCTGCAGACAAATGAGGTATAGACTGAAGACATCAATGACACTAAGCAGCCTGGATAAGAAAAAGCATGAAGCAGTAATGACGTGATTTTTGTCTACTTTATTTTTCACAGTTTTTACAGCTTGAAAAACACTTTTATATTTAGATAGCAATAAAACCTTAATATAAAATGGGTTTGGCATCTCGCAGTTCTTGGAGATGTACTGGTAGCATTAAGCTGGAGGTTTTTTTGTTTTTTTTTTTTTGTCTAGGAAATAGTATACAATCAACCTTAATGTCCTATACAGAAGACATCTGCAACAATGATTTCTCATCTGATCTCCTGGCATTCAGCTCTTTTTAGAAAATTGCCCTAAAAAATTCCCCAAATCCTAAGAATTGCATGAGTCATTTAGATAATATTTGGCTTTAGCCTTTAGAAAACTAATGTCTTAATTGGACACACACACACACACACACACACACACTCCACACACACTTAACTTACGCCGAAAAAAATCAAGTAAAAAAATGTCTTGTTTTTTTCTATGTAATTTCAACTGCTGTAAAAGTTGGTGTTGTTTTAAGTTACCAAAATGACATTAAATGACTGATTTTCCTGAATTTACTTGTGTTGTATGTGTTACATCATCATGCTAGTCACCTCAATATAACTCAAACACAAAAGGAATAATAGAACACAGTTTTTTTCTCCAAAGCATATCTGTATTTCCAAAGCCACAGAGAATGCGATCTGGGTAGTTTACTACAGTTTTCAAACCAGAAGTCTAATGCATCACTTTAGAATGCGAGCGGGTAGCCAGATGTGTCTCTGACACGGTTTCCTTTATTCTATCAGCTCCATGCTGGGCAGTCTTCACTGTCACAGTTCTATACATCCTGTTCTGATGCTTCTGATTTCCTCCTTTACAGAAATCAAACCACACTTCATGGTCTTCGTTTTAAAAATAGCATAATACAAAGCCTTTGATGTCACTCGTGATCACTGCTCTGGGAAGTCTGAGTAATCTAGGTTTTCAAATTTGGTTAATAACTTTCCTAAGACCAAGTACTTCTAGGAGCTACTGTAAAAGATGAAACACAAACCATAAAAATGAGGTAAAATGAAATTTCAAGTCCAATGATTTAAACTGCACTAAACACAGCAGAGATGGCACTGCCTGTTTTGTTACGGCTTTTTAAAAATATAAATACTGTGTTTAAGAAACAGCAAAGAGATGAGCAATTATTCAATAAGTAAAATAAACATGAAACTAGTAAAAGGTGTAAATATTTAACAGAAAGTGAAAATGTTTGAGAATACTACACATATTTGCTAATGCTGTACGTATTTGTTTAATTTGTTATTAATATGGGGCCAGATTTAATGTAGTTCATATCCAGGTTAAAGGCGTGGTTTGAATTCTTATGAGAAGAAGGTAAATTTTTTAATTTGCAGCTGAATGCTCCAGCTCAGTGAGGCCCTTCACTCCCACAGCCTGTGCCCTGCCTTCCCGCCCCTGTTGCTGCTGTCGAAGGGCAGCATGGCCATGCGGTTTTGGAAATACACAACTTGTGTTTTCACTTCCTGGTTGGGTACAGATGATTAGTGTCAAGAAGAACCATTTATAACAGTAGTTCTAGAATAATATTTATTAAATTTATATATAATCCACCTAATTAATGTAGAGCCTAATTTAAGAATTTATGATTAATGCAGTGCCATATGCACTCCTTCATAGTGAGAAGGTGGCAAACATGTCTTCCCTAAAAGTTTCACAAGTAACAATAAATCCACTGTAATTTTAGTGTATTTTGTAAAACCTCAGTGAAAGCAGTGTCTTCCTTTATCAACTCTCACCCTATGTGTTAAGGTCAAACTTACTCTTTTTCTAGAGAATTCCTACTATTTCTTCAAAGGTCAGCTCAACTGTCATTCTCTCAAGAAAGACCTCCTTAAAATTCTCACTATTTCAGAGTTCCCAAGCATTCTCCCTGACTCCTCAGTTTTCTGTTCCTTATCCAGTCTAAGAGCAAACTCTGTTGCTCTACCTTAAAATTATATTCAGAATACAACCACTTCTCACTGCCTGCAATATTGCCACCACTTTCTCAGCCATCGTTATTTGTGCCTGGAATATAAAATAGACTTATTAGTCTTTCCTGCTACTACCTTTTCTTCTTACAGTCAGAGTTATTGTTTTAAGACACGTTAGACCATGTCATTCATAAAAGTACTGCAAAGCTCACCTTCTTACCCGGGTAAAAGCCAATGCCTTTGAAATCAGATAGAACACCCTACTTTATCCATCCCCCTACCTCAGTTTAGGAACTCTCTCGCCACGTCTCCCTCTGTTATTACCAAACATCTGCTTGATAAACTCTTCCCTGGATTGTACCTATTTTGTTTGTTGTTTTTCTAAAAACAGTAATTTTGCCTGTTTTATTTTAAAAAGCAGAGTTGTTTGCCTATTTTTTCACTATGATACACCTAAAAGGAGAAGAGGCATACGTACTAGATTTAAAATATATTATTCAAAAAGTTTTTTTATATAAATAAATCACTATACTTGTCTCTAAGGCACCTGCACAGTCATACCCTCAATGTTTAGTGCGATTATTTGTTTATTGTTTGCTTTTCCTCCACTCAATGCTGACGCAAGTACCCGGAGTTCAGAGATCATTTGTTTTGTCTATTTTGTATCCTTAATGAATCATTAAATGATTTAATGAAGGGGAAATAGTACGATAATGCCCTCTTTCATTTTCTTGTCTGTTTATAATGTATTATATCAAATGTAAAATATTTCTGTAGTTGGTAATTTACTTGCCATTTGATCTCTGTAATATCTCTATGATGTAATGCAAATTTGAAGTTTTGTGTCTTGCCTAAGTACCTTATTTAAAGACACTTTGGTTATCTGCTTTGCTTAAATACTTTATTATAAAGATAAGAAATATTTTTATTTTCAATAGCCAGAAATATATTTAACTGATTTTTTTCACTTAAAAGTATAGCATAATTTTGCAACTACCATTTTAAATCTTAATGCTAAACAAAGAAAATATGCATGGCACCTTATTGTGTGGGTTCAACTGAGCAGCAAAAATAAAATGAGCTTGATAGGATTAGGAAAAGAAGTAGTAGCCTTGTGTACATTGGGAAGGTCAATGTACTTCAGGCTTTGCCTGCGTCTGTTTCCTCATCATCAGGTTCCTTGCTAGGAACAACGAATTAAAAGGGAGTGTGCTATTTTTTGTTTTCCGGTCTGAAGGCAGACTCTCTCAAGAGTAGCTGGTCATGCCTGTGATTGGGTAGACTAGGACTTGTTAGCATATGTAATTTATGGTAAAGCATAGTCACCTTCTCTTCAACTACACTTGGTTTAAGGGTGTTGCCAGTAACAGTAGGGTTCTTGCAGTGGCTCAAGGAAAGCATTCCAGGAGAACCCCACATAGGCGGTAGAGGCTTCACGGTATTTATTTGAGTGGAAGTAGGAGGCTGTCCCCGGTTTCCCAATGTCTCATATCTGTCCAACCTGTTACGAAAGAAAAAAAAAAGTCCAATCTTGTCTTCATCAAGGGCAAAACAAAGGCCAGTGTCCAGAGATTTTGTGCTATATTAAAGTTTAGTCCCCCGTCAGTCCAGCCTTTGTCACCGTCAGCAGCTAGCTTAATCTCTTCCTGGCTGTGATCCATTGCTGTGCTGCTTTTGTGCCCAGGCTCCTGCTTGGAGCTGAGCATTTGGAGTCCGTGGGCTGCCAGCCGTGCAGCCGCTGTGGCCACGTGGTTGCTAAGGAAAGAACGTACAAACAAAATGGGGCCAGCATGTGTGTTAGCAGGCAACCAGGCTATAAGATAAGCTCTTTGTTAGCTGAGATTATATCTCTTCGTGGGAAGGACCAGACATTTTTTTCAATATAACCAATCAACTTCCCAAGCTTTTGGGGCTTCTAATGAATCCACCACCCCCCAAACCATTATTCTCCAGAACTTTCAGGGCTGTGTCTCTCACACAATTTGATCCTTTTTCCAGGCTAGACCGACAGACCTTTACAGTGGCCATCCTAGCTCCTACTGCGCATGTGCTCCCCCCCCCTTCGTTGTTCAATGCCTTTCCCCAGTGACCTGCAGGAAAGGACTGGTGGTTCCCTGGGGAGTGCGTGAAGCTACGACTTCCTGGTGAAGCAAGCAGACTTCTGCTCCCTAGTTTATTATGTTTAATAATGTCTGATTTCCTTTGCTTCCTTCCTTTATTAATCACTAGCTAACTTCCTCCGCTAACAAGGGGACTGAGGTTTCCATTAACTTCAAAAAGTAAACTGCAGGTGCGGGAGTACGGGTAGTGATATTATATAGACATGACGTGTTTTTAGACCGCTTCCAAAATGGGCTTTGGGCTACATCTGTTCACAGCTAAAAACCAATGTAGACACTCTGTCAGTCACATTCTGTTTGGCTTGCGCTGGCTTAAGCAAAATCAGAAATTCTATGGGATTCTCAAATACAATGTAATTAAAATAAAATTTTTAAGTTTCAAATTTGTTTAAATTTTCAGTTATTGACTTTAAAAGAAAATATGTAATAGGCTTTTGTTTTCTGTGAAATCAATCATTTGTTAAGAAATTCGACCTAAAAAGCCCTGTATACTTAATTATATCTTATACTAAGGTTCTTATTTTTCACCCATGTATTTCTCTTATAATTATTCCAAATTAATTAATGATCTCTAACATAAAAAGATATAGCAGTTTAGCATATATATTTTTCAATTATACATCGAAAAAATTTTAAATTACAACAAACTGTTTTAAATTGTCTAATTACCAATATAATAGATCTGCTCATGATCACAGACTATCTTCATTCCTATAGTTTTTTTCTTTCAGTTAATCTGTGATTTTTCTACTCTAACTCTAATGTCTTCTGCTATAACAATTTATATGTGAGAGGAAAGATGAAGGCTTTAAGTATGTGCTAGTATATATGTCAGACTTAAATAAATGGATAAATTAATGGATATATTTGAGTATATAGGCACCAAACTTGAATTTTTTTATTTGTCAGCTAGACTATAAATGCATTCAATAAATATTTTTGAATACCTATTCTAAGCTCTGGGTACACAGCAGTAAACACACACATTTCTTGCACTGATATAAATAATATTCCAGTAAGGAAAAAACTAAACAAATACTTGTTTGTTTACTAATAAGTAATAATGATAGTAGTAGTAGTGATGCATAATACATATGTAGCTCTTTGTGCTAAATGCAGTCATAATGCTATCACTATCCATCTATCATCTATCTATCTATCTACCTACCATGTTTTTACTCTTCACCACAATCCTTTAAGTTTGGTACTGTAAGTGACCCACTTTACAGATATAAACACAGAGGCAGAAAGAAGGTATGTAATTTGCCCAAGGTTTTATGTCCTATGATCTGTACAATTGGAATTATAAATTAAGAGAGTCTGATATCATATACGCCCCCCCATGTTCATAGTGGCATTTTTTACAATAGCCAATATATGGAAATAGCCTAAATGTCCATCAATAGATGAATGGATAAAGAAGATGTGGTACATATATACAATGAACTATTACCCAGCCACAAAAATAAAATAAAATCTTGCCATTTGTGACAACATGGATGGACTTAGAAGGTATTATGCTAAGTGAAATAATTCAGACAGAGAAAAAGAAATAGCATATGATTTCATTTAATTTAGAATCTAGAAAATAAAATAAATGAACAAACAAAACAGAAACAAACTCAGAGAACAAATTGATGGTGTCCAGATAGGAGGGGGTTTGGGGAGATGGATAAAAATGGGGAGGGGATTAAGACATATAAATTGTTAGCTATAAGAAATCACAAGGATGTAAAGTATAGCATAAAATATATCCAACAATATTTTGATAACTATATGTGGTGTCAGATGGGTACCAGGCATATTGGGTGATCACTTTGTAAGTTATATAAATGTCTAATTGCTAGGTTGTATACCTGACACTAATATTATATAATTAAAATGTAACAAAAAATGAGTTTGATCTCAAAGTCCAAATTTCTAATTTTATTTTATTTTCTCTTTAAAGATGTATCATGAGTGTAAGCAGCATAAAAATAAATGACTCAAAGTAAGGTGATAAAGAATATAGTTTTATTATGGTGATTTTAAAATATATCCACAAATTCTTTGATACTCTTCCCTCAGTAGGTGGGGCTGGATTTATTATTCTAACAAACTGAATAAAATGGAAGAGAAAGTGTGGTAACTTCCATGATTAAGTTATAAATGTCATTGGGAATTCTTTGTGTTCTGTCTTGGGTCACTCACTGGGGAAAGCCAGCAGCCATGTTGCAAAGATGCTCAACCATCTCCATATATATTCTACTGCACATTTTTTTCAGCATGTGATAGTGTTGTATTTCCCGTTCCCTTTGAAATTAGTCATATGACTTGTTTTGACCAATGGGAGGTAATTTCAAGTGACATTTATTTCTTCCAGAAAGAAGCTTTATGAGGTACGGTAATATTTAATTACCACATTCCCTTTTCCTCCCCCTGGTTTCTTTAAAAGTACATGTCAAGATAGATCATCTATCCACTCAAGGCCCTAGGTGATCGTAGAATGCCAGAGTCCTCCACCCCCCATGCTTCTCTATGCTGCATAGATGATATGAGCAGGGTATAAACTTTTGTCAGGTTTAGCCCCTAACAATTGAGGGTTGTTTGTTGTTGCATCAGGCCCAGACATTCTAACTGATAAGGTTCAACTATATTAACATGTTTAATACATAAGAAGATGTAAAGGACACAGAACTAGTGAAGGCTGATAGTAGGTTCCAAAGTACCCTAAAGTGAATCCCAGATGGCCAAGGAGCTCCAAGGCATAAAGAAGTGATTTGTCTACATTCATCTGACCACATGCATGCATTTATCTTAATAAATGTTGCCTGCTTCTTTTGGTTGCCAGAGCAGCCTCAAGAGAATTCCCTGAGCAATGATTCACCACACATAAAGGGTAAGTTTTAATGGGAACAACAAGACTCAGGCACCAGTTGCCAAATAGAAGTCTCCTGGTTTTTCTGACATGAAGCAGGCTCTGTCACATTTAACAGAGGCAGACAGAGCATCCTAACCATTTGCATTCATCATTGTTAGAGTGATATCCTTTTTTTGTGCTGCTGACATTGCTGGCTTTTGTCAATGTGTAAAACATACAGCTCTATGAACTAACTACCTCGCCTCCCTCAAAGATTTAATTAAGGAAATCACATGCCATGGCCCTCTTTTTATCAGCTTGATTAGTTTGTAGTGAAAATTTTATTTTTGTCAAATCTCAGAGTGATTTATTTTTGTCTAGGGTCTATAAAGAATACTGTTTCCCCATATTCAGTATCTTTGCTGGTGGAGGGGAGGGTTGTATTTTGTAGAAATAGGAAAAGAGAGTTTATGACATTTATGTATCCTAGTGATTTCCATCTTGTTAAATGTCAGAATATTAAAAATTATGTTGTTTTCTCTTTATTCCGGAGAGGCACAATGATATTGTAAATAAGGATACATCTAAACATCAACTTCTAACGCTACGACTTATACGCTGTGTGACTTGAACATACTACTTAACCTTCACTTTTATGAGTTGTAAATTAAGAATGATAGCTCTTGTTTCCTAAGGCTGTTGTGAGGATTACACCTATTAAGTACTGACTATAGTGCCTAGAATATTGTGCTTAATAAATGTTAACTTTTATTCTTTTATATTTAATTTATTATTCCAATGGAGGAAATTTGCTTACAATACAGTAGAAAAGAAGGAAGAGTAGATAAAAAGATATTAGTACCTGCATCTCATGTTTTTCCAAAAGAAAATAAAATTTACACACTTTTTGATGTCCTATTTTAATTGGTATATATACATTCATTTACATTATAACAGACCTTTTATGCTAACATGAAGAGTGCGCTCTTGAAGTCAGGGACCATATTTTTTTCACCTTTGTATCATCTGCCTCTACCTTATACATATACATAGCAAAATAACTCTTTATTGAAAAAGAAAATGAATGAATAACATCCCCCTTTACTGTTCATATCTTAAATTTCCACTATGCATTGGACCTCTGTGATTTCAGTTGCACTTTGAAGGTATTTTCAAATTTAGCTGCTCCTCATATTTTAGGTTTGGTAAACCTACCAGTTCCTTGGCCCCAATCTGATTTGATATAGTATGACTGGTATAGAATCCATAAATGAATATATTTTAAAAGCTCCCAGCATATTCATACTGCAATAGTCCCCCGTTATCTGCAAAGGATACATTCCAAGACTCTTGGTGGATGCCTGAAATCATAGTTAGTACTGAACTCTATACATTCTATGTTCTTTCCTATAACTACCTATGATGAAGTTAAATTTATAAATTAGGCACAGTGCAAGAATAACAATAACTAGTAATAAAATAGAATAATTATAATATACTGTAATAAAAGTTATGTTAATGGGGCATTATTAGGTAAAATAAGGATTACCTGAGTACAGGTGCTATGATACCTCATAGTAGATCTATAACTGAAACAGCTATTAACTGACCAATGGGTGGAAGCATACACAGCGTGGAGACACTGGACAAAGGAATGAGTCACATCTGAGGTGGGACAGAACAGGAGGAGCAATTTCATCATGCTACTCAGAATGGTGCCCAGTTTAAAACTCATGAATTGTTTATTTCTAGAATTTTCCATTTAATATTTTTGGACTGTGGTTGACTTCAAGGAACTGAATGAAACCACAAACAGTGAAAATTGCAGAAAAGAGGGAAGGAACTACTGCATTTGTTAGGCTCTGGATCCATTCTTCTCAGGTCTCCTTCAACTCTAACACTGTATGAGGTTAAACTTAGCTAAATAGCAACTCAAAGAATTTGTTAGGTTTTAGAAATAGCTGGCCTGGCCCTGTTTATATCAGAATTATAACTTTCTACTACAGCAATTTCCTTTTTCTTTTTCACGTTATATTTATTATTTACACTATTACAGGTGTCCCTCAATCCCCGCCCCCATACCAAGTTGGGATAGGCAACTTCAAATGCTTCTTAGACATGCTTTATTTTTATTTTCTTTAAAATAACTCTTTAAGACTTCTGGCCAAGATGGAGGCCTAGACAGACATGCTGTGTCTCCCTCCACAATTAAGAAGGAATACAACTACATCAAAACTAGAAACAACCAGAAGTTCCCGAAAATCAAACTACATGGAAGTCCAGCAAACAAAGATATAAAAAAGAAATACTCATCCAGACAGGTAGGAGGGGTGGAGCTGGGGCGAAGAGGACGGTGGTGTGGTGGCGGTAGTGGCAGCAGCATCAGCGGCAGCAGTGGCAGCAGCGACAGACACATATTTTAAAAAGTCAGGAGGCACATCTGGGGAGCGTTCTCAGCTCCTCACCAACCCTAGTAGCTCACGGTCCCAGCACCGGAGAAAATCAAACCTCATTGCTTCTGACTATGCAGACCAGGGGGTGCGGGTGGAGGCAGAAACTGCCAGTCTCTCAGCAGAGTCCACTTGTTTAAAAGGTTGCCCAGTCCTAAAACATCCACAGACCCACCCACTCTGGGAACAACAGCTAGGGCAGCAGCTAGAGAAGCACCAGTCCGGTGTGGAAGTGGGAGAGGTTCCTGGAAAAGGAGCGAGTGCTGGCCAGGCAGCATTGTTCCCTCTTGGACCCCTCCCCCACATACAGTGCCACAATGTGGTGAAACAAGTCGCCCTATACTAACCCCTAAGGCTCCGCCCCTTACAACATAACAGGAGCGACAACTCTCCCTGAGATGCAGAGGCAAACAAACACAGGAGCCTGTTAGAATGAGGAGACAGAGAAGTATGGCCCAAAAGGGGAAATAGATCAAGGTTCCAGTAGGAGAGCTAAGTGACAAGGAAAAAGCCAACCTATCAGATGCAGAATTCAAAACATTGGTGATAAAGATGCTCACAGGCTTGACAGATATGCTTGAGTATGGCAAACACATAGTCAAGATTATGCTAAGTGAAATGAAGAAAAATCCACACAAAACCAATGGTGAAGGGAAGTAAACTGGGGTTCAAATCAACGATTTGGAACATAAGGAAGAATAAAACAGTCAACCAGTGCAGAATGAGGAAGAAAGAATTTTAAAAAATGAGGAGAACTTCTCAAATTTTGTGAAGGAGATGGACATACAGGTCTGGGAAGCACCGAGAATCCTGGGCAAGATGGACCAAGAAAGGACCACACCAGGACACATCATGATTGAGATGCCAAAGGTGAAAGATAAAGACAGAGTCCTGGGGGCAGCAAGAGAAGCAGAGAGGGGGGTGCCTATAGGACTGTCAGCTAATTTCTCAGAGGACACTTTGCAGGCAGGAAGGGACTGGCAAGCAATATTCAATGTGTTGAAAGGCAATCTGCAATCAGGATTACTCTATCCAGTAAAGCTATCATTTGGAATAGAAGGGCAGAAGTGCTTTCCAGACAAAGTGAAGCTAAAGGAGTTCATCATCACCAAGCCATTATTATATAAAATGTCAAAGGGACTTACTTAAGAAAAAGATCAAAACTATGAACACTAAAATGACAACAAACTCACAACTATCAACAACTGAATCTAAAAAGTAAAACAAACTCCAACTAAGCAAACCAGAATAGGAACAGAATCATAGGTATGGGGATCATTTGGAGGGTTATCAGTTGGGAGGGGGGAAGGGGAGAAATGGGGTTATGGTGAAGGGATTAAGAAGCATAATCAGTTGATACAAAATAGACAGGGGAAGTTAAGAATAATATAGGAAAGAGTGAAGCCAATGAACTTATATGCCCGACCCATGGACATGAACTAAGGGGGGTGGGGTTGCTGGAGGGACGCGGGGCACTGGGAAGAGTGTAGCAAAGGAGAAAAAATTGGGACTACTGTAACAAAATAATCAATAAAATATATTTAAAAAATAAAGAAAATAAATAAAAAATAAAATAACTCTTTAAGGATGGAGCTTATGTTCTACTTAATTAACTTTTTATAAATTCACACCTGGCTAAAACTAGTTCTGAAAATTGAGATACCCTGCCATATAGCAGAAAGGAGGGCAGTTTGAGTAGCAACATGGTTATTTAGATTATTGAAGTCCCCAATGGTTTATTACTCCACTAAAACTAATAATAAGTGCATAGATTCAGATATTTGCCAAGTTTCAGTGTTTGAAAAGTTATAACTTACAAAGCATACATTTCCATGGACACATGATTCATCACATGTTATGAATCATCAATCTGCAAAGGAATCCCTTGTTTCCCCAAGTTTTCAATTATTTACCTTTCTAAGTTAAAATAATTAATCAATCTGTACAGGGTACAAGTTAGAGTGGTATAAGTTACATGTTCATAACCAGCAATAAAACTAACTCATTACAACTGAGTTATTTAATTTTTTTGACCCAGCTGAGGTTTATCCAAGGTCATATCCAAGATGGCATGTCAAAAATGAAAGAAAAGGTGAAATAAATACATATTATGATCTACTCTACACTTAAAACAACAGCCTCTTAAATTGATGTAAATCCAGAAAGAGTGACATATTGATAGCAAGTGATAAAATCAACAGGCTTATCTAAAATATATCACCTTCTGTTCAGGCTCTTGTTGGTTTTCCTCATGCAATGATTACAGCTTATAGCTATACTATTT
The DNA here is from genome assembly GCF_987537825.1 of Furipterus horrens. Classification (NCBI taxonomy): domain Eukaryota; kingdom Metazoa; phylum Chordata; class Mammalia; order Chiroptera; family Furipteridae; genus Furipterus; species Furipterus horrens. The sequence goes on from NW_028327178.1 coordinate 33,833,357, forward strand.
ACTTTCACATGTGTGTATTTCTTCACTGTCTGCTAGCCCTGAGTTTCTTAAGGGTAAGGCGAACCTTCTTCACTGTTTTGCTTCTGGCACTTGGCTCATGATAAATAGTCAAGAAATATTTGTTGAAAGCATGCATACAAGCTTCTTGCAGCTATATTCCTGGCACCAAACTAAGCATGTGGAGATATATTATTATTTCAATGACTCTGTGAAATATACATTAGCTTTATTTTTTTAAAGGAAATTATAATTAAATTGGACCTGGTAATTTGTCCAAGATCTCCTGCCTTCCAGTCCATTATACTTCCCATTAAGTCCCAACCCAATAAAAATTTTTGATATATAACCTTTGTCTAAAAACCCCAAAGCACTTTTCAAAACACTTCCCCCAATTCTTTTGAATCTATAATCCATTTCTAACCTAGCAATTAGCAATGTTTCAAAACAACTCCATACTATAAATCTTAAACCAAAACAGATACTACTATAGTTGGCTCTGTTTTATATTGAGTCATGTAATAACAATAGAAAGTATAAATATACTAACCACAGAAAAACAAAAACTCTTTATGTATTATTAATCAGGTAATTTTTTACATTCATCATGATGTTTCCAGGTGAGGAATTTAATAACTAAATCGCTGTACCAAAGTTTTGATTTGCTGGGTGAGGGAAAGCAGAAACCAGTTGGGGTCATGCTGACCCTTGATCCCTGGCTGAACTCCTTGATTGCCCACCCTCCCCTATAGCACATACTGAATGAAGTCCTTGACTCCTTAGCCCTCCTTAAGATTTCTGAAAATTTCTTGGACTAAATTTTCCCTAGTCACCTTTCACTTTGATTTTAGTTTTCACTTATAAAGTAAGAATGAGAATCATTAAAGGAAAATTGACTATATATTTTTTTAAATTATTTTTCAAAGTTTCTCCACCATTTCTAGCAATTTTCTGTAGTCTACTAGGAGTGTCTCTTATCTCTGTCACCTCTGCTGCTTTTCTCTGCCCATAACGTTTGTTCATGTCTCCTTCAGAATTTATATGTTTTGTTGGTAGTATTATTTCTTTCCTATTCCTCTTCTATCAGCCTATAGAAACACCAACAACAATCGCAACACCAATATTAAATACCTAACATTCATTTCATATTTATCTTGTGCCTGACCTTATGCTAAGTGCCTGAAATGAATGAATACTCTCAGTTGCTGTCCTAGTTGTCTGTGAGGTAGCTACTATTATTAATTCCATTTTATATAGGAGGACACAGAGTGTAACTTTGCTAAGTAGGCTACCCCTAGCTAATGCAATGTCTCCAGGTAATGACCTAAAGTAGGCTGTTCTTACAAGAAAATCTGATGACAGCTATTTAAAAATAATCATTTCTCATCCTACTCTACCCACCACATTTTGCTAATTATATTTGACAAGTCGTTTCAGCTGTGGTGCCAGCAGAGGAAAGATAAGTGGCCACAGGAAATCAACCCAGCCCTACATGACCTGGATAACCTTAACCTCTCAGTGCACACAGGTTCAACAGAGAGAGCACCTGGGCTTGGCCCTTTCTTCTGTAAAATGAAGATTTCCAATATCCTGTTCTATCTATGAGCCTGCATCCTTTCAGCACTTGTCATTCCACTACGCAAAGCTATCAAACTGTCCACGACATACATTTAAAATATGCAAAGCCATAACTGCTCATATTATTCCTTCACGTTACAATTCCTCCACCCTACTTCTATTGATAGCTTATTTCACTCTTCATAATTCAACTTCCATAATACCACATTTTTCTCAAATCCCTGCAGTGATAACTTATTATTCCTTCCTCTGCAATGCTCTACAATGCTATTATTTCATTCTATTGTGCATTATTGCTATTTACCAATGCTTAACTCAGTCTCTTCATGGAGATTATAAGCACCTGACAGACAGTAACAATGTTTTCCTTAGTTCTCTTTCGCACACATTATCAAACTCATATTCTGCACATAATTTACCTCAAAAGCATTTAATTTATTAAGCAAACAGTCAGTGTTATCCATGAGCAGAATTTTTGCTTTGCTGATTCTCGCAAACTGAAACTCCAACATTTAGACTGCTCAAAGACAAAATGTTTGGCTCAAGAAATCCCACCAAATAAACTAGAATTCCAAAATATTGCCTAGGAAACCTCAAGTTAGGGACTGTGTCTATTAAGTGAACAAAGAAAAGTGTTTTCTGCCAAAATATGCTGACTACCATTCTCTAATTCTGATAAATAGGAATTCTTAGTTATTTTCTGTTGCATTCCTTCATTTGCAATTGCATTTCATTTACTTAAGAGTGCAAGAAGTATTTAATTCAAATGACCTTTTAAGAGACCATAGCTGTAGGTTGTTTATAAAATCTGTGTCCAAAATAGGACCTCAGGATACCACATAAATAATAGGGTGCCCTTTAGCACTCTATTTATGGCAGATATGTCCATCTTAATTTGTCATATGATTATCTCATGAAGAGAATGTACTTCCCAGGCTCCCTTGTAACTTGAGTTCCGGTCCGTGGCAGGAAGTGTTGCAACCTCTTTCAGGAGAGCTCCAGGCAAGCATCCTGGATTCTTCTTCAGCTGCTGTAACTTTGGAAGATGAATCCACATACGGTCTAATTACAAGACAGAGGAAGTTCGCTTGTCCTGCCTTGGACTCAGTGTCACTGACAAATAAACTTTAATTGTGTTAAGCTATTAAGCCAATTTGGTGATATTAATGGACAACACCAACATGTTTAAGGAGTGCTATCTCTCCTCAGACTGTGTTGAACCCCTAGAGCAGCCATCATTTAGCTATGAAGTAGCCATAACACAGCTTACAATATCCAAAATCAGTTTCATGGTCCACACAGCCTCTGATAATCCAATGCTCTATCTAGGATGGTTCCTTGCCTTTCTTTTTTTTTTTTTTAATTTAATTTTTTATTTCTTTTATTGGTTCTAGAGGGAGGGGGAGAGAGAGAGAGAAACATTGATGTGAGACAGAAACATTGACTGGTTGCCCTTTGCACACACCCCAGCTGAGAACCAAATGTGCAACTCAGGCATGTGCCCTGACCAGGAATCAAACTGGTGATCCTTCAATTTGCAGGACGATGCCCAACAAACTGAGCCACACCTGGCTGGGACTCTTTGCCTTTCTTTTCTGAGATAGTTCCAGAGAACCCTGGGAGACTTAGTTCCAGATGTTGGGTCTCCAGGGAAATTTTCTTGACTTTCTTTTCTGCATTAGATGCCCCTTTTATGTGTCTCTAGTGTGGATGTGCTTCCCATCATCATAACCATTACTTCAAGCTATTACCATTGTCTTTTTATTTGCCCCACTCTCCCACCAGACTGAGAGCTCCTTGAAGATAGATAATGTAGTTTTTATTTCTTTTTGCTGTCCCAGTGCCTAGCAAAATGCTTGTTGTATAGTGTCAGATAAGCCTTTGTGGAAGGAAGAAAAGAAAAGAGAGAATATGCTTAAACAAAATATCCAAACACGAAGATGTTTTTCCAAGCAGACCCTATGGGGAGTGATTTCCTCCACTCCACTGTTTTTTATGAGTCCTTATAATAATAAAGCCCATGTCTCCCCATGCAGAGAAGGAGAATCCGATTCATTATCTTGCTGTTTCCACCTCTTACATCATTGTCTCAGTATGTGGGTATGGAGGAGTAAGGGGGAAATCAACAGACAATACATAATGCCTCTCACAGAGACCACTGACAGCCACACACAGAAGAAAGCATGAATAGAAGCACTACATAAAACTTCACTTCCTGATCATTTCTAAAACAAGAGTAGAGAAAATGAACTAGACAAATAAGACAAACATGCCATTTTTAACCTCACTTGTTTTTTGCCCACATCTTTTAAGACAGGGCCAGTCATGAGTGTACAAAGTCCCAAAATGTAGAGTGAAAAGTACATAAGATTAAAGAGAGGATATCTGGCCTTTAAGAGATTTAATCGCTCTGGGCCTCAGTTCCATCACCTACAAAATTTGGAGAACTAGATGTCAAAATCTACAAAAATGCTGTTGTTTTGTAAAATTTTATTAAAATTTATTTACTTTGCATGTATATTATATGTGCGTGTGTGTGTGCGCATATTCCTCATCCAAGGATATGCTCTCATTGATTCTAGAGAGAGAAGAAGGGAGAGGGAGAAAGAGAGAAAAATATCGATGTGAAAGGGACACATGGATCAGTCGACACCAATATAGTCCCCAAGAGGGGATCAAACCTGCAAACTAAGTATATCACAGACAGGAATTAAACTGCAACTTTTTACTGTATGGGATGATGTTCCAACCAACTGAGCTACCTGGCAATGGTGGTCATATGTACATATATATATTTTAAAACAACTAATTTGGCTATGTTTATGATTATGTTTATGATTTCAGGCAGATTATACATGTTTCCATTAAAAAGATTTTTTTTTTTTGTATACTAAGCTTTCATCTGTCTTCCAGTTTAGAAAGGTGAAACAGTTGTGAACATCATATATTCAATTGATCATTAAGAGTCAAAACTGTGTCTGCAGGATATCCAAGGTCACAGTCAACTTGCATTTCAATAGATTATTTAGGATCCCTAAACTTACCTGTGGAAAGAAAATATCACATCTAAAATTCAGAGATTAGGATTAATGCCTTGAAAATATGCAAACAAGCATGCTCAGAAGCATAGATACAGACAAGATTTAGATAGCTCACTGCTTGCTGTCGATAGGAAATTATCATTGAGGGTAGGAGAATAGTGACATTACTGGAGACCCAAAGATTTTTAAAAAAGGAAAAGAAAAACCTGAAATAAATAATATGGAACAATTCAGAATACAGATCAAAATAGAGACAGCATGATGAGTGAACTTGTGAGGTAAGTTGGAAAGGGAACAAGGAATGGGGTAGGCATGGGAGGCTCAATGATTTAGAAAAGACATACCCAAACAAAATTCTAGATTTAAGGGAAGTGAAATGAACACTAACAGTCAAACATGAACAACAAAGCTAGAAATTGGTATAATGCTTAAAGAATAAAAAAAGCTTTGGAAAAACAGGAAACATACAGGGAAAACGAGCAGTGACAATTGGGGTTGCTTCAAAGGATGTGGATATGGACGTGAGCAGCCAGCTGGTCAGTCTCAGTGCTGACGTATAAAATTGCTCAGACAGCACCGGGTATGAGAGATTGTCGGCTGCCCGGAAACCGGAATGTTCGATTGACCCTCAAAACTGTGGCCGATCCTGCCCCTAGACAATCTAAAATAAAATCTTTTGATGGAATATATTGCCGTTACTTTTCCCTCTTCATGTAGGCTTTAAGAGTGAGTATTGTTGGTTCGCTATGCTAGAATCTCTGTGATTTCATTGCAAACATTTAATTGTTCCCTGGAGAACCTGGCCTTGTGTCTGGAAGTTTACTGATTTCCAACAAAGGTTTATATTAAATTTCTCAGTTAAGAATGCTACAAGGGTGATTTATACCACCATCTGTCAGTATGCCCCACATGATAGAGCAATTTCACTTACATAATAGGTCTAATATCTTTTTCTGATATAGAATTTCCTATATCAGAGAGCTCTCTGTCAGAAAGTTTTAATTTAATGCTAACAAGGAAAATTCATATTTCCTTTCTCTCTAGGTAACTACTAGTCAGTTTCCTTCCCTTGTCTATAGATACTTAAAAGTGGCAGATGACAAATGGAATGTTTTTCCCTGACTTAAACTGCCATCCTGAATAATAGCCTCCTTTCTTCAAATGTATGTCTAGGTTATTCATTCGTTCCTTTATCCTTTCCACATATATTTATCAAGTGCCTACACTCCCAGACAAAGACTTAGGCACTGAACACTGAGGGCCAGGTACACTTGGAGCTGATATCCTAGGAGAGACAGTGAACAATTAAACAAATAAAAAACAAGATAACGTCAGGCAACAACAAGTAGAAGGAAGCAGAAATATGAAGAGACAAGAACTGGATACACTTGATGGCATGGGTCACTGAAAACCTCTCTGAAGAGGTGAGTTTGAGCTGAAACCTGAAGGATGGTTTCATGGAAGCAGCCAGGGGAGTACAGGGCACAAAAGCCTCTTAGTTAATGTTGACTCTCTCCATATAGTGATGAACATTTTCTTTAAAAAAACAAATCCTACCATTTTTTAGATAATTAAGCACAAGTAGATATAGACTAAATATATATTTAAGTAGGTCAAAATATAGTATTGCTTTTAGGTCTTTTCTAAATTTAGTAAAATAATGTTTTGTTATTATTCGTTAATTCCTATAAATTGGGTGATTTTACTTTAAAATTATTTTGATAATTATTCAGTGTATCTTGAGAAAAGTGAGTTAGCTACAAATAACTTTTAAAGATTTTATTTATTTATTTTTAGAGAGAGAGGAAGGGAGGGAGAAAGAGAGGGAGTGAAACATTGACGTGTGAGAGAAACATCAGCCAGCTGCCTCTCACACGCCCCCAGCTGGGGACATGGCCCACAACCCAGGCATGTGCCCCAACCAGGAATTGAACCAGTGACCTTTTGTTTTGCAGGATGATGCCCAGCTCACTGAGACACACCAGACAGAACAGCTACAAATAATTTTTAAAACATTAAGGATTGTTGTCCTACTGAATCAGGACCTTCTCATTTTATTGTTCATTTTGAAATCTCCACAAACAAAAGATATATAGAATCATTGAAGAGGGCTTAAGTTTTATCAGTAGTCTGTGGAACTGTAGAATTAATTCTGGATATTCATAGATGATGTACACAATGGATGATATTAGGGCTGCTATATTGTTTCATAGCAACAAATGTACCAGAGGGTTTTCTTAAACATATCAACCATAAGGATTAATAGGCAAGGTAACAAAGAAATCAACTTAATATTTGAAAAGCAATTAGGAAATTAATAGAATAATTCAAAATTCTTCAGCTTCTGAAGATATGAAATAAAAATATCAACTCATGATCTTCTATGAATTAATGCAAATAGTAGGCTCAGAAAGAAGCCTATTTCTTTGACCCTTAAAAATGTTTTACTGCCTGCCTTTGTTATTCTTCCATTTCCTATCTACTATGTAAGCAGCCACCAACTGATGTCAATGCCTATCTTTTCTTGTTTGGAAGACTTCCTTAATATTTTAAGTGATTTTCTGGTTGTTTTGTTTTGTTTTGTTTTGGCAGCTCCAGAATGTCTATGTTGAAACAGGTTAGAGTGGAAATCACCTTGGAAGGGGTGGGCCTTGGCAAATGTCTTGAAGCTACATGTAAAGTCTTTGAAGTATAATGTGATGTACATCCACTTCACTGTTTCTCTTGTTTTCTACTGTTGGAGAGGGGTTGTATTTAGCATGCCCTTCTCCTTTTCCTCGTCTCTCTTCCCTTATGACTCCTGGTTATGTTTATAAAAACACAAATTGCAACTCAGTGCCCACTGTGTAGAAACAGTTGATAACCATTTCCCTTTGTTTTTTAGGAAATGATATCCAATCTCCTTAAATGGATGAAAACTCTGGCAATTTGCTTCTGTCTGCCTACCAGCTTTACTGTCCACCACTCTCTCCCTACTGTCCAGCTTCTGCCACATAGATGTACCAGACACATGAAATCCCCCAGAATTCTTGAATGTTCCACATTTTCTCTTGTCTTTTTATCTCTGCATCATCTGCGTTTCAGCTGAGTACTTTTTACAGCCCTCAAACCATAAGAACTGCTACGTATCTTTCAAGATCCTTTTAATGGCTATTTCCTTTGTGAGGCTTCAACTAACTTTCACAGGCAAAGTTAATCATTCCCAAACCTGCATTCCCATAGCGTTAGCATCTTTGTTTTAGCACCTCTCACTCTCATAGTATTGTGATTGGTTATACATTCTTCTATCCCCTATGACTCTAAACCCTTTAATAGGATGTGAATAATGATGTTCATACTTCTACACAGTCCTAAATATTTGTACTATTTGAGGGACAATAAAAAAGAAAATTTAAAAAAAACTTAATAATGTAGAAATGTTGTAAATATTTAGAAAGCTTAAATATATCAATCAATTGATGTATTTTAAATTGTACTAATCTTTGTGGAAAAGCATATTACAATTAGTGAATATTTCTCTCCCAGGGGACCCAAATTTAGCTGAAGTTTAGTGAGCTCCCCATATAGTGAATGCTCTCATGAACACAGGCTGACCTCCCTAGCAGGTGCTACTCCATCCCACCAGATGGGCTCCAAAATTGGTGGCCAAGAGAATATGCTGTCTGTCAATGACTTTTTGTAAGCTCTGTTCATTTTAAACTTTGGTGTCTAGGGTTAAATAATTAAATCTGCAAGTGTGATATAACAACAATAATGTGGCTTGAGATGAACTTTGCAGATATTATATAATACATTTTGGAATCTATTAACAAGTGTATTGGGGAGCAAAATGAGCTAACAAAGGATGTAAATTATATTCTGTGAATAATATGCTCACACCACCTCAGTATCATATATTATCTAACATTAAAGCAATGTCTGTGGTCCCCTTTTATTTAACCTACATGTATATTTCAAACTTACGAAATGAGGCAGTGAAATAATAGAGTAGCAAGAAAACCAGGATTCTGAAAATGTGAGTCATGGTCCTGTTTCTGACTGTGAAGAAATAACTTCTTTGTTTTATTATTTGTATAATAAAGAATTATAAGTAAAAAATCCCAAAAAAATGCTTCCTACTCAAAATATAATTAACTAGATAGTCCACAAAAAATGGTATGTGTGTTTGTGTGTCGTCGTCGTCGTCGGCAGCCGTCCGTCTCGAGAGACGATGGCGTAGCTTCTTGAGAGTCTATCTGCACCGCCGAGAATGGCTGTGGAGTCCGATTCGGGAGTGACAATCCCTGCCGCACTTGGTACAGTTGAAGGCAGATGGCTGTTGTTGCTGCTGTTGACGCTGCTTCTGCCTCGATCTTTTCTGGACCGCCTCCTCGTTGCGCGCAGCCTCTGCACGTGACGTACCTTGCCTGACCGCGAGCCTCCAGGCTAGGCGGTCCTCTGCTTGAACTTCCCATGTGTTGAGATTGATGGAGCATTGTGTCATGTCCTTTTTGCAGATGTCTTTGAACCGCAGTTTTGGGCGCCCTGTCATCCTCTTGCCTTCTGCTAGCTCGCCGTAGAGGAGGTCTTTGGGGATACGACCTGCATCCATTCTTTTGACATGGCCGAGCCACCTGAGGCGTCTCTCACTAAGAACTGCATGCAAACTGCTCATATTGGCTCGCTTCAGCACCTCGGTGTTGGGGACCTTATCCTGCCAGGCGACATGCAGGACGCGTCGCAGGCACCTCTTGTGGAAGCTGTTGAGTTTCCTTTCGTGCCTTGCGTAGGTGGTCCACGTCTCGCTGCCATAGAGGAGAGTGCTGAGTACGCAGGCTTGGTAGATGCGCAGTCTGGTTTTCTCAGTGAGGCTGGAATTGTTCCACGCTCGCCGGTTCAGTCTGGCCATAACTGTGGCTGCCCTGGCGATTCTCCGGTTGACCTCCAAGTCGACTGACAGAGAGCTCGAGATGGTGGACCCGAGGTAAGTGAAGTCGTTGACAACCTCCAGGGTGTATCCGTCGATGGTGATGCATGGGGGAGTCCCCGTGCCTTGAGCCATAACATTCGTCTTCGTCAGGCTGATGGCTAGTCCGAACTCCTTGCATGCGTGGGAAAGGCAAGTGACTAGCTGCTGGAGTCCCTCTTCGGAGTGTGATGTCAAAGCTGCGTCGTCGGCGAAGAGCATCTCACGGATGAGCACCTCTTTGACTTTGGTCTTGGCTCGTAGACGGGCCAGGTTGTAGAGCTTGCCATCGGATCTGGTGTGAATGAAGACACCCTCGCTGCAGTCCTTAAAGGCGTATTGGAGGAGCATGGAGAAGAAGATTCCGAACAGCGTAGGCGCGAGGACGCAGCCCTGCTTTACTCCGCTGCTGACTGAGAAGGCCTCAGAGGTTGCGCCGTTGTAGGACACCGTGCTGTGCATGTTGTCGTGAAAGGACATGACCACAGCAAGCAGATGTGGTGGACAGCCAATCTTCCGTAGCAAGCTGAAGAGTCCGCTTCGACTGACCAGATCAAACGCCTTCGTGAGGTCAATAAAGGCGAGGTAGAGTGGTTTATGCTGCTTGTGACACTTCTCCTGCAGCTGGCGTAGGGAGAAGATCATGTCCACTGTTGATCGGCCAGCTCTGAAGCCACACTGGGACTCTGGGTAGACGCGGGTAGCAAGGGTCTGCAGGCAGGCAAGAGCGACCCGGGCGAATACTTTGCCGACGACGCTGAGGAGAGAGATGCCCCGGTAGTTGTTGCAGTCGCTGCGGTCTCCTTTGTTCTTGTACATGGTGATAATGTTGGCGTCTCTCATATCCTGGGGGATGTAACCCTCCTTCCAGCAGAGACAGAGTAGATTGTGGAGCGGCTGTAGCAGGACTGGTTTCCCGCTCTTTAGGATTTCTGGAGGGATTCCGTCGCTTCCTGGAGCTTTCCCGCAAGCAAGGCAGTCGATGGCTTTGCCGAGCTCTGCCGCAGTAGGTGGGGTGTCTAGCTCCTCCATGACTGGTAGGTCTGGGATGGCGTTAAGAGCAGTGTCTGTTACGGTGTTCTTCGTTGCGTACAGCTCGAGGTAGTGCTCGGTCCACCGCCGCATTTGCTGTTCCTGGTCAGTGATGACCTCACCTGTCTTGGACTTAAGGGGGGCGATCTTGGAGGGGATTGGGCCTGTTGCCTTCTTGATACCCTCATACATTCCTCGTGCGTTGCCTATATCGGCAGCTTCCTGAATGCTTCTGCACAGGTTTAGCCAATAGGTATTGGCACAGTGGCGGGCGGTCTTCTGGACTTTGTTCCTGGCAGCCCGTAGAGCTTGAAGTGTACTGGGAGTGGGCGTGGCCTTGTAAGCCAGTAGGGCCTTCCTCTTAGCTTCGATCATGGGTTCCACTTCTTCCCAGTGAGCCTCGTACCAGTCAGCGTTCTTCCGCTCTTTCTTCCCGTAAGCAATAATGGCGGAGTTGTATATGGCGTCGCGGAGACGTGGCCAATTGGATTCGATAATGTCATCTGCCGCCACTCCCTCGCCGAGTGCATCTTCCATCTTGTTGATGAATTGCTGGGTCTTAACTGGGTTGCTGGCACAACTGGTGTTGATGCGTGGGCGACCCTTCATCTTGGAGTGGTGCAACCTCTTCGGCATTATGCGCACCTTGCTTACCACGAGGGCATGGTCCGTGTTGCAGTCTGCACTGTGGTAGCTGCGGGTGAGGAGGGTGCTGCCAATATCCGTTCTTCTGGTGATGAAGAGGTCAAGCTGGTGCCAATGGCGGGAGCGGGGGTGCCTCCATGACACCTGGTGGATCTCTTTGCACTTGAAGAATGTGTTTGTCACGCACAGGCCGTGGTGACACGAAAGCTCAAGCAGTCGCTGACCATTCTCATTGATCTTTCCTCTCCCAAAGTTTCCAAGGCAGGTGGGCCAGGCCATGTGGTCGGCTCCTACTCTTGCGTTGAAGTCTCCAAGGAGATAGAGAGTGTTACTTCTGGGGATCTTGGATAACGCTTCGTCCAGTGCATGGTAGAACTGTTCTTTCTCTTCGATGGTGGCGCAGAGGGTTGGGGCATACGCGCTAAGAATGCTGACTGGGCCGAAAGTTGTTGACAATAGGAGGGTAAGTAATCTCTCTGTGCCTCCTGTGGGTGGCTCTATGGAGTTAACAAGCGTGTTCTTCACAGCGAACCCAACACCGTGCTGTCTTGGTTGGTCCGGAGACTTCCCTTGCCAGTAGAAGGTGTAGTTGGTTTCTCTGATAGTTCCGTTGTCGGCCAACCGGGTCTCCTGTAGAGCCGCAATGTCGATGTTTAGTCATGCCAGTTCCCTATCGATGACAGCGGTTTTCCTGGCATCCTTGATCCACGGAAGGTCTTCAGTAAGTCCGGGGCACATGGTCCTGATGTTCCAGCTAGCGAGGCGAAGAGCCGGAGGCTTCTTTCTTGTTGTTTGCTTGGAATTAACTGGTGCGGGTGTTTTGTGGCCCACTTTTCGAGAGGCGCCTCTCTGATCCCCACGCACCCAGTGGAGCAGGCGAGCCATGGCGAGACGGTAGCTGTCCAGTGAGGTGCAATGACCTCTCCCACCGTCAGAGGAGACCCCTGGCGCTCATTTCCTTCGCCAATCGGATGAGCTTATAACCGGTATCTGTCTCCTCCCGTGTTGAGTCGACATCTTGCGATGATGCTGGAGTGTCCTCTCAAGTGAAACTGAAGCTACAGAGCCTGGGCAGGGTGATATGGAGGGTCTGCTGTTGCCCATGCAGCACACCCCCCCTCTCTTCGCAGCTGAAGGGTCCAAGGGAAAGACAAAGTCAATACAGCTTGGCTTCAGGTGCGCCGCAGGAGTTGCCGGTGTTGACTACAACGTCAAACCGCCTTAGGGACTCCGGCTCCGGATTTTCTGTCGGGGTTTACTCCCTTAGCCTTTCCCCTGAAGAGGTATGCCGCAAGGCAGCGGAGGTTTTTTGGAGTCAGAGTTTTCCTTCTCTGATTTTAGAGATGTCCTTCCTCTTTCCTCCTTTACAGTCTTGAGGGCAGCATTTACAGGCTAAAATAGAAAACTGGCAGTGTAACCTTCTAAGCAGATACTACCAATACCCTGCTTGGGTATACTCACCCAACAATAAACATCTCTTAAATGTCCTCCAAGTGCCATGCCTCGAATTAGTAAATGGCAGTGCAATGGCAGCCAAACATTTGGATCAGTTTCACTAAGTAAACCACCAACACAAGTAGGTTTTTAAAACAATAGAATAGTGTCTCATTTTATTAAAAATAATAACTATTTTTAAGCAACTTACCAGCAACACTGAATAAAAACCTGGCTGTGTTTCCCACTGTTTCAACTGCTCCTCAGCTGGCTTTAACACAGCAGTATCCTGACTGGTGGCCTGAGTTAAGACTTGAAGAACAACAGTGCTGGCACTATTGAGATCCATGGAAACCAATTGGCTCAGTCCGAATAGCCCGGCTCTCCAGCTTCCACTGTCCAACACGAAGCGGCGTCGGTTGGTCCCGCGCCCCACGCTTGCAAGTCCATGCGCCGCCGCCCACTGATGCCGAAAGCGGCTTCTAGGAACGCGCCATGTTCTGAGTCGCAGCTCTAAACGATGCGGACGCTAGAATATCGCGTCACAGACATCCACAGCAATAAAAAAGATCAAAATACTGATACACAAAACAACACAAATGAATCTCAAAAAGCATTACGCTAAGTGAAAGAAGCAAAGCATAAAAGTCTACATGAAGTTCTAGAAAATGCAAAATTATAGAGACAGAAAGTAGATCACTGGTTGCCTTGGGCTATGGGGCTAGAGGAAAGGATGATACAACAAGACACAGGATAATTTTTAGGGAGATGGAAATGCTTTAATCTTGATTCAATAGTAGTTATGCTACCGAAAAGCAATTTGGGGTCCTGCTGCCTGCCGCCACCGTCTAGGCAAAATTCCAGAAGCAAAGGTTTGGTGATAAAGAAAGTCTATCCAGTCACAGCTTCAATTACTTAAGCCTATCAATTAAGGCTAAACTCTAACACCTGGGCCCTGCTATCATTTCCCCCTGTTTTAATCACCTTATTTCTATAGGGCTAGTTACAAACTAAAACAGCATAAAATACAAAAACTACACAACTTTGGAAGAATGACAGGCTTCTGCCTCATAGCCTGTTCCCTCTAGAACACCCAAAGAATAAACCAGGGACCCTCTGCCAGGCCAGCCCAATCCTTTAGAAAAATAGGAAGCCCCACACTTTGTTCTTCCACAGAGACACGAACTTAACAATATACTGTCTAAAAACGCTTTAAGAGAACTCCAGAAACCAGTTAAAAAGTCATAATATCCCAGGAAAGTGCAAAGCCAAAACCAGCTACATTAAAATGGTTAAAAAAATTATTTCACCCATGAGAGCCCCTCCCCTAAGCCAGCACAGAAACAACCTTAAAGAAATGAAGACCTAATAATTATGAGACAAAAATAAAAACGACCATCTTAAATAAGTTCAATGAACTTCGAGAGAAAACAGACAACTAAGGAAAATCAGGAAAATGATGCATGAACAAAATGAAAATATCTTAAAAAACAGAACTTCAGGAATTGAAGAATATAATAATTCAATTAAAATATTCACTAGGAGGACTTCTGGCCAAGATGGAGGCATAGACAGACATGCGGCATCTCCCTCCACAACTAAGAAGGAATACAATTACCTCAAAACTAGAAACAACCATAAGTTCCAGAAAATCAAAGTGCATGGAAGTCCAGCAAACAAAGATATAACCTGCAACCAGGACCACCCTATTCAGCTGCACGTTTACATACTACATAAAACACTTTTAACTTTGAAATAACTGTAGGCTGAGAAAAGGGAATCAAAGTTGCAAAGACACGACCTGAGTTCTGCACGTCCCCTCACAGCGTCCTTTGTGTGTATAGCTTATATATTAAGGTACAATGTATATTGCCTTAGTCTGCTTTAATCACTGCTTTTTGACATAAAATTTTATTATCACTGAATTCTGGGTCCCCTGAGGCAGTGTTATATCTTATACAACTCATTTTTGCAGAGCTACTCTTTCATTCAACTGCAATAATAGTGTAAATCCTTGCTTAAAAGTCACTAAGATGGTGCCTTAAAATATGCTTTGCAAAGAAGATATGTTTTATCCTTTTATCATTTTTACTCAGCTCCCAACCCCCTCCCCTCTGACAGCTGTCAATCTGTTTTCTGTATCCATCAATCTGTCTCCACTTCGTTAGTTTATTTTGTTCATTATATTCCACATATAAGTGGAATCATATGGTGCTTGTCTTTCTCTGACTGGCTTATTTTACTTAACATAATGTTCTCCAGGTCAAAGAAAGACTCATGAATACTGACAACACTATGGTGATGCCCTGAAACCTAAAAATTGTATTAACAAATGTCACCCTAATAAATTCAAATAAGTAAAACAATATGTGTTTAATTAACAGCAAAACCAATAAAGCCATCAAAATTTATTTCTATGAAATGTATTGCAGCTTCCCCACACCTGAGACTCTCCATTCTCTATCTTCCCTTCCCCCTTTTCCTGACCTCCTCTGTCTTCACTTATTTTGCTTGATAATCTCTTGGTTCTAGATTTCACTTTGCCACAGATATTCTCCTGTTCCATTACCTTAGAAAACTGATTTAATTTCAAAATTTAGCCCTTCATGAAGACTGATTCTTTTGGCTCACCTCAGAGAGGCCTTCAATAACTCTTTGTTTGAATTCCATCACTGTCTGAGGGAATCCAGATTATTAAAAAGGTCTAATAAGAAATCACTCAGCCTAAGCATTGAATGAAGCAGCACAGTCATCATTTATTTCACGAAGCTTCCCATAAATATTCATTGTATAAATACTTCCAGAGGAAGCCATTGAATGGATCTTGAATAACAAAATATCTAGGGGATCGAAGTGCTCATTTCTAGCTACAGGGATTCTACAAATTATCAAAGGTACAGGAAAATGCACCTAATTTAATTTTTAAAAAGTGTCAAAGTAATAATATCATATATGCTAATAACGTAAATGCCCAAGTACCCATAATTTACCTTGAGAAATAAAATTTTGCATCCCCTAAAAGTTACTTGTCTCTTAATTGTGTACACTTCCCAGCAAAAGATATGGTTCAAAGAACATGAACACACAGCTAAAAGCTATAATAAAAACATGCAAAGAACCAAATACTATAAGCTAGAATCAAGAGAATAAAATGAGAAATAAAGTTTAAGGTATAACAATTATTAGATGAAATATATTTATTACATTTAAAGACAAAGAGAAAAAATAAAATGTATGGAAGGACAAGAGATTGCAAAAACAACCAGGGAGATATGACTAAGAATCAAAGATAATGTTTTTATAGGATAAAAATATCATAATAAATTAAAATTCATCAAAAGGTTAGAAAGCAAATAAGACATAGATGGGAAAAATTAATGTATGGAAAGAATGATCTCAAAAAATTATATAAAACTCAGTACAAAGAACCAAAAAGATGGAGATAAAAAAGAAAAACCTATAAGAATAGAAGATGGATTGAAAAGGTTTGCCATATATCTATTTAAAATTACAGCTAGAGACAAGAAGCATAATGGAAATGGTCAAGCCTAGTCCAAGAACCCTTCATTATATAATATCTAAAATCATGCATGTTATTTCCTTAGGCAAGCAGCTACAAAATTTATGACATCATTTAAGCCTTGGTAGACTTTCTCTAATAAAAGCAACACATCTGTAGTTATGTTGATCTTCTTCTAAAAGCTGAAATAGCTATAGAAGTTAGAAAAGAATGAAATCTTTCTCTATTATATTCAGCAGGAAAACACTGCATATTATACTAAAGAACACCTATCTGCTAAAATTATTGGTGAATAAAGAATGTAGTAGTAACAGTTTTGCCATCATGAGGTCTAATTTTTAAGGCATACTAGTCTAGCATACACCCCAAAACATAAGAGAATAACAATATTTGGAGTGATGTTACTGGATTTATACCAATGGGACACAAAGTAGCTTTATAAAAATACATTCTACTATTCTAGTTAACAGCATCAAACTCTTAACCATAAGTAATACAGAGAAGACTGCTGATTATGGTCACTAATTTTATCCCTAAACTCTAATTTTTCTCTCCAGAGATCCTTAGCTTTAGAATATTCCAGAGAAGTGCCCTACTTCATAGTAAAGAATATTCAGAGGACACAAAAGAAAACAGTAAGCATAACCCTCAAAAGCAAACAAATCCAGTCTGTGACATGCAACCGCTGAGTATTGTAACATCCTCAAATATAGATAGGCACCATTCACCAAACCTTTAGTTATTTTTAAATTTTGATTTATTTATTTTTAGAGAGAGGGGAAGGGAGGGAGAAAGAAAGGGAGAGAGACATCAATGTATGTTTGTCTCTTGCACACTCCCAACCAGGGACCAGGCCTGCAACCCAGGCATGTGCCCTGACTGGGAATCGAACCAGTGACCCCCTGGTTTGTAGGCCAGCACTCAATCTACTGAGCCACACCAGCCAGGGATATTCACCAAAGCTTTTAAATACTGCTTGAAATTTAAGGATTGCTTCCAAATTCTCTACTTAGTCTCCCAGAATTTTATCACTCAACTCTAGTGTCTAGCACAGTGCCTGGCCCAACACAAGTCGCATATTATGACTGTTAAACATGAGGCTCTAGAGGAAGACAGAGCTGGAATGGAGCCAGCACTGCAACTCAGAGCCACATGACTCTGAATGGGTTAATAAAAGTATCCAAGGCTCAGTGTCTTAGTCCATAACATTGTAATCTGTTAGTTCTTATCACCGACAGTTGCTGTGAGGATTCAATAAGATGATGAATATAAAGGATTTACCACAGAAGCTGCCGCTGATGCATCACATTACCACTTCAATAATAGTCACTTCATTGTTGCTGAATATGTACTAAATAATTGCACTAACTCTAGAAAGTTGACTTACCTTTTCCAATTAAAGTCAAAGAGTACATTTATTTATCCCTATTTTGAGAATCAATTGTTCTTGGAAGTACAAAAGACAATATCTGAAATATGTATTTTTGCTTTCTTTTTATACACAGAAGACAAAAATGAATCTCATGTAGTTGATGAAGTATCCCACATTAATTGTACATAGCTCTAGGTAGTGCTTCACCTGCTGGATTGTATTTCTTTCTGCTTCTTCCTCCACTACTGTGACCTTTCAAAGAGCAGGTCCTCATCTCATATGTTTTGCCACTCTTATCCCACAAAGACCTTCCCTTTTCCAGGGGCACTTTTCCTTATTTCCACTTGGCAGTATCTACCTGCCCTTCACATCACAACTCAAGGACGACCACATATAGTAGGTGTCTCCTAACTCTATTCTCTTCCTGGCTGACCTGAGAGTCCTTCATTTTTATGTTCATGGCATAAATACAATATCACTGTCCAACCACATGCCACATCATCTTGTAGTGGCCTGTTAGCATGTGGTTCAGCCACTACTTTCACAGGGGTTTCATTCACCTGTATATTCCCAGCACTAAACATACTTCCTGTCACATAAAAAATAATATTGCAAAGACATGTAGATGATATCTCATAGACATCTAATTAACATTGGCTAGTTAGATAAATGGAGGGATGAATAAATGAATAGAAGAACAGATGAATGAAAAATATATTCTTGTGTCTTCTCTAATAAAAAGTTTTTAAAAAATCATGTTGCCATTAGACAAGAGTCTGATCTAAACTCATGTGCAACTGCAACATGAGCTAAGACAAATTTTACAAATTCTCTTAGAATAATAAATATAGAAGTTGTCTTTGTTGAAGTTGATATTATTAATGAAATTGTGAACTAACTTCCTCTTCTCCCTTTGTCAAAGTTACTCCCTGGTAGTATGTTAAAGAATTTAGGGACACACACTGGTGTTTTCAAATCCTCATTTAGCTCTGCAGCTGGCTCAAGCCAGGTTCTGGCACAATCACTTTCATCTGAGAAGTAATGCCATCTTTTAAATTAGAGGGTCCAGTGAAATGAGCACCATACCCAGAGGACACAAATGAAAATCATTGAGTCACCTGATCTCTGCTTTCACTCAAAACCAACACAAAACAAGCTAGTTCAGCAAATTGAGGCTATAAATAATATACAACACTTTATCATTTCTGTTGCCTCTTTGAACAGCATCCAAGATGACTACATACCTGGACAGAGTAGTCTTATTAGAACACTAAGGAGATGAAATAGCCACTAGCCAGTTAATCACAATACTATCAAATTGCTACATCAGATGACTATCGTTAACTGAATAGGGTAGTTATTAAAATTCCAAGTTCTCTCTATGATGTGACCAGAATGGTAATGACAATACAGTCAGCCTTCCTCATAAACAACGAAACATAATAAGAAAGGCATATAGGTGCCACTATCTATGAGTGGAAGCTACCCTTCAATAAATAAATAGCATGATGAGATCCATGCCTTTCGTGACAACATTTGTGCAGAAGAAAATATCCCAATTCTACTAAAAACACCTATACAAGTTAAGATCTTAATGTTCTATAAATCACAGCACAGCACTCAGCACTAAAATCACCTTTCACAATTAAGTCAAGCAACAGCAAATTGGCTAATTAGCATAAGAATATACAAACATTGTTGCCTCTTAAGTGCCATTATTAAGCAGTCTAAATATAGTCATTTCAATTGTAAAATTTACCAATTTTTTCCTCATAATAAATCTTGGCACCCTTATGACAAATGCTATAATCCTCACTAGGCAGAAAAGCCCTAAGCTAACATAAAATGAACTTTTTATGAAACCTATGAATCTAGAGAAGAAGCAATTGAATTACTCTTGACACCACCAAAAACACACTTAGATTGGAAAACCACCAAATTGACCCAATGAAACTTAATTATAGTTTAATGAAAAGCAGTTAAAATAAGTTTTGAATTAATCTTTTTTTTCTGATCACAGAAAAAAAAAAACTTGTGGAAAACATAAAACTCTGTAACAATGATTAGAAAATTATTTTATTCTAAAAACATATTGGTTAGAATATTATAACCTGAAACCATACTATATATCACTTCATAATGATAAGCCTCCATTCTGCATAAGAAGGTGGATTGCAAAAGAAATATCAGAACATTGCGTTTATTCTGCACTGTTTCACCTATGGAAAATGTCACTAGTGTGAATTATTTTTTACTGAGAAGGTATGTAAACTAATAAATTTGAATGTCATTACTAAAGTAGAAGTTAATTTTCTTTTCTCTAAAACTTCTCCTATATAGATAGATGATAAATAGATGGATAGATAGATAGATAAAACATATATAGAATTAAAATTAAGAACTTCTAGATTTGGAAAGGCATCTTTTAATCTATTAGGTTAAAAGTCAAACCTAACATGAGTTGGATTAAGCCATCTTCTACAGAAGGAAAATCTCTCAAGGTTAAGCCTCTAAACAAAAGTACACAAACACTCTGAACCTCAACCCCACTTACATCCCTGGATAAAGTACAACCCACCAAACAAAAAACGAATTATTCTCTGATGCATAGGTTCCAAACCTGTAGCACATGAACCACTAAGGCACTTCTGGTATTGGAAAGGAACTGAAAACTCATTTGAGTTTCACCTAAATAAACTGCCTATTTTAATTGATTAAATGGTGATTGTAAAATTGCATGTTAATGTTCTTTAAAGGTTATTAAAACATTCATGTACAAAGGCAAAGACAATTTACAGGCTGCAAAGGTAACAATTCTACTTCAATTAACCCAGAAACTTGATGCACTGCCAACACAAATTTCAACAGACTTTTTTTTTAGTAGTGAGAATCAGAGATTATCCAAATGATTCTAAAAGTTATTTAGGAAAATAAACGTCTGAGAAAAACCAAGATGGTTTTTGAAAATATAGACTAAGGCAAAAGATTTGCCTTCCCAAATCAAGAGGTTTAAAAACCCAGTATTATTCTATTTCTATAGTTATTTACTTTTGAATATTTGGTCTATGTATAATGTCTTATTGTGTATAAGAGGAATATCATTATTTTTCAAAAATGGAAATCCTGTACCATATTAATGAATATTATATAATAATTTGTTTTTTCACTGAAGTAAAACATCATCCTTATCATATATAAACCCCTATAATGTATAATATTCAAACAATGAAATTACCTTAACTTTTCCTTAATAGAAAATTGGTTTTAAAATTATAATAAAAATAAAAGAAACAAAATGACAGTGTTATTATAAGATAGTTTGTCACTACTAAAATGATCATGCAGAAAAATATTTATCAGTTTTAATATCTCTTCTATTAAGTTAAGAAAACAAGTTTCAGAACATGACATCGATCAAGTTTTATAAGATATTTTTGTGTGTTTGCATATATATTATTTTGTGAAGAATAAGATATCAGAATAGATTTGTATTTGACCTTTATTTTCCTCTGTATTTATTAATATTTATTTTTGTCAGTAAATGCCTTCCCCCTTTGCTCTATCTCCATATGATTATTCCCTGAGACTATGTCCCTTTACAGTCTAACATTTTAAGCATGCCCCTTAAATGATGTGGGGTCCTAAACACTTGGCCACACGGTGATGGGAGAAGCTGCACATATCTGTACACCTGAAAGGGGCAGATAATCTGAATGAATTTGAGCTCTCTTGAGTTATAACAGTGGCTAATCAATCTTTCTTTCTTATGTATCTATTATCTATTTTTAAAGAAATGCTGAGTGATCTCTTAAAGAAGAGAATTAGAACTAGACATTTTTATTCCTTGCATTGGCAGAAGATGATTGAAAGTAAAACTGTCAATGACATTAAAATTTAAAAACAAGATTGCTAGAAGAATTGGCTTGGCCCCACAAAGTTTCTGTCTTTTGATATCATAGTATCGATTACTTGCTTACCTTCTAGACAGCATTTATTAGTTTATATCAGTACATTGCTTAAAACATTGCCAGTATAATGTTTCATTTTGTATGATGGAAAAAAATTTGCAAAAATGGCAACATTAAATTACCCAGCTTTGCTTTAGGTTGTACATTCAGGATTCATAAACTTAAAGATCTAAAATTCAAGCATTCTTCTCTAATCACAACCTTCTATTCTTTAATTTCTATAACATAATCTTTTCCTATTATATCTGTTCTTTAACTGCTGGATTTTTAAGTCTCCATCATTTATTTTTCCTTTCCTCAGAAGCCTAGATTTTACAATCACTCAGTCACTCCCTTGACCATGTTGTTGTCTGTTGACTTTTTGTCCTTTCATTGTACTCATTTGGTAAAAATCACAGTTCTGGAAAATTGAAATTGTCTGATTTCTCAAGTGTTATATAAAGGATATTGAACAAGCTCAGAGAAAAAAATGCACAATCTTGGAAACTGGAAGCATTACAAATTCATGGTTTCTGGTTCAAACTGTACCTTCGGTGCCTTTTAGCATCATCTGGGATCCAAACACCCTGCCATGTCTCTTCAATTGTTGGCTTTTCCTCCTCTATTTCATGCTTCCATAGCAACTATTCTGAATCATCTCCACTCCCATTAAATCTCCTACTCTATCATCTCTTATCTCCATACAACCAATAGCACATAGTCTACCTCACAAAGAAAATAGGATTATTAGAAAAAGATTCTACCTACTACCTCTCCCCCTAATAACCAGTTTTCATGCATGTATACCCATCATGTCTCCACTCCTTTTGCCAAAACTCTTTTCTTATCTAATGTGAATTTCTCTACCTGTGTTAAAACTTCTATTTCCTTCTTTCCCCTGTAAAAGCCATGCCACAATTAATATTACTTTTTTATCCTGTATTAGAAACATTTTAATCATTAGTTTCTTCCATTTAGCATTTAAACATGCGTCTCTTTCTATTTTTTCATTTCCTCCCTCAATCCTATGTGTTCTTGCTCTCTCCTCTACTTCTTAGCTGAAATTCTTAGAAGTATTTTCTATACACTCTGTTTACTTCTTTATTTTCCACTTCTCCCATAATCCCTATAATCTAGTTTGTTACCAATATTTCACTGAAACTACCATTGCTAAGGTCACCAATAAACTTGATGCTAAATTTAATGGACAATGTTCAGTATTTATCTCATGTGAAGCCTGTCCCTTTTGCAGCTAAGACTCTGTGTGTTCCAAATGTCTTTTTTGCCTGTTCTCACATGTTTCTTCACAGCATCTTCTTCATCTACGTATTTTTTAAATTGCTATGTTTGTCAGGGTTAATCTCATCTACTCCAACTCTTCAACTATCATCTGTCTCCTGAAAATTCCCAAATCTATTTTTTCTGTTTTCTATTTTTTCCCCTCTAGACCTGTATACTTAATATACATAATTCTATTCCATGTCTCCTCTTCCATAGCTTAGAAGTACCTTTCAACATTCCAAAAGCTAAATCTTTCCCAAGCAAGAGATCTGGGTGACCCATTTGATTTTCCATTCCTTAAATTTTGTCAATCATACTTTTTTTTTTTACATTTCTGAGTTTCATTCATCTCCATTAGCATAACTACACCTTTGGATCCAGCCATCAATTTATGGTTTCTACTCATGAATGAAATCCTTTTCTAACAGATGTCACTGCCTATATAGTCTTATCCTTCTTCAACAATTCCATATCAACTAGAATTATACTTTTAATATGAAACTTTGATTATATCAGTCACTCTATTAAACTTCTTAATATTTGGGATATTTTCCAAATGTCTCCTCATGGCTTTAGAACACTTCCTAGTCTCGGCTCTCTCACCTTCCTCACTATACCTCTTTCCATATTCTATTCTGCAGCCAAACTATTAATAAATTTCTGGCCAGTCTCTAAATTGCATGCTTCCTTTTGCTTCAGAGATTCTGCACCACTGTGCATTATGTCTAGAATGTACTTCCCCTACTCTATCTTTTAGTTCCAGATTGAGTGCCAACATCTCCATAAGGCATTTTTGATTCATCTACCACCTTCCTCTTATAGAATTTGGGTGCTTCATTTAGGAACCACTATCATAGCATTTATTACAATGTATTTTAATTTCATGCTAAGTTGCTTGTCAGCCAGGTAAAACTGTACTGTTTTTAAGGTAGACACAATGTCTTTTTTTTTTAATGGTGTTTCTAGTGCCTGACTCCATGTAGATGCTATATCAATTCTTGGATGATTGATGTTGGCCAGTTGCCCAGAAACAAGTAAACTAATAGGAAGAAGACTTGTGACAATAGGGTAGAGTATTAGGCAGGTCAGAGAACATGCATAATAAAGTTAAATATAAATCAGGAATTGTTATTGTAAGAGATATATTAACCATGTCTTGAGAATTTATACTGAAAGTACCTTGCTGATGGGGGATTTTTAATAATAACATAGCTCTCACCATGTTGATCCTAAAGCCACTATCTCCTGTCAAGTGTATAACTTCAGTGGCTTCTTCTCTACCTTCCTCCAAACAGGTTGAAAAAAGGTAAGAAGTACTACATCTGCTTATTGCATTTTTTAATGAAACTAGCTAATTGATGAAGTAGCTTGGACATATTTTGCTTGCATTTGGTTTTGGAAATGGATATAGAGCAGTGATTTTCAATTGGGATTGGTGGCATAGTGCTCATTTGTTTGGTAGGCAGGTATATTAGAATCATCTCTAAATGCCACCTTTATGAGGAAATTTGGATCCCATCCATTATCACTTATAGAATCTCTGCCCTAGAAAACCAATGTTAGTGAGGAGAAAGTGTCAGCTATCTAACTGTTATGGGTGTTACATATATTTTGGCCAAGAAGAATATAATGAATTCTTGTTTTAGGTATCATAAATAAATTAGCTGTTTCATTTCTAAAATGTACAAAAAATAGCGTCTATGTACCATAAAATCCAGATTTTCAAAGAAATATCACTATATAGAATATATTTATAGAATTATCAAATTTCCAATCAAGAATACATATTAGAATTAACTACAATAAAGATACCTAAATATAATAAAATGCTTACTATGGTCAATCACTCTTTTAAGTGGTTTTCATATATTAACTTACTTCCTTTTCAGAACAACTTTATGGACTAGATTTCACAATTAGCCCCATTTTACATACAGAAAAATTAATGCACAGAAAAGTTACTCAAGGAAACATACCTAATCTGTGGCAAAACCAGAATCTGAACCAAGAAATCCGGTAATAGCTTCTGTGCCTTAAGCAGTACTTTTTTCTCCTCCTATTCTCCCATATTTTATATATTAAGAAACTAAGTTAGAGAAAGTTTAGACAAATTGCCCAAGAACTTTAATATCTCTGTTATTATTTTTCAATATCTATGTTATTGTACTTATTTTATTGGTAAATATTGTTAACTCTTGAAGTGATGCTAGTTTCCTTGGAGACTTGGGAGGAAAATTAAAGTTACGTGCATGTCAATAAAGTAAAGAGTTCATTTTACTCTATATGGAACATGGAACAAAGCAACATAATCTGATATTTTGAAATCTTTTGAAAATTATGTATGTAGCAATGAGAGGACTTTGTGATAATTCAATATCTTTATTAAGTTAACCAATATGATTAGCCTTTCATTTACATTACAAAGGGTGAGATAACTATTTCACAGGAAATGTTTCCACAACTGAATTTCATTAAACCTTTATCAAATGCCCTATTATTAGCCAGGCCTCTCTTCTGGAATGAGTAAAATAAGTGAGATGGAGAGAACATTGGATAAAGCAGTAAGGTCACTGGCTTGATTATCAAGGGGCAGACCTATCGTATCAGCTCACTTATTAATGGTCTCAGACATGGTTAAACTTTTGCATGTTGCTTAGTCCTGCTTTCCTTATGGGAAAATGTGTGAAGCACATACAGTTCTCTATAATGAGATGTTAAGAGAAGGGCAGCTATCAGCTTGCTCTATCATTACAAGACATAGACATCCTGTTAGAATTCCACATCAGGTCATAAGAAACAATTCCAATTTTCAACACAGAAATGTTTTGGGAAAGAAAGATAATTTCAAGGTTTCTCAAAGACTTGAACAGACACATAGGAATATAGCTCCTTTCACAAAAAGATGGGTAGGAAGGCCTGGCTATAGTTGGCGCCAATCGCGGGGCAGGCTCTCAGACCGCACCGCGAATGCAAGGACGCGCACACAAGGACACTTCAGCACGAGCACTAAAACACCTCGGCCTGTATACAATAGGTGCCAATTGCAGGGCAAGCCCCTGGGCCTCACTGTGCGAGCAGGGGCGCACGCGCAGGGACACCTCAGCTGGCTCCAGCGGGCAGCAAGTGAGCGCACTGTGCCGGCAACCGCAGGCGCGCACCATTGCGGCAACCGCGGGCGCACACCAGTCCTGCAAGAAACAAGAACCTCTGACCTGCCACACTAGACCAGCTGCGGACCCAGAAAAAGAAGACGACACACCAAGGCTGAACTGAGTAAAAACATTCCTTTTTTCTTTCTTTTTTTTTCCTTTTCTTTCTTTCTTCTTTCTTTCCTTCCTTTCTTCTTTTCTTTCTTTTTTTTTCTTTTTTTCTTTCTTCTTTCTTTTCTTTCTTTCTTTCCTCCTTCTTTTCTTTCTTCTTTTTTCTTCTTTTTTTTTTCCCTTCCTTAAAAAAAGGAGACGGCAGGAGAGGAGAGGAGGGGAAGAAAAAAGAAAAGAAAAACAAACTATATCTCTAATGCGTTTCATATAACCTCTCCTTCTCATCCTTTCTCTTTAATTGTTGTATATTTCTTTTTGTGTCTAGTTTAGCCCCCCTATCACTCTAAATATTATAATAGAATTACTATATAAACCCAATACAATACAATCCCACTTTCTTACTATATACTGCATTTTCTCATCCTTTTCTTCTATTTTTATTAACATATAAATATTACCTACTGGCTTGCGTAGTCTCAACTATTATTAATCTATCACCCCCTCCATCAAAAATCATATTTTTCCTCCCTAAAAACAACTTTTATCTATTCTTCTTATAATATAAAAGCCTTAATCTCTTTACATTTATATTAATACTGGCTCATTGGCTGATGATAGCGGGATAGAGGGTGGAGGATATTTTTGAGGGTGTGGGTCTCCTGCCTGGGCTGTGTGTTTATGTTTTTAACAGCATCTCCACAAAAGAACTCAAGACAAAGTGGATAGAGTGACTCTCAATCAACTAGTCAGAAGGAAGATCCTACCAAAGAACATCTGAAATATAACCAGACAGCATAAACAAATGACATAAAGGGTACCCCAAGAACATCAGGCTCAGGAGATCAAAGAGACTGCACCATTGAAACCCCCAGATCTCCTATAAAGAATCTCACACCACAAAGGTGGGAAGTCAAAGCATACCATCCCTAAATAAATAAATAAATAAATAAAAACAAGAAGAATCCAACATGGTAAGATGCAAAAATAACCCCTCAATGAAAAGAAAAGAGGAATCCTCAGAAAGAGAGGTAGATGAAATAGACATAGCCCAAATATCAGACATGAAATTCAAAACAATGGTGGTAAAGAAGCTCAATATACTCGACAACCTTAAAAACAACTATGACAACCTCCAAGGAAGTTACCAGCAGCTCCAAGAAAATTACAGGAAACTTTCAGAGAACTACACCAGCATAAAAAAGAGAGATAGAAACTATTAACAAGAACCAGGTAGAATTGAAGAATTCAATCTCTGAACTGAAAAACACAGTAGAATCATTCAAAAGCAGACTAAACGAAGCAGAGGATCGGATTAGTGAGTTAGAAGATAATGTAGAGAAAAACTCCCAGACAATACAGCAAAATGAAAAAAGATTGAAAAAATATGAACAAAATGTAAGGGAATTACAGGATAGCATGAGAAGAAATAATATCAGGATCATCGGAATTAGAGAGGGAGAAGAAAAGGAGCATGGAATTGAAAAACTGATAGGAGAAATTGTGACAGAAAATTTTCCGAACCTGATGAGAGAAAAAGTTATACAAGTTCAGGAAGCACAGAGAGTTCCAATGAAGAGGAACCCCCAAAAACCCACTCCAAGGCACATCATAAATAAAATGGTAACATTCCAAGACAAAGAGAGAATCCTAAAAGCAGCAAGAGAAAAACAGCAAACAACATACAAGGGAGCTCTGATAACTGATTTCTCAACAGAAACATTACAAGCCAGAAGGGAATGGTCAAAAATATTTAAAGCAATGAAAAACAAAGGCCTACAACCAAGAATACTCTACCCAGCAAGGCTCTCATTCAAAATAGAAGGTGAAATAAGGAGTCTCTTAGACAAAGGAATACTAAAAGAATACATCTCCACCAAACCAGCATTGCAAGAGATGCTAAAGGGAGTGTTTTAAGAAAAAAGAAAAAAGAAAAAAAAAGAGGAGAGGAACAGAAGTACAAAGGGAAATGAATAAATACACATCAATAATAACCATAAATGTAAATGGATTAAATGCTCCAATTAAAAGACATAGGGTAACTGAATGGATAAGAAAACAGGACCCACATATTTGCTATCTACAAGAAACACACCTCAAAACAAAAGATTTACACAGACTGAAAGTAAAGGGATATAAAAAAATATTCCAAGCAAACAGACCAAGAAAAGAAGCCGGGGTAGCAGTCCTCATATCAGACAAAACAGATTTCAAAGCAAGGGCAATAAAAAGAGACAAAGAAGGACATTTCATAATACTTAAAGGAACAATCCATCAAGAAGATATAACACTAATAAACATATATGCACCCAACATAGGAGCACCCAAATACATAAAGCAAACATTAGAAGACCACAAAAAGGATATCAACAACAACACACTCATAATAGGGGACTTCAACACTCCATTATCAACAATAGACAGATCATCAAAGCAAAGAAACACCAAGGATATACAAGCATTGAACAACACACTAAACCACATGGACTTCACTAATATATATAGAACTTTCCACCCCAAAGAAGCAAAATATACATTCTTTTCAAATGCACATGGGACATTTTCAAAGATAGACCACATGATAGGAAACAAAACAAGCATCAACAAATTCAAGAAAATTGAAATCATATCAAGCATCTTTCCAGACCACAATGCCTTGAAACTAGAAATTCACCTCAGAGAAAAAAATCAAAGACACCCAAACTCATGGAGATTGAATAACATGCTATTAAATAATGAATGGGTTAACAATGACATCAAAGAAGAAATCAAGAAATTTCTAGAAACTAATGATAATGAGCACACAACAACCCAAAACCTGTGGGACACAGCAAAAGCAGTCCTGAGAGGGAAGTTCGTAGCAATACAGGCATATCTGAAAAGGATAGAAGAATCTCAAATAAAAAACCTAACCATAAAGCTACAAGAACTAGAACAACAACAAACAAAGCCTAGGGCAAGAAGAAGGAACGAAATCATCAAGATCAGAGCAGAACTAAATGACATAGAGACTAAACAAACAATCCAAAAGATCAACAAAACTAGGAGCTGGTTCTTCGAAAAAAAATCAACAAAATCGACAAGCCTCTAGCCAGTCTAATCAAGAAAAAAAGAGAGAAGACACAAATAAACAAAATCAGAAATGAAAGAGGAGAAATCACAACTGATACCACAGAAATACAAATGATAGTTAGAAATTACTACAGACAACTGTATGGCAAGAAATTTGACAATCTAGAAGAAATGGACACATTTCTAGAAACATACAACCTTCCAAAACTGAATCAAGAAGAACTGGAAAGTCTCAACAGACCAATAACAAAAAAGGAAATTGAAACAGTAATCCAAAATCTCCCTGCACACAAAAGCCCTGGACCGGATGGCTTCACAGGTGAATTCTACAACACATTTAGGGAAGAACTAACTCCTATCCTCCTCAAACTATTCCGAAAAATCCAAGAAGAGGGGACAATCCCAAACTCTTTCTATGAAGCCAGTATTATCCTAATCCCCAAACCAGGTCAAGACACAACAAAGTAAGAAAACTACAGGCCAATATCACTGATGAACATCGATGCTAAAATCCTCAATAAAATATTGGCAAACAGGATCCAGCAATACATCAAAAAGATTGTACATCACGATCAAGTAGGATTCACCTCAGGGATGCAAGGATGGTTTAATATTCGCAAATCAATAAATATAATACATCAACTAAACAAAATAAAAGACAAAAATCACATGATCATATCAATAGATGCAGAAAAAGCATTTGATAAAATACAACACCCATTTATGATGAAAACACTCAGCAAAATGGGAATAGAGGGAGCATACCTTAACATAATCAAGGCTATATATGAGAAGCCTGAGGCCAACATCATACTCAATGGACAAAAACTGAAAGCATTCCCCCTGAAATCAGGAACTAGACAAGGTTGTCCACTCTCTCCACTCCTATTCAACATAGTGTTGGAAGTCCTAGCCACAGCAATCAGACAAGAAAAGAAATAAAAAGCATCCGAATTGGGAAAGAAGAAGTAAAACTCATTATATGGAGATGACATGATAGTATACATAGAAAATCCTATAACCTCCACTAAAAGACTACTCGATATAATAAGTGAATTTGGCAAAATAGCAGGGTACAAAATAAATATACAGAAATCTAAGGCATTTCTGTACACCAACAATAAAATAGCAGAGACAGAGACAAAAAAGAAAATACCATTTACTATAGCAACAAAAAAAAAATAAAGTATCTAGGAGTAAACTTAACCAAAGAGATAAAAGACCTGTACTCTGAAAATTACGCAACATTGAAGAAAGAAATTAAGGAAGATACAAATAAATGGAAGCAAATAACATGTTCTTGGATGGGAAGAATCAGCATCATCAAAATGGCCATACTACCCAAAGCAATTTACAGATTCAATGCAATCCCTATTAAAATACCAATGACATATTTCACAGACCTAGAACAAATTCTCCATAAATTCATATGGAACCAAAAAAGACCCCAAATAGCAAAAGCAATCTTGAGACAGAAGAACACAGCAGGTGGAATCACAACACCAGATATCAAACAATACTATGAAGCCACTGTGATCAAAACAGTCTGGTACTGGCATAAGAACAGACATATAGATCAGTGGAACAGAATAGAGAGTCCAGAAATAAACCCAGGCCTCTATGGTCAACTAATATTTGATAAAGGAGGAAGGAACATAAAATGGAGTGAGAAGAGCCTCTTTAACAAATGGTGCTGGGAGAACTGGATAGGGACTTGCAAAAAAATGAAACTAGACCACCAACTTACACCACACAAGAGAATAAACTCAAGATGGATCAAAGGCTTAAATGTAAGCCATGACACCATAAAAGTCCTAGAGGAAAACATAGGCAAGAAAATTTCAGATATCTCACGTAACAATTTATCCACGGATACATCTCTTAAGGCAAGGGAAATAAAGGAAAAAATAAACAAATGGGAATACATCAAACTAAAGAGTTTCTGCTCAGCAAAAGAGAACATCAGCAAGATGAAAAGGAAACCAACCATATGGGAAAACATATTTGCCAATGACATCACAGACAGGGGACTGATTTCCAAAATCTATAAAGAGCTGATACGACTCAACATCAAGAAAACAAACAACCCAATTAAGAAATGGTCAAAGGACCTGAACAAACACTTCTCCAAAGAAGACATACAGAAGGTCCATAGACACATGAAAAAATGCTCAACATCCTTAGTCATCAGGGAGATGCAAATAAAAACCACAACGAGATACCATTTTACAGCAATCAGAATGGCCATCATCAACAAATCAACAAACAACAAGTGCTGACGAGGATGTGGAGAAATGGGAACCCTAGTGCACTGTTGGTGGGAATGCAGACTGGTGAAGCCACTATGGAAAACAGTATGGAATTACCTCAAAAAATTAAAAATGAAACTGCCTTTTGAACCAGCGATTCCACTACTAGGATTATAGCCGAAGAATCTTGAAATACCAATTCAAAAGAACTTATGCACCCCTATGTTCATTGCAGCACTGTTTACAATAGCTAAGTGCTGGAAACAACCTAAGTGCCCATCTGTAGATGAGTGGATCAAAAAACTGTGGTACATTTACACAATGGAATAATATGTAGCAGAAAGAAAGAAGGAACTCCTGCCATTTGCAACAACATGGATGGAACTAGAGAGAATTTTGCTTAGTGAAATAAGCCAGGCAAAGAAAGAAAAATACCATATGATATCACCTAATACAGGAAACTAAAGAACAACAGAAACAAAAGAACTAAATAGAACAAAGAACAGAATAGCAGTCAATAGGGGGGAGGGGGGAGGGAGAGAAGGGGGATAAGTAAGGGAAGGGTTTAGTCAAAGAACGTGTATAAATGACTCATGGATACGGACAACGGGTAGGGATATGATTGCGGGAGAGGGGGTGGGTTGGGTGGGGGAGAGAAATTAGGGGAAAAGGGGACAACTGTAATTGAAAAACCAAAAATAAAAAAAAAATGAAAATAAAAAAAAAAAAGATGGGTAGAAAGATAGGGTTTGTTTGACCCACTGAATGAGTCTGAAGCCCATTATGTAGAAATTTTCAAAACGCAGAAATTTTCACAATGCCCAAGGCAATTACTTCCTTAAAAACTCTCCAGAGAGCCAGACTACCTCTACCTGAAGCTCTTTCAAACTTAGTGGGCTGGGTCCCTGATTCTAGTCTTCATCTGTTGTTGCACTTTAGCTTTTTAGTTTTTTAATATTTTTATTTATTTATTTTCTAGAGAAAATGGAAGAGGGGAGAAAAGGAGGGAGATGAACATTGATATAAGAGAAAAACATCAGTCAGTTGCTTCTTACCTGCACCCCTACTGGGGACAGAATTCACAACCTAGGCATGTGTCCTGGTTGGGAATCAAACAAGTGACCTTTCTCTTTGGGGGACAACAGCCAACCAACAAACTAGTTAGGGCTGTTATACTTCAGTCTCATTTGATCCTAATAGTAATTTATTTTACTATGCCACTGCCCCACTTCCCTGCCCTTAGTCTACCACTTGCCACATACTTCCATTTGCATTCTACTTAACTCTATCACAAAAGCCTAGTCTGATCGTTATCTAGATAACTAGACCAACTTCAAAGTTCACCACTCACTACCACTCATATATTACCTCATGTCCAACCACTGCAGTCTTTTCCCTAACACCTGGCTTGGCTGTATTCTACAACCACACAGCAAAACATTTCAACCCAATTTGGTATTTATATGAGCCAGGGGAAAAAGTGGCAAAGCTTAAACATAATGACATTGTTAATGTGAAGCTACGTTACAATTCGTCAGTTCTTTAGGAGCAAAACCTGAAATTTAAATATGCATTAATACATTTGTGTTTTCCTTACTCTTTCTTTTTGAGAGTAATGTAGTTCTTCCAGCAATTGTGCTTATGTGATTGATTGTAACTTGTCTGTAGCTCTCTGGGACCTTCCTGAAAATGAAATCGACCATCTTTGAGTGATAATGTCAGTGGGATAGAATGTGTCACTGGATAATGGTCTCCTGCTGCTGCATAAATGCCAATGCAAGCCAAAGATATTTATAGGGAAAAAGTTCATACTAAGCTAAGATTTTTATTTTTAATGCAAAATAAACAGATGTTGTCGTCAGTCATTTCTACTACACCATAGCTAGATGTAGAATTAATAAATGTATATAATGTATGTTCAAAGGATGCTATGATAGTTAAATTATCAATTCTGATTTAAATCCAATAGTCTAATTGGCTTAAAATTGAGTTCTTATGCATTTAAGCAAACCCTAAATAAGATTAATTTCTCAGAAGAAGAACAATTTCCTAATGTGGATTTTTAAACACGTAGCCAGATTCTCTTAGATTATATTAGGCACTTTTGAAATTTATGGGTTATTTTTTTACTAGAGGTTCAAGTTTAATAAATAATATGCAGAGGCCTAGACACTATGCTGTTCATTTTATTCTATAATGCAAAGATATAGATATTAATATTTGTGGGACAAACATAAAATAATCTTCCAAATACAAAAATCAATTTATATCATGTGTGTATACTGTATCTTGTGAGAAAATATTCATGTTAAAAATTCTTAATAGAAATCTTATAATTATAAGTTACTGAGAAGACATTCTTAATAAAATATATGTGAAATATATTGAATAGTATAATAAAGCTATACAATTTTCTTCTGAATTTGGCAAAAAATGTCATACTATTAGTTTTGTATTATACTACAACCTTTTAAGATTGGATTTTCTCTGTAGAGAAAGCATTAAATGAAATATAGATCTATAACATAGAATATATTGACCAATGAAAAATAATGTGTAGTCTAGGTAATACCATTTCCTCAGAACAGTATAGGAGAATAAATTACCCTGAAATGTGTCAATACAGTAACTTGCTCCGAGTTTTTTGGTTGTGGAAATCATTAAAAAAGAAATTGATATAATTTGTAACATATATATGACCATTTTGTAAACTGTCTGAAAGAAGGTAGTAAAAGTTAAAAGTAATATTATCCATATACAGGAAGCCACACCACTGAGAAGTCTGATTTTAAGATGCTAACAATTCCAGCCTAGAAATGAAGGAAAGTTCAAACACTTACTTTGCTCCTGATGATTTGAAAGTGATTAGAAATGTGATAGGAAATGAGCACATCTATTGTGTGTGTGTGAAAGCCATTATGCACTGATACCTTAATAAGCACCAAGTCATCATGAAAACTATTTTGTATATCTGCCTCAGTGTGTTAGATTTTAAAGACTTAATTGGAGTTTCTAATGAAGACATCTTTTAATTAACCAGGACAATAAAAGGAGAGGCACTTCTAAATAATAAAAAACCATGGTTAAAAATTCCTAAACATGGAATAAATAAAAAAAAATTCTTGAAAACACCATGTAACTATTAAGAGCTCATTTACTGCCCTATTTACAACTTTATTGAAAAAAATCAATAGTATACTTATCTAAAATATAAATATCTTATACATAGGCAAAAAGCAAAATAAAAAACAAAAAATCAAACTGCTTGAACAGTCCATTGCCTATTGTGGTGTCCTAGCTGAGCTTCCCCTTTACATAACAGGATGTGAGTTGGGTAGATTCCCAGCCCCTGCTGCCCATTAGATTGTTCTTGTCTTATTTTTCTGTGATCTGTGTATGCCTGACTCTCAGTATTGGAACTCATGGTAATACACTCTCTTTATTAATTGATTATCACTTTGTTCTTAGGAAGAGCTACTGGCATAAGAAAATGTACACAGATCCTAGATCAAAATAGTCTATTGATCATGTGCCTCAAGAGGGAAAGGAAACACTTGGGATTGCAGTAGATACAATGTGAATTCTTCGAATAACCTCATTATTTTAACATGAAAATCCTTATTGGTAGATTAACATCATGAGATATATAATTGTCAATATTTTTAATATGTTCAGGAGCTAAATTATTGGCTCAGAGCAGAAATGAAACAATATGTCTATGGTTTAGATGTTTTTCCTTCATTGTAAAGGAAGTTCTCACACCCAGATCTACCCAACCCACTATCATTCCATCCTATCATTTATCTTTCACTCTTGAAATGATTTTAATAATCAGAGAAATTCTGCAAGAAATACAGTTTTGCTTAATTCACTCTGGAGAAATTGTACTCTTCTGAAACGTAAATGTTCAAATAAATGAAAAGAGTAATTATAATTTTTGGATGTAATTTATTCACTTTTATGGCATGATATTCTTATGAGTCAGAATATCACACAGTGTCAAATGTGTAGCTAGTAACATAATCAAGTTCAATAAGTTTTGGAAATAAGATGGAGTTTCACTGGCTTAGTGTTCTAAATTGTACACTAACAAACAAACTAAATAGAACAAAGAGTAGAATAATAGTCAGTAGGGGGTAGGGGGGAGGGAGAAAAGGGGGATAAGTAAGGGAAGGGTCTAGTCAAGGAACGTGTATAAATGACTCATGGACATGGACAACGGGGAGGGATATGATTGTGGGAGAAGGGATGGGCTGGGTGGGGGGAGCAATGGGGGAAAAATGGGACAGCTGTAATTGAAAAACCAAAAAATAAAAGAAATTATATATATATATATATAAAAGAAATTTAACAAAATAAAGCAAGTAACACATTTTAATTCTTAAAAAAAAAAAAGAAGGTCCTGCAAAGAATACTGACTTGTCAAACTAATAGTTGTATTTAAAATAATACTCTAAAAGAATAAATAACCTTAACAAATAAAATATTCTTTTAAAATGTACATGATTTACATTTAGGGAACAGCAGAGGTACATGGGACATTTTAACCCACAGGTGAAAGGGCATTTGAATGGTGAGATTTGAAGAGTGTGGAAAGGCTATCCATTGACCTGTCAATTATGAGAATGATTAATGAATTACTTCTTTAGGTTGAACACTTTCTGTTTCTCCAAGTTCTCTTTTAAACTACATAACTATGGAGAGAAAAGGTAAATTAATAATACTTCAGAATCTGTTCATTTTATCAATTTTGGGAGGTCATTATGAGCTGTTGCAGGCAGCTCGGTAACTCTTACTTAACTCTAAAGGTTGGTGAAGAAATAAGTAAAGGACTAAGCAACAAAAAAAGCAGAGTAGAAACAGCAAGGAAAGAGGCTCAGACAGCAAGGTAACAGGGCCAAAATGGAACTTCAAAATTGCACACCTTTCCATTAGTCCTCCTGTGCATTGCTGATATTTATTTCAAACCTGTATACTGTTCAACAATAGCATTCTAAAACAGCATTTAAGATATTGTATGTTTTACCTTTCCTAGGTGTTTCTTACAAATAAGAATATGGTTGATAAATATGAAAATAATATTATGTAAGATGTAATTTGAAAGATTAGAAATACTTATTCACCAATGATTTTAAGACTTGTATTTGGTGGAAAGATGGCTTATCAGGAAAGTTCATAGTATCCATTAATAGGGTACTTAATATATAAGCACTTTTTGCATGAATAGTTGAAGGAAAACTTCTTAATTACCATTAGTAAAAATAACAAGAGTTACTATTTAATCAACACATACTTTGTGTCAATTACCATTTTAAGTTCTTTTTATGTTTCATCTTTTTTTGTATAAATATTGAGATTTCTCAATTATTTCCATACAAAAATTATTTAAATAATAAAGCCTCATGCAGCAATGCTTCAAGCCCTATATCAATTTAAACTTGATAGGCCTTTTAAGTGATACAGACTTTCTGTTAATTGTGTCTTGTGCATTTCTACACTTAAACTACATATTATAACACTTATGTTAAAGTCAATCTGTTTCCATCTGTTTAGACTACACATTGCATCACTTAGTAGCACAAAAAGAACAGTTTTTCTTAGACTCCTGAGACAAAAATCACACAGACTTCATAAGAGATTCAACACATAAAAATTCATTTCCTGAGTGGAAGCACTGAAATGCCATGTAGCAAAAACTATTACTTTTTTCATTGTGGTATAATAAAGAAGTCAAGCAATCATAGCCTTCAGGGCTGGACACCTCATCACCTCACTTGAACGCAGCCACAGCGTTCAGCCATGGCACATGGAGTTAATTACTCTGGGCAACACGATCCTGAGCTCCAGAATGACCCTATTTGTAACTATTTGTACTTTGTGCTACAATGAAGTGAGTTCTTTCACTCTACACACCCAGGGACTCTGAATGGAGCAATGGTTCTGGCATCTAGATCACAGGAACACTTGCCCTTCCAGGGACACATTTGATAGGGCCTGACACACCTTCCATCAGACTGTCATCCTTCCAGCTCAGTGGGCTTCAGAATCCAAAGGTCATGCCTTCACTGATCATTTCAGTGTCAAGGTAGCTCCTGCCACACCGTTTGGATCCATTGTCTATGAGTTTGCATCGTTCTAGGAGCAATTTCTACAAGAAATGTGCAGCCACGGAAACCTGCCTCTGTGCAGTTCTGTACGCGCAGCAGCCCTGGTGACTATTATCTGCAGGAGCCCGGGCTTTATTGAAATTCTCAGGAATCACTCACTGGCCAAGGCCTGCATTTAACCCTTTCAAAATTATTTTGGAAAATACATGTTGGTGGTAAAATAATTTTTATGCGGCAACAAAGTGTGTGCTTGGGAAACAGGGGCAGAAATGTAGATAAAATGTTTATTTTGTGCACTCTTATCCCCAATTTTTACCTTTATCTCATTGCCATTATAAAACCCTGGCTATTATCTCTATGCCCCTGACCTCACAGGAGACAACGTGAAGAATTAATGGACACTGAAATGTTAATGGAAATGTGATGAGCTATATTGTGATATATCATGTATGTAGGTATAAATGCTCCTCTTTATATATGTTTCATTTGTTTTTACTTAAAAGGGCTCTACAGTAGCTAATCCATTGTTTTTTAAAGAGAGAATGAGGAAAGAAGGAAAGGAAGAAAAAAGAAAGGAATAAAGGAGGAATGGAGAGAGACAGACTATACTATACAGTACTGGTAGAATCTAGATCTAAAATTTTGGGTTTGAACTGTGCTTTCTTACCTGCTTGTGGGCAAGTTATTTAATCGCCAAGACTTCAGTTCATGTCCCAGTACATATATATTTACACGTGTTCTTTTTTTTTTCCAACTCTACTTCAAAGACTTTTGTTATAGTCATTAGGGGGGAAAAAAGACCACCTAGAAAACCATATTTTTAGGGAAGTAAATTTAACTTCCAAATAGAGAAAAACCTTATAAATAGATTATTCCAATTATATAACAAAAAATAGATTTTATGTCTGTATTAGCATATTACTTGTACTACTTTACTAATATTGAGTTGTAATATTAATCAAGATTTGGAGAGAGTTAAATTGAAAATGGTAACACCTTTTATTTTTAGTTATGGAGAGAAGAATTTACTGCAAAAATTAGAAAAGATAAATATTACCATGTCTGTTAATGTCATATAGAAATAAAGATACTTCATGTACTTTATGATTTTAAATAACTAGGTATAATGTGGTATTTAAATCAGAGAAAATATATAATTCAATATTGAATGGATTATTCAGGAAAAATGATGCTCATAGCTTAAGGCAGTTGTGAAAAGCACTAGTTTGAGGGATAAAAAAGAATGGATAAAGAAAACATGTTGAAAAAGTTGAAGAGAAAAAGAAGTACAATAATGTTAATAATTTTTCATTACTTCTCAATTAAGACTTTGGGATATGAATTCAGTTATTATGGTTGATTATACTATTATTCATCAAATATTTACCCCTCCCCATGAAAAGTTTGGCAATGTGATGAGTTTAGGCCGACAGAATGTAATACCATGATGCCACATCCAAGTATAGGCAATAACAAGTATGGCATCTTACCACTCTAGTCTTAGGATGTGACCCTAATTTCCAAATATTGAGAAGACTTGAGGATTATTTCTAATATATATCAAATAATACATTACCATGTCTATCCCTGTGTGTAATCTGGATTAATATATCAGTAATATGCTGCAATATAATCAAGTCGCTATCACAGTCTTAGGGATGGGGAATGAGGATTAAAAAAAATCTGAGTGATGTATGTGGAAGATCTGATATGCTGATGTGTTTTCCAAGTTGTGAGGAAAGAAAACAGGAAGGCCTGGCCAGGTAGCTCAGTTGCCTAGAGCATTCCAATGCACCAAGGTTGCGGGTTTGATCCCTGGTCAGGGCAGGTACAGGAGGCAACCAATTGATGTTTCTCTCTCACATTGATGTCTCTCTCTCTCTCTCTCCCTTCCTTTCTCTCTCTAAAATCAATAAATGTCTCTTTGGGTGGGGATTAACAAAAGAAAGAAAACAGGGCAATGAGCATATAATGAGTAATGAAGTGCATCTGTGTTCTGCATTTTATTTAGTAGGTTGGCTATGCTATGTTATGATGCGCTGGGCCTGAAAGGAAAGCTGTGCACTAGTTATCTATAGCTGTATTACAAATTACCTCAATTTAATGACTTAAAACAACAAACATTAAGTATTTGAAAGAAAAATACTTCTGTTGAAAAGTCTCCCCTAGGTGAAACCATGACAGTGTAGCAAGAAAGATGATATTGACAATCCTGGCTGATATGTTTGGTCATTCATTCATATTTACTATTTAGAGTGAATTTTTGTTGGAAGTTCTAGAGCTTCTTGGGACCTGGGTAAATTTATCCTTATCATGTGGTAAAGGGATCATAGGGATAAGATTGATGTGGGTTGGCCAGAGGCTGACTTCTGTATTGTTTAGGTTTTACTCCTGCCGTATCTTTTGCACCCCACCAGCTAACAATCCACTTCCAGGTATAATCTTGTGCCACCCCTTCCAAAATGCCTGTTGGGAAGCATTTCTTTTGCTCTAAATTCTGTAAGTGGCCCCAAATAATGCATTTTTCACTGTTGACTTCCATCTGTAACACACACCTATGTCAATCTCATTGGTATGATTATTGTGAAAAGAATAGTTTTTGAAATCCAAGTATGGCTTGAATGGTTTATAAACTACTGTCAATATGTCTCTTAAGAGAAAATGAAAAAGATGAAATAAAAATAAGCAAATGATGTGGAGAAACGGGAACCCTACTGCACTGTTGGTGGGAATGCAGACTGGTGAAGCCACTATGGAAAACAGTATGGAATTACCTCAAAAAATTAAAAATGGAACTGCTTTTTTAACCAGCGATTCCACTACTAGGATTATTCCCAAAGAATCTTGAAACACCAATTCAAAAGAACTTATGCACACCTATGTTCATTGCAGCACTGTTTACAATAGCTAAGTGCAGGAAACAACCTAAGTGCCCATCTGTAGATGAGAGGATCAAAAAACGGTGGTACATTTACACAATGGAATACTATGTAGAAGAAAGAAAGAAGGAACTCCTGCCAGTTGCAACAACATGGATGGAACTAGAGAGAATTATGCTTAGTTAAATAAGCCAGGCAATGAAAGAAAAATACCTTATGCTATCACCTATTACAGGAAACTAAAGAACAACACAAACAAAAGAACTAAATAGAACAAAGAGCAGAATAGCAGTCAATAGGGGGGATGAGGGAGTGAGAGAAGGGGGATAAGTAAGGGAAGGGTTTAGTCAAAGAACGGGTATAAATGACTCATGGACATGGACAACGGGGAGGGATATGATTACAGGAGAAGGGGTGGGCTGGGTGGGGGAGAGAAATGGGGGAAAAATGGGACAACTGTAATTGAAAAAACAAAAATAAAAAATTTTTAAAAAATGTAAAAATAAGCAAATGATAAAAGTCCAGTTCTTGTTATTCTGAAGATATATTTTGGAAGAATAGTTTCCCATGGAGAAAAGCAGAAAATGGGACTAGACTATTCCTATATAATCTATAGGTCAAGTAACAGATAGATCAGTAATTAAACCTTTACCTGCTGGTGCTCTGAACCAGATGCCTGCTAAACAGC
The DNA here is from genome assembly GCF_987537825.1 of Furipterus horrens. Classification (NCBI taxonomy): domain Eukaryota; kingdom Metazoa; phylum Chordata; class Mammalia; order Chiroptera; family Furipteridae; genus Furipterus; species Furipterus horrens. The sequence continues at coordinate 33,874,401 of NW_028327178.1, forward strand.
AACAATTCTTTCCCACGTCCTGGGAAAGCAATGAGCTAGGAATGTCACATTCTATTGTGTGGCAGATGTGTTCCCACTCATCAGAAGCTGCATGAAACTTTTTTTTTTTTCAATTTAGCAATTTTTTCTGTTGACTTTAATTTAAACTTTGCAATACCTCCTGAGATTAGCAAGCTTTTTCTAAAGGGGAGAAAATGAACATGCTTACAGAGCAGGTTTTCCTAAGCTATCACAGAACTAAAAGGCAGCTGCCATCTCCCCTGAAAAAACAGCAGCAGCAGTATGGGGTGGAAGAAAGCACTTCAGAAAATCCTCTATTTTGTTAGCACCTCCTTCTTAAATACAAAACCCTTAAACATCAGAACAGACAACCACGAAGGTGACACTCCAAGAAAACTTAAGAAGGTGAGATCTCAAATGGTTTTGCTTGAATCATCCATTTAATGCATATGTGACCCAGACTAAAAGGAAAATATCAGGTTTTTCTGACAAAATTTCCCAAGTGGGTTGAATTTTCTTTTAAAGAAATTTGAGAAACATGCATCCCATTAAGATGGGCAATACATTTTTTATGCATGTTCAGGAATTTAAAAGACATTTGTAGTATTAAATGTTTAAATTGCCCAGAAAATAATTTATATATTTTAAAATAACAATGCCTTTATTTTTATTTCTCTTCTCAAACCTCTTATCTTAGTTGCAAAAGCTGAAGATTCATGTCATTTATAATGGCATATCTGTTTGAACCTCTTTTTTCTTGATTCTTTGTTTTCTCACAGTTTACAAATGAAAGCATTTGCCATTAATCTCTCTAGACAGAGCATCTGAAGGTCAGGTATTGCTTCCATTAATATCGGTCACTATTTGGAGAAAGAAAAGTATGTGTTAGAACATTTTCGCCAATGCATTTGCCCCATTAATTACACAAGTGGAAGGAAACACTTCTACATTATGGAATAGGATTATAAATCAAATCATTCCAATGTATCCAAAGAATGATTGAAAACTGACCAGTAATCTGTGGAATGCATTCAACCCAGTTCAATCTTAAGTGATATGTAAACTATACCAAAATCTAAGATATTCTGTGTGTGCCACATGCAAAAAGGAGTTTTAAGAGCATAAACTTTTAAAATATAGAACCTTTAATTTGTTGAAGAAACAAAAATGTTGGCATTGATAGTCTCTTTTTGTAGGAAAAAAATAAAGTTAAAACCCTGAAAAGTCTTTCCTACAAAAACTGCCACTAAAATCATATTTTTAAGTATATTTTATTGATTATATTATTAAATAGTTCCAATTTTTTCCGCTTTGCTCCCCTCCACCTAGCACCCCCCACCCCTAAAATCATATATATATTTTTTACATACGCACTGCAGTGCAAATGTATTAGTCTGTTCATAAGCTTAACCATGGCTACATATCTTTTCCTAATCTAACTATACATCCCATGAAACTTTTAGAAAGCTATTTAAATTTTTCTATTTTGAACAATAAATGAGCATATTGTTTTCCTTTTCTCATAGATCAGGATATTTATTCAGGTATTTTTCTAGAAGAAAAATCACATCAAATCCAAAATCAACTAAGTGATATTTCTCTACAATTATTTTACTTTGGATGTTTTTGGAGGTTTTATTTTGAAGCCAAGAAATTGAGGATGTGCACTGTTATTCACACTTTGTATATCTACAGTTATATTCCATATATATCATACGTGTTGCAAATACTGGTAAAGCATCACTAAAATTAAAATACTGTGACTTATAAAATGCTCAGAAGCCAGTTTTAAATCTACCACATGAATTTGACCTGACCATATGTATGGAAATATTTCAAAGGTAGAGGCATTAGCTCTCATTTATTATGTAATATGGAACTGAATTTTGCCATATTTTAAAAGATTGGCTTTAACCTTGTTCTACTAATCTATTGATGTATAACAAATCACCCAACCCAATATTTTAAAATTACTAAAAATATTTATTTTGTTCACAAATCTGTAAATTAAGCAAGGTTTAGTAGCGGACTTTATCTCTGCTCCATGTGTCATCAACTAAAGTAACTCAAAGGCTAGTATCAACTTAGTGACTGGGGCTAGAACCATCTAATGTACCGGTGGATAAATTACAGCCCATGGGCCAAATCTGACCCACCAAGTACTTTTGTAAATCAAGTTTTATTGGAACAAAGTCTTGCTCATAGTTTATATATTGTTTTGGGTTATTTTTGCACCATAATGGGATTGCTGAGTACTTATGGCAGAGACAGCATAGCTCACAACATAAATAATTATTAGCTGATGCCTTGCAGAAAAATTAAATAAATGTCCTGACCTATGATACAAAAGCTCACTCACAACATGCTTGGAGATTGATGTTGGCTGTTGATTAGAACCTCAGCTTGGGCTGCGGCCCAAAATTTTACACAATGTTCATGATGTAGCATTTTGGTTTCCTCATGATATGGTGGCTGGGTTCCAAAAGTGTGCATCTCAAGAAATAGGAAATGGAAAGAGTCATTAAGCTCTGGGCAGTAACATAATCCAGATTTGAGGAACAGGCGTACACACTCTCTTCTCTTGCAAGGAAACATGCTAATGAATTTGAAGGTTATGTTTTAAAACCAAGATAAACTTATGACATTTCAATAATATAGGTTCAAAATATTTATGGTATATAAATACATAACACATATTCCTTAAATATTTACTTAGCCCTTACAATATAGACTATATTTTTAACAAAATAGATATGTTAGCATGGGTAGAAAGTGAATAATAAACATGTAAATGAAAAAATAACACAATAAGTTTAGAGAAAAATTAAGTATTACAACGAAGAGTGAATGGAAGGGTTAGGAGTGCGACTACTTTGTTCAGAGATAGCCTTGCACCATTGATGTCACTTAAGTTGACAAGAGATAGCTAATCATGGGGTGAAAAAAGATTATTGCCAAACACAGAAGGCAGAAATACAGCAAATACAAGCACTATTAAAAAAAAGAAAAGAAAAGAAAAACCTTGGAATAATCAAGGGTCAGAAAGAAGACAAGAGTGACTAGAGTATAATTGGTAAGGAACCAAGAAGAGACTCAGTCTAGCCATGAAGATTTTCCAGATGTACCTGATTTTATGGGAAGTCTAATGGGAAGCTATTTGTGAGTGATCAGGAAGCAGCATGGTCTGATATCATTTTTAAAACTTAGGCTGCTGTGGAGAAAGGATGATTGAGTTGGAGTTGAAGAGATAAATAGAGGGCAATTAATTGAAGAGGAGATGGAAATGGTAACCAGGTGAAAAAAGGAAGACCAATTGAAAAATAATTACTAGAGTTAAGGCGAGAGACAAAGTTGACTCCAGCTAGAATGCCAGCAGATGAGATGAAAATAAGTTAAATGAATGGAATTTGGAAAGTAGAGCCAACAGGACATAATGTGGGTGGAGTGTGTGTAAAGAATTAAGCAAGATTTTATGGTGAATTACTTCTGAAACTCGGGTTTGCTTAGCTGTATCCTAGCCCGGGATTCAGTAGTTGCAAGAGCTGCACCTAAGTTCAGCATCCTTGAAAGGGACTCACTCCCCTTCTTAATGTAACAAAGCTGAAGTTCATAGCAGCTGAGCTTCTTAGAAAATGCCTTGCTCAACTGGCATCTGAACCCAAATTGTTTGGTGTCTAAACTTTAACTTTTATTTCCCACAGATAAGGCTGTTCTTATGCTTGACTCTACAGATGTACAGCGAAAGTACTTAGCGTCTTTCCCCTGGACGGCGGCCTCGATGCTCATGCCAGTTGCACCATCACACTCTGTGCAGCTCAGTGAGATGAGGAGAGACTGCGGACTGGGTTAAGTTTTGCCTTTAAATGTCCCCAGTAGAGTATATTCCTTAGGCCATATCACATGATACTAACCTCACTGCCAAAAGAGAAAAAAAAAAGAAAAGAGAGTAATCAATATTTTGAGCAAAATGATGCCATTTACTGAGACAGAGAAGAAGAAAGCAGCAGAGTTTATGTGTGTCTGTAGAAAGTAAGAATAAACTGAGAATTAAGAATTCTATTTGACCATACCATGTTTGATTAGCTATTATGTGATACAGTTGTAGATGGCAAGTAGAGAGCTATGCTGAGTCACAGAAGCTCGCAAGAGAACTAAAATAAAATAAAATAAATGTAATACCACTGCAAATATACCATCAGTCACCAAATATCCTCCATTGACTGTAATGACAACAACAGTTCTTGGAACAGGCAGGCAAAGTCAGGCAGGTGAGCTCACCCCTGGGTTTGAGCCTCTGAAGGTCTCTGGTCTCTTGGAGCTCCTACCTGATGGAGAAAAATGCACCCTTCTTGCTTACGTGCCTTGGAAAGAAATATAATTAAAAACTAAAGGCTTGAGATATTGGAAATAATTTCTAACTGTTCTGTCCAGAAGCTGGGTTTGAGCAACAACAAATATAAAGAAAATATTTACGAACCTCTTGCCTAATATGGCCACAAGTAGACTAAACAGTGCGGGAGTCAGTCTAAGGAAAAATGGAGCATACTCTTCAAAAGCAGAAGTCACTTCTTATGTTCTGGGTTTTTTATTTGCTTTCTTTTCTCCCCAAGCTGGGGAAAAAGTTGATAAGGAAGACAGAATTAGAAAAAACCTGAGAGCTATTTACCTCCAGCAATTTGGACTCAGCAAAAGGCGGCAAAATCAACAAGGAATGAAAGAATCCTTGTGGCACTAAAAGGTGAGCAGAGGATGTAAGAAAAGGTCCACGATGGCCCTTAATGTGGCCTCTCTTTATTCTCCATCGATTAATAATCCTTGGGCAAATCCTTGCGTGCTCCTGTGTTTCCTGTGTTTCCCCTCTTTATGCAGACAGGGAACAGATCCTGTGGAGTGTCAGTTCATATTTTGGCCATTTCTGAAATCCTGTGTTAAGAATATTCTCTCATCTTGAATTAGGAAACTCAAATGAGTTCAGGATAACTCACATGGAATAAGCCTCACCCAACTATGACACATGTAATTCATCAGTTTGTTGTAAGTTTAAAAAGAATTAATCCATGGCCAGTGCTTGAAACATTCCAAGGCACGTAGTGAATATTTAATAGTTGTTACTTTACAATATTATTTCTATTTTTAAATTAATGAAGTTCTTTGCTTCCATTATGTTTTCTGTTAACTGTATTTCTTGACAATGACTTAGGCATTTACCACTTAAATCTGATGCCCTGGCTTGTAAGAATTGATGCTCCAGTGGGAGGTGATTTTAGATCTGGTAAAACACAACCTCACATTGAAAAAGAAATGTCTGAAGACAGAAATTTGTATAATAGATGACAGTTTACACATGGCTGAATTCAGTTATTCCTCATCTCACTAAAAGTGGATGCAACAAGTGCTGAAAGCACATTTGGATGCTTTACCCTAAATGTGCTGTGACAACATTTCCAGCATTTTCAAAAATACTCTTGTTCAGCTTCAAGATAGAGCTCCAAATGTTGATGATGAACAGAGATGCCAGTTCGCTAGCTTGGACTGGAGTCTTCACATTTCCTGAGACATAGTTAAGTGGGATTTAGGAAGCCAGAATGCACAGAGCCTTGCCCGGAAGATTTCCAATGAAATGTCTCTGGGTCTCTTTCCAGCTGTCCATATGCACAGTTGTCAATTTCCTTGTTCCTGTCGTAAAAATGAAGGGAACCCCGCTTCTCTAATCCATAGTTTCCCAATCCTAACCCCAGGAATGTATCTATTCTGTCTGAGACTGAAAATGATTTCAGGACCTTGGGCCAGTAGCCTGTGAATGAACATGAATAATGACACTGTTGATATCTTCAGTAGCACAGGTGTTAGTAGGGTTTGTGTTGTGTGTAACATAGATGGTGACCCAAATTGTATGATTTCTAAGGAACTTAAAATGACCTTTTGGGAACTCCCCAAATATCATCTACAAATTTTTCTGATCACAGAAGTTTTTCATAGAAAGAACAGGAACTTAGAGTTTACAACTGAAGAATTTTAATGGGAAACAAGCACACACTTAAAGGTATATGATGGTCATTTTACATGTATATGCTATGTCTTGTCATGTGTGTGCACATGGGTGTATCTGTTATATACGATACAGCAGAACCATTCCTTAATGGTGTATGTTGCTGTGGGAGAGGAGAAAGCACATATGTCCCACAACTCCAGGTGGGAGAAACATGGGGAGGAAAACACCACCACTGGGGGCTACAAAGCACAGACTAGGGAGGCTGGGAGCATAGAAAACAGCTTCAGCCTTTATGAGATAATGAAAATATATACTGGTTTCTGCTCCCAGTTCCTGTCACAAAACTCCTGAAACCCTTGTAATTTCCTACCTGATAAGAGCATTAGGAGCATCTTTTATGTTAATATTTGGTCTTTGATTCTGATTCCTTACACAAAACTCCTAAAACTCTTATAATTTCCTGGATTATACGAGTATCTTTGTTCTAATGAGGTGACTCTAGGTTGGCTCCTGGGGTGGACTGGTGACTGTAAAGACAATGATGAGAAGCCTGGAAGTTTCAGCCCTGCCACCCCCGTCCCCCATTCTTTTGAGAAGGAAGAAGGACAGAAAATTAAATTAATGACTGATCATGCATATATAATGGTGCCTCAGAAAAAAATCCCAAAAGCACAGGGTTTGGTGAAATTATAGGTTGGTGAACACATCCTCACTGGAAAGGTGTTGAGACCCCAAATCCACAGGGACAGAAACTCTGCATCCTGGACCTTCCAAGACCTCTCTTGACATAACTTTTCTTCCGGCTGCTCATCTGTATCTTTAAATAAACTTGTAAATGTGTTTTCCTGAGTTATGTGAGTTGCTCTAGCATATTAATCAAATCCAGGGAGGGGGGTCACAGGGACCTCCAATTTGCAGCCAAGTAGACCAGTTCTGTGAGTAGCCTGGGGACCTCTTGCAATGGGCATCTGAAATGGGAAAGGGCAGCCTCATGGGATGGAGCCAAGGCCTCTGGATCTGACATTCCCTTCAGGGAGCTAAAGCAATGGAGATACATAGGAAGGAAAAGCACTATGATTTTTTAATACAGTCTTTGTCTTTTCTTGACTAAAGACAAGGATGTCTTAAAACAAGACTTTTGTTAAGTTTCAAGCAATTTCATAACAGACATGCTTTCATGTAATTTTCCAACAAACCTATGAGTATGTGCATATGCTCATTTTACTCATCAGAAACTGCGATTCAAATAAATTATTTTTACTATTAACTAAATATAATGATGTTTTCTGCCATTTGTTGGGTACCTTTATTTTGCAAATGTTTCTCATTTTAATTCTTAGGAAGACTCTATGATGTTGGAGTTGTTATTCTCATTTTTCATGCGAGAAAACCAAGGCTTATGATGTAAATAATTTATACTAATAAGTAGCAAGTTTGGGTTCATGTTCAAATTTTGTGATTATGAATTCATATCCTTTCCACTATAGAGGACACTCATTCACAGACATCATATTTCTGCAAAAGGGTCTGCATTTCCATTCCAGTTCTCAGAAAGGAAGAAAACTGGAGAGCATGTCTAGTTTTTTCCACCCACTCATGCATTCCCTTCAGGAATGAAGGAGTGTCTTATCAGCTTGGTAGATACAGAAGGAATTAAGCAGAGTTAGGTCTTTTGACCTCATAATTTCAGAGCCAGCCTGACCACCATTTAGTGCCTTCTGTTCTCTCTGGCTCTAAGCTTACAGGGAAAGAAACACTGGAGCCCAGTGAATGAGGAGGATCATTGAAGAAGACTGAGTAGGGCCTTTCAAGCCACAGGACATAGAAATGAACAGCCTTTCTCCTGCTGCTCATGGGTGGTTTAATGCCTGAGTAACCCCTGGTCCTTCCACGCTGTTTCATAATTACTCAAGGGATTAGAGGGAAAAAAAAAAATATATATATATATATATATATACTTTAAAATGTAAAAATGAAGAGGGAGTTTGCTTTAGAAGAAAAATAAGAGAAGAGAAGTCATTGCACTTAATCAATGAAATAAACTCAGAATTAACTATAAAGCTGAGCACATAGCTAATATGTGATACTAATCTCTACATTTTAAATAGTGAAGATATTAAGTAGATGTTATCAGAAAAGAGTAACCTTGCTTACTCTTCTACTCTGAAAGTGTAATTTTTTAAATATAATAGCCACAACCAACTCTGTTTCAGGCTTTGAGGCTGACAGTTCATTGCCATTCTCTACCTCAAAGCACCTAAAATGAGACCCACTTAAGGGTAGACTAGACATAAGACCTCTCTCAGAGACAGGCAGCTCTGGGTTACATGGCTCATTTCCCAGGGGGAAAAGAAGGCATAGGGAGAAGCTGTGTGCATCTTCTTGTAGAGGTTGAACAATATCATATGAAAAAAAGAATTGCCCTCCTCAATTTGCACTAAGAGACACAGAGGGAGAAAGGATAGAAGTACTCATTCTAGGAATATCATAGAGAGAATCCACACTGCGAAAACAATTGTGCAGGTTAAACATGCTATCACACCATATTCTTTGAACTAATGAGGACATTGTCGTGCCAGCTTTGGATCAAGCATTTACCACACTTAATCTATTGCAGACAACTGTACAGCTAGACAAGGCAAAAATGTTTCAATGTCAGACATTTGCAAGAGATCATACTGGAGTATATGCAATAAATAGATAGTTTGACATAAAGTTCGAATTCCCATGCATACCAGGACAATGATCCTTTAAGAACAGGAATAGTCCAGGAGTTGCTTTCTCTCCTTCCAAGTTTTGAAATGATGAAACTTTTATCTCTGGAAAAGTGTTTCCATTATGTTGGCTCCAAGCCATTTTTTTTAAGTCTTCACCCAAGGTATTAATTTTAGTGAGGAGAGAGAGAGAGAGAGAGAGAGAGAGAGAGAAAGAGAGAGAGAGAAGCATCGATGTGAGACAGAAAGATATCGATCAGTTGCCTAGTTGCCTCCTGGATGTGTTTGACCAGGGATCAAATCCACAATCTAGGTATGCTAGATATGTGCCTTGACCAGGAATCAAACCTGCAACCTTTTGGTGTATGGGATGACACTCTAACAAACTGAGCCACCTGTCCAGGGCCATATAAGCTAATCTTGTCATGAGACTTTTGTTCACTTGTTTTTGCATTCAGCCCTGCCAAACATGGACTGTTCTGCTGCAAATGAAGTCTCATATGCAGTCTTCCCTGCCTGCTCAGCTTTTTGTCAATTTCTATTCCTATCTGGGCCACCATTGCCATTCAGCATTTTCCACTTCCATTTCTCCTGACCAGCCTGCTACCTACTAATCACAGAAACTACTCACATGACAGCGTGAGTCTGACAAGCTTCAGCTCTGGCCACAGCTCTGTACTGGCCGTGCCTATGAATAGAACTAAATGCATATGGCCATGGGGTTTCTGAGATTTGTTCATGTCTACTATAAAGACTGAATTGAAAAAGTTCAATCGTATGTGATTTCTAGAGGGACACAATCTAATCACATTTTTCCTGAACCAATTATCTTTTCACCAAGACAGACTTCGAATTCATTGCCAGTGGGCTTAACATTTTCTACCAAAAGTTTTTTTTTTTTTCCACATATATCTTAAAAGCAAACCTCGAATTTTCTTTGCAGACTCAAGATTCATTGATCATGTGACATCATTTATTACTGACAATTCTATTATATACAAATAAGTGCTGGTTGAGTGGGATAATAACTTTCACCCTTGCTGTACTTCTGCATTTTTATTGCTTTAGGTGTGATATGTTTTAGCCGTTCTCTAATCAGAAACCCAGCCTTAGAGGCAGTTTGTGGGTTTTGTTGATGGTTTGAAATAGCATTGGCCTAAAAGCTCTTATTTTAATCAAATGGGAATTTATTTCCCTTCACCGGCACAAAACCCAACCAGATTATCTTTAAAACATAAGTTAATGATTTCCTTTTATTTCCTCTTTGTCCTTGTAAATATAGATTCAACCAGATTATTGCCATGATAAAGTTGAAGCTACATTAATTTCTTCACCCAGCAAATCATCCTTTAACAGGAAAATCTGGATTATATTACTTATTTTACTGTTACCTAAGTTTTAACATATATAGGTTGAATATGAATGAATTTTTCCTCTCAATAATGTCTTTTTAAATGTTTTTTTTCTAGTTTTATTGAGATATAATTGGCATATAGCACTCTATATGATTAAGGGGTATAGCATGAATTGACATATATATTTTGAAACCATTACCACAATAAGTTTAGTTAATATACATGAGCTCATTATATGCAAAAAGTAATATTCTTCCTTGTGATGAGAACTCTCAGGATTTATTCTCTTAATAACTTTCAATTGTACTATATGGCAGTGTTATCTATAGCCATTATGTTTTATATTACATCCTAGCTCTTATTTACCATATTTTTTGCTCCATAAGACACAATCTTTTCCCCCAAGGGGTGTGTGTGTGTGTGTGTGTGTGTGTGCATCTTATGGAGCAAATATTGCATCACAGACCATGATGTGTATTACCTGTCAGCAGTGGCGCCAGCTGTTAGAAGAGGAAGTGGTGGGTCCCATGCAAAACCCCTGGGGATGCTTAAATGTCCCACTTTACTGCTGAATCTCAGGGCATCTTGTCAGTTGCAGTACACCTCTGCCCATCACCTGGGAACCTGGGAGAGTGTAGAGAGCCTCTTGACACTCCCAGCTACAACCGCTGACCCGTCAAATCACCGGAGGCTAATAACGGGTATGAGGCACAGTGCCAATCGCCAATTGTCTTTGACACTGGGTGGGGTCTATTTCAGTAGAACCGCCTCCCATCACGTATCACTGTGTCTTAAGCTCTGCCAATCATGAGAGGCAGATGGATGGAGCTTAAGTAACATGTTCTTGGCTAGCTACTGGCCCCATTAGATGCTACAGCTGTCTCGTCTACCTCCATACTGTTTCCAGTGCACACCAGATTTCTGTGTGAGGAGGCCAGCAGTAACTGGGTGAGCAACCATAAATGCTGAAGTTTATAGTACATAAAGGGAGTTGTGGTGTGGTCACTATTCTAGTAGTAACACAGGCACTGAGGGGATTAAGGGGTATCACTAGCCATAACAGGCACTGAGGGTAGTTCGCCAGAATCTGTAACTAGGATAGTGATACTCTCACTGACTGTTACAACTAGTGATACCTCTTAACTCCCTTAATGGTAAGAGAGTGGAGGGAACAGGAGGATCAGCTGAAAAAAAGTAGATACAAGTAAGCACACTTTTTGTGGGCATGCTGCAAAGTGGCCACAGTTAGATGTGGACATGAAAGAATGGCTTCTCAGTATCTACAAAAATGATAATATATGAAGCCAAACACATTGCTATAGAGAAAGGCATTCAGGATTTTACTGCATCACCATCGTGGTGTTACAGATTTATGAAGTGATGTGACCTGGCTATGTACAACACAAGTAGAATTGCACAAAAATGCCAAAAAATAGTGAATCTAAGATTCTGTCCTTTCATAAATTTTTAATTGATGCTAGGAAGAAAAATGATTTAGAAATTGGTTAGATTGAGAATATGGAGGAAGTCCCACTAACCTTTGATGCCATCTAGTAAGACTGTTCATCTGAAAGTTGCCAAAACCATAACCGTGAAAACCTCGGGACATGAGAAAACCCATTACATGGTTGTGTTGTCTTGCTGAGCAGACAGCACCAAACTGCTACTGATGTTAATTTTCAAAAGGAAAAACTTTCCAAAAGAAGTGGTTCCACAAGGAATTGTTGTGCACGTTCATGAGAAAGGACGGATAGGTGAAATGGAATGAGAATATGGCTTGAAAAAGAGTGGTCCAAATGTCCCGGAGGGCTTCTGAAAAAATCGGCCTTATTAGTGCCTGACCAGTTTAGAGCACATATTAGCGAAACTATAAAAAGAAGCTTTAAAGAACTGATGACTCATCTATCTGTAATTCCTGGGGGGTCTTACCAGCCAGTTACAACCTCTCAACGTTTCCATCAACAAACCATTCAAAGTCTTCATGCAAGAAGTGTGGAACAAATGGATGGCTGCTGGTAATCACGATCTGCCACCTACTGGATGAATGAAGAGGCCCATTATCACTCAAGTTTGTGAATGGGCGAAAACATCATGGCATTCAGTGAAGGATGAAACCATTGAACGGTCATTCAAAAAATGTGGCATTAGCAATGCCTTAGACGGAACTGAAGATAGTATCATATATGAAGATAGCAAAGAAAGTGATACCAGTGATTGTGAGCAACTGAGCTTCATAAATTCTGACACTAGTGATGATGAATTCTTGGGGTTCCCAGAAAAATAGAAGAATACTTGAACTATAAAGTCTCTCCTCATTTGTTAATGATAACAATAATGGTTCTTAAAACTACTGTTGACTGCTGTTCACTTTATATGGTTGAAATATTATTCTGTTATATTTTATTAAATATTTTAGTACACCATTTGGTTCAGTTTTTTTTTTTTCTTCCTGTTTTCCTCCTCTAAATCTAGGTGCATCTCATGGTCAGGTGCATCTTACAGTGCAAAAAATACGGTAACTTATAATTGGAAATGTGTACCTTTTGACCACCTTCATTCAGTTTACACAGTGATTTCTTAAGGCAACAAAAATGTTAATGTATAAGTTGGATCATATGTAGTTAGATGCAAATGTGCATGCAGAATGATATTTCAATTTTCTAAGAATTATCCCAACTACAAGTCTCAATAGACTATGAACAATAACTTCTAAATAAATTAAACTGCTCCCAAGTGTTTATTTGGATGCTTTTTTTAAAAAATTATGTATGATATTATTTATTTATTTATTATTTTTAAGTATATTTTATTGATTATGTTGTTACAGTAGTTCTAGTTTTTTTCCCCTTTGCTCCCCTCTGCTCAGTACCTCCCTTCCCTCCAGCAATCCCACTCCTGCTTAGTTCATGTCCATGGGTCATGCATATCAGTTCTTTGGCTTCACCCTTTCCTATAGTATTCTTAACTTCCCCTGTCTATTTTGTACCAACCGATTGTGCTTCTTAATCCCTGCACCATATCCCCATTTCTCCCCCTCCCCTCTCCCAGCTGATAACCTTCCAAATTATCCCCATACTTATGATTCCGTTCCTATTCTGGTTTGCTTAGTTGGATTTTGTTCTTATTTTTTAGATTCAGTTGTTGATGGTTGTGAGTTTGTTGTCATTTTAGTGTTCATAGTTTTGATCTTCTTTTTCTTAAGTAAGTCCCTTTGACATTTCATATAATAATGATTTGGTGATGATGAACTCTTTCCAGCTTCACCTTGTCTGGGAAGCACTTCATCTGCCCTTCCATTCCAAATTATAGCCTTGCTGGATAGAGTAATCCTGGTTGCAGGTTGCCTTTCATCACATTGAATGCTGCTTGCCAGTTCCTTCCTGCCTGCAAAGTGTCCTCTAAGAAATCAGCTGATAGTCCTATAGATACCCCCCTGTAGGCAACTCTCTGCCTCTTTCTTGCTGCCCTCAGGATGTAGGGAACCGCTCCTCATGGCTTAGGGTATTGTAGCCCTGGCCTGAGCATGACTTCCACCAGCATCTTGGCCATGATTGTCTTTAAGTCTCAACATAAGGCTGCACGGGAGACATAACCGAAAGCCACTCAGAGGGTTTCCATGGGAATTGGATTTAAAAAATGCTTATTATGCTTTAGAACTTGCTCTGCTTTCTTTATCATTAATGTAACATAAACAATCTCTAGCAAGGAATATATGAAACCTTGCACCTACTGCCAGTGTGGCGTCAAGATGTTTGATAGACCCTGACACAGACTAGTCACTGTACCCTCTATACTAGTACATGTAATCTGTTACTGTCAACTGTAATCCTAACACCTCCAAGCTATTGATGATTCATGAATCTTGACCTTGTATCTCTCATGTGTATCATCCTCAATAAAAAGCATGAGGGAAGAAGGTCTAATTGCTGTTCTCCACTAGAGAGAGCAGCCACCTTCCTTCCCCCAGACATAATGAAATGTCCTGTGTAAAAGTTTGTTCTGCCGTGGTCACAAAGTCTCTGCTGGACAGAGCAGCTTCCAAATGAGCCTAGGGTCTGTGAGACAACTCCGCCTCATCAGGACTCTCTCTTTATTTTCACCTTTGGCATCTCAGTCATGATGCATCCTGGTGTGTTCCCCTCTGGGTCCAGCTCACCCAGGACCCTCTGTGCTTTCTTGACCTGTATGTCCATCTCCTTTGCAAAATTTGGGGAGTTTTCCTCATTTTTTTCAATTCTTGCTTCCTCATTCTGCATTGGTTAACTGTTTTTTTTCTTCCTTAGGTTCCAAATTATTGATTTGAACCCCAGTTTACTTCCCTTCATCATTGGTTTTGTGTGGATTTTCCTTCATTTCACTTAGCGTAGCCTTCACTTCTTCTCTTATGCATTTGCCATACTCAAGCATATCTGTCAAGCCTGTGAGCATCTTTATTACCAGCGTTTTGAATTCTACATCTGTTAGGTTGTCTATCTCCTCATCTATTAGGTTTGCTATCTCCTCGTCTCTTAGTTTTCCCACTGAAACCTTGATCTGCTTCCCCTTTTGGGCCATACTTTTCTGTCTCCTCATTCTGACAGGCTCCTATGTTTGTTTGCCTCTGTGCCCCAGGTAGAGCTGTCGTTCCTGTTATGTTGTAAGAGGCAGAGCCTTAGGGTGGATGCTTTTTTTAAAACAAATATTTATTAGATCATTTTTTAAATAAAAGATAATTAAGTGCTTTTCCATTCAGTTGAGGTGCCACCGAAGACATTCTTTGGTGGCTTATATGAAACTTAAGAACAGTACTTGTACTGGATCGTAACAATGATATGGTAAAAAAGATTGACCACAAAGTACATCTTCCATAACATGCAATGAAAAACATATATTCAGTGTCAGCTACAGTCCTGAAGTCCTGAATGTCACATCAGTGTGAAGCCTGATCATACAGAGGGTGTGACTTGAAAAGCACTGGGAATTGGCCCAGGCCTAAAATAAAACTTTCACCCATCAGTCACCATCTAAAAATTCCATTATTGGAGAGTAACTTATTTAAGGTAATCCCTAAGATTTATTTTTTAATCATCCCTTTTAAAAATTCAAATCTCTCTGACAGGGATAAAACCTTATGTCACTTACACTTCAGGAAAAATGATTTTATTTAATTAACACTGTTCATCATGACAGGAGAAACACAGGGGCAACATTGGGTCATGAGCTGTCACAAAAGCATAAGTTTATTAGACAATGAAAAGTAGTCCAGAAGCTGAAGATAAACTGCTAGCTTTACAGTTTTTCCCAAAATGGTCTTATTCAGATGAGTATGTCTCTAATGGAAGACCACAAAACTATATTTTTGTCTCAGTCTATTTTTCTTTCTTATAACTACACTCTGTCTTGACTTCTGGGTAAGTTTATTCATGATTCTTAAATCTTAGTTGAGTTTTAAACATAGCCCAAGCTTTGGGTCAAATTGAATGTATTTGAATATCAGCTTTGGTACCAAAGATTGTAAGATCTTGAAGAAACTTTTCAGCCTTCCTGAACTTCAGTTTCCTCAGGGAGAATAATCAACCTCTCTGAATTGTTGTAAGGATTAAATAAAATGATGCCTATGTAAGGCTTAGCAGAGAACCAAGCTCTTAGATAATGTTGACAAAGTCTAATCATTACCAGATTTATCAGGGTCACAGACAGAGTGGAGAGCAGGACAATGTAAACAGTTATGACAGTGACTTGTGCCCTTGCAAGAGGAGTAGTGACACAAATCAGCCTTGCTCCCAGTGTTTGTCTTGTCTCAGGCTGTTTCAGTACTGAAAGTGCTCTTTGCTTGTCTTTCCATATCCAAGGGCACCCTTGAAATTTCCTAATGATAGAGAACATTTAAGAGGCTTCCCTCAACTTGGCATGCAAGCTAACAGACCAACTGGAACTGAATCTGGAACTAAAGATTTTGTAAATGGTGTTTTACTTCAGACCCTCTTTTCTTCACCATGGAGACAATTGTTCTAGAACATCAGTTCTCAACACCTGTCTCTCTTATCACCACCACAATGCAGTTTAAACACCATTTCAAAATTACATTTTAACGTAATTTTTAAAAATACGAAGACTGAAATAATTAGAAGACAAATAAGAACATCATGTCAAAATAAAGGCCCCCATCCATTCAATTAGTAATAAAATTAGTCCTTCCAAATTTCAGAGAATCCAGACTTTAAGAAATCATTATTAATTTGTATTTGTGTGGAATTGGACATCTATGGACAGATTCTGCTTTAATCAAATATCTAATCTTATCAGATTAAAAATATAAGTTAAGCCATATCATAAAGACTTTTAAACATGCAATGACAGGTATCCCCCATATAACACAGTACTTCTATAACACAATTTCATTCTAATATGGTTAGAGAATTGGGGAAAACTCCCATATAACATGAAATTAGGAAAATCCTCATACAATATTGAACATGATAAAAGCTTTTAAGAGCAAAAGGTAACTCATTGAAAAATTTTCATTCGCCTGTGTACTGCATATCAGTTTACTCTAAAAAGCATAAAGAAAGGCCTAAACTTAGCTGAACAGTTAGAATCATATTTCTTAAATGAAGATCCTTGCACTGAAAGGAGCACAAAGTTTAAGAGAGAACTTCAAAAGTGCTTGGCATCATATAATGAAATTTATAAAGATCTCTCAGCTAAAAGCAAGCAATCTAAAATAACAGCTCTTTTGCAAAAAATAGAGCATAGAAATCAAGATAATGCTGAAGAAAGTTCAGAGGATGAGGGTATCTTGTCAAAAAGAAAATGCATTCAGTTAATGGAGCTTAGTAGTGATGATGAAGAAAACATTACTTAATTCATATTAATATGTAATACTTACGATGAAAATTGCTTTAATAAAGATATTTCTCTTAATTATAAAAATATAATAATATGTTCTTTTAATTTTTGGAAGCTAACTCCCCCTTTTGTACTAGTTCTTTGTTTCATATAACATGGATTCGCATAACATAGCTTTGATAGGAACCTAACAATCATGTTATATGGGGGTTACCTGTACTTTTATATCTGTTTTTTCCCATGATAGTACTAATGAAAAAGCTTTAATAACTTCCACCAGGACATTATGTTTAAAATGGGGGTAATTCCAAGAATCAATGTCCCAACCAAGGACCATTTAGAAATAAAATACATATAAACAATAAGCTAGGCAGATGGCATGAAAATAGTGGTGTCTGGTCCTGGAAACCATGCTACCCAATACCACAAGGATAGCTTCCTGTCAGAGGGTGGGCAGCAACTTCAAGGCCCAGAAAGTATTGATTTTCAGGAGGACTGACATCATACATATGATTATACATATATTGACACTAATTGAGGTTATTATTACCTTTCCCTTTGGGTTTTATAATAGCTTGTTTTTCTTCTTCCTGTCTCTACCCATTTACTTCCATCTTCACATTATGACTGCAGTAATTTTCCAAATAACTTATCTCCAGTAATTGTATTTTCCAGTCAAAAAACCTTGAATGTCGCCTATATAGCATTGCTTCAGTCTATCTCCCTGGTTTCAAATACACAAATACACTCAGCAATCGAGCCAATTTTTTTTCTTTTTGAGCCAATTTAAATGATTCACTTTTCTTCATTTTGCTCCCATCCCATCTTAGGATGCACTTTCCAGCTCTCACTTCTACTGAGTAAAGTTGAGTGGAAAGACAGAAAAGAAAACTAATTACTACTATGGTTTATGGTGTTGACACACTTAAGATCAAATAGAGGTT
Organism: Furipterus horrens; assembly: GCF_987537825.1. Taxonomy (NCBI): domain Eukaryota; kingdom Metazoa; phylum Chordata; class Mammalia; order Chiroptera; family Furipteridae; genus Furipterus; species Furipterus horrens. Next base: position 33,892,234 of record NW_028327178.1, read on the forward strand.
GTAGCTGATTATCTTCTTTTCATCCTGGAGATAAAATTGCACTAAACATGCTAGGGTTTTAGGAAGTAATAAACTCTGTATCTATGTATCTGAGAGAATAACTTTGACTACTTATAAGATTCCAGGGAAGATAAATGAGCTATTTTATTCAATACTCCTAGTATAGTACCTGGCAGACAGTAAATTTTCTATATGGAAATATGACCATTAATAATGTTATTATTATTATAATGATTTATTTTGAAGTCACCCTCCAAAATATTCTTCATTTATAATCTTAAAATTTACCCTTCCTGATCTAAAAGAGATGTGTGCTCCAGAGAGATCCAAGATGGCGGAGGAGTAAGTGGAAGCTACACTAACCTCCTCCCAGGACCAGTCTGGATTTACAACTTAATTTTGGAGAAATCATCTGGAATAACCAACAGAACACTAGCTGGAAAGAAGTCTTATAACCACGGAGAGACAGAAAAGGCCGCTACATCACAACTTGACCGGTAGGGAGTGCGGAGACGCGGAAGGGCTGGCTGGGCTCACATGGGTGGCAGCTGAAGGGACTGAGAAACAGCTCAGCAGCCGGGGATTCCCCCTGAGAAGGGCAGGGTCTAAACCCTCAGCTGGGCTTCCCAGCCTACAGCAACAGAGTGGAAAGTAAAATAGTATTAGCTGTGAAAAGCGAAAAGCCACAGGGTTTCTTGCTAGCCAGTGAGAAACAGCAGGAGAAAAAAAAGAGCTCTTAAGTGGATCACATACGAAAATATTTTGGCCACCACTTACCCTGGGCTCAAGCAGAGGGAAGGCAGAGAGGACTGGAAACACTTGGGGAGAGTTTGGCACAGTGGCTTTGAGGGGAGAACTGGAGGAGCAGCCGACTGTGTCCCAGTGCTGACTCATCCCCAGTACTGCAGGCAGACCATTCCCCTCCAAGTGGTGTCAGCCTGAGGGGAAGCAAAAGCCCTGCCTACAGGAATTAAGCTGCCACACCCACAGTCCTTAAGCCTGACAGCTAATCACAGATTGAATAGATTAACAACTAAAGGAGACAGACAAAGGCAGTATATCCCTGGAAGTCTCCAACAGGCTGCCTAGGCCCAGACTGGTACAGGATCTGACGCCACCAGAGGCAGATCCAGGAAGTGCAGATCATTCTAAGAAGCAACAACAAACAATAGGAGTCAAAAAAATGGGGAGACAGAGAAACAACCTCCCATCAAAAAGAAAGGTAGAATCCCCAGAAAGAGTGCTAAATGAAATAGAGGGAAGCGAACTATCAGATATGGAATTCAAAACATGGATTATGGAGAAGCTCAATGAGCTCAGCGGAAACCACAAAGAACTCCAGAAAAACTACAAGGAACTCACAGAAAATTATGTGAGCATGAAAAAGGACATAGAACTTATCAATAAGAACCAGGAGGAAATGAAGAATACGATCTCTGAATTGAAGAACACAGTAGAAGGAATTAAAAGCAGGCTAGAGGAAGCAGAAGATCGGATCAGCGAGCTGGAGGACAACCTACACAAAAACTCCCAGACAATGCAACAAAATGAAAAAAGACTGAACAAGACTGAAGAGGTTCTAAGACAGCTGCAGGACAACATGAAACGTAATAATATCCGTATCATAGGAATTCCAGAAGGAGAAGAAGAAGAGCAAGGGATAGAAAACCTCTTTGAAAAACTAATGACAGAAAACTTCCCTAACATGATGAGAGAAAGAGTCACGCAAGTCCAGGAAGCACAGAGGGTCCCAATGAAGATGAACCCCAACAGGCCCACCTCAAGACACATCATAATTAAAATGGCAACATTCAAAGACAAAGAGAGAATCCTAAAAGCAGCAAGAGAAAAACAACTAATAACATACAAGGGTACTCCAATAAGGCTATCATCAGATTTCTCAGCAGAAACACTACAAGCCAGAAGGGAATGGCAAAAAATATTCCAAGCAATGAAAAACAAAGGCCTACAACCTAGAATACTATACCCAGCAAAGCTCTCATTCAAAATGGAGGGTGAAATAAGGAGCTTCCAAGACAAAAGAAGGCTAAAAGAATACATCTCCACCAAACCAGCAATGCAAGAGATGCTAAAGGGTCTGCTCTAAGAAGATAAAGAAACAGAGAGAGACAGAGAAGAACACGAGTACAAAGGGGAAAAATGACAATGAATAAGTACTTATCGGTAATAACCTTAAATGTAAATGGATTAAACGCTCCAATTAAAAGACGTAGGGTAGCTGAATGGATTAGAAAGAATGACCCACATATATGCTGTCTACAAGAGACCCACCTTAGAACAAAAGATCTACACAGACTGAAAGTAAAGGGATGGAAAAAAGTATTTCAAGCAAATGGGCCTGAAAAAAAAAGCCGGGGTAGCAATACTTATATCAGACAAAACAGATTTCACAGCAAAGTCCATAAAAAGAGACAAAGAAGGGCATTTCATAATACTTAAGGGGAAAATCCATCAAGAAGATATAACCCTTATAAATATATATGCACCCAACTTAGGAGCACCCAAATATATAAGGAAACTTTTGAAAGACTCCAAGAAAGATATAGACAACAACACACTCATAGTAGGGGACTTTAACACCCCATTGTCAACAATGGACAGATCCTCGAAGCAAAGAAACACCAAAGATATTGAGGCACTGAATAACAATCTAGATCAAATGGACTTAGTCGATATATATAGAAGTTTTCACCCCAAAGAAGCAAAATATACATACTTCTCAAGTGCACATGGAACATTTTCAAAGATAGACCACACAGTAGGACACAAAACAAGCCTTAACAAATTCAAGAAAATTGAAATTATATCAAGCATCTTCTCAGATCACAATGGCTTAAAATTGGAAATCAACCTCAAGGAAAAAACTCAAAAACATTCAAACTCATGGAGAATGAATAACATGCTATTAAATAATGAATGGGTTAACAATGACATCAAGGAAGAAATCAAAAAGTTTCTGGAAACTAATGATAATGAACACACAACAACCCAAAACCTATGGGATACAGCGAAAGCAGTCGTAAGAGGAAAGTTCATAGCAATACAGGCCTACCTAAAAAAGCTAGAGGAATATCTAATAAAAAATTTAACCCCACAGCTACAAGATCTAGAGGAAGGACAACAAGCAAAGCCCAGATCAAGTAGAAGGAAGGAAATCATCAAGATCAGAGCAGAATTAAATGACATAGAGTCTAAACTAACAATTCAAAAGATCAACAAAAGTACGAGCTGGTTCTTTGAAAAAATAAACAAAATTGACAAGCCTTTAACCAGGCTCATCAAGAAAAAAAGAGAGAGGACCCAAATAAATAAAATCAGAAACGAAAGAGGAGAAATCACAACTGATACAACAGAAATACAAAGGATTATAAGAAATTATTACGAACAACTGTATGGCAAGAAATTTGACAACCTAGAGGAAATGGACAAATTCCTGGAAACCTATAGTCTTCCCAAACTGAATCAAGAAGAAGCACAAAGTCTGAATAGACCAATAACAGCTAGTGAAATTGAAGCAGCAATCAAAAAACTCCCAGCACACAAAAGCCCTGGACCGGATGGCTTCACAAGTGAATTCTACAAAACATTTAGGAAAGAACTACATCCTATCCTTCTCAGACTATTCCAAAAGATACAAGAAGAGGGAAGACTGACAAACTCATTCTATGAAGCCAGTATAACCCTAATTCCAAAACCAGGTCAAGACACAACAAAGAAAGAAAACTACAGGCCAATATCGCTGATGAACATAGATGCTAAAATCCTCAACAAAATATTGGCAAACCGGATCCAGCAACACATTAGAAAGATCATACACCACGATCAAGTAGGATTCATCCCAGGGATGCAAGGATGGTTTAATATTCGCAAATCAATGAACGTAATACACCACATAAACAAAATGAAAGACAAAAAGCACATGATAATATCAATAGATGCAGAAAAAGCATTTGATAAAGTACAACACCCATTTATGATAAAAACTCTCAGCAAAATGGGAATAGAGGGAGCATACCTCAACATAATAAAGGCCATATATGAGAAACCTGAAGCCAACATCATACTCAATGGGCAAAAACTGAGAGCATTCCCCCTGAGATCAGGAACAAGACAAGGATGTCCGCTCTCTCCACTCCTATTCAACATAGTCTTGGAAGTTCTAGCCACCGCAATCAGACAAGAAAGAGAAATAAAAAGCATCCAAATTGGAAAAGAGGAAGTAAAACTGTCATTATTTGCAGATGACATGATAGTGTACATAGAAAACCCTATAGACTCCACAAAAAAAATACTCGACCTAATAAGTGAATTCGGCAAAATAGCAGGATACAAAGTCAATATTAAGAAATCAAAGGCATTTTTATACACCAACAATAAAAACTCAGAGATAGAAAATGAAAGAAATATTCAATTTACCATAGCAAGAAGAAAAATAAAATACCTAGGAATAAACTTAACCAAGGAGGTAAAAGACCTGTACTCATAAAACTACATAACACTGAAGAAAGAAATTAAAGAAGATACAAATAAATGGAAGCATATACCATGCTCATGGATGGGAAGAATCAACATCATTAAAATGTCCATACTACCCAAAGCAATTTATAGATTCAATGCAATCCCTATTAAAATACCAGCAACATATTTCACAGACCTAGAACAAATACTTCAAAAATTTATATGGAACCAAAAAAGAGCCCGAATAGCCACAACAGTTTTGAGGAAGAACACAGTAGGAGGAATCACAATACCTGATATCAAACTATACTACAAGGCCACGGTAATCAAAACAGTCTGGTACTGGCATAAAAACAGACATATAGATCAATGGAACAGAATAGAGAGCCCAGAAATAAACCCAGGTTCATATGGTCAACTAATATTTGACAAAGGGGGAAAGAACATCAAATGGAGTGAAAAGAGCCTCTTCAACAAATGGTGTTGGGAGAACTGGACAGGGACATGCAAAAAAATGAAACTAGACCACCAACTTACACCATACACCAGAATAAACTCAAAATGGATCAAAGACTTAAATGTAAGCCGTGATACCATAAAAGTCCTAGAGGAAAAAATAGGCAGGAAAATTTCAGATATCCCACATAGCAACATTTTCACTGATATATCTCCTAAGGCAAGGGAAATAAAGGAAAGAATAAACAAATGGGACTACATCAAACTAAAAAGTTTCTGTTCAGCTAAAGAAAACATCAGGAAGATGAAAAGGAAACCAACCATATGGGAAAATATATTTGCCAATGACATCTCAGACAAGGGATTGATCTCCAAAATATATAAAGAACTCATACGACTCAACACCAAGAAGACAGACAACCCAATTAAAAAATGGGCAAAGGACCTGAACAAACACTTCTCCAAGGAAGACATACAGAGGGCCCATAGACATATGAAAGTATGCTCAACATCACTAGCCATCAGAGAGATGCAAATAAAAACCACAATGAGATACCACCTCACACCAGTCAGAATGGCCATAATCAATAAATCAACAAACAACTTGTGCTGGAGAGGATGTGGAGAAACGGGAACCCTGGTGCATTGCTGGTGGGAATGCAGACTGGTGCAGCCACTATGGAAAACAGTTTGGAATTTCCTCAAGAAACTAAAAATGGAACTGCCTTTTGAACCAGCAATTCCATTGCTAGGATTATATCCGAAAAATCCTCAAACACCAATTCAAAAGAACCTATGCACTCCAATGTTCATAGCAGCACTATTTACAATAGCCAAGTGCTGGAAACAACCTAAATGCCCATCTGTAGATGAGTGGATCAAAAAACTGTGGTACATTTACACAATGGAGTTCTATGTAGCAGAAAGAAAGAAGGAACTTCTACCATTTGCAACAACATGGATGGAACTAGAGAGAATTATGCTTAGCGAAACAAGCCAGGCAATGAAAGAAAAATACGTTATGCTGTCACCTATTACAGGAAACTAATGAACAAGACAAACAAATGAGCAAAATTGAACCAGAGGTATGTAAACAAGGAGTAGACTAACAGTAACAAGGGGGGAGGTGGGAGGGAGAAAAGGGGGTAAGAAGGGGAAGTGTCAAATCAAAGAACATGTATAAATGACCCACAGACATGGGCAACTGAGTGGGGACTGAATGTAGGGGAAGGGAGGGGCAGGGTATAGGGAAGGAAGAGGGAAAAAAAAAGTGAGACAACTGTAATGGAAAAACAAACAAAATTTTTTTTATTGGGGGAAAATGAAAATATGAAGAATGGAAATGCCAGTTCAGTGAATATTAGGACAAAGATTTTCCTTCACATTGTATATTTTTCTCCCTATTTGATCTCTCCAGAGTTTGGCATTCTAAACAAGTAAGTAATGACTTAAGTTTCTTTGCATAGAACTAATAAGACCAGTTGTTAATAGAGGTTCCTTTTTTTGACCAAGCCTTTGACTGGAATGTCAAGCCTAAAGGAGACATACTTGGGCTCAGGTTGTTACCAAAAAGCCCTGAGGAACTGGGAATGACTTTCAAAGGTAATAAAAGCCCGTGAAATAAAAGGCCTGCTGCCATGGTTGGTTGTGCAGTCCACAGCAATCTCTCCAGGGAAGGAACGAAGGTTGTTTTCCTGAAAGATGGCTAGAAGGGACCTTAAGGCACAATGGAAAACCAGAAAGACTTGGAAAGGACAGGTGTGTACAGGCAAGGATAAATGCCAGGTATGTGGCCCAGCTTCTGTGCCCTGAAGAGCAGACTGAGGGTCACCCTAAATGTTCCTTGGGTAAGTTCCAGCAAAACAGAACTAAAGATCATAAGTGATCATTTGCTGCTCTTGTTATGTTTATGCAAATGAACAGGATATATTAAAAATCGACTTATTGTAGTCCCTTTAAAGACAAGGAGAATAATCTTAGGGAGAAAAATCATTATTCAAGGAAAATCACAATGATCAGTGGCAGACTGTAAAGTAGGGCAGCTAACCGTCTTAAAAGTTTCTTCTCATTCAAAAAAAAGGTTTCACTTGAAAATTAAACCATATCTGTGATGTCACCAAAGAGGTTCAAGTTGCAGGCAAGTAGAATGTCAAGTGCCTCGCAACTGGATGTCTTCCCAATAAGACAGTCTTACAGATTTAGAGACTTGTTTGTTGGTTATGTTACATAAATTAACATGTGTTTTCTGTTTTCAAAGGGCATAAGCCTATGACCGCATTACCTGAGTGATTGTCTGTATGCATAAGCCTCACTTAATCCTCTCTGCAGCGCTGCCTCCTGAGACTCAACAGTTTGGCTGAACTAAATGGCTGGGTTGGTGAAGAATGGGGTGGTCTGTGGGCTTCACTTTAAAACTGAATTCTCTTTTCTATCCTAATGGCTTGGACAGAAAGGGCCCAGAGGTCTGAGAGGGGGGAAACATAAACTATTTCCCTCAGCCCAAACTAAATATAATGGGCAAAAGGGTTTTGGACAGGCGAGATGTGCCTAGCACACCTTCCTCCAAAGAAGCCCTTTTCTTTTTTTTTTTTTCTCCTAATGTGGAACATTGAAAAATTAATCCCTGCCTTTTGTCATCTAGTAGTTATGGATTGAATGATGTCTTTTAACCCTTTTTGTCAAATCTGTTGCCCCCAGAACACAACAAGGACACCAGCCTGCTAAACCAAGCACGCTGTTGTCTGGAGACAGCCAACTGACCTGGAGTCTGCACGATCCTTCCCCATGTGGGAAGGCCACCCTCCCCTCCACACCCCCACTATTATTAGGGATTTCTGGACCCAAGGGTAGGTAGAACGACGACCATGTCCAGCTTGAAGCAGCTAGAGGAGCTTGAGACTTTCGCCCATTGTCCTTTACAAGATTACAAAGGTTCTTAATACCTGAGAGGGAGGGATAGTTATTTTTTACGAACCATGGGTATGGACTTGGGGGGGGGATTGCTGGGGGAGGGAGATACTGGGTGGAGGGGAGTAAAGGGGAGAAAATTGGAACTATTGTAACAATATAATCAATAAAGAAAAGCTGGGAAAAAAATAAAAATAAAAGAGATGTGTGCTCCTATATCATGAGAGATTGCTGAGAAAACATGGTAGTCAGATTGAAGAGTTTAAACTTTTTATTTCATAGTGAGTAGATGAGTTTTCTGGTAAGAAAAGGCCATAAGCAAACCCATAATTTTTGTTTTTTATAGTATTTTTCCCATTACCATTTTGTCCCCTTATACCCTCCTCCACCTCCCAAATCTCCACACTACTGTCCAGATCCATGAGTCTTTTTTGCTCAATCCCTCTACCGCATAACCTCCCCCGACAACTAGCTGTCATCTTGTTGTCTATCTATGAGTCTGTTTCTATTTTGTTTTTTAATTCAGTTTTTCCATTAAATTCCACATATGAGTGAAATCATATGGTACTTGTCTTTCTGTGGTGGCTTATTTCACTTACCATAATGTTCTCCAGGTCCATCCACACTGTCACAAAAGGTAAAATTTTCTTCTTTTTTATGGCTGAGTAGTATTCCATTGTGTAAATACTCCATAGTTGTTTTATCCATTTATCTACTGATGGACATTTGGGCTGTTTTCGTATCTTGACAATTGTAAATAACACTGCAATGAACATAGGGACACTTATGTTCTTTTGAATTGGTGTTTTGAGTTCCTCAGATACATCCCCAGCAGTGGGATTGCTGGGTCAAAAGGCAGATCCATTTTTAATTTTTTGAGGTAACTCCATTCTGCTTTCCACTGTGGCTGCACGAGTCTGCATTTCCACCAACAATGCACTAGGGTTCCCATTTCTCCACATCCTCGCCATCACTTGTTGTTTGTTGATTTATTGATGATGGCCATTCTGACAGGTGTGAGATGATATTTCATTGTGGTTTTAATTTGCATTTCTCTAATGATAGTAATGTTGAGCATCTTTTCATATGTCTAATGGCTTTCTGTATGTCCTCTTTGGAGAAGTGTCTATTCAGGTTCTTTACTCATTTTTTAAATTGGGTTGTTTGTTTTTTTTGAGTTGAGTTTCGTAAGTTCTTTATAAGTTTTGGATATTGACCTCTTATCAGATATATCAGCAAATATGTTCTAGTCTGTGGATTGTCTTTTTATTTTGTTGATGTTTTCCTTTGCTGTGCAAAAACTTTTTAGTTTGATGTAGTCCCATTTGTTTATTTTTTTAAATTTCAGGAAAGAAAGGTTCATACAACATTCTCACATCAATAGATGTGATTCACAACATAAGCAAAATGAAGAAGAAAACCACATAATCATATCAACACATGCAGAAAAAGTATTTGATAAAATCCAGCACACATTTATGATAAAAATTCTCAGCAGAGTGGGAATAGAGGGAACATACCTAAACATAATAAAGGTCATATTTGACAAACCCACTGTCAGCATCATACTCAATGAGCAAAAATTACAAGCATTCCCCTTATGATTGGGAACAAGACAGAGATGTCTGCTTTCACCTCTCTTATTCAACATAGTACTGGAAGTCCTTGCCACAGCAATCAGAAAAGAAGAAGAAATAAAAGACATTCAAATTGGAAAGGAGTAAGTAAAACTGTCTTTATATGCACATGACTTGATTCTGTACATAAAGAACTCTAAAGATTTCACCAAGAAAATACTAGAACTGAGAAATGAATTCAACAAAATAGTAGGATAAAAATTAATATCCAGAAATCTATTGCATTTTGTATGCCAAAAACAAACTAAAAGAAAGGGAAATTAAGAAAAAAATCCCATTCATAATTGCTTCAGAAAGGATAAAATACTTAGAAATAAACCTAACCAAGGATCTAAAAGACCGGTTCTTGGAAAACTATAAGACACTAAAGAAATAAATTGAAAAAAGATACAAGTAACTGGGAACTCATACTGTATTTAGGGGTAGGAAGAACTGAAATGTTCCTATTACCCAAAGCAATCTATAGACTCAATGCAATTTTTATCAAGACTCAAATGACATATTTCATAGAACTAGAACAAATATTTCAGAAATTTATATATAACCACAGAAGGCTCCACACAGCACAGCAATCATGGTATAGGACAAAGTTGGAGGAATCACACTACCTAATATGAAACTATATTATAAGTCCACAGTGATCAAAAAAGCATGTCACTGGCATAAAAACAGACACATAGATCAATGGAACAGAATAGAGTCCAGAAATAAACCTATATCTTTCTAGTCAATAAGTATTCAACAGAGGAAGCAAACACATGCAATGGACTAAAGATAGTTTATCAATAAATGATATCGGGGAAACTGGACAGATATATGCCAAAAATGAAACTACTTAATTTCTAGATTGATTAAATACTTAACTGTTAGACCCCTAGAAGAAATCCTAGAAAAAATTATAGGCAGAAAAATCTCAGACATTGCTTGGAGCAACATATTACTGAATATATTTCCCCAGGCAAGAAAAATAAAAGCAAATCCATAATCTTTAAACACAATTCTTAGAGCAAGCAGTGTATGAAGTGTATCAGGACAGGGAGAGTTCAAATGAAGGCATACCAGTTAGGAGGTTATTAGAAAACTGCACTAAAAGGTAATTTATGTCTGTTGGAAGTGAGGCAAAGAGAATATAATTTTCATATCCCAATCTAAATAGAAACAAAATATCAGAGGATAAGGTGATGGGTGTGTACTTATTGTTAGACTTTAAGACCCTCACATTATTAATAATAGAAACTTGCAACCAGCAATTAGAAACAAGATTCTAAATCATAAGAAATTAATTAGTGCTAGAGACAAAATGACACATGTACATATTGTTCGAGGCAATACAATTAAGTAAACTCATTGAAAGAACATAGTGTTTTGTTGATATAAAAAAGTCAAGACACTGGTTAAAAGCATCTAGTGCATTAGTCAGAAATTTTAAAAATAAACAGAAGACCTAAGTGTCTGGGACACAAAAGAGATTTTTAAAGAAAGTATGGCAGAAACTTCAAGTTCCATCTCTACACCTGTGTTTCTTCTTCCTGAGTCCACATTTCTCATCCCTGCCTCACAGCTGAATGTTGCCATTGAACTGAATAAATGCTCCACCTGTTTCTCTGTGTTTATCCAGCTGGAAGACAACTTTTAGAGCAGCCAAGGCAACTTGTTGAAGATGATAAAATATTGAAGAGAGCAGAGCTGCATTCAATTTGGGTCCTGTAATGAAAAGGTAAAGCTCACCACATCCCCCTTCTCCCATCCCAAATCCCTACCTGGAGCCCCATGGGTTCATGATGTGAGAAACTTCCACCGTGTTCTGCCACCACTGAAATTGCAGTTTCTGTGTCACAGCAGTGAGCCTTCCTTCAACCATATTGAATAGCCATCTATAAGTCCTGACTGAAGAAGATAAGGACTGAGAGGCCTGGAAATTTAATGACCTTAAGAGAACAGTTTTGGGAGAGTGATGAAAAGAAACCTATGTTTTTGAAAGTTAAAGAGTGAGTGGGAAGTGTAGAAATAGAGGCGACATATGCAATTTTTGGAAGGAGGAGGAATTCCATATTGAACAAAAAGTAAGAGATGGTACAGTAACCTGAACAGAACACAGGGTGAGAAAAGACTGTATAAGGTTGTGGAAAAGTAAAAATATCTAAATATCAGGCAAGGGAAACAGTCAATGAGATGGAGAGATTGAAAATGCAAGAAGAAGAAAGATTGACCAAGCAAGAACACAAAAGGAACAAAGAGGTGGCTGAGACTGCTGGTACATTTAGCTCTTAAATGAAGAAGCACCTTTCATATTCTTTAATGAGCAGGAAGGAGATAGTTTAAGAAAGAGTGATCAGATTATGGAAGAGTCAGAATTCACCACATGAGTGTTGTGAATGCACAATTCAATCTAGAATGTAAAAATGTCAAGCTTCCTTTTAGCTTCTGGGGTTGTGGTGAAGAAGGGGTTGTGTTTTTTGTTGTTGTTGTGTGTTTGTTTGTTTTTACCAGTTCAAAGCCTTTATTTGGGAGGTCCCAGCAGGTGGGCAAAGTCTGGAGTGACTGCAGCACCAAGCAGAAACAGAGCAGGGGTTGGGGGAGCTGGCAGAACTTTCAAAGTCCAGCTGGAGCTAGTGATAGGGAAGTAGGCTCTGAGAACAGGGAAGCTGCTAAAATGTCATCAGCAGAGTTCTTCTATAAAACGAGTGGGGACTCTACAAAAAGAAGCCTTTGATTGTGTTGTTGACACTTCGAAAGGTCTTCAAAGATAGATCTGGTACCTCTTCCTAACCTGAAGTCAATTAAAATCTATGTACACAGCACAAGTTGGCAAACTTTACCTTTGCGAATTCTTAGTCATTACACAAATACTTCTTGAGTATCAAACACATGTTAGGAGTATAGACATAGTTAAGAAAGAAAAAACTGCAAATAAGTATGCAAACAAATAATTCTAGAGTGTAATTGCTATGATTAAAATGATCTGATAATTTAACAAAAAGACTCAGAGGAGCTGAATGGGGATAAATAATCTTAAAGTTTACAATCCTGTACCAAAATGTTTTTATTTATAAATTGGTAAATTATGAAAGACGATAAATGAAGCTGCAATTATTTCAATGATTTGTCCAGTTACACCATATTTGCCATCAATCCTAATTTCTGGCATCATCTTTATAGTTAATTTCAATTAGACAAGGTTTGAACATATATAGTTTCAGAAAGTAAAATAAAAAATTGCTAAAAAAAGTGTTTTGCATTATGTATCTCGATAATGTATCTTTATATTACCTTATTAAGATATACTATTTCATTCAAACAAGTTGATAGCTTTGAGTCTGTTATTGATATGTACTAAAATTATATGTATGCAGACCATGAACATATATTGTAAGCATGAATATATATATATTAACATTTAATAGTGAATATAAACAACATTATGTAACAATATTGCTTTGATTGCTACTTAACATTCTTTATTTTTGTGAAAATTTCTTTTAAGAATGTGGAATAACAACTAATTTTCAAGGATCTTGCCTTTAATGTGAGTTTCTGAGAAAGTTCTTTAAAAAGCCAGTTTTCTAATATATTTTTATTTCATTGCTGAAATAATAAGAGATAAATTACAACAAAGACAGAAAATTCTTAAGAAATGAATAATATTCCATGAGTGATTGATTTACTTTTATCTATAAAAGCACTATTTCCCTTTATCTGCTCTGAAGCCTTAGTTAAATGTCCAGTAATATAAAGTATTTATGGTTTTCTGGATTGGAGTTACAGTTTCTTGACCAATTTGATTCAGGCTAGATCCTTGTCACAGTTTTTTACTTTAATGAATTGAAAAATATTTTGAAGATGTTTAGATTCTTCTTTTTTGCACTGGAACCACAGAGAATTTGAAAAAATTATTCCTCTCCTAAACATAACCATGATTTCACAGGTTGTATTCATTTTCATAAAAGAATAGACTACATTTCAAAAAAGTACTCTGATATTCAATAAAAGAAAATAATGAGCTATTTTAAAGATATCTCCAATTTTAATATCATAAATTTTACTTTCTTTCCCACGCTCCCCCCAAAATATATAAAAACTAAATATTTAAACTTTATTTGTTCTTTTCTTCTTTCTATAAAAATCTCCCTGATTTTGAAATATTTGAATAAATATTACAGATACCTTTGTTTTTATGTATTCACTATTTTCATTTTGATACAAGTTCTTGAAATAACATCATTTTAATTCGCTATTTTGTTTGCTATAATTTTAAAGTCCTTCTGCGCTAATTATATATTTCATAAAATGACAGATATGATAAAAAATAGACTTTGAAGATTTTTACCCAATCTTAGGCCATAAAATGACTTTAATTTTTACTATATTTTGCCTTTCCTATCTTGAAATATTACTATTTTAAGAATGTTTTTTTAACTGAAATGACAAAAATGATGATTAATGATGGAAAATTGAAGTGTCATAAATTTTAATTAAATATATGTGAATATTAAATACTATGTTTTTACTAGTAGTTCCTTAAATTCATTTTTGTAATGATTTTTATTATTCAGATTGGAGCTATATATATATATGTGATATAATATAATAACATAACATATATGTACATATATTCTATATAAAATATGTATATATTAGATATAATACTAAAAGTCAAAACATAAATAAAACTAAGAATTCTGTCAATCAGATAAAATACCTGTAAGTTTTTCCTAAGGGAAAATAGGAGCCATCACACACAGAGAATTAAAAAATGAGGAAATATCTTTTTAAAACCTCTATAACTTCAGGACCAAAACAGAATTTGAACTGGGGGTTAGCATACAGAATAATTTTTTTCATTTTTTTCCCTATTTACTGACCAGTTATGTTCACTGATATTTATATATTGGAGTTGAAAAGTACTTTATGAACTGCTCAGTGCACCAATATATAAATAAAATGCATATTTATTTATTGCAAATTTCAAAATAAAATGTTGGAAACCTTCTAAAATCTCCCCTGCATTATATAACAAATATAGTAGACTGAATTACTATGAAGAAATTTCTTACCTCACCAACACACCCCACTTCTACATTCCCTTTCCTCTTAATTTTGAGGTGGCCCATGCAACTTGGTTTACAGAGGTGTAGCCCAGAGAGCTTGCTGGTCCTAGAATTTTGAGGGTCGTTAGGAGTAGACTGAAAACTATCCCACAACCCAATGCCAAGCAGGTAAGCCCAGCCTACATCAGTGGAACCCCAGCTAACCCAGAAAGATATGAGTGAAAAATAAATACTTTATTTTGTTATATCACTGAAATTTTTACTGTTGTTTATTATTCAGCAATAGCTACAGAATACAAGAACATTTGGGGAAAGGTGACTGAACCATAAATTTTGAAGGAGGAGTAAATAAGCAAACCTTATTACTAACGATCTTCTAAGATCATAAATTCTCTTTCAAGTTACCCATATGAATGTTTTTGCTTCTTACAGATGTCACTTTTCTGTGAAGTGGAGTAAGGTTGTTACATATGTTACCTCTAATCCGCATTAAAATACTTCATATGAAATTCATGACTCTCATTTATAGGGGAGGAAATTGGCCCGGAAAAGTCAAAGGAATTGCCCTTAAACACACAGGGGATGTGACACAGAACTGCTGCCTCCGCTGATCCAGAACCCAGTGGAAATGCATATCAGGAATTGAAAAGAGAGCTCTAAAAAGAGAGTGACAGTGAAGAAAGGAAATGCTTCTAGATAACCATTATAAAATAGTGCAGGCCAGGCAAGCATTTGTTATCTGCCATTTATCTTTCAGTCTAAGACAACAAATGAGAATATCCATTGAAATACCTTCAGTATTCATTGTGCAATCATTGCTCATGATAAGCTCTAGATAATTGGTTTCAAAGAAATGAGAATAGAGTCATGTAGAAGAAAAAAATGATATTGCTGCAAAGATACATGAGGGGCAGAAAGCCATGAACTTATAAGGCACTTTTAAAATCCACTCTTCTCACAGTCTCATTCTCTCTAATTGTGTATCTACTTCTAATACCTCAAGTTTATTGCTTGTTTTCCATAGGCCAATCCATCTTGAATTCTCAAGTTAAAATTATAGAATTATACCTTCTGTTTGCCTTAGAAATTACTACTGTTTTGGAGGTAAGAATTAGTTGTTATTGTTTTAGAAAACATAATTTAGAATACAGAATTATTGTTCTAGGCTGTTTTTCAAATGGGATCCCATTGCATCAGATCAGTTCTAATTAATAGCAATTCTTGATCAAAGGATAGAGTAAACTGATCTGTCTGAATAAGATGCTGTGAGTAATGCAACCAGGAGGGCCTCCTGGACACCACAGATATTGATCACTATGTCTAATATGGGCAATTCGTCGGCAGCCGTCGTCGTCGGCAGCCGTCCGTCTCGAGAGACAATGGCGTAGCTTCTTGAGAGTCTATCTGCACCGCCGAGAATGGCTGTGCAGTCCGACTCGGGAGTGACAATCCCTGTCGCACTTGTTACAGGTGAAGGCAGATGGCTGTTGTTGCTGCTGTTGATGCTGCTTCCGCCTCGATCTTTTCTGGACCGCCTCCTCGTTGCGCGCAGCCTCTGTGCGTGACGTACCTTGTCTGACCGTGAGCCTCCAGGCTAGGCGGTCGTCTGCTTGAACTTCCCATGTGTTGAGATTGATGGAGCATTGTGTCATGTCCTTTTTGCAGATGTCTTTGAACCGCAGTTTTGGGCGCCCTGTCATCCTCTGGCCTTCTGCTAGCTCGCCGTAGAAGAGGTCTTTGGGAATATGGCCTGCATCCATTCTTTTGACATGGCCGAGCCACCTGAGGCGTCTCTCGCTAAGAACTGCATGCAAACTGCTCATGTTGGCTCGCTTCAGCACCTCGGTGTTGGGAACCTTATCCTGCCAGGCGACATGCAGGACGCGTCGCAGGCACCTCATGTGGAAGCTGTTGAGTTTCCTTTCGTGCCTTGCGTAGGTGGTCCACGTCTCACTGCCATAGAGGAGAGTGCTGAGTACGCAGGCTTGGTAGATGCGCAGTCTGGTTTTCTCAGTGAGGCTGGAATTGTTCCACACTCGCCGGTTCAGTTTGGCCATAACTGTGGCTGCCCTGGCGATTCTCCGGTTGACCTCCAAGTCAACTGACAGAGAGCTCGAGATGGTGGACCCGAGGTAAGTGAAGTCGTTGACAACCTCCAGGGTGTATCCGTCGATGGTGATGCGTGGGGGAGTCCCCGTGCCTTGAGCCATAACGTTCGTCTTCGTCAGGCTGATGGCTAGTCCGAACTCCTTGCATGCGTGGGAAAGGCAAGTGACTAGCTGCTGGAGTCCCTCTTCGGAGTGTGATGTCAAGGCTGCGTCGTCGGCGAAGAGCATCTCACGGACGAGCACCTCTTTGACTTTGGTCTTGGCTCATAGACGGGCCAGGTTGTAGAGCTTGCCATCGGATCTGGTGTGAATGAAGACACCCTCGCTGCAGTCCTTAAAGGCGTATTGGAGGAGCATGGAGAAGAAGATTCCGAACAGCGTAGGCACAAGGACGCAGCCCTGCTTTACTCCGCTGCTGACTGGGAAGGCCTCAGAGGTTGCGCTGTTGTAGGACACCATGCTGTGCATGTTGTCGTGAAAGGACATGACCACAGCAAGCAGATGTGGTGGACAGCCAATCTTCCGTAGCAAGCTGAAGAGTCCGCTTCGACTGACCAGATCAAACGCCTTCATGAGGTCAATAAAGGCGAGGTAGAGTGGTTTATGCTGCTCGTGACACTTCTCCTGCAGCTGGCGTAGGGAGAAGATCATGTCCACTGTTGATCGGCCAGCTCTGAAGCCACACTGGGACTCTGGGTAGACGCGGGAAGCAAGGGTCTGCAGGCGGGCAAGAGCGACCTGGGCGAATACTTTGCCGACGACGCTGAGGAGAGAGATGCCCCGGTAGTTGTTGCAGTCGCTGCGGTCTCCTTTGTTCTTGTACATGGTGATAATGTTGGCGTCTCTCATATCCTGGGGGATATAACCCTCCTTCCAGCAGAGACAGAGTAGATGGTGGAGCGGCTGTAGCAGGACTGGTTTCCCGCTCTTTAGGATTTCTGGAGGGATTCCGTCGCTTCCTGGTGCTTTCCTGCAAGCGAGGCGGTCGATGGCTTTGCCGAGCTCTGCCGCAGTAGGTGGGGTATCTAGCTCCTCCATGACTGGTAGGTCTGGGATGGCGTTAAGAGCAGTGTCTGTTACGGTGTTCCTCGTCGCGTACAGCTTGAGGTAGTGCTCGGTCCACCGCCACATTTGCTGTTCCTGGTCAGTGATGACCTCACCTATCTTGGACTTAAGGGGGGCAATCTTGGAGGGGATTGGGCCTGTTGCCTTCTTGATACCCTCATACATTCCTCGTGCGTTGCCTATATCGGCGGCTTCCTGGATGCTTCTGCACAGGTTTAGCCAATAGGTGTTGGCACAGTGGCGGGCAGTCTTCTGGACTTTGTTCCTGGCAGCCCGTAGAGCTTGAAGTGTACTGGGAGTGGGCGTGGCCTTGTAAGCCAGTAGGGCCTTCCTCTTAGCCTCGATCACGGGTTCCATTTCTTCCCAGTGAGCCTCGTACCAGTCAGCGTTCTTCCGCTCTTTCTTCCCGTAAGCAATAACGGCGGAGTTGTATATGGCGTCGCGGAGACGTGGCCAATTGGATTCGATAATGTCATCTGCCGCCATTCCCTCGCCAAGTGCATCTTCCATCCTGTTGATGAATTGCTGGGTCTTAACTGGGTTGCTGGCACAACTGGTGTTGATGCGTGGGCAACCCTTCATCTTGGAGTGGTGCAACCTCTTCGACATTATGCGCACCTTGCTTACCACGAGGGCATGGTCCGTGTCGCAGTCTGCACTGTGGTAGCTGTGGGTGAGGAGGGTGCTGCCTATATCCGTTCTTCTGGTGATGACGAGGTCAAGCTGGTGCCAGTGGCGGGAGCGGGGGTGCCTCCATGACACCTGGTGGATCTCTTTGCACTTGAAGAATGTGTTTGTCACGCACAGGCCATGGTGACACGAAAGCTCAAGCAGTCGCTGACCATTCTCATTGATCTTTCCTCTCCCAAAGTTTCCAAGGCAGGTGGGCCAGGCCATGTGGTCAACTCCTACTCTTGCGTTGAAGTCTCCAAGGAGATAAAGAGCGTTACTCCTGGGGATCTTGGATAACGCTTCGTCCAGTGTATGGTAGAACTGTTCTTTCTCTTTGGTGGTGGCGCAGAGGGTTGGGGCGTACGCGCTAAGAATGCTGACTGGGCCGAAAGTTGTTGACAATCGGAGGGTAAGTAATCTCTCTGTGCCTCCTGTGGGTGGCTCTATGGAGTTAACAAGAGTGTTCTTCACAGCGAACCCAACACCGTGCTGTCTTGGTTGGTCCGGAGACTTCCCTTGCCAGTAGAAGGTGTAGTTGGTTTCTCTGATAGTTCCGTTGTCGGCCAACCGGGTCTCCTGTAGAGCCGCAATGTCGATGTTTAGTCGTGTCAGTTCCCTGTCGATGACGGCGGTTTTCCTGGCATCATTGATCCACGGAAGGTCTGCAGTAAGTCCGGGACACATGGTCCTAGTGTTCCAGCTAGCGAGGCGAAGAGCTGGAGGCTTCTTTCTTGTTTTTTGCTTGGAATTGCCTGATGCGAGTGTTTTGTGGCCCACTTTTCGAGAGACGCCTCTCTGATCCCCATGCACCCAGTGGGGCAGGCGAGCCATGGCGAGACGGCACCTAATTGGCTGGGGGCTGCCCAGCTTGAGGCGGGCGGTAGCTGTCCAGTGAGGTGCGATGACCTCTCCCACCATCAGAGGAGACCCCTGGCGCTCGTTTTCTTCGCCAATCGGATGAGCTTATAACCGGTATCTGTCTCCTCCCGTGTTGAGTCGACATCTTGCGATGACGCTGGAGTGTCCTCTCCAGTGAAGCTACAAAGCCTGGGCAGGGTGATATGGAGGGCCAGCTGTTGCCCATGCAGCAGACCCCCCCTCTCTTCGCAGCTGAAGGATCCAAGGGGAAAGACGGAGTCAATACAGCTTGGCTTCAGGTGTGCCACAGGAGTTGCCGGTGTTGATTACAACGTCAAACCGCCTTAGGGACTCCGGCTCCGGATTTTCTGTCGGGGTTTACTCCCTTAGCCTTTCCCCTGAAGAGGTATGCCGCAAGGCAGCGGAGGTTTTTTGGAATCAGAGTTTTCCTTCTCTGATGTGCCCTGACTGGAAGATCAAACCAGCGACACTTAGCTCGCAGGCAATTACAACAACACTAAAGAACTGACCATTTTGAGGACAAGTACTGATATTTAATTTCTCACATCTAAGTCTGTTCAAGTCCACTCATGTTCTTCTAGGTTTTGGTACATTCTGTATTTCTAAAAACTGACTAGCATAGAGAAAATCATAAAAGTAATGTCTCACTCCAAATAATTATGAAGAGCACACATTGTCTGTAAATTTTACTCCTATAAATTGGGAGTTTCAAATAAAACAATTGCTCCTCTCTTCTGATTTTCATCAGCTTCCAAAATATGTATGTTTTCCCCAGAATGAGGATGTTTTTAACCACTTTCCTGGGCAGAATCACCAGTTTGTAAGGGAAAAGTTGTAAAACAGTGATGTCAGTGGTTCTGGTGCCTGTTACTTTAAGCCTTCTGCAGATTCATGGAGATTAATTTTCTACCAGAGCAGCTGACAAGCATTCATTTACCGAATAATGATATTCTAAATTCATAATTTATCATGTTATGTGATGTCACTAATTATATAAAATTATAATTTACAAGAATGAAAATTTCTTTCAGCTATTCACTGTTAGTGGTTTGAGCAGTTGAAAAGGGAAATGCACATTTTCCTATACAGCACATGCTAGAGCATAGAGACTGGACAAAAACAAAGTCAAAGTCACAGCTGTTTTTACCATCATGATATAAACTACATTATGAAGGACTTATCTAAAAAAATGAAGCTGCAAGGAATATTAAGGTAATACAAATGTGACCTGTATAGCTGCTGAGAGAGAGCACAAACATTGTGGAATATGGTCTCGGAAGGCAAGATGTATAAGAACAAAAATAACACAACAGACTGTTGTGAAAAGCCAGTTCAAAAACAGAATTGGAGATGTGTTTTATCTGAAAGGGTTTCAATATGTCCATATTGAGCTTATACTCCAGTCATCATGGGTTGAAATTATTATACTAGTACTGATACCAACTTTCTGAGAAAATGTAAGCCATACAAAAAGATGTCTGAGAGCACATTAATGGCCAAGTGACAAAGTGTAAATGGTAAGTTAACAAAAGGATCTTTCTTGTTTTATTTTTATATAAATGTAAAAAAGAGATAGGCATTTTATATACTCCCCATACTGCTGGAGATAGGTTTTTGTCTTTGTTTTAACCTGCTGC
Source organism: Furipterus horrens (assembly GCF_987537825.1). Classification (NCBI taxonomy): domain Eukaryota; kingdom Metazoa; phylum Chordata; class Mammalia; order Chiroptera; family Furipteridae; genus Furipterus; species Furipterus horrens. Next base: position 33,913,122 of record NW_028327178.1, read on the forward strand.
ATTAAAATTTGTGTCTATGGCCTTGGCCAGGTAGTTCAATTGGTTGGAGCATTGTGCCATTCAACAAAATGTTGTGTGTTCAACTCCCAGTCAAGGCACATACCTGTGTTGCAGTTCTGATCTCTAAAAAAAAGCAATAAACATATCCTCAGGTGAGGATTTTAAAATTTTGTGTCTATGAACATTTCCTGAAAAATAAACTCCAAATTCATGACATTCATGTCAATATATAGGTCAGGGAAGTGGGAATTATTTAATTCAACCAAAACATCATATTATCAAATTGATTTTATTCTTTAGGTACTAGATTATTTATATTTATGGTGACATTTTCTAGTGGAATAATGGGTAATTTTGCTAATAAGTCATATTTCATGGGACTTTAATATGTTTCCAAAACAGACCTGAGCTTTATATTGCTATTTCTTACTCTTTTACAGGGATGGCTTTTCAATATGTTTAGTTTGAGTCTAATAGACATATGCGAATAACTACATTATACATCAACATATCAGAGATCTTCCTCAGCTTAAAAATGTGTGTTTACCATTTATATTCTCTAATTAATATTCAAAAAACAACATTCTTTCAAATCTATATAATATTATTAAATATCCCAAGCTGCATATGTTACAAATATTCTAATAGTCTTCCATTTCTTCCAAAGAGAAGGTTTCACTTCACGGTTGTAAATTACTACTTGGAGCAATGTGGAATGTTAAAGGTCCATCTCCTAACATTCATGCATATCACTTCTCAATTCTTGGACTCTTAAAAGTCAAATTGTATAGCAGTAATAAATAACCCCAGACAGTCAGCGGGTGCAGGTACCATGGTAAGTTATATGACAAAAACAAAACAATACCAGAAGGTACAAGATCTATTAAGTCTGGTCAGGAAGTGAGATGACTATATAAGTGACTAGTCTACAATATAATACATTTTACAGAGGATGGATATAAGGTATTTTAGAGCCCAAATTTGGACTTTCAGTTTTGCAGAGGGGAGAAAGATTCTTGGGGAAGCATCACAAAAAAGATGACATTGTAGTAGAGTTAGGAAGGGTAACTGTAGTTTATTAGAGAGATAAGAAGTAGGAAGAATAAATTCTGAGTAAAGGGAACTGCTTATGAAAAAGCACGAAAGAACAGGGGATAAAAGCATAAACTTTGGAGTAGAAAGATTTGAATTTTATCTAGCCTTTTCCACTTAGTTTTCTGCCACATTGGGTGTTTCTGTGCAGACTTCTCAAGCTTATATTTTCCTTTTAAAGTTAGGATAATTTTGAAGTTGAGCAAAAATTAAACAAGATAAAAATCTAAAATATTTTCAATATCACCTCTTATAATTCTACCTTCCAAAAACTCCTTCCAGTCCCTCTGTAGGTAGTAAAGCAGGTAATGTAACTAGAAAACTACACCATAGTTCGTTATAGTGTGACACAGTGAGAAATGAGCACCAGAGTTATAACAGGAATTTCAATGTTTGTGATAACAGATAGGAGTGCCTATGAAAGGCTTCAAGCAGAGAAGAGATATGATCAGATTTTTGTTCTAGAAATCAAACACTGCTGGCAGTGTGAAAATGAGCATGTGAAGGATGTGAGCAAAAGCAAAGACACCATTGAAATAATGAGGGAAATGAACCAAGGGTATACGCGTGTACATCAGAGGAGAGTGAAGTAGTATGTTCACAATGTGAATGATTGTCTGGGGACAGAGGAAAAGGCTGACAGGGAGAGTAGGAGTCCAGAAAAACTCCTAAGTCTTTGAATCTAACAACTCAATAAAACAGGGAACAGATAACTACACAAAATAGAGTAGAATATACCGCAAACTGTAGTGTGGTTCTAAACTACCAAGGCTTAGGATCCTTAATGGAAGTGGGAACTGGAAGCTAGGATAATACGAAAAGTCACTTTTTAGAAGAAGATGCTCCTAAGTTGATCTGACAAAAAAAGATGCACATTGGTGACCAAGGAAATAATGGTTTCACAACATAAATGTGCAAGGCTGAATTGACACAGGTAAAATATGTCAGCAGGTTGTCCTTTGTGTGTTTATTTATATATTTATGTTGTGTTCAATTCCATAGAGGACTGAAGACAGCTGGTAGTTTCTAGACACCAAACCATAGTTTAAAGAGTTAAGAATAACCTAAAATACTGGGAAGAAAGGATGCACTAGACTACAAATTCAGATAATGCAGCACAGCAGTACATAATTTGTCAACAGTTGAGAAATAACTTGTTTTTTCACTGGTCATTTTGAGCAAAGATACTTTCAATCAAACAGGATATCAAGTGGTTATCAGACCCTGAAATAACAGACTCAAGTACTTATCATACTCAAATTACAATCATAGATTTATTCTTTGAAACAAAATTACTTACAGACACATTATTTTCCCATGTGTTATATTTAACACAACAGTGGTCATTAAAACACTTTTACAAGTTTGCTTGTCTTTCAGGTGAAGTCTAATTATGTGTGTTCTTGTATTTTTTTACTAATGAAGACTATATATGGAATTATAACATTTAAAAGAAGTTAAATGTTAACTTATCAATCAAACAAGCAATCTAATGAAATTAATATGGTTTTAATTTATGTCAATGAATCTAGAAGTGTGAGGGATTCAAGTCACGTAATGTGGTAAATGTGAAGTAACTACAGATATTGCACCCCAGCAGAGAAGTTTTACAGGGGAAAGTGATAATTGTGCTCACATACTTGAAATGATTTAATAAGAAAGTGAGATTCTGTACTTTATGTGAGCCCAAACAGTAAAATTAATTTTGGGTTGGTAATTATAGATTAGTTTGTTTTATTAAAATATATGTATAAATACAAACTTTAAAAAATGCTGTCTATGAATGGAATGATTTGCGTCATGTGATCATCATATCCACATTTCTGCAAACTTGAAGAAAGCTGAGTCACCCTGTTTTTGAGTGTTGTAGAAGGAATGCATCCCAAACTGATCTAAGGAGCTCCACCATTCACCAGTAGAAACTCTTTGGACGCTATATTCCTCTGGACCTCCTTATTCATGGTAGAACTGTAGAAATACCACATATCCAGCAGGGTGATTGTGAGGAACAGATATGATTAAAGAATCAGAACATGTGTAATATAATGGGCCTTAACAAATATTAATTAAATATAACTGAAAATTCAACTGGGTTTATGTCACACAGCAGTTAAAAGATAGCTCAAGGAACAAAACAGTTGTGTTTTAAAATATCTGTTAAAACAATTGCAGAAAGAGAACTCTGTATATGCCTTCTTTTATATCTCTTATGTATTTCATTAAGCTTTAAAGTTTTCATCATTTATATTGATTTATATATTCTATAATAAATTATATTTAGATAATTATATTTTTGTATTTTATATATAATCATAAACATAATTATATACTTATATATACATAATTGTAAAGAATTATATATTTTACATATAATATAGTTGCATAAATAATGCACATAATAAATGGTATAAAATGCTCACATAAATTAATAATTTATGATATAAATATATACTTATATATATATATAAAACACTTGCAATGACAAATCTTTCTTACCTCACCTCAACAAAAATCTAGAGCAGAAACAGTATCTCACTTGTGCATTCAGTTTACTTGCATATAGCAACAATGATCAACAGCTAATTAATTAAAGTACTAGTTTCTATCCTAGATAAAAGAAACTCATAGTAGAGAGTCAGCTGTGGCATGGTAGCTCCATGTTCATCAGGATCCCAGGCTCCTCTCTCATATTGCTAATGACCTTTAGAGTGCAGGTTCACGGTTAATGTAAGTGTTCAATTTCTAGGCATAGTTTTACATTTTAGTGAATGGGAAGTTAAAAAAAAAAAAAGGAGCGGGGGATCCAAGAAGCATATAATTTAGATGTTGCAAACAATGCTTCCAATTATTTCTCTTTGGTCAGAACATGGCCATTGATTATATCCACTAGTGATGCTGAGAAGTAGAATCTTTTAGCTGGTGGGCAAAATGCCCACTTAAAAATTGAGGTTCTTATTGCAATGAAAGGAGCAAAGAATATAGAATTAGCACTTCTGTCATGGGTGAGTATACTCAAATATAAAATTTTCTTTAGGAAGTAACTTTGGACCTGTTTCAATATCTGAACTTAAATTTTCAGAGTTTCATATAATAAAATATGGCCAGATTACTTTACCCTGGAAAACTTTCAAGAGAAGACCTCATAAAATGTCAAAAGACTCTCAGTTTATCTGATGCTCAGAAATATGATTTGCCACCATATTCAGCAAGATGAACTAGCTGCATATATACTATCACCTTGAAAACTCAATTAATTCATGTTATATGGAATTATTAGCTGTAAATAATTTTGTGACTTGAGAACAATCTATCAAATATAATTTTCTTAGTTATAGAATAGTATTTTTCATGCAATATTTAATAAATAAAACTAAATATTTATATGTAACCAATTCTTTATTATTTTTAAATGCCATCAGCTTACAGAGAATATTAATTCTAATGCATTTGGTCGGAGAACTGTAGGAAGGAAAAAATAATTTTCTTTCTACTCTTCTAAAGTCTCTGATGGGAGCCCTATAACAAAAGACTGATTGATAAGAGAAAAAGAAAAGTTTGTTAACATGTATACCTTATATATACATAGGAGATAAGGAAAAATCAGTAACTTCTAGATGTGGTTCAGAATGCAGGCTTAAATGCTATATTCAGAAAAAGAGAGCAGTATGGGAAAGGCCAGTTGTGGGAGGTGACCAGGAAAAGTATGTTGAACAAGAACAAGGGTCATTATACAGATTTAAGTTGGTGCCTGCTCTATTGATAAGAGTTGTGATTTGGTCATGCTTTCTTCCTGGTGTAGAGAGGGAGGAGCCCCTACAAATGAAGATTTCCTTCATTAATGGAAATTTCCCTTTCAGAAGGGTAACTTCTGCTTTATTATCAGAGCTTCTCCTATGAACTGTGTTTCTCAAAATGATCAGCTCAAAATAATCCTTATGCCAAAGAAACATACTTTGGGGTGGCATACTCTGCTACCGGTCATTCTCATAAACAATTATCAAAAATACAGCATTGTTTGTTTAAAAGGCTCAACATAACCATCTTATATTCAGCTGATATTTCTCCTTCCTTAGTGTGAATCTTTTGCCACTGTTTGTTACAATGATACTATAGGCATAATTATCAAGAAAAAAATAACTTTAATCTGTATACTACAAAATAATGATTATGCAGCAAAATAAAACATATTGTATCTGATTTTTTTAAATTAACATTCTCAGTTAAAGAGTTTTTTGTAATTCACCATCATTTAAAAGATATTAGCAACCTAAAATTTTATTAATGCAGAAGCCATCATCTTAATTTTTTCTTTCTGTATTACTCACTTTGTGAATTATTTTAAAATATAGGTTTATACTAGATTATAATTTACCCTGTCCACTTTATTTCAATAAATATTTATAAAATATAAAAATATTTTCTTTAAAATTATAAACATTTCTTAATATGTTTTATTGATTATACTGTTACAGTTGTCCCAATTTCCCTTCCCCCTGCTCCCCTCAACCCGGTGGCACCCTTCCCTCCAATTGTCCTCCCCTTTTAGTCCATGTTCATTGGTTGTGCATATAGTTCTTCTCAACCTCTTCCTGTCTATTCCATTCCCTCCTACTATGCTTCTTAATTCCTGTACTATCTCCCTCCCTCTTCCCCACCCCTGCTGACCTCTCCACAGTATGTTCCGCCTACCTATAATTCTTTTAGTTTGCCTTTGTTTTGATTCCCTAGCTTCTGTTGTTGGTTCTTGTGATGCAGTTTTCATTTTAATATTCATAGTTTTGATCCTCCTTTTTCTAAACCAGTCCCTTTAACATCTCATATAACAGTGGTTTGGATCTGATGAACTCCTTCAGTTTTACTTTGTCCTGGAAGCACTTTCTCTGCCCTTCTATTCTGAATCACAGCTTCACTGGATAGAGTATTCGTGGCTGTAGGTCTTGGATTTTCATTATTTTGAATATTTCTTGCCAGTCCCTTCTTGCCTGCAGGGTCTCCCTTGAGAAGTCAGCTGATAGTCTAATTGGGACCCCTTTGTACATGATTCTTTTCTTCTCACTTGCTGCTTTTAAGATTCTCTCTTTAGCTTTAATTTTTGACAATTTGATTATAATGTATCTTGGAGTGGTTCTGCCTGGGTCCAGTTTATTTGGAATTCTCTGTGCTTCCTGGACCTGTAAGTCTATTTCCTTCCCCAAGTTTGGGAAGTTTTGCTTCATTATTTTTTCACAAAATTTTTTGATTTCTAGTTCTTCTTCACCCTCTGGCAATCCTATAATCCATATGTTCAATCTCTTATAGCTGTCCCAGAGGTTTCTGATCCTCTCCTCACTTTCCTTACTTTCTGTTTCCTCTTTCTGCACTGGTTGACTGTTTGTTCCTTCCCTATGTTCCGGTTTGTTGATTTGATTTCTGGATTTTATTTCCTCATCACTTGTCTCGTATATGTTTTCGTTCATTTCAGTATGAGTGGCTTTCGATCCTTCCCAGTCTTGTTCCAAATCTTTTGTTAATTCTGTAAGCCAACTTATAACTATAGCTGTGAATTGAGCCTCTAAAAGGTTTCTTATTTGTTAATCTGTCAGATTCTTCATCTGCTGTCTTGTGAGTTGCATCACTGGGATTTCTATAGCTGTCTGCCTCATTTTGACAGATTTGTGTTTTGCTTTGCTTTCTGGGTACACTGTAGGGGTCAGAGCCCCATGTACTCATCACTACCCAGCGACCGGCGGCAATCTGCAACCTTTTTTGCCACGCTGTGGCGCTTTGAGTGGGGGTGGGGGTCCAAGATGGATTCCTGCCGTTATTCTCCACTGGGAGATGGGGATCTGTCCTCCCGCCCTCTGGGCCTCACCATTCGAGACAATTTGGTGGTTGCTTTTCCCAGCGTTGGGGTCGTAAGATGCCGGGGCTTGACTGCAGCCAGGATTGCTCCCCCTGCCACTGTCCCCACTGCTACCGCAAACAGCACCGCCCGATTTTGTCCCTCCTACCTGTCCAACGAGCACCACTGGTTTATAACTTCATATGTTGGGCTTCTGTGTAGTTTTCTTTTCTGTAATTTCTAGTTATCTTTTGTTTTGAGGTAGTTGTATTCCTCTCTAGTTGTAGAGGGAGGCTGAGCATGTCAGTATAAGCCTCCATCTTGGCCGGAAGTCTATAAACATTTTTAAGTTCCCTCAAACTAACAGGCTAAACCTGGCTTTGAAAAATAGCCATCCTATACAGCATTATAAAGAAATGAGCTATCAATGCATCAAAAATCAAGGAGGAAACTTCAATGCATATTACCAAGTGAAAGAAGCCATTCTGAAAAGATTAGATATTGTATGAATTCAACCACATGACATTCTTGAAAAGGCAAAACTATGGAAACAATGAAGAAGTTAGTGGTTGCCTGGGGTTGAAGGTGGGAAGAGGAATAAGAGAGTATTTTTAGGGCAAAGTCAATTCCACAAAAATGTATACATGTTGTTACACATATGTCCAAACCCAGAAAATGTACAACATCAAGAGTGAACTGTAATATAAAGGATGGACTCTGGGTGATGATGATGTGTCAATGTAGGCTCATCCATGGTAACAAATGTACCACTCTTGTCCCACATGTTGATAATAAGGAAAGCTACACATGTGTGGGGGCAGAGAGTATGTAGGGAAATCTCTGTACCTTCTCAGTTTTTCTATGAACCTAAGAACTGCTATCCAATCTCCCCTAAAATATAAAATTTTAATTTTTAAAAATCCACATAGATGCACAGTAATTTAAGATTATCTGTTTAATTTTCTTCTTTATTTCATATATACTTCAATTTATTTGGAAAAGAAAATTTCATATTATAATAAGATAAGTTTAGAGGAGATAGAAGCATCCATTATCTGAAATATGAAAATATTTTAGAACAAAAATATATATTTAAAAAAGCTTTAGAAACATACTTAACATAAATTGGTATTAAATCTGCATGTAACTAAGTGTTATTAGCAAGGGCTAAACCTCTAAAATTAACTGTAATGCCATATGTTTAAAATGTGGAAGAATCCTTAAACATTCAAAGTTTCCATACTTCATAATATAATAAAATGAGAACTTCATTATAGTGAAATGTTCAAAACATTCCTGAGATACAAGAATTATCTCCTAGTTAATAAAATAAATTTACTCTCAAGCTTACCTTACAGTTTATAAACAGTTTCAGATGGGTGTTTAAGCTTAAAGTTTTTAACTGCATCTATCTTCAAAACAGCTCCTGTTCATTTCATTGGAAGTGTATTATATTTCAAAATCTAACCAATCAAAAACATTTATAATTAACAACATACACTCTGATTAACAAAGTTCATTATCTCTCAAGAAGACTTCAATAACAGTTCCTAATTGGTCTTCCATCTCACACTCCTTATAATTCACAACAAAAAGTACACTAATAGGTTAGAAATTGGGGACATTTTAAGATAATTTTTATTTGAATATGCCAAATTAGCCAAAGCAATTTTTATTTGTGTTTACTTTTGGAAAAGAAGTTATTTTTTTCTATAGGCATCTTTATATTTACTATATTGAATTTCAAAACAGAGAAAATGATAATTACTAGCATTTATTTAGCATATGTTAAATTCTAAATTCTGCTTTCTGCATTAACTACTTTGCTACATTTTCTTACCTTATTTTTACATATAAGAAATCCACTGTTCTGGAACAGAATCCTGCAGAAGTTATTAAACTGGCCTGAACTATCACTGCTAATAATTAATGGCTTATTGTGATTCAAAGCTAAATGTATGATTCCAAATACTGTTTTTAATCATTATAAACTATTGCCTTTCAGATATTTTTGACAAACATAAAAATTAAAAATAAATTATTTTAATGTATTTGTATATTCTGTTTCATAAAGTTTCTTTTGCTTTCATTTTATATTTAATACTCCTAATCATTAGAGACCTGTATGATATAAGTAAAACTGAAGTAAACTTAAAATCTTTCCCTTAGCCCTGGCTGGTGTGGTTCAGTGGACTGAACATTGGCCTAGGAACCAAAAGGTTGCAGGTTTCATTCCCAGTCAGGGCACATGCCAGGTCCCCAGTGGGGGCTTGCAAGAAGCAACCAAAATTGATGTTTCTCTCCCTTTCTTTCTCCTCCCCTCCCCTCTTTCTAAAAATAAATAAATAAAATATATTTTTTAAGTTTAAAAAATAACTTTTTCCCTTGAAGTGATTGTGTCACATGATTAAGATAATGGATGCTTTCACAGGATAAGAAGCACTTGAGGGATTTATTAACCAAATTCAGATGCTGTAAATCTTATGTTATAAACTGAATTGTTCTTATTGCAACAGATATATTTTGCACCAATTCTACACCAAAATATACCTATGCCACCTGTTGTTCTTCAAATATTGGAATTCAATGAAAATTACTAGGATTTCATAGATTTGCCACTTCCAATGTGGAGATTGGAGTGTGTTTAGGTCCCCTAGGATCTCAGCAAACATTTGTGTTCATTGTGACCTGCACATTTTGGTTAAATTTGAAGTGCTTTTCCCCATCCATTTTTATTTTTTGTGGAAAAATTGAGTGAAAGTGATTCTGTGCTCTGGCTTCATTTTACCCTTTTCTGAGCAGTCTGTTAATGCCATCTCAAACATGATTTCAGAGGAAGAATTTCTATGACATGTGATTAACAAATGGGGAGAGGACAAGTTGCAGGTATGGCTAAGATTCCATTTCCGCATCTCAAAGCAGCAGCTTTTCTTACCCAGTGGATCATTATACTGGGAGAAAGTAGGATGGAGTTCCAGGTCACTCTGCTATTAGTTGGTTATGTGCCCCGTAGCAGAAATTCAATCTTTTTGGGTCTTAAATTTCTTACTTACAGATAATAGAGTTGTATAGTTGATCTCTAACTTATCTTCCAGATAAATCATATAAATATAATTTTTTCTCATGTTAAGGAGAAAGTGGGTATTTAGTGTATTATGCTTTACAGGTTGAGTTTCAATTATAATCAATAAATATATGTTAATCACTGACCATTTTCTAGACATTGTAGAGAAAACAGAGATAAGGGACTAGAGTTGTTGGGGAAAGGGAAAAGAAGAACTAAACAAATGTTTTAATAATTTAATTTCAAGACACAGTAATGATAAGTATCATAGATAAATATTTACTAAGCAAACATGAGGGTTCAGATGAGATAGAGATAATAATTTCAGACAATTTTTTTAAAGCAGAAATGATGTTTGAGATAAATTTTAAAGAAAGAGATCAAGATCGAGGTAGAAGAAAAGAAGTACATGAAATGAAAAAGTAAAACATGAATTTTGGACATTTGGGAAATGTTAACTCATCCTCTGTGTCTGAACTCAGAGAATTTCTAAGGAAAAATATGAGATAAAACAGAAGTCTTCACATCTTTTGAATAATATATATAACTTAAATTTTAGAAAGATTAACATGGCAGCAAAGTGTAAGTTGAATTGAGAAGAACAAGGGGAAGGAATGTCAGTTAAGAAGAATGATCTTAGTCAAGCAAAGAAATAAGAAACACCTAAATAATGATTAGATCAGTGGGACTGAAAACAGAGAGGATGACAAAATTGAGGAAATATGCCAGAAAGAACAAGAAGAAGAAAAAACTAAAAAATAAAAAATAAAGGATCAGCCTAGTGTTGAAACACGAGTTACAGAAATAGAGGAGAGAAGCAAACTGGCAGAAAAATAATTCATGAAATCTTATTAAACTGCAGAACATGGAATTTTAGAAAGAAAGTTGCTACCAAGAAGCCAACAAAATAAATGTAAAAAGACTCACAATTAGGAGACATTGTTATGAAATTTTAGTACCTCTGGAATAAAAGTAAGATCTTAATTTCTTTAAGAAAGTGAAGAGGAGAGAGAGTTAATTTTTAATTTACTGAAGGTTACTTAGTAAGTTATCTGTATTTAATTTAATGTTGGTCTGACTTCAGTGCCCAGTCATCTAAAAACAGGAGAAATTGTGCATCAAAAGCACAAATGCACAAAATTATCCCTTTTGGTATTTTTAACTTATTGTTTGATGCTTCATGGTCTCCACATCTGGATAATTGTATCATCTGTCATGAAAAATTATCTGTAATTTTATCAACCACAAGTTGGCAGTTAACCAAGATGGCATTATGTAAATAGCAAACATTTAGCAATCAAAGTACTAAATAAATTGTAAGAACCTAAAATAGAGCTAAGAAATTGCATTTTGACTTTCAAGGTAATGTCTTGAATCTTAGAAAACTAAAATTATAATTTGACCTGTAAGTAAAGCATTTAAAAGAATGTAATAAATGGTATTATTCAGAAATACACATAAAGAGCTATTTATTTTACAATTTGTAGGGTTCTATACAACAGATTTCTATTTTTCTCCAGTGTATTATCTTTTTTTATTCACCTTCTGAACAGTACTTTATTCACCATCCTTTCAATGAAAATTCCTATGCTGTTAGTGTGTCCTCTCAGTTTCCTTACTGCGAGAGATTTCCTACAAATAATAGTGTTAATTTGGACCCTCTCCAAGTTCCAGTGCCCACACAGCTCGCTGAAGCAGTCAGAGACTGATCACAGTTCCAGGTCCTTGCCTGGTACCTTCTGGCCTAAGAGTAGGCCACAAGCTTCTGGAGAACGCACTCCTAGATGTGAGTCCTGAGTGTTTTTATGGGCTGCGTATATTATTAAAGTGCCTATAGGTTTTATTTCCATGTTAAAACAAGCCATACCACTTGATTAATAAAATTCTGTGTATTTTGTGAGACATGTTTAGGTTCAATAGTTAAGGAAAGAGTTAGATTAGAACTGTGGCCTACACACCTGACCACTAAGCATAGATAATTGTCACCCAAGTCGTTACTTTGTCTACATTAGCAAGCAGTCCAAGGTCCCTCATAATAGTTTAGACTTTAGTGATTAAAAATTGACTGTGAAAACAGCTGAATTTTTTCAGTCATTTTGCCTGCAACTTAACTATGACTTAGGACTACAGTCATAAATGCTATAAGTCACAATAATTTATAAAAAATTAACTATTTTGCTAGAAGCAAATATTTATGATCGTCAGATAACGAGAACATCAAGTGCCTGAGTACCCATATTGTAGATAATCAGATAGGATTCACTGTGCAAACATTAGAGAGATGGGTGAGAAATATATAGAAAAGACACAATACTTACCCTTTCGACTCTTATAGCTCATCCGATTGACAGCTGGCTTTATTAGGAAATTTTGTCAAATAGCCTAAAAAACCTAAAACTATTTATCTTTCTTTTTGATACTATATGCTACGATTCAAAAATTTCACCTGTTTATGTAAATTAAAAAGTATATCAATGACTGGAATCTTTGTACATCATGTGTATATGTGGGAGGTATGCATTTACATAGTGGCTGACATGATCATAAATAATGTGTGAAAGCACTATATTTATTTTCTCTATTGGTTGGAATTTTTAGTTGAAGTATTCACACCATGCAATTGAAAGTAGATTGACTCAAATATGAATAAAGCATAGACACCTTTTGTTTTTATGGGTATTAAAAAAAATTTATTGTTGACATTATTGCAGATGTCCCTAGTTCCCCTCACACTGCTCCCCTCCTCCCAGCTCGTTTCTTCCCTCTGGCCATCATCATTGCCTGTGTTTCAGGGTTATGTACCTACATTCTTTGGCTACTCCCTTCATCTTCTTTCATCTGTCCCCCCAGCCCCTCCCCTCTGACAGCTTTCAATCTGCTCCATATACCCATGCCTCTGTTATTTTGTTTTTCAGTTTACTTTGCTCATTAGAGTACACATGTAAGTGAGATCATGTGGTATTTGTCCTTCTTCGACTGGCTTATTTCACTTAGCAACTTTTATTAGGCTTGCTTTCAAAAACTTTAGAGCATTAAACTTAACTACATAAAATAATAGATTTTATTCACCTTCAATTATACTGATTCACTGATGAATTCCGTGAGACAACAGGTCAATAATAGTTACACAGCAAAACTGAGGTGAGGGATAGATAAGGTTACAGTCACGGGGTGTTCAGACCTTACTGATTTACTAGTTTTTACATGGTAACCATTAAGAGCTAACAAACTGAAGAAAAAGTAATTGAAAGTAAACTGAAATACCAGGTCCAGCACATTGCATTTGGCTAAAGTTCACATGTTGAATGCAAGTGTAGGATTTACATACAGTACTCAAGTTGCCTTATTTCAGAGTCTGTATGTTCTACTTCTGTTGAGGTATATTTAGCCTATTTTAGTTTCAATCATAAATTTTGTTAAAAAAATCAGAAGCCAAGGTACAAAAGGAAGAGGAGAATATTCTAATTCAATTTCCTCCCATTAAGTCTACAGTAAAGGGGTAGGATGAACTAATGGAAAGTAATTTGCAATAATATATGTATTCACATTACCCATGCCATTTTCTCAGGCTCCAGCACAAGACATAATTAGATGTAGAACATTATAGATTTCATTTCCATAGGTAACATCAGGGTTATCAAAATGTTGTTTTGTTTAGAAATTTAAATGGTTAGGTTATTCTTAATCATAAATTATATTTCTATACTAAAAATAAACTTTATCCAAAGTTGTAAATGAGTATTAGCTTGTGGTAAAAGAAGATAATATAATTAGGTTTTTGTTTTTTTTAAAGAAGAAATTATCCTTTTGAAGCATCTTTCCAATATTGACAAGTATTTTTGATGATAAGTGTTTCTTTTACTTTATTTTAATTATTTTTTAGTCTGTACTAAGGTTAAATTATGCTTCTGGTGAACGTACAAATAACTAGTCAGAGAGAAATGTAACTAGTCAAGGCTGAAAGTAGATTACATCATGTAATTCTAACTACAGTGCAATGACATGACATATGTGGTGATCTGGTGGTTTTACTGTGACAATTGTTGCCTCATTAGTTATTCTAGGGAAGCATGAAACTCCATATCAACATATAGGAAAGTTCTTGTAAATTTTAAGTGGATGGCACAATTCATCAGAACTAGTTCAATATAAATAATTTGAAGTAGATTAATTAGACAGTTACTATAAAAATAAATGTGAAAAAATAAAACATCCCTAAAGAATGCCATAATATTTTCTTTTTCAACTTACAGTGTATATCCAATTAATTAGATGGTTTATTAGAACTTTTAATAACAATAAAATAATTAGTGAACGCTTCAGAAATTTTAGTCAGATATTTATACAATATTAGCATATAATTGCTTAATGGCGCTCCATGAGCTGAGTATTAAATACCTATTTTTAAGTGGTGTAATCACAATTTTATAAAATAGATTCTAATGACTCTAATCAATTGTGTGTATGCTCATTAGATCATTTTAAGGAATTATTAAAATTACAAATAATCAGATTTATCAACAAAAGGAAGTGTGGTAACACTAAAGGACTAGAAAATCTCAAAAGACAAGCTTTTCTGAGATAAGGCTAAAATTCTGGGCAGTTTCCACTTACAACCCCTCTAATATATAATTTTGAATTGACCTTAGAATGATATGAAATAGGAAATATTTTTGCCTAATTATTTTTTCTGAAATATTTTTCATATCACTCACAAAGTTATACTCTGTGCCTTTATATTTAAAACCATATGCCATCAACCAATAACTATCATCCAATTTATTTGCGACCCAAATGGAAATGTTTTACTGACTTTCAGATATGAATTTATCAAATCTTTTTTATTCCATTTATGGAGGAATATAAGAAACCGAAATTTGTGTTTAACCAATTCTTACTTAATTTAGATGATTAATAGTTAATAGTTAGATCTCATAACTTTGGGCTAAGTTAAATATGGTTCAAGGAATTTTCACCATGAAAATGACTTAAGGAACCCATTTCAACAAATATAATCATTAACTGAACACTGTTACTAAAAAATACTTCTGATAAAATGACATAATAAATTTTATCTCAAGTTCTTATAACCTTAAAATAATTCAATTTTGTCATATAAGTAATATAGGAAAATTACCTGGTAAATAATACTCAGGTTTTAGAATCAGCTATATATACACTTTCTGATATTTATTAGATGGTGACATTGAGCAGACTAAATTTCCTCATCAGTAACCTGGAATTAAAAATAGCATCTAAATTATGGGTCTATCATAAGAATTATTTACATATTTATAAAGCACATAAAGTGACTAGCATAGTGACTGGCACATGTAAGCCCTCAATTATTATCTATTATGCGATTTTGATGTTGTTATCTCTAAGTACTTAGTGAAGAACATGGCAAATATAGGACAAGTAATATTTAAGCAAAATGCACAATGGCATCTTTTTTAACAAACATTATCAGCTTTATATGGAAATGGTTCAAGTGGGAAATTCGACAATTGTATCTTGACCCACTTACTTTATTGCATCCGCCTGTGGACTCCTTACTTTATCCTGTGGTGGTGTCTGTCAGATGACTGAATTCATGCCCAGGGTCCAAGAGGAGAAGAATATATTGTAACTATAAACATAGCCCTTTATGCAGACTCGTAGTATCTCTTTATCTTTACACACGGTGGAGCAGTCACTTCTGTTTCCACATGCCTTCTTCAGAGCATCTTCCTCCTCATTCCCGGAAGGAATCCTGTCCAGCTAAATGTGCTGTTCAGAGCCTTCTTGAAAGAAGAAGATTACTTTCAGTTGGTTAAATTAGGAAATGCTGCCTAGAGACATGGATGCACATCACCCCTTGAACTTGGGTAGGAATTCAAAAGAAAGTAAGTGGGATGAGTAAAAACTCATGTGGGGGGAACATTGTGAGTAAAGGAAAGAAGGCAATATGAGTGCAGAATGTGGAAAGAACTGCAATGTAGCTGAAAATTGGAAATGATGACACACTAATAATAAATAATAACAGACTAGTAATACGGACTAGAAAAGTAAGTCTGAGGAGATTTGAGCAACATATTAAAAAGATTGATCTGTATTTAATTGATAATAGATGACATTGGAAGGATATGCATAAACAGAGGTAAGAGGTAATTGATGAGATCTCTCTCAGAACTATCCCTCCACAGAACATAATCTCTAAATTAATACACAGAGGTTAATATCTACCCAGTGTGAATGAACTCAACATATAACTTCTGTGACTGGAGAATGAAAGTTCCATTTGCCTGTTAAGATTAAAGCATTAACAGATATATTTTTTGTTTAATTGCTTCAAAAACTAATAGCCAATATTTGTGAAAGTTGCATGCAATTTGAGAATTGTCTTATGCTAAGACTTTTTTATATATATTTTATTTAGTTCTTTCAATAACCACATGAAGTACATAATATGTTTTTACTCTATCTATAGTGGAATAAATTGAGGTTTAGAGAGGTAATATAACTTTTCCAAAATTATCAGCTCATAGTGGCAAAACCATAGCTGAAACTCCAGCATGTCACAGGCCAGACACCCTTTACTCATTATGTTTAGTATCTGTAATCTGTTAGAGATTTCACATTTATAAATTGTTTGTAAATGGATCAAACGGTTTGCTTGTAGAATTAATATCACTAAGCTCTCATATTAGATCCTACAGTCTGATCTTTTCGTCAGTCTATGTGGTATCTAGGAATTAATTTATCATTATATATCATATATATTAGTGTTTATACTACGTAACACTAAATAATACATATATTTATATAAGTACTTTACCTAAATATTATACATTTATTATATAAGCACTAAATGTATATAAATGAAAATGTTTTACTGACTGATATATTTATATTTATATTTTATTTATTAAATACATAATATTTAGTACTTCATGTCTAAGACATATGAGTATTGTTATAGATCTGACTTCACTTCAGAGTAGTTTTTAAAAATGCCTCCAAAAGGAATTACTAAGTCAGGTACATTGTTTCATGATAAAAATACACATTTTTCTATTTAAAGCAAATACTTTTAAAAACATAAAAACATTGATTATCTTGAAAAAGTAATGTCCTTTGCTTAAATTTAGGAAATGGGAAAACACCTTTCATTGCAAGCACATTCCCTAGGCCTAGAAGATTTTCATTTAATTATGACTTGAACTAATTACAGTCAGCCATTTTTCTCAAATAGTCAAGTATCGATTAGTCATGTTGAGGTATGTCCCTCTTTTAAATACTTCATTTAATTTTTTCTGCCACTTAAAATGTCTCATGTACTGAAACATATTCTCTGTGATTTTTTGGAAGGGTTCTGTTTTTCCCCATATATTTCTTTGTTCCTTCAAGTATTAACCTGGCTGCCTTCTCTGATTCTCACATCACATCCCTTTCTCTCTGTACAACCAATTGCTACATGATATGAGCATGTGTTGAGGAGTCTTGGAGGCAGATAATCATATCATGAAGGGAAGGAAGTTGAATGCCACATATAGAACAATTAACATATAAGCATTAACTTATGCCAGTATACACTTAAAACTTCAATTTAAAAATAATAATTTTTCTTTAAAATGTATTTATTGTTAGTATACCTTTTTTTCATATTTCTCCAGCACTTTTTCTCTAGATGGTCAATAAATGATACTAAGCTTTATATACTTTAAGTGCTTTGAAAAATAAGCAACATATACTCTTTAAGTAAATCATAAGGAAACAATTTAAACTTAGAAAAAAGTTGAAAAGCACTACAAAGAGTTCTTCTATCGACCTCATTTTGATTCCTCTACTGTAAATATTTTACTTATTTGTTTTATCTCTCTCTTTTTCCTCTTCCCTATTATTACTAGTGATAGCAGTAACTGCCTTTTTTTCCTGAACTAAATGAGAATAAGCCATAAATATGATACATTATTATTCTACTGCCCTACGCGTCTTACATATAATTCGCAAAACCAAAGTCAATCTTTTCGACCCTCATGCAGCCCTTCATGTTAGAAAATAAATTCTGATACCTCAACATTAAATCCATACACTCCATTCATATTTCAACAACTTCCACAAAAATATCTTCCTTTCATCCTTTCAGCCAAGAAAATGCATATCATGTTGATTATGGTCTCGCCAATCTGACACAGCTTCACAGGTTTTCCTTGTCTTTTCTATCCTTGACAGTTTTAAAGAGTGCAGGCCATACATTTTATAAAATGTTCTGTGGTTTTTATCATCATTCTGATAGCTCAGTGGTTCTTGCCTTGGACACATTTTCTCTGCAGGGCTAGTTTGTCTGGAGACATTTCTGGGCTTTCACAAATAGAGGATCAAGTAAGGAGCTATTGACATTTTGTGGAAAGAAGCCAAGGATGCTGCTAAACATCTACAACATACAGGACAGTCTCAACAGCAAAGATTATCTGGTACAAATGGTCAGTGGTACCGAGACTGAGAAACCCTACCTCGCATCTATTCATAGACAAACTTTCAAGGAAAGTATAAGAAAAAATTATAATACAATCTCAATATAAACATGCATGTAACCTTAAAAATAAAATATTGGCAAACCAAATTCAAGAATAAATAACTTCATAGCCAAATTGGATTTCTATCAGGAGAGCAAGGTTAGTTTTACTTTAGGAAATACACAATTCCAAAATTTATAAAGAAGTACGAAAAATTTTAGGCAAGATTAACAATGAATTAGACCCAGTTAAAGAACATAGTGATGAACTCTTAAGATAGTTCAGTACAAATTATCCAGAATTTAGAACACTCAGAGAGAGAGAGAAAAAAAAAAGAGCTTAAAAATAGAGATCTTAAGCTATATATAGATAAAGGATTGAATGATAGGGAATAAGATGTCTAACCACATTTGTAAAAGTAGAGAAAAGTTTATATTTGAAAATATAGTAGCTGAACAGTTTCCAGAAATGATTAAAGGCACTCAGATTCAAGAAGCCAAATGAATCCCAAAAGTTTAAGTGCAAAGAAATTCAAAACTACACACAAAAGAACACCAACTGAAAGATCTCTTTCTGAGAAAAAAAAAAAAAAAAACTTTCAAGGAGCAACAGTTAGACTGACTGCTGGCTTCTCAACAACAGTGGAATCCAGATACTACAAGAAAATTGTTATCAACCACAAATTCAGTAGCAGGAATAGCAGTCTCCTAAGTACAAGGGCAAAAAATGGGACATTTTCAGTCAAACAGAAAACTGAAAAAGTTTGTAATTTACTGAAGAAGAAACTAAAATGGCAAAAAACATGTGAAAAGATGATCAGCTTAATTAGCACTATAATCAGAAAAAATATAAACCAAGAACAAAATGAGAAATCTATGTATATGCACTAGTTTGGAATAAATAAAAATTACTTGACTATATATCAGTGAAGGTAGAAAAAAATTAAAAACAGTACATTTATGCAAATCTGGTGAAGGATTAAATATACTCAAACATTCTGGATAATTATTAGCATCATTTTCTACATGTGAAGCCATACATACTACATGGCCCCGCAATTCAGATCCTATATTGCCAAAATAGAGAAACTGTTGCATATAAGCACAAGTGGATAGGTATAAATGTTCATAGCTATGTTGGCAGTGAGAATATAAAAACTGGAAATTAATATTAAACATAAATAATAAAATGAATAAATAAATTCTTGAACACGCCTTAATAAAATAATAATGATGAATATGAATAAATTATAGCTACACAGATGACTAAATCTTAAAAAAACCTTATGGAGAAAAATTTTTTTAAAGCATATTGCAGAAAAATACAAAGGATAACATTATTTAAAGGAAATTCAAATTCATCCCAAATTACTCAATACATGACTAACAATACAAATATATGTGGAAAAACTAATTTTTTTAAGAATAAAAATATGTATAGCAAAGACAAAAAATACAGCATAGCGGTTACCTCTAAGCAGAAAGAGGCAAGGGATGGGGTCAGGAGCACAACTGGCAACTTCAAAATGAGTGATAATATTTCCTTCTTTTAGAGTTGCATATGTATGTGCATTCTGTACTGTGATACTTTATGCGATGCATATATAGTATAAATATTATTTGCATCCACTTAATGTCTGATCTATAAAATAGTTAACAGTAAGCAATCCCTGGACAAGTCATTGTATATATAGCATCCCACTTGATTTTTCTAACTAACATTGTTCTCACTTTTCAAACCTCGGTGAATTTCTTTTTTCTCATTCAGACAAATCTGAGAAATACCTTCTCAAATTTCATTAAAGATATTCACATTACTGGACTGATTTAGTGAATACTGACATTCTTAAGTTCATTTTAAGTTCTTTCGATCATAAAAGCTCAATTTCATCTTTCGGTTCAAATAAATGCATTGATACACATTGCTGTGACATCCTTTCACTTCTCAGCTCTAATTCTAAAAAAAGATGATAGAAAACTATGGAGCCCTGCCATTTTTGTTGCTTGAATAAAATAAAATGCTACATTTTTTTTTTTACTGAAACTTTTTTTGCTTTGATCTCACTCAAAAGGGACAGACAAATGCTTTGACTTTACTAAGAAATAGAAAAATAGTTTGATTTGTCTCTTTATTGGGGGCACCAAAGACTTTTCAACCTGGATACTGTGCCTCAGAGTAAGTTTCTGGGTGAGAGAGAGTCATGGTTTTTAGAGCCAGCTCCTCCTGGCTCACCATTGTTTAATTGTCAGAAATGTTACCAGCTAAACATTAAACCCAGAATTCAGAGGCGGATTAAGGTCAGTTGAGGCCCCAGGCACAGAAGAAAATATTGGGCCCCTTCAAAAAAAGAGAAAGACAGGAAAATAAAAATACATGTTAACCATATTTGATGCAGCGTAGTAATGAAACCAAACTTGGTGTCATTAGAAAAAAGTGTGAAGTTGGGGTTTTGCAAGGCCCTTCAGAAGTCGGGGCCCAGGGAGCGTGCCCAGTGCACCTGCCGTTAAATCCACCTCTGACCCAGACACTATAAAAATTAAATTTTATAAAGTTAAGTTAAACAAATTATGTTTAAAACAAAAGTACACTATACAAAAATATCATTTTAATTATTTTACTTCATTTCATTATTAAATAACGATACATGCATAGTAGAAGTGCTACATAATAATGCACCACTCTGTATTTCTTTCCAACTCTGGATTCAGTAACAATCATGTCAATGACAAACTTATGTACTTTTAATCCTCACCCAGAAATATATTTGTTCATTTGAGAGAGAGAGAGAGAGAGAGAGAGAGAGAGAGAGAGAGAGAGAAACATCGATCTGTTGCCTCCCATAGGCACCCCAACAGGGACTGAACCCGCAAACTAAGTACGTGCCCTGACCAGGGATTGAACCTGCAACTTTTTTTGGTGTATGGGACAATGCTCCAACTACCTGAGCCTCCCAACCAAGGCAAACTTATGTACTTTTAATTCTCTTTTTATCATTGATTATTTTTTAGTCTATTGAATTAAATTGATTCTGTTTTAAATTTTCCAATATAAAGATTATCACATTTTCCTCATATTATTCTCAACCTTTATTATATTTTGTGTTATGTTGTAAATAATGATTAACAATGTGTGAATCTTTTGGATAATAATAGTTTATAATGTAAAATAAAACTGTCTTATATAATATTTTGCCTTAATTTTTACTTTCTCTCATATTAATATTTCTATTTTTAATATTTATCTTAAATATGTGATAATTTTGTCTACTATAAACCACATACAACTAGATTTATTTTTTCTCAATATGACAATCTCCATGTTTTATAGAAAAATTTAACGCATATATAGATATTTTCATCCCTAAAATGTTTGATTTAATTTCTGCATCTATTATTTTGTTGCAATACATTATTAAAAGATTATTTTGAAGTTGTTTTCAAGTTGTTTCTCTAGAACATGTTGTCAAACTAAGATAAGATTCCTCATTATACATTAATTATTATTGTGAACCATCAAGAGGAAAAACATGGAGATTTTCCCATCTTGAAAACACATCTTGTAATAGAATGACAGTTTTAATTAACAGCAGAGCCCAAGTATCAATAATTCTCCAGAAACTCCTTCGGTCCCTACAATGATTGCTACTAAGAGAGTAGCTGCTTAAGTTAGCAGTACTACTTAGGTCAATTCCAGAACTCTGATGGCCATCTGAAAGCTGACAATCTTGAGATCAAAACGTCATTCCCTATAAGGCCTCTCTCATCACTCATTGAAACCTTTCAGGGAGGTTGTATTGAAGATAGTATCCCAGCACCATTAAAGCAGCAATGTCCCTCATCATTTGAACTACAGTGGTGCATATGCTTTAAGGATATTGTCACTCCTTTGACCTTCCCCATAGCTTAATATATAATCTCTAATCTGAGTCTCAAAGACAAATTCATTTCTATAAACATGAGGTTGATCTTGCTGTTCTCTACAAATGTATTATAACTGACAGCATGGATTAAATATTTAATCCTGTGACCCAGTAGCATTAATTAGCATTACATTTTAATTCACACAGCAAGAAAATACCTGTACTATGAAAAGCTTTTTTTGCCTAAGGTGCAAAAGAAGTCTATCCTTCATAAACTAAAATTAAAGCAAGTTTAACACAGCAAGATTTTGTTTCCCATTGTAATGCTATAAATGTGCTGCTATGTATATAGTTTGTTACTGTTACTTTTCCATACATCCATTCTGAGTTAGGAATTTATTTAGTTCAACAATAAACTAGGATTAGAAATCCTGGCATGTAATCCCTACTCTGGTATTAGGTAACAATGTGACCCAAGGCAAATCACTATCAAGGTGCAACACTCACAAGTTGTAAAATGTATTGATTCTTCAGTGATACTTAATGTTCAGGGTTCAATGTGCTTTCTTTGTCCCAAAACTTGTTGCATGCTTTTTACTCCACTCACACCTCTACCCCCTTAAACTCAGAATGACTACATCATTGTTTTGAGCCTCTACTAAAACATTAGTCTCTTCTCTGAAACCCTTCCTCATTCACCCAAGAAGAATGATTGATGACCTATTTCTTGTGATAAACCACAGGCTCCTTAAGGATTCTCACTTATACATCTCTGGGCCTATCATAATCCTTAGAACAGAGTAGACAATTTGAAGTATTTATATAATGCCAAATCAACGAATACATAAATATATACCCATGCATGAACACCCTGCATTAGGCACATGTGACTAGAAAATAATTTTGGTTAAAGCCATTTTTTCTATATACAGAAAATATCAACTAGACAATCAGGCTTCATTTTGCATCTATGCATGTCTGAGAGGTCATATCTTTGTGATGGTCACACACAGGTTTGGATTAACTAGCTGAGTGTTAAAACAGCGCCGAAGAAGAGACATTCTGTTTAAAGAAACGAGGGACAGTGCTCACTCAGAAAAGTAAAAAGAAGACAACGTTTGGATCCATGCATTCAGAGCTTCCCCTTATAGCAAATATAATGTGTGGCCAATATTTTGCCAATCTCAAGTTAAATTCTTAGTGCTAAGAGATTAAGATGAAGATTTTAACTTTTTTTTTTTTAAGATTTCTTTTTTTTTTCTTTCTTTTTATTGTTGACACTGTTACAGATGTCTCCATTTTCCCCTCCTTTGCCCACCTCCATCCAGCCCCCACTCCCTCTGGCCATCACCACATTGCTGTCTGTGCCTATGAGTTATGCATATATATTCTTTGGTTAATCCCTTCCCCTTCTTTCATTCTGTCCCTGCACCCCTCCCCTCTGACAGCTGTCAGTCTATTTCATGTGTTCATGCCTCTGCTTCTATTTTGTTTGTCAGCTTATTTTGTTCATTAATTTTCATATATAAGTGAGATCATATGGTATTTGTCTTTCTTTGACTGGTTTATTTATCTTAGCATGGAGGGTTTTAACATTTTTTAAAGATCTTATTTATTCATTTTTAGAGCGAGGGGAAGGAAAAGAGGAAGAGAGGGAGATAAACATCAATGTGTGGTTGCCTCTTGTGTGCCCCCATCTGAGGACCTGGCCCACAACCCAGGTGTGTGCTCTGACTGGGCATCAAACCGTTGACCCTTTGGTTCACACACCAGTCAGGGCTTAACATTTTAATTAGCAAAGTGACCTAAAACTTCCAGTGTTTTATTTTATTTTATTTTATTTTTATTCATTTAGGATTGTCCCAATTTTCCTCTTTGCTCTCCACCGCCACTCCCATTCTTCCACCCACCCCTGCCCAGCTCCCACGGTCAATCCCCACCCTGTTGTCCATGTCTGTGGGTCATTTATACACGTACCTTGACTAGACCCTTACCCTTCTTTCCCTCCTTCTCCCCTTTCTCCCTTCCCTCTGACCACTATCAGACTGTCCCTTGTTTTCATGCCTCTGGTTTTATTTTGCTCTTTTGTTTGTTTGGTTCATTAGGTTCCTCTTATAAGTTGCAAATTAAAACCACAAAGAGATACCATCTCACACCGGTCAGAATGGTCACCATTAACAAATATCAACAAACAACATGTGCTGGCGAGGTGTGGAGAAAAGGGAACCCTAGTGCACTGTTGGTGGGAATGCAGACTGGTGCAGCCACTGTGGAAAACAGTATGGAATTTCCTCAAAACACTAAAAATGAAATTGCCTTTAGATCCAGCAATTCCACTGCTGGGATTATACCCAAAGAATCCTAAAACACCAATTTAAGAA
This sequence comes from Furipterus horrens, assembly GCF_987537825.1. Lineage (NCBI taxonomy): Eukaryota > Metazoa > Chordata > Mammalia > Chiroptera > Furipteridae > Furipterus > Furipterus horrens. The sequence goes on from NW_028327178.1 coordinate 33,937,837, forward strand.
AATCTATATACTCCTATGTTCATAGCAGTGTTATTTACAATAGCCAGGTGCTTTAAACAGGCTGTGTCCATCAGTAAATGAGTGGGTCAAAAACCTGTGGAACATTTACACAATGGAATACTATGCAGCAGAAAGAAAAAAGGAATTCCTACCATTCGTGACAGCATGAATGGAACTGGAAAATATTATGCTAAGTGAAATAAGCACGGCAGTGAAAGACAAATACCATAAAGCTTTCAGTACTAAAAAGGATGGCATGTTATTGGAGACAAAACAGCTACCAGGTTATTGTTTTGTGTCAGGGAACTTGCTAGAAACACTTCACAACTGAATACAGAGGCTGGCTGGCTCAGTGCAGGGTAACTTCTAACCCAGACACAGGTGGTCATTCTCTGTATCGTAGGGACCATCAGGGAGAAAAATGTCCAATGTATTATTTGATAACAATATAATATGCTAAATTGCTTAGAAGGCATCTTCTTGTCCATAACAAGTGATAAATGTTCAAAGAAAAAGAATACATTTTACTCAAATAAAACATTCCTTAGTTTTGCTACTTTTATTAATAATGTGATTTTTCTTAATGAGCTATCACACAAATAAAATACATATTGGGTAATTAAAATAACTTGACAAGTTTCATTTGGTGATACTATTCAGTTCATGTGTGCAGAACGATTTTAATTAGAGATGGATTTAACTTACTTGATGTTTAAGACATGTTAAAAGGTAAAATTGCTATGTTGAGGATAGATTTTTATTATTTTATAACCTTTTGGATAATAAAAAGTTCATTATATTAGTTTAATACCTGAAAATATATATTAATGAAGCCCTTGATAAAACAAGAAAAATGTGTAACATGCAAAGAAAATGTGATTATCAATGCAGATCCAACATACCTGAATAATACTAAGTATTTTAATAGCATTATACATTCTGATTGCTATTCAGAAGCATACTAATATTGTCATTAGGAATCACAATCTGACAATCCCAAAAGAGGAGAAAATTATTCAGACTAACAATTGTAACTGAAAAAGCTATTGTCATGTTGATGTCAACAGCAATATCAAATTATAGTTACTTTTGGAATTATGATTAATACATTTTTCACATTTTTGTCAATTAGAATTCCATTTAACTGATTTTAATAATTTAATGTTGAAATAATACAGTGTATTAATTACAACTTGAGGATTCAAACCTGAGATTTAGAGAACTATTAAGGGAAAAAATGGCATTTTTATAATATATAGGAAAAATAAATTGGTGTTATATAGAAGAGTTTATTCCCAAATTGTTATTACTACCTTAAGAAGTTTTTTTTTCTTTCCAATTCTATCAAGGTTTTTGCATAGCTCAGTAACTAGCAAATTAAAGACTGAACACCAAATGGTTCATTGTTATCCTCTGAATATATGGATTATGAATTACTTTTATATTTTACTTTATTTACTTTTAAGAAGTTATTTTTATATAATTACCACATATTGTCTTATTATATCTCTTAAACATTTAAAAATTGGTTTTAGAAATATTGAAAAGCTGTGTGCTTTTGGAATTGTTTTCTCTTAGTTTTATTATGTTTGTGAAGATGAGGAACATCGTCTTGGACTACTTCCAGTAAAACAAAGGTGTCAGAAGGGACCAGGGCTCTGATTGACTCCCTCACATTATGTGTTAATTACCATTAATATATTATATTATGTACTCATCAGGACACAGTCAATTCTTGTAACTTAAGTGCTCAGAATCCCATGATAAGATATCAAATAAAACCATAGATTTAACTGTCATTGCTGTTTTTCCTAGCTGGCAGGTGTTCACCTAACCAAACCACCAGTTTGCTGTTGCTTTCATTTGATTACAAGAAAAAGCAACAGAAATAAGGGATTCAATTTTTTTTTTTTTTTTGGCCAGGGCTGAGCTGAACTGATCAGGAGCACTGTTTTCACAGTCCAGTGTAAGAGAAAGTCTTAGAGGCCATTTTTTTGTTGATCTGGTTTTCAGAGGACAATTGAGAATAATAACTAAGAAACAACGTCAAATGTATCCATAGAGCAAACTAAAGTGAACCACTTAATAACATAGGGCAAGAAGTGTTCAGCAAGAGAACAGGAAAATATCTGAAATCAAAAGGCAAGGGGAAAAAGTCCAATACATCAGCTATAAAATACGAGAGTTGCTGGGGAGTCATTCTTGCTAATACTGACCTGGTACCAGAGGGAGCACTTCATATCTACAGGTAGATAGACAGATGGCTCAGCACTAATTCACCTCCATCCCTAGAGCTGCCCCAATTACTTTCAGGGATGTTTTTATATTGGCATATGAAGCACAGCATTTAATTACGTAGAGTTTCAAATGAGTCTTTCACAATCCTAGTGACCTATTGTTTCTCTGATCCTATTACACACATCAGATGCATTTAGGGCTAGGTGTGAGCATAAGAAATGAGATATTATTTAATACAATCTGTATCTATGAAACAACATTATAATCCCTTTAGTATATCCCATATGTAGGTCTTGCAATTTCCCATAAATCTGCTATATTTTAGAAAGTGTCTTGAGTGAAATAAAGGTTCTAAGAGTGGAAAATGCATCTTTGGACAACTCACTTTAAGAAAAAGAAGGTAGAAAAGGAAGAGGGAAGAAATGAGCAATGGTGTTTATACACAACTTACATATCCCATATGCACATAACCTGTGTCAAATATTGTGCACCACTTCTACCTTTTCAGAAAGAAACCTTAGTGGGATTATGGGGGTATTATGCTAGTAATATAAGTTGTAATGACTGTAAAACACAAGACATCTGGTTTGTATTACATATTCTCCACAGTTGACTATATACCATTCTCTCCTCCACTGTAATTACTGCACCGGTTTTTGTGTCTCTTGGTTACAAAGATTATTTGTGGGAAGTATGTATGTTAACGTGATGCAGGTGTACTGTCTTTATTCTCTGTGATTTCATTTGTTTGAGGGACAAAACAGATATGATTAAACTCCTGCTTCAAACCAATACGGATTGTATCCTCACAGTGCCAATTCTGGTGAATCTGTCCTAAGCTTCAGCATAAATAAATAAAAATGTAATCTATTTTCATGCTATTTATTACTCTCTAATATGATCACAAGTGGAATAAATAAAATGCCTCCGTTTTTCTCTCCCTGGGATTTTTTTTTAAGTTGCCATTTACTCAATTACGCGATTGAGACCAGAGTGGGATCAATCTCTGATATTTTTTCCTCAGAAGGCTTTTGTTTCCCTCTCCTCATCTTTGGTAATAACCTCTGAATCTATTTCGTAATGGAATTGAAAGGCAGCAACTATATAAAATGAAAGCAAATAATTGCATTATTCTTTAAATGAGCCCATTGAAATGGCAAAGAAGAAATATAATAAATCTTTTTTACTGGGATATATATTGAGCTTTTATAGGCCTAAGTTTGTGAAATGCTACACTGTATTGCCATTTTCAGGCTCCCACAGAGGGCCACCACAGTAATAGTAATCACAATAATTATAGACATAGATAGCAACTATCTTCTAATCAGTCAGCTGTCTCTAAGCAACCAGGTTTAACAAGACTACCAATTGCCACCACCTCATATATTCATGTAAGAACTAAACTCTCAGAACTTAGTTACTACAGAACTGATGCGTAAGCCCCTCCACCCCCCCAACCTCTAATGGAGTTGTCATTTATCTGCAGTGCTGAGACCTAAACTTACTTCCAATTTGTAATGGTGATCATTTGTTCCCTTTGTGCCAAATACTGGATGGTTAATTCAAATGTAGTTTTTACTGAAAGTCAGACATGGGGCTTATTAAATTCATAACAAATTATTCTTTCCAAACCTAAGATTTCTATTGGGAATGTATACAGACAGCCATACGCCATAGAACAGTTACCATATGACACAAGTCAACATGCCGTCCAATTTTAAGCCATGGGGATCTATTCTTTAGGCCACATCTCAGTTTTGACTGAATTAACAGGACAATTAAGCAAAAAATTTTAAAGGATGCCATTTTAGACAAATTCTTGGAGAAAGTTGTTAGCATATCACTAAGTACTTTCTGTCCTTTAAAAATAAAGGTCAGAATAATTAACCCTAGAAACTATAAGCATATGCTTTAATATTAACTGACCTTGCATTTTTACAGTGCTTTATTTTTTTTCTAGCTTTTTCACATACAGAATCTCATCTAATTTTTAATTAACCTTGTAAATTAAGCAGAGAAAGATGTTTACTCTGAATTTTCAGGTAAGAAAATGAGACACTAAAAGGTCATATGGTTTACTCAAGCTGACCATGGCACAGCTAGGACAAGTACACATGGGGCCTGATTCTGACCAATTCCTTTTCCAGAAATATCCATTGATTTGTTTGCTATACAGGCAGGGGTCCAGTTTTGGCGATAAGTATGCTCTCTGAATTCACGAGACAGTATTCCTTATTTCTTCAGTGTTCACGCACAATCTCACTTGGTCCCAGAAGCTCTGTGTTGGATTAGAAAACTCATGTTTTTTCCAGTACCATGCTTGTAAGAGTCCTCCCTTTTGGTTACATGAGGTCCACCTGGTATTGTATTAGGTAGTCTATGAAATATTTCTTTGTTTAGTTAATTTGGACACATCTGCAAGGACCTTTCTTCTTATTACGTGGTTTACTCACTGGAAGACTATGTCTCTCCCATTGTGCTGTGCTGTTCATGACCTATTTAAGTAACAGTAGGCCCTGGCCTGGCAGCTCAGCTAGTTAGAACATCATCCGCATATGCCAAGGTTGAGGGTTTGATCCCCAGTCAGGGCACATACAAGAATCAACCAATGAATGCATAAATAAGTGGAACAACAAATCTCTCCCCTTTCTTTCCCTGTTAAAAATCAATAAAAACATTTTTTAAAGGTAAGTAAGAGTGATATTTGGCCAAAAGAGAAGCACTCCTTTTAACTACCTTTTTCTCTGTCAATATAACTGGATATATATGAGGGAAGCCACACTATGCTGTCTTCTACTCTCCCTTTTCACTGTTGAAATGTTTCAAATAGAATAAGTACAAGAGGTTATATATGCAGTCATATCCCACATTTGTCTACGTAATTAAAACTATTTGGACTGGGTGCAGTAGAAATATCTGAAGGCAACTTTATATTAGCACATCTACAACAGTTCCCAGGCCATGCATGACTGTGAAGGAGACACAAGTCATCTGCAGTAATTTCTTATTTCTGAACCCTCTCTATTCTGCTTAAACAGGCTTCAGTGACAACCAGTGCCTTTGGGTCTCTCCTATCTCTAATGGTATATGGGAGATTTTCAAAAAGCTTTATTAGAGTCTTCTAATTTATCTAATTTTTGCTGCTGTGTTAATGATATCTCAAGTGAAATATTATAGTTTTGATAAATATTTTGGAGCTTAATCCAAAGATATGATTTCTGGTGATAGAATTTGTGGTAATCATCAGGAAGATGTCACAAATGTTGGGGCACAGTTGGACTTCATCTCAACATACTATCATGGAGGTAGCTCCTTAATGCCCCTATGATAACAATCATATTAAAATTCTATATTGTTATAAAAAAAGTTCTTAAGGCATGCGTGGGAGAGAAACATGTTTTAACTGAGTATTGAATCAGAAAATTAAATAGGAACCACTATTTTCCTTGAGGAAACTTACTTCAAACTTTTAGATTTATTTCCTAATCCCTTTGTCCTCATATGGACATTTTTGGCTTCCAAATTTTGGCAAAATTAACCCACCTTTTATTTTTCCATCTCCCTGTTATTTTTCTTTGATAGGCATCCCCAGTAATTAAAGCAAGTTTTGCTTGAAAAGAAGGAGGTATGATAGTCAAATGCCTCAAACACATATAACCACCAAAGCATTTTACATGCATACACACTATAAGACCCCTAGTTCATGTCTGTGTCATCAGGTATACATATTATTGTGATATAGAAGTAGCCTGAGCACACCTTTTAAGTGACGAGATTAGTTATTGAATCTTGCTTTCAATTTCATTCCATTGTATCTTCTCCAGGGCAATAAATCCAGAAATTAATCATTTTTTCAGTAACAATTTCAGGTGCTTCTGTGTGTTAGATCTTTGAGGCCTAAAATATGTATGCAAAATATACCTAGCCTTTTAATAGATTACAATATTTGTTACAGACAACAAGCATGCAGATTCTTTTTGAAAAGAGTGAATTTTGCATTCCATTGTCCTAGATCATGGACAAGTGGACCTTGGCACAGAAGAATATGTATAATTTCACTACAAAAAAAAAAAAAAAAAATGAGAAAAACAAGCAGAGTGAATAGGATAAGGAAAAGCATCGATAAGTGAAATGCATTAAAAGGACAGTGACTCCCGAAAGGGGAATGCATTAAAATTATGCAGGGAACTTTTAAAAATTTATATTTCTGGACTCTACTCAAAAAACAGTGAATCAGGAGCTTAAGAAGATGGGGTTTCAAAATTCATATTTAATATAAATTGTACTGTTAACCTAGCTAACTTTGGGGAACCCATGGTACATTAATTCTTTCAAAGATTATTTACTGACTTTCTAATATGCATCAGACATGATTTTAGATATTTGGACAAAGTAGACACAGATTCTACTGTGTCATTTACAACCTAGTGGTGTGAAGAAGATACTATTCAAAATGCAATTCATGGTTAACCAAATTCTTCTGTATAAAAACCTATCAAGACTTCATTTCCCATATGAGAAAAGCTAAGGCACAAAGAGTTTAAATAATTTACCTAAGGTTACATAACTAGCAGGAGGGCAACCTGGAATTCTGAAATGCAATGTGACTCCAGAGCTCTCATGCATGGCCATCCATATAATTTGCAGAGCCCAGGGTAAAATGAAATACAGGGTCACTTGTTCAAAATACAGAAAAAAACTGCTGTTAAAGGTATTAAACTATGAAGTGCTTTTTTTCATCCTTGGTCTCTCTTGCAACTTGTGAGATATATATATAATTTAGTATGTAATGTCATTCTAAGACAAATTAAATTGTAAATGATTACATGACTGTTACCACTCATCCTGATACTTCACAAGTTTTAAATGCAGATATAAGAGCATTTAACTCATATGCAGGAGAATTGAAATTACACATTTTGTAAATTCTAATAAGAATTTATACATTCTTATTAGAACAGCATAAATGCTGCATAAAGCAAACTCAGATTTTTATTTTACTTTTTGATAGACACATATATTTTACTCTTATGTACCTTTGACTTATGGATGAATAAGTAAGTAGTGAAAGAAAAGAAACTATTGGCTTTCTTGTTTTTCCTTCTATAACATTTTCAGCATGAGTCGTTGGCTAATACAGGGCAAACAATATTAATAAGAAAGAATATGATGATATTCCTTTGTCACTCATGTGTCTTAGAGTCATTGTCTTCTGTTATTGAAAATAGTTCTGGTTCAAATGGAAAGTGTGGCCTCTCTTGGCTGTCAAAACCCAGATTTACTCAGTTGCAGACATAAATAACATGCTAGCCTTTTACTCATATTGAGTCTGGTGGAGCTTTCACACATCCTGGTCCGACCAGAATTCTGTGATCATGGTGCCTAATGAATGTTGTATGAGAAAGGCATGGAAATGAATAACGGTCATAAATATTCTGTGCATCCTCTCAACTCACACATTCTCTATTCACAGGATTCCAACAAAACACCAGTTCAAAGATGAAAGTATGTGACATGTCAAGATGGCTACAGTAGAACATTGAACCGAGCATAGGTCTTCTGAGCCCTCGGTAAGACTTTACGGGTCACACACCCATGATATCAGCCCCACCTACCCTTAAGTATACCACTCTATATTGCATCCTATGTGAGGTGGTTTCGGGTTGACACACCATCTTTGTCACCCTTATTTAGGTTAATTTCTGTTTATAAATGTCCCTTTGTAGTATAATGACCATGACTGAATATAATACTCCAGATCTGTAGTTTTCAAAACTCAAAGCATTACTTTCTTGCCTAGACACTCACACTAAATGCACCCTAAGTTTCCTAATTGGGATAGCTTCAGTGCTCCACCTCATGTTCCTCCTTTTATTATGTGTCCCCAGTACTTATCATAATACTATGTGCAGGTACTCTTCACGGTGCTTTCCGTGATGCCTCCTTCAATCCTCATAGCAATGCTATGAAGCATGTACTATTTGGGTAGGCAGAATGATGGTCTCCCAAAGATATCCATGCCCTAATCCACAAAACCTGTAAATATTGAAGGGTGAATTAATGTTGCAGATAAAATTAAATTTTCTAATCAGCCAATCTAAAAATAAGGATATTATTATGGATTATCTGAGTAGACCCAAAGTAATCACAAATGTCCTTAGAAGTGGAAGAGAAGTTTGGAGTGATTCGATGTGAGAAATATCAAGCCAGCATAGCTGGCTTTGAAGGTGGAAGGGTGCCATGAGCCAAGAAATGTGGGCAGTCTCTAGAAGCTGGAAAGGCAAAGGCACATTCTACCCTAGTGCCTCCACCCGGATTTCAGACCTGCCAACACCTAGACTCTAGCCCAGTAAGGACTGCTTCAGACTTCTGAATTATCAAAAAATGACTTGCATTGGTGGTTCTCATTACATTTCTATGAGATACTGTTGATATAGAACATTGTTATTTATAAATAGCAGCTTAATAAATACTTAAAAATAAATGATAACATTTCACCAAACAATAGTCTCTTCTGGGAAATTCGTATAATGTAACTATCTCATTATTGAACACATAACTACCTCTACTAAGGAAGAACAACTGTATATTGTATTTTCAGTGAAAATTAAGAAATCAGCAGTAACCTCAGACAACTTTCTAGACATTTTGCATTCCCCATCTGTCATTTTTTTAAAGTTATACTCCAAGAAGGTATTGCATTTGTCATTCTAAAACATGAAAATATGTCTACTATCAAGGGGTTATGTAAGTCTTGCAGATATTTATTTGCCAATGTGCAATACATTATTGTCTTCGTAATGCATTGCTGGGAAAGTTCCTTACAGAAAGAAAATAGAGATATAAGAAAATATTTTTAATGCTTGCAAAAAATATCAACTAAGGTCTGTTAATTTTGTTATGGACCAAACAATTAGCTGAAGTTGATAGTTATTTAAGAAGCCTCTTATTATATCTGGCAATGGTCCAAGTCCCAGGTAAAATGAAATGCAAATATTTTCTAAGTCCACATATGAGGTTTCATGCTTGTATTTTCCAGTCTTCCAGTATCCTTGTACCTCTATCACATGCTCTGTCATTCCTCCCAATACTGCTCTCACCTCTGCCAAGGCCTGGAATTGAATAAGGAAGCTTTCACTACAAAGAAGCTATCCATCCAATATTTTCTACATGATTTATATGTGCAGCAAGGGGAAATTACCAGCATAATTCCATTATGTCATTTCCACAGTTCTACTCAATTGCTCTTCCCTAAAGGCATCAGCATTTTCATTCCCAAACATTTCCTTTCCTGCCTGTCTTTCATTCCCTGCTTAAATATTAAGTTATATTCCCACATCCAGAAGATCAATCTGAAAGCCTTTTTGAACTGGTCTCTAATCTTCAGTCCCTTAGTTTGTTGTGACAATACAGGCTAACATGAAACACAAAAGGAAACATGCTGCTCTTACCTTCAATCTCTGTTTTTTATGAAGGGTAGCAAAACACACAAGCTCTAAATTGCATTCTAAAGATAATATTTTTATCTTCTCTAGCTTTGACTTTAGATATTGACTTTAAAAATAAAATTGTCTTGGCTCATTACCATTTTATGATTGAATTTCAATTAAATCAGATCCATTGACCCTGCCTGTTGAAATTTTACCAATGTAAACACTTCTCTGTGGTTTTTCTAATAACCTCCCAACCAGATCATTTCTTTTCTCCCTGTCTTCCCATTGTTCTCCTACTTTTCTTACTTTCCCTCCGGCATAGCCATAGGTGGACTTAGGTACTGTAATTGCTTTTATTGAAGAGATTCAATATTTTGATATATATATATATATATATAATATATATATATATCTGTTAAACTATCATTTTTATCTATATTTAATATGAACTTTCTGGTATCAACCTCTCCTTTCTATTAATTACTGGGTCTGTTAATTAAGCTTCTTCAAGATGTCAAACATTTTCAGTTACTGTCATTACTAACATTGATGCACTTTGATATTTAAGACTGACTTCTCTTTATTTAGTAATGTTTTTTGCAATTATGTTCCAAGAAGATATTGAATTTATTATTCTAAAACATGAAAAATATGCCACTTATTTTATGTGACATATAAAAAATGTCATTTACATGTATTTCATAAATTTATTTAATAAAAACCTCTACTTCAAACAATAGTTAATCTCATATCCTCCTTCCTATAGCACAGGCTAATACACTGACCCCAATTTTCTTGTGAAGAAGAAGGGGCAGAAGAGGCTTTGTTCTGAGATATTCTTTCTCCTTTCCTCTCCTGGGCAGTAATCCTCCCAATGCTGGAGACCAGGAGAAGAAATAGAGAAAGGCATCAGAGATGTGCTTACTTAACCACAGGCACTTGTTACATAAAGGGTATTCCTGGTCTAACTCTGCATCCTGGCAAATTTAATCACATTCTGCTGATGTGGAGGTCTGTTCCAGGGGCAACCTCATGGAAATGTGACCTGTGCAGTGGCATAAGGCACTGTGTTCAGGAAGAGCCTTAATTTACCGTTCTGCTGCTACCATCTTGACATTCTCAATTTTTGAGCAAAGTGCCCCACATTTTCACTTTGCCCCGGATTCTGTGTAGATGGCAGCTTTGCTTTTGTTTGAATGTTATTCAACTCCATTGGCCATTATGAGTTTTTTTGGCCAGGAAGCCAGTCAGATTTTCTTGCTTGTAATAAAATAACCCTCAAGGTACACTGAGTTAAGAGGATTTACCACCTATATTTCCTAGATGACAACACAGTATTTTCATTGATTTACCAAAAAAATTACAACTTTTTCAGAAATCAAATGCATATAACTAAAAGTGTTTGGGGGACAAAGAATAAAGTACATTAGAATAGAAAATGGAGCAAATTAACATAGTTCAAGAGATGTATCAATACTATGTTAATCCTGATAACATGATCACTCCAGCATTCCCTTCTTTCCTCTGGATATGGGGCTCAACGATTTTGGGGGGACTCTCGATGAAACAAATACATATGAAAATTTTATGTCTAAGAAAGATTCATAAATTAGAAATAATATACTCCTAAGATATCTACAATACAACTTTTTGATGATTTCTCTGCATTCGCTCTTAACAGCTTCAGGAAGATTCAGGTTAGGGTAGACCATCTTGTCACCTGAAAGTGAGATGCCACTGGACTATTCATTTTTAAAGGGAGACTAAAGTTTAAACAATAATGACCCTATAGGACACATTTCATGTCATCACAGAACATTTCTCTTTTATGGACACATAATATGTATGTACTCAATGACTGAATGAATGAATGAATGAATTACCTAATCTCAAATAATTTACACACTGCTTGACATAGATGGAGAACCTCAATATTTTATTTTTTGTTTAAAATAATAAAAGAAGAAAGAAACGGGAATGTAGGAAAACATTATATGTTTGGAGGTAGGAAGCAATGTAGCATACATGTAGGAAAATTTTTCCTCTAGGAAAGTTGAAGAGTTTGTATCAATAATCATGGTGGGAAGGATTACATTGGGAAGACAATTTTTGGTGAGTTGGATCTGACACTTGTTTTTGACTAACTTTTGGCATCCAAATCCAAAAATTATCCCAGTTTTTCTCTACCATGTCAACTTTGAAGGTACAGGATACCCTCCCTTTGTCCCAAAAATCATACAAAATGTACATATAAAAGAAAATAAAGAAAAAATTACCTGAATATACTGTTTCTTTAGAGTTATTTTATTCATATGAAGACTATGTATTGTTACTGTAAGTCAAATTGTGTATAAGTAGTAAAGTTTTACTACCAAACATACATATTAAGGTATTTTATGTTTTCAAACAACAGGCTAGGAAATGCCAAAATGAGATACTTGAAACAGTCTCCTTCACTCGGCAAAGCTTTAACAAATTGCTTCATGAGACACAGTTTTATGTGCAGAGGTAGGAATATAATATTCTTTCTGTCAGCAAGTGGCTTGTGTAGAACATTTGCATCATCAGGTCTCCGGTCAGACCTTGGAGGCCAATTCAACTCCACCCTATGATTCTTATGAGCTCTGCTGTCCCACATACACAGAAAACAGGGATACTTGGTGTATCTGCATTGCTGACCAAGAAGAAAGCAGACCATTTTAAGGTCAACACAGATGACCCAATTGTGCTTGTGATATTGCAACAGATCAATGACTCTCTTTAGGTCTTCATATTCTTCACACACACACAAAAAAAAACTGAATGACCAATTGGGACTGCACTAAATAAATTGCCATTGTGGAGGAGGACACACTTCAAGCTCCACTTTGAGCTGTTGATGAACAGTCACCATTCAGTTGCATTATAGATTGGAATTACCAATTCCTCCTTTAAACTCTGTATGTTATAGCAATACACAAAGCCACCATCACTTTGAAAGTACTACAGAAATGCACTTCTTCTTGATCGAAGGTAGGATACCTTTGCTCCTTTTTCAAGCAAGTTTTTCTCATGCAGTCTTGATGCTAAGAGTTCTGAAGCCTTTTTGGATAGTCCCAAATCTTGTGCCAAATCATTCTACTCATGCTGATCAAATCCCTTATGAACTGAGTCATCTTCAATTTCAAAATCTTCATCGTTGCTGCCACTTAGTTCTTCAGCACACTCCTGTTTTTTGAAAGAGGGTAGTTCAATGAAAACTGGCAGTGGGATTTCAGCTGAATAAGGTACTGGGCATATAGCTGATGGTGGACTAGGATACTCGATTTTACACTTATTTTTCATGTTATATCCTGACATTTTCACTCTACAAAAGTAATAGTCACTTGAATGATCTCTGGGCTCTTGCCAAACCATAGGTATACCAAGTAGCAATTTATCATGTGTTCCCTTTATCCACATCCATAAACTCGAAACACTTCTTGCACACCTTGTGAGGGGCCCAAGACTTATCTTGATCATCAAGTTTTACTTTAAAATGTGCAAAATAGGCTTGCCTGACAAATGCGCTGATGTTTGTTCTTTGACTAGGAATGGTGAAACTGCCACGGATATAACAAAACAAATCAGGGTTATTTAGGAACTTACGATGAGAAATAGCAGAGGCAGACATGATCTGAAGGAAAGGAAATAAGTATGTATGTAAATAAAAAAATGAATTTTGCTAACTCTTTGTATATGGACAGGAACTTGGACTACACTTTGGAATATGATCACTATATAGAGCGGCACACAATCTCTCACCACACTGTCTCATGTGTAATTGAATAGCCTAGACAAGTATGAACCTGTTGCTGGTCTCCAAGGTCATCCCCCACCCCTCCCCACTCGAGGGAGGTTTGCACTCAGCCAATAGGCGAGCACTAGTGCTTTCCTCAATCCAGGCTCAGTCCAGCATAGAGTGGTCACATTAAAATAAGCTGTAGAGGAAAACTTGACGTGATAGAAAAAACTAACTGCAGTTTTGAAATCAGCATGCCTATTTAAGTCTAAAACAGATGAAAAATTGAACTCAACAGGAATTATGTTATAAATTCTATACTTCAGCATGCATAGAATTCTAGCATATATTCCTCACATTTATGCACAACAGCCTTAGCAAACATGATTAAACAAGTTATAAGAAGAAATCCAGGGAAAATCTTCAAAGACAGAATATTCAAATTTCTGATTATCCAGAGTAAACAATTATAATTGTACCTATTTTTTCACCTGAAGAATCACCCCTGAGTTTGTATTACAATGCTTACAATTTCTTGTTATAGTTATTAGTGGATTAAATGATAAGAATAAAACACCTTTTGTGTTTACATTTGACCTACAAGTGAAGAGAGGGGTTAGATTAGATGATTTAAATAATCAAGAGACCCAGTACCTACTTTAAGATAAAACTACTTACCTTAAGGGAATATGGGACCTTAGGACCAACCAAGAAAATTGTGTACGTCAAGATTCCTAAAATAATATGCAACTTCTTTCTTATTATTTTGCAAGTTTCCAGCTACTTACTCTTTAAAGTGGTTTGCCAAATGCAAACATGGGTAAGTTCCATAATGCAAATATTGATTGTACATATTTTTATCTCTCAGTCCCCATATGTTTTGTTCCTTACATTTTATAAACTACATTACATCCATTCTTTTTCTTGGTAAAATGCTGCTATGTGTATGTGTCCTTCTGACTAACAGGGTCCTATTTAAGATACACATGGGCTGACCTTCCATTGTATGCTGTTTTTCTAAGTTATCCGAAGACATTTTTCTAAGACATTATCTTTTTTTCATACATAAACTTCCTGTCTAGCCTCTATGCTAAAATGTACACTTTCAAGCCCTGAAAAACCCTCTGCAAAATGCAATTTAATACACAATTGAAACGCCCCAAAGAGAATCTCTCTGCATCTGACACCACTGATAGCTGCATTATCATTTTAGTTTTTCAATCAATTACTGCTTCTGTGCTTTGGATTTTCACCTAGTTTTTCTTCCTCTAGGATATAGTTTAACAGGAAGAGAAAACAAAATGAATGAGACCATTGAGTTCCTACCAAGAAGGAAAGAAAATTTTAAAATGGGGAGCGTATAGTTAAAATATTTAGATAATTTAAATATAGTATTTTCTATCTCTGAACTGAGACATTTGCAGTTTTTTAATTCTTAAAGATTTCAAATTTACAGAAAGTTATAGAGTATAAAAAATAAATATCTTTGAACAGAATTATGTGTTTCATTACATCTTAACATTTTGTCAAATTTGCTTCTGATTTTTAAGTTCCAAAAAATTACAGGTGTAATTCAAGCTCCTGGAAAACAAACAAACAAACAACAACAACAAAAACACAACTAGTTCCGATGTTGATTGGAAACTTCTTGACATTATAACCTTAACTTTGGAAACTTGATATCTTTATAATATTGAGTCTTCTTATCCATGAACATGATTTATGTCATGTTTTACTTATATCTTCCTTAGTGCCCTGGAAAAGAGCTTTGTAATTTTCTTCATAAGGCGTTTTCACACTCATTGCTAGGTTTATTCCTGGTAAGCTGGATTTTTTATTGCTATGGTAGCTTTTGTTACACTGTCATATATGCACATACTAATTACCTTATTACTTATCTTGGATCATTCATAAACTATCATGCTATCTGCAAAAAAAGACCATTTTGCCTTTTTCTTTGTATTTCATATAGCTCTACTCTTGTTTTTTAAGATTTTATTTTTACTTATTTTTAGAGAGAGGTAAAGGAAGGAAAAAGAGAGAGAAACATCATTTGGTTGCCTCTCTCATGCCCCAACTTATTTTGTTGTATTTTGCTGCTTAAGACTTCCACAACAATGCTGATTAGAAGTGTATTGGAGAGCATTCTTGTCTATTTTCTCAATTTAATGAGAAGCTTCCTAATATTCTCCTATGAGTTTTATGTGGTACCTAATATTTTGAAAAATAGATACTCTTTATCAACTTATGGAAGATTCTTTCTTTCCTAATGTTCTAAGTATTATTCTATTTTGAAACCTCAACTGTATATATGTATTTGCTATGTATGTTTTGCCCCATTCTGTCATTAAATTTTGCATTAAGTGAGTCATGACACTAGCTCAAATCTGATGTTACCTATGAAGACCGCTCCCAATCCCAGAACTACTGGGTACATAACAAGTCTAATCTTAATTATTCATTACCTACCACAATGAGAATGCTGCTAACTGACCTAAGGAATGTGCCTAATAATCTGAAGACTTAAATGAATATGATCCTTATCATTATTAATGTAGTTTAGTTATGTTCAGAATTATCAGGGCAGTTTTCTCATATATTTTGCTTCTAAGAGTGTTCTTTTGTTTCTATGAGAACTTTTGTGAATAATAAGCAAACATACATTTTTCCAGCTTAGAATCCATGTTCAAGATAGAAAGTATTGATGTAACAATGTGTTAAAATTTAATTCACAAGGCCAAAATTTAATGCATCTCAGTTACCAAAAGGAATTAGAATTAGCAAGTTAACATTATTTAATAACTATAATTTATTATGTAAGTAAGTCAAAGACTATAATTATTGGCTAAATGAAAAACTGGTGAAAACTACACACTAGTAAGCTGTCATTTTGGAATTATCCTCATGCTCTCATAAACAATAGTGGCAGCAAGTATCTTTTACCTTAGTCAATTTAAGAAGTTATTTTATATTTTAATAAATGGATAATTTGATTCCCTGGTTTAATAAAGGAATTCAATATTTCAGGCTAATATCATTCTGCAATATTTCTTTTAGGAGACTTTCTGAAGCCTGCAAAAGAAGCTCATTTGAGTAAACTTAGTATGTGTGAGTAAACTTAGTATGTGAATACCCTACAGCGCCATCATATAAGAACAGGTGATATCCCTTTGCCATTTTTCTCTATTCTTTTTATTATAGCTTTATAGGATGTTATAATATTCCCAAAGATAGAGAAAGATGCTCTGAATAGCTTGAATTACTGAGCACATAAAGATTTAAAGGTTAGCCTTGAGGGACATTATTATACTTCAGGTCAATAATACCTACTAACCTTTCCCATATCTACTGAGAATAAATAGAAGTTCTATAATACTGAATTTTGCTTGAACTAAAAGTTTCAGGAAAGTCTGCTTTGAGGTTAGGAGCTTGGGAGCGAGCTCCCAGGAGAATTTTATATAAGGAGAAAAGAACATATGGAAAGCCAGCGGTTTTCGCACTGTGTCGCTGTCTTTAATTTAGAAAGAAGGTGCTGATATGGCTCTTTGCTCCCAGTGAAACTTTTCGGGATAAATCAGCTACTAGACAGGTTCCTATTGTCCTTTAAAGTGTCCATTTTGGAACAAGCTATTGATAAAATTGTTTTTTATGAATTTTTTTGAAAAATAGGTTTAATAAAAAGGAATGTTATCATAGTTCCGATGAGCTACTCTCTTCTCTATTCCAAGAAGCTAGAAAACAAGCCATGTCCTGCCTAACAATAATACGACTTATTGTACTAATTGTGAGGCCATGTCAGCCTCAAGATGTACCTACAGTTCCGCCTAATGGAGCATTTTGATGTTGTCCAAAGGTGGCAGTACTGAGCAGGAAACTAGCTAGAGTACTCTCCTTTTGGCCACTAGCTCCAGGCATTCTGAGCCTCAGATTTCTCTTTGGTCAAGTATGGTTGCTGGATAAGAGATTTGGAGACACTTGTATTTATAAATTTTAATTATGTGTCCACACAAATTCAATACATTTTCAGGTTTTAGTGTTCTTACATGTACTTCTGTTGTTAATACAGCAGTTCCATGTGTAATGAACGTGAGGGTTACACAGAGGCAGCCAGCCCATGAGACAAATCTGACCTATGGTTCATTTTTGTACTGCCTGTGAGCAAAAAAAAATTTTTAATATTTTTAGAGATTTGTTTTAAAACATATACATATAGATATATTTATAAAATGAAAAAGAATATGCAGCCCCAAAACTGCTAAAATATTTATTACCTTGCCATTCACAAAATGTTTGATGACTCCTGCTAGGTAAACATTTTCTAATTTAGCCATTTATGCTTATTGTTATTTAGCCAATTAGGAATATTTAAGCTTTTTTAAAAAATTGATTTAAGCCCTGGCTGCTGTGGCTCAGTGGATTGAGTGTTGGCCTGCAAGCCAAGTGTTGCTGGTTGAATTCCCAGTGAGGGCATATGACTAGGTTGCACATCAGGTCCCCAGTTGGGGGCACAAGTGAGAGGCAACCACACAGTGATGTTTCTCTCCCTCTTTTTCTCCTTTCCCTTCTTTCTATAAATAAATAGATAAACAAATATATATTTTAAATTGATTTATTCTTCCACTTTGAGGTTTTGTTTTATTCCACATTTTGTGTTCCTTGGTAAACAAAACATAGAGTAGATCGTGTATGTTTATTTCCTTTGTACTTTTTATTTTTTGTCTCCATTAAGAAATATTTTTTGATGAGGTAATAGATTCCCCTGTGTGGTCCTCCAAAATTTTGTACTTTTGCTTTTTATATTTAAGTTTCAAATCCACCTGGAAATGACATTGATTTGGGGATAAAGTAGGTCTTGGGACTTAGTTTGGTCTTTCCTGTCTATGGCTAACCAATTATTCTTGCAGCTTGTATTGATCTACAAGGCCATTACTCTCATAAATCAAGTTCCTATGCTCAGATGGGTTAGTTTCTAGACTTTCTGTTCAATTACTCTGTGTATCCCATGCCAATACCAAAGATTTTTAGGTATTATTAATATTATTGTCCTATGGAGAAATAAGTTAGTACAGTCATGTTGGAAAACTATTTGGTATTATCTCATAAAGTTAAAAATTTGCCTATCATAAAATCCATAATTCCATTCAAAAAAACATATCTTGGGAAAACTCGTGTATGTATGTGTTTGTGTATGTAGACATGTATATATAAATATACATGCAGATATAAATAGAGACATAAACAAAAAATGTTTCTAGAGCATTATTTCTTATAGCAAAGAGTTGAAAACAACATAAAGCCTTATAATGAATAAATAAATAATTTTAAAATTGTTGCATGGTATATACAATATAATAAAAGTGCACCAGCTACAGCTTTTTGCATCTTATAAAAATTATGTTTGCCAAAATTAAAGAATGCATATGGCTTTCATTTATATGAAGTATAAAAACATGCAAAACTAAATGATGCATTCATATGTGTTTTAAATAAAAATAAAACCAAGGAAATGAAATAAAGATGAAACCAAGCAAAAATGTAGGATTATGGTTACCTCTGGGAATGAGGAGGGCTATGTGTTCATTGAGAAAACACAGGAATGACTAACATTCTATCAATCAGAACTTTAAAAATGGAATATAAATAAATAAGTCAACAATTCACTATAGGTAGATGGTACAAATAGGCTAAAATGTATAATTCATGAAGATAAACATGGTTCCTCAAGTCTTTTTAAGAAGTTTTGGTGGTTAAGCTTTTGGGCTTCAAAGGGCAGTTTTATAAGAATACAATTTATGAGTTAAAGAGGGAGAGAGAGAGAGCAAGAGAGAGAGAGAATGGACCTATTTTCTTTAGATGTCACATATGTGTCAGGTAGTCTGCCAAATCTTTCCCATGAGATAGCAAGCTTTGCCTCCCAGCTCTGTGAGTTAAGTATTATTATTACCCCATCTTTAATCTTGTGAGAAAAGACTCAGGCTAACTATTGCTTAGTATGCTTACGTGGGGAGTGGTAAAGCCAGGGATCAACTAAACCTTGCCCTTTGTATCTTATGCTGCACCATAAATTTATTTTGAAGCATGTAGGCCGGTAGTGTCAGCACAGTAGCCACAAGCCACTGGTGGCTCCTGAGCACTTGAAATGGGCTAGAACAATGAGGTGGTCCTGAAAGTGCTAAATGCACACCAGAGTGCAAAGACTTAGTATGACAAAGAAATGTAAAATAGCTCATGAATAATATTTCATATTGATTGGATGTTGAAATGGTAGTTTAAGGATATATTGAAATAAGTAAAAATATGAAAATTAATTTCTCTGATTTCCCTTTACTTTTTAAAATATGGTTACTAGAAAATTCTAAATTGTTTATGTAGCCTGTATCATATTGCTCTCAGACAGTGCTGGTGTAGATGTTTCCATGGGGAGCCAGGAAAATTTAGTTTAAGGAAATACTTAGGTTCCTTATGGGCTGGGACATCTTGAGCAAAATCATAGTTGAACTGAGCATGAGCAGTGTGTTTTCCTCTAACAAACATGGATAATAATATATGTCCTGCATGACGGATGTTAGGACTCAAAGCAAAATATATAAGGTACTCTCCAAGTGTCTGGAATGTGATGGACACTTGGGAAAGAATAACAGTACTCTGTATTATATTAGTGCATTTTATAGAATCTCAAAATCTTTAATATGTTAATAATATGCATGAAACTTCAAGTACATATTTTCAAGTGTATTGGACTTCAAAAGCTACATTTTTTTCCTACTTCTCAAACAGTTTCCATATTAAAATGATGGATAGTACCTTCAGCAACATGAGAACTCAAGAGGAAGGGAAAAGATGAAGATATTGACATTTCAAATAAGCAAACTATCATGCAATGTGAGTCCTCAGACATGAAAGATGACAATAAAGCAATTTTTGAGTGTGCTTTGAATGCATATTTATTGATGATAAACCTTTCATCACTGTTTACAGTAGATAATCTATCAACAAAAAATTAGTATTTAACATTTTCTCAGGTCTTCTTTTTAACTTAATTTACATGCAAAATCACTTAAAGGATGCCTCTTCTCTGTTACTAATGAAATATACAGCTATATGTTCCAAACCAATTAAGTCCACTTAGACAGAACTACATAAAAATCTTGCTTGGAAGAGCCAGTTGGGCTTATCACTGTTCCAGTAGTTGTCCTTAAGTTCAAGATTTGCCATGTATATTTAAGCCCTTTTTTTATGATGATAAATACACCATTACAGTAAAGAAGTTACGAAATTGATATCACGGGTTCTGATATTAACCTACAATTTCTTCTTAGCAAGATGTTTGTCATAATATAAAACCAGTATAGCCGAGGAAATGCTTCTGATCTGTTCTGGGTCATCTTTTGCAGTCCCATGTTACCCTCTTTCTGTAGAGAATTCTAAGCATTCTCACCCTTAACTGCAGGCAATCTATGTGTACATTCAAGCAACAAGTATTAAGGACAAGCCCTCATTAGTTGAGGCTGCTAGGGAAGCTTTTGTTTCACACCAATACATACCACTGAATGCTATTTACCTTTTCCCGAAAGAACTGTGTGGTTCTCCAACACAGTTTCTCTAATCTAAACACTCTTATCTGCATTCTTCCACAAGAAAGATCAGCTGGTGGAGGTGCTGGGATGATCAGAAAGATCTTTTAAGCAACTTTTGGCATGGAAAGTCACTTCTGAATTAAAATTTGAGCTAAAAGGGAGAGGCTATTGCAGAAATGAGAATTCTGGCAATTCTCAGTGAATAGATCCCCAGGAGGCGCTAAGGGACATTAACATCATCTAATTACTCTCTTCCCAACATTGCATTTTACATTTGCAAACAGTTATTTTCCTAAAGATAAGAATGATGTTTTTGTATCCAAAATCTTCTCTGCCTCCTTTATTATCTCCAGGATTATTTTGAAAGGGGTGCCCTCTACACCTTAAACAATAGTCTGTGCAAAAGAACAAAATATAGAAATGTTGAAGGAACTAGTACTGTGTCTAATGCTTTGCTGGTTAAGCCAAGGCTTTTTTTTTTTTTTTTTTTCCTTACTGAAATTGATGGATAAAATATATATTGCCTAAGGGAAGTTCAACCTCTAAAATATCCTCCTGACAGCAGACACCTCAGCTGTTGGGCTGCTTGCTCTGTCCTGCCTCAATGGAAAGCAGGAATAATTCTGATTTGGCGTGAATTCCCAAGACGAACACGACAGCACGCTCGCCTCCTGCCTGTGGAAACAAGGTTCCATTGCTGAGCGCCAAGGGCTTAACAATAGTTAATCTCTTAGAAGAAGCAGGTGGCCGTTGCCACTACATCTAAGTTACCCTCGAGTCTCTGCCAATTGCTTGCCTGTCAGATTTGGCAGAAGCCCAGAGTTTGACTGAATTCGTTTCTAATGCTTCATAATTTTTTTTTTTTTTTAGTTTAAATGCACTTTATTTTTAGACAACCCACATGACATTTTTTTTCCCTTAAAAACAATGCTTCTGCTCCAAATAATCAAGAGAACATCAGTCCCATTTGTCCTAGTCCTGGTGTGTGGATGAAAAGCGGCAGCCAGTTATAATGACAGGTGATAGATCCAAATTGCTAGATTGTTAACATTTTTCCATTTCTAAACCATCTTTAGAGGAAATCATGCATGGGGTCTCACCATGCTCGTGGCAGTGCAGCAGAGTAACCGTGCCATCTGGATGCATGTTTGCACCAATGAAGACCTAGTAATTTTTGAAATTAGCAATGATGGGCTTGATTTGTTCTGCAGTCCCCTTCATAAACAGCTTTACTGTCCCTGGTCTCTGTTCTTCAAGTTTCCCTTTGATGGATTTCATATAATCTTTTATGCATTTCTTCTAGGCTTCTTTTGTGAAGCTGGTTTCGTGCAAATGATGGTTCATGACAATGTCAACACCAGCAATGAAGGTGCTTTTGGGTACCTTTGCCCTGGGGGCCTCCAGAGGAGGCTTTTCCACCAACAACCAAGTCATCAGTGTTACCCTTTGTCCTATTGACCTTCTTCCCTTATACCTCCAAGCACAGCCAGACTGCAATCTCCTGGATCTTGTAGATACTAAATGTCTTTTCATGGCTGATGAAGTCCTGGTAGATGGTCGTGATGGCGCCTGGAAGGAAAGGACAGCAGAGCTTGATTACCAGGAGCCCGGAACTCCTGCAGTGCAGCCGGAGTGTGCTTGGGGCTGGGGACGGGATTGGGAGGGGGCAGGGGGACAGCAGGGGACAGGGGAAAGCTTCATAATTTTTTTTAGTGTACATCGTTTTACATGTTTTTTTTCATTGTCAGTGTCGAAAAAAATTCTTGAATGTAGTTTAAATTTGAAAAACATGTCTTATTTATTTTTAATAGACCAACCGCACCTCCCCCACCTCAGTGCCCGTATGTTGTCTGTATCTCTCATGTGCAATTGAAAAACTAGCACACAATGCAGGCCAGCCCCACCCCTGAACCTACATATATCCACTTTCTGATGTATTTTTATCTACGTGTAAAGACGAACAACAATGACCCTGCCATACAAAATGCCTAGATTTTGTTTTTCATTTGAGTTGAGAAGGTATAATGAGAAAGCACAATATATTCAATTACAAATTTTAAGCAATTCTCTTTTTCTGCGATTAAAAGCACATACACTTTCCAAAAGTAGATGATAAGAAATTTCTTCATCCAAAATTCCATGACTATCACAGAAAACAGTAAAATGGCATTTATTCTCCTTTCTGCTTTAGCCCTTGGTTGTAAACTTTACCTGAATATCTACAATCATAATATATAGCTTTTTATTCCAGGGTTTATAAACAGGCAACACAACATGGACTATCATTTTCTATGAGGAAATTAACTGTAGGAGACACGCCTAACTCTCATTTAATGTCAGAAACATCTGTAAACAGCTAAAACCCTACAGAAATATTTTGTGGGTAAGTAGACATTGAATAGATCATTTCTTATACATATACGTATTCCATTGTTATCTAGAAAGATTTTGAAATAGAAAAATCAACTAAAAAGGGAGAGATTTTGCTAGTGAATGGGAATAGTACTGCTGGCCATTCTGGATCCATTTTAGACAGTAACATCTTGAGAGGGTAACATTAAATAATTATGTGTATACTTTTGTTTTCATTATTATCTACAGGTAAATTTGAAGTATCCCTTCTTCTCCCAAGTGCCATCTTCCTTCCACTCTATACTTCCTCCTCTCTATTCTCTCAGTACATCATGGGCTTTATGTTTTTTATTTCAGTCTATTTTTTAAAACTTTACTGTATATATTTATATACATTCAAACCCACACTCATACTACATATTCACAAACTACATAAAGCACGGTATAGTATGAGTGTGAATTCAAATGTATATAAATGATATGAACAATGGGATCGTTCTCTGAACTCAAATGATTCTGAGTATCCATGTTCATGCATCTAGAGTAAACTCATTCATTTCTCTGCTATATAGTATTCCCTTAATTATCTCTTCTCTTCCAGATAGAATATATGAATTGCTTCCTATAGTCTTTCTTTACAAACAACACTGCAATGAATATATTTTCAGGTGTTACTTGAATACATTGTACTAGTGATTTCTAAGTTATATAATTAGTAAAGAATTTTAGAGTTATAAAGTATATACATTCTCTAGATATTGTCAAAATATAATTGACTGAACTTGTACTCTCACCATCTGTGTATTTCATCTTTGCCAGTAGTTAATACTGCCAGTCTTTTTAATTTTTATCAAATTAGTGGTTCTAAATGATATTTCATTATTGTCAATGATTGTATTTTTACAATAGTATTATTACTAGCCTTATATTTTCTTCTTTTTTCTAAACTTTCTTTAATAAGGATATATCTATTGTTAAAAATTGCATAACTTATGTTATAAATCTTTTGTCATTTTTTATATTTCCCTTCTAATTCAATAAGCATTTATTTTAGCATTGTGTTGTTATATACATAAATTAATTTTTTTTAAAACTATAGTCCTTGTCATTAAAGAGCTTGTGGTCTAATCAGGCAAGTAGGTGTGTAACAAGCTACATTATTGTTTGGTAATCACAAAAATAAAAATGTAAGAGAATATAAAAATAACAGAGGACTTATCAGCACTAAGGCAATTCCAGAGAAGTCCTTCTAGAGATGCAATGAATGAGCTCATATTAATTTTCCTTTGAGGATGCTGTAGGCTTCAGCTTAGGATCCAAGTTAATGAATTGGTAAAATATTATAATATACAAAGAGAAAAATGTGAAATACTTGTGACATCATCTGAAGATGAATAGGCAATGACAATTCTTCTTAAGAAACAGGGTCAGAATAAATTGATGTGGACAGGTGGAGTCAGGATGTGTCCTTTTTCAAAGCCTCACAAATACCATTATGTCAAAGTTATATGGGCACAGTTTCCGGGAGCATGATGTAGAAGCAGGGTAGAGGGCGAAGAGGAAGATAATCTTAACAGCCTACAAGTTCCCATGTTTCCAATCTGGAAATCAGAACAAACATGGTTGCATGTCTTCCTGGCAATAAGAGATGATAGTCATTGACACTATAGGGGGGCCAATGCTTTCTGGTTCATCAAGCACTTTGAACTCATTGTTTCATTTATCATTCTAGGTGCTTTATTAATGAGTGAAATGAGTCTCAGAAAAAGCTGAGTTTTCCAAAATCAGACATGCAGATATAATGTAATTGAAATA
The DNA here is from genome assembly GCF_987537825.1 of Furipterus horrens. Lineage (NCBI taxonomy): Eukaryota > Metazoa > Chordata > Mammalia > Chiroptera > Furipteridae > Furipterus > Furipterus horrens. The sequence goes on from NW_028327178.1 coordinate 33,963,012, forward strand.
AAAATATAGAACTTCGAACTCTAAACTCAGCCTTCATAGAAGTCCTGCCATTTCCCCTCTTCTAGAACTTACTTCTAGATGAAGACATTTGCATATATACTTAGTAAAGGCCCGTTGAGGATCCGTTCTTTTATGAGAGCATTTTTTTAAATATGAAGATTTTACAGCTTTAGTGGTACAGTGTTATACATAATTTCTTCTGCCTTAAATTTTGAATCTTTCTGGGAAGTTTGGAGATTGTGGGTATATAGCTAGAGCTTAGAATTATAAATGCATTTAATCAAGTTGATGATAGACTGAAAATATTTCAACCAGTAAAGACTTATAGTCAACTTAATAAAGGTGACCTAGGAGAAAAAAATTTCATTTTCCCTTTTCCTTGTAATAAAAAATGACTTAATGTTGCAATCTGACCAGGAGGCTTATCCATGCAACTACGCAACAAGTATTTGTTGAACACTCAACATGTGCCAGTCAGGGTTAAATATTTCACATAAATTACACCATAATAACTTCAATAATAGTTCTATAATATTGGTATTATTAACTCTATTATAAGATAATAAACTGGAGTTAAGGAGATTCAGTAATTTAATCAGGATTACACATCTTTTAAGGAGAACTAACCTCAAAGCTTATTTCTAATTAACCATGTTATACCTTAAAAATATTTTATTATATTTTATCAATTATTTTCAGACACATAGATTTGTAAAGCAATAGTTCTCTAGAGCATAACAAAAAGTGTTCAAATATTTTAATTTCCAGACCATAAAATTATAAATGATTGTATTAATTGTTAACAATAAATGATTTTTAAAAACATAATGCTAGAGACATTCACAGATTTTTGAATGAAAGGAATTTGTATACACAATAATGTTTTTGTCAAGTAATTTATTGCATCATTTTATATTTATCAGGAAGTCAAAGCAATTGTCATTTCATGAGAGAAATATAACAGTGGTGACACTGGAATCTGGTATTGCTATTACTTTGTGTCTATTTCCAGGCAATCAATCCAACTCATAGATGATGAAATGGAAGTATGTTGTAAAACTTTGTAGGTTTACCTTCCAAAATGTTATTTATTTGACTACTTTGTTCATTTGAAATGTTTTACATATGAAGCTTATAATTTTCACATAAAAAAAACATAATGCCACTGGTTACTGTAACAGGTCATCTTTCTAACTGGTGTAATAAAGCCCAGCTGGTGAGCCAATCTCCAGAATAACTCGGGGCGAGCACAGCAGTGGCAGAGTGAATAATGTATTTGGTGAGAGGAAAGTGATTTTAGTGTGTGTCTTTTATTCCCCATATTTGTGACTGTCAGTTGCCAATATCTAATTTTATTTAAGGGAAAGCATCTTTAAATGTTCAAGTGATTTATACTGCAACCGGTGTCCTCATGCTAAACAGAAAAGGGTAGGCTTATCATGATGAATATAGAAATAGAAGTAATTGATTCTTTGGTCTGAATTTTCCTCTTGGTTAATAGATTTCCCCTTTAGCAACAACAAGGCAAAATAATAAGGCAGCATACAAGATAACTTAAGTACAGCTCACTTTGGCACCGCCGGTCACTGAAAGCTTATCTAGCATTTCCAGCACTCCTCATGAATGTTCCTTCTGCCCTGTGTTTAGAATAATAAAATCTTGTAGGTCCATAAACATTAACTTCATCTTGTAGAAGAAACAAATATCAATTTCCAATAGCACATAATTCTATATTTTGTTTCTTGACCTTTAAGAAGATTGTTATATCAATTCTCAAATAGACATGCTGCCTACTTTTAAATAGTAATAATGCTTAACAATTATAAATATAATTCAGTAACCATACCATCTAGGACTTTTACAGCCATAATATATTTTTTAAAATGCCTCAAAAAAATCCCTGATTTAATCAACCTTGATAATATTGCCAAAGTGTTTGGACACTATAAAAAATGCTTTAAGATGACAATACAATCTTCGATATTTTTTTGTTTTTAAAGCTTTTTTATTTCTCCAGTGCTATAGACAAATTGAGTATGTGCATGAAAACATTGGACGTGTAAGATAATTTAAAACAAATACAAACTCAAACGGAGCTATTAGGGCAGTCCATCAGACAAATTTTCTTTCATTCATTGTGTAGCAGCTATCCTGTGTTTGTGGCAATTTATACAAAGCTACATGCCATCTCAGATCACAAGTAAGGATGTGGAATAGGAGTCTGGCACAATGTATTGTTGGCATAAAAACTAGACACTAAAATTATTTATTCTTTTGAATATCTCAGTTGTAATTGTTTTTTATTCCTCTATCTCTCATTAAAAATTATAAAGTATATTTTATTTACTAAAAAAGTGGTATCTCTATTCTAATTTTTCTTCCACACCAGCTGTATTTTTAACACAACATACCTGAAAATGTCACATTTTAAAATTTCATGCTATTAATAATAGTAGAAATAGCCAAAGGGTTAGAAATAGTAAATAAAATCTAAATCTAGTTTTGAAAACTTCCATTCCCTTAATTATGCAATCCCCAAATCAGTATTATGGTGAAAATAATATTGCAGTTCTCATAAATATAATCATACATGTAAATTAGGAGAATTTAAATCAACACATCTTATGGCATGTCTAAATAAATGAAACGTTCTCAAATATATCACAACAATAGTCATGGTATATCTCACAGAACAATGATGGAACGGGGAAGAAAATTAGTATAAAGAAAGAAAAATGCCCTGACCGGTGTGGCTCAGTTGGTCGGGTGCTCTTCGCAAAGCAAAAGGTCACAAGCTCGAATTCTGGTTAGGGCACATGCCTGAGTTCTGGGCTAGTTCCCAGTCATGGTGTGTGCAAGAGGCAACCAACTAACTGATAGATGTTTCTCTCACAACTCATTGTTTCTCTCCATCTCTTTCCCCTCCCTGTCCCTCTCTTTAAGAGTAAATAAAAGAAAGAGAGAAAGAAAGAAAGGAAGGAAGGAAGGAAGAAAGAGAGATAAAAGGAAGGAAGGAAGGAAGGAAGGAAGGAAGGAAGGAAGGAAGGAAGGAAGGAAGGAGAAAGAAAGGAAAAGAGGAAGAGGAAGGAGTGTACTGGGTTAATTCCTTTGGTAGCAGTTGTCACATAAGAAACTGTTGACACATGAGAAATGTCAACTTTATTATTAAAGTTGGTCCTTATAGAGTGGCAGAAAGATCACTGGCTTCAGAGTCGAGAGAGCCTTCTATTCAAAACACAGCTCTTCTGTTTACTTTGGATCATTAAATTTTCTGAATTACAATTGTACCTTCCATAAAATATTAATTATAAGGATTCCTCAGTTATCTATTGCTAAATAGTAGTTGTGAAATGCTTAGCTTATGCTTAGTACAAAGAAAGTTCTACTAAAAAATGCAATATTGTCATTGTTGTCTTGGTGACAATGCAGTCATCTTTATTATTCATGGTAGTTATTTCTATAGTCACTGCCAACACTGACTTCATGAATACTGGCATTTTGCTCTAAAAAGTATTACAAGGTTAGGTTCCCATGAGCCTCTGATCATATTTTTTATCAATCAAAATGCCATTTGCATTATATGAGTCTATTTGCCAACATCCTTGTGAAACAAACCAGTCTCATCAATGTTGAAAACATGCTTTCTTTCACACATACATTTCCTGTATAACACATAAAAGGTATAATCTACATACATTAGTCACAATTTTCATATTTTTAAGTTTTCCTACTCCCTGAAACTTATTTATAACCTTGAAATCAATGAAGACATGTAACATGTACTGAAAAACTGGGATCACCTGATGTGCACATTCCCAGAGATGGATGAACAAAGTCACACTCTGCCTTCTTTCAGCTTTCACACTATGAACAAATGCCCTTTTTGAAGTTTATTTAGTGTCATGTTTCTTTGCATTTTTGTGTTTGGGTTTTTTGTCTTGTTTTGTTTTGTTTTTAGAGATTTTGTTATTTAAAATGTCCCCCAAGCACAGAGCTGAAGTATTCTCCAGTATTCCTAATCACAACAGGACATGATGTGCTTCCTGGAAGAAAATACATGTTTGAGGTCCTTCCTTTTGCCTGCATGTTATTGGCTGCTCTAGGCATGTGCTTTATCTGGTCCAATCAGAAACCTGGAAAAACCCATTCATTCTGGTCCTAAAATTTTATAAGTTTTGAGTAAATTGAACTCATTTAATCTTCTTAACAAACATTGTATGTAAAGGTCATTTCCTCCATTTTAGAAAAGAAGAAAATGAGAATTTGGATTGGTATGCCTAAAGTAATATAGTCTCACTCTCTGGAAAAAGGATTTCCTGGTTATGAAGTGACTAAGGCTTCAAATGTTAGAAGTTATATGTCTGTTAGTGTGTAAGATATTGTGGTAATCACCTTGTTCAGCATTCTGTTCCTATATCATCATTAATATGTAGCTCTTATTGTCACTTAAATAACTATATTAAGAAGAAATACTATATTGTAAAAGTAAGCCCATTCCATTTTTCAATCACTTACATATTTATAAAGCTATTTTAAGAGTTAACTGAAACAGTGATCTCAATTTAATTTTTAAAGAGAAAACAGAGACTTGTTGTGTCTGTTCATCTGACAATTCTTCCCTTCATGTTGTAAAAGGTTCCAAATGCCTCCCTACCTAATTCCAAGACTATGCTTATCACTAGAAATAATAGTGGAAGAGAACTTAACAATTTTTATAAATTTAACAAATAAAGTTGTGAAAATTGTAATATTAAATAGTTGTAATAGCCACTACATCTATATTATATATTAGGTTTCAGTAATAAGCCACAAAATTCATCAAAATCTTTTGTTACTGGAAACAATGTGAACAAGATTGTTTAAATGTTTTTCTTATAAAAATCAACCTATACTACAAGACTAATGTATAAATTAAAATTTAATTTCATGAAAGAGTATTAGAAATTGTTGATCTCACAATGACTTGAAAGAAAGAAGAAAGGAGAAAGGGAGAAGGGAAAAAAGAAAGGGAGGAAAGAAGGGAAGGTAGAGGGGTGGGATAAATGGAAAGAAAAAGGAAGAAAAAAATCTAGAAGCTATCTTTCAAAGTGGGAAAATTATGCAATGTATTTCATAAGGGTACACCGACTCTATAAAGAGTTTCATACATAAATACTTCTTCCATACCAATAAAAAGATAGAAAAATTATTCAAGAATGTGTGGTTAGCAGCCTCTAAGATAGCTCCCAATAATCCCATCTTTTGTTATTCATGCCTTTGTATCATCTTTTTCCCTTGGTTATGGACTGAACTTAATGACTCTGTTCTAATGGATAAAATATAGCAAAAGTGACAGATGTCACTTCCCAGATAGATTAGAAAAAGATAATGGCTTCCATCCTGGGCACTTTTACTCTCTAACTCACCCTTGAGGAAGCCAACTACCATGTGATGAAGTAACTGTGTGGAGATGGCAAGAGATTGAGGCCTGACAGCACATGGGTGAGCCTGGGTGTAGACTGCAGTTCAGTCTTCAGATTAAACTGTAATGAAAACTTGACTGCAAGCTTATGAGAGACCTTGAGCTAAAGCAACCATATAACCTGTTCCTAGAATTTTGATTCATAGATACTTTGAGATAGTACCTGTTTTTTTTAGGTATTCATTTTGGGAGTACTTAATTACACAACAGTAGATAACTAATATAGGCTATAAAGAAGTGATTTACCAAAAATATATAACTCATCAATGATTTGTGAAAATATGTTCAACATTATTAGTAATTTAATAAGAACAAATTTAAAAACCAATGACCATTTTAACACTTCAAGTCAAATGGAATAATTAAAATTTTCTATTTATTGGGTTCCTAAAGTAAATAATGAGAGTTGTGTTTATATATATATATATATATGTGCGTGTGTGTATATATGTGTGTATATATATGTTTCTGCATGTGTATTCTAAAGATATAAAGGTTGGAAATTTGATTTATTCGGTTACTTAAAGGTAAGATGCCTATGTGTGCATGTGCTTGCAGGCACGGGTGTGTGTTTGCGCTGAGGACTGGCTGTATTGTCGCAACAATGTACTCTGCCTCATAAAAATAACTTGAAGTATTTTAAAATTTACTCACTATACCACACACATCATTTTGGATTCTATCTGTTCTGAGTGGTAGCCCAAGAGAAAAATAATAATAATAATAAAACAATTAAAAGTTTTGGACTCAAGCTTTATATCTCTCACTCTTTAGCTTTACAAATCAGTATAAAAAATTTTTTTGAGCTTTAGTTTCTTTTCTGCATCAGTTCATAAAAGTGATTAAGATAATATATGTGAAAATACATTGTAAATGGCAAGGTGATATTTATACATAAAACATTGGCTTGTAATTTATCCAAATTATTGGTGGTTCTGGGATAAAACTATAACCAGTGAAGGAAAGCAACCTGGTTTTTCCCTCCATTGAATTCTATAGTCAATTACTGTTCTTGAGTGATTCTAATTTTGAGTGAGCAGAGAACCCTACAGTTCATTAGAGACACATAGAATCCTAGTCTCAGACAATAAGCCTCATCCTATATGGGTCATATTAGAGATTTATCCTAGAGACAAATTATATTTTTAAAAGATGGTAACATAAAGCTGCATATTTGATTTTCATCACAACTCTGGTAAAGCAAGAACAATTTTTATTTGTCAAGTGAAATAATTAAAAAGATTAAGTGAACTGCCCAATGTCTCATGTCCATAAAAGTTAGAACTCAAAAATTATTAAATCTAGGGCAGTATTTTTGCTGTGTTTTTCATAATAGTGCTTATAATTATCAAAAATTGGAAGAAAATCTATGCCCAAGAATAGTGAATTGGGTAAATTACAGTACATCAACAAACTAGAATATTATACAGTCATCCAAAATGATAATAAAGAAGGACACAGTCAATTGCAAGTTAGGTACATTTGTAAGTATTTTATAATAATTGTGATTATTCCTCCAAAAAACTAGCAGCATTTCCAAAGAAATATGAGAATTAAAAAGTCAGCTATATTCTAGCCCTCACTGGTATGGCTCAGTGAATTGAGCTCCTGCTTGTGAACCAAAAGGGCACTGGTTCAATTCCCAGTCTGGGCACATGCTTGAGTTGTCAGCCAGGCCCTCAGTTGGGGGTGTATGAGAGGCAAATAATTGATGTTTCTCCCACACATCAATGCTTCTCTAGCTCTCTTTCTCCTCCTTGAAAATAAATAAATAAAAAACTTTAAAAAGTCAACTATATTTTTTTCATTAAAAATAGCTTTATTATTTATACCTATATATTTCTAAGTTAGATATTTTCTCAAAAATGCCTTTCAGTTACTTGGCTCACTTTAAATTTTATGTACGCTATCTATCTATTCCATCCATTCTTTGGCATTTAGAGATAAAACAACTTGCGTAAGAAACTTTGCAGAAACTATTTCTCCAAGACAGCACAGTTCTCACCAAATGATCTGAAATTAGTCTTCTGAGAAAATGTATATCAGATGTTATTAGAAGAGAAGTGCTCTCTTTATGGTTTATCAAGTTGCTTCAGTAGCTGAATTTAATGTGTATTTCACTGAAGAAATCTAATATCTTGTTCTTAAATATTTATTATTTGACTTCAACACCAATTATTCTTAGAGAATCTATATTTTTCCTTAAAAGGTTGTTCCATTCATAGCTAGATATGTTTCTGAATATGTATAATTAGAAGACATCTCTTCTTTCCACCTTCCTCATCCCTTTCCACACTAAGGGGATGTTTCCCCACCTAAATTAGAGTTCAAGTTGACAATATAAATAGTTAATTCACCTTAAAAATAGAGTTGACTGGTGAAATAGATTTCTAGACTAAAAACAGTGGGAGAGAGAGAGGTTGAGTGTGCAGGGAGGGGCTGTCTGTATTTTATATTTACAATGTTTATTTCATTGTATTTCCTTGGCTTTTAAAATAACTACTTGTGTGGTGATATGCAAAAGAAAGGAACAAGTAACCATGGACAGCTTCACATGTCCTTGAAATAGATATTTCTTGATTTTGTAGCTCACATAATAACTGATAGCAGAGAACACTGTAGTTTTGTAACTAAAATAAGAAAAATGAAGCAAGTCCTTTTAAAAATTCTGAATATAAACTGTTCACCCAATTAAGAAAGTGCATTTACTTTCAGTCCACAGTGTGGCAAGGGACAGGTAATTGTAGCTGTCTATGTCAACCTTGTAAAGAGCTTTCTAAAATCATTAAGCATTTGGAAATTTTATTCAGCCTGCAAAATTTCTCTTATTAAAACCACTCACTTCCTGACCAGTTTGACTCACTCTTAGAGCCTTCCATATTGTTAAGTTAAGGCCTGGCAACAATTTTTCTGCAACAGATAGTGACATTTTTTCCACCAATGTAAATCTCCATCAAAATCAAAATGAAGGACATGAGAAAGATGTCTCAGATAATATGAAATTTCCCTCAGGACTGTACCAAAATATTAAAAATAATAGCCATGTTTTTAATATTTTGTTTCATTTTGGACTATATATGCCACATAACTGATTTTATACAAGCTTTCATGGAAGTGATATTATCCTTTGGTATCACAGAAATATAGTGCACATTTAACATCATATTTTTATTTTGTTTCTGTTTTACCAGTTCCATGCCTTGTCCATGCAGTATAAAGTTTAGTTTTTATGGTTAAGCCATACGGAGTACATACTAGGAAGAAGTCATAAATAAATAACTGAAGAAACAAATAACTTTCCATATTGCCTGATGTGACTTTTCCACTTCATCCTGCCACCCCATGCCTACTAGAGATTTTCTGCAGTGGGAGTCTTTGTCAGTAGGGTCGGTAGCTCTTTATTTTGTACTTGTTATGCTGCAGAGGGTGAGGGGGTGGTTTGTCATGGGAGTTCCCTGTGTCTTCTCCCTCTGGCAATACTACCATACTGAGGCTGACAAACATCTATTGTTAATATCAAAAGTTGCAGTCTTCAATTCAGTGTCAGTTGTTATTCTGAAAGGCATTTCCCTCCTAACACTGGTATCCTCATTTGTATTTCCCACATCAATTTGGTGATTAAACTGAGCCAGAAAACACTAGAATTCCTTTTACTGCAACTTATAAGCTTTAAAAACAACCAGGACACATCCCAGTGGCCTCAAAACTGCCTTGGGTTCAGTTAGCACTGTGTGCAATTTTATTGTCTAACATTCAGTACCAGGCAGATTCCTGCTGGGTCTTGACTGGGTCCTCTGGGTATCCGTGTGAGCAGCAACATTTAAAATTCACACTCTGTACTATTCGGCATTGGCCATTGCTTGAGACTGTTTTTAGATGAGAGAATGCAGCACACTAGAATAATGAGACATATTCTCCTACTTCTGAACTGGAAATGAAATCTGAAAGGAACTTTGTTTCTCATTTTCCAATGAGATTTTTTAAAAGGCTATTTATTGACTTCTTAGCAATTCATCTAATTAGAGGCAAAACCTCAACAGTAAAGTCCAGCTTCTGGCAGGTGCTGCCAAAAATGGGGTCGAAGACCATTCCAGGGCAGCCTTGTGGGTAATTTCTGAAATAACTGTGGTGATAGTGGGAGTGACGGTGCTTATGGTGGCGAATGTGTTTATTGATTTTTTTTTTCCTGGAGGTTGTAGTTAAGCAAAAAGAGCAACTCTGTTTAACTTGTGATCAGATTTCCCTCTTATATATGACTTCTAGAGGGAAATGACGTGTTTCACTGCTTTCTCTTTGTCCATTTGGAAGTAGAACGTTTCATTACTCATTTACTACGGTAGCTGTGCAGCATCTTGCAAAACAAATTAGACTTAATACCATAAAGAAAGCATAGCCTGAGACATATGAGAATGAAAAGTGGCTAGTATGTTTTAAAGATGATAAATCTAAAAGTCTTTTGATATTTGGGGGAACTCCTATTGCCTACATTTCCTTTGAAATGCAGTCCAATTTGGCAGATCCATAGACTTACACTGCAGTGTAGTGAAGAGTCAAAAGATTAAAAAAAAAAAAACATACTCAACTCCAGTCCCCAAAATACAAGCATTCATCTTGAAGACTCTATTGCTTGACTGGAGATCAGAAAAAAAATTAATTTCTGAGCCTGATTTCATCTTCACTGCAGTACATAACAATTTTTATAAGTGAATTGTGATGTTCATCAGCATTTTCTAGGATTCAAGAAGAGCGCAGAAATTGTTTGTAAAGCGTACTGAGAGCCAATTTCAGTCATTTGGGCTTCGGACCAAGTGCAGGTTTGCAGCGTAACCTAACCTACTCCTGCGCAATTAAAAGCTGCCAAAACAATGTCTCTTACCTGCAGGATTGATATCACATTGCAAGATCATCAGCAGTCTTGCTTCTTAGAGACCAGCTGTTGAGTGGGCTATTTCTGGTAGCGGCACAGAACAGGAGGCAGGCAGTGCCAGAGATGATTAAAGAAAGGAAGTGCCAACAGAAGAAACACACAGCAGCTGGAAAATGCATGTGAGGCCTTTAGACGTAGTTTGTACATCTTTTGAAAAGGCCCTTAATAAAAAGCTCCTACCCAAGGTTGGAATCCTAAAAGGAGTGAATCAATTAAAGGCCACGGCAGCTATTAAACCTCCTTTTCAAGATCATGTCAAAGAAGCCCATTAAGAAATGGAAGATATTTGAAGAGAAGTATTTTCCCCCTACTTTCAAGTCCATCTGCAACTTTAAACTTAATGTTCTCACACTGTTTGGGAGAACCAAAATGTCTCCCTCCAGCAGGAAAGAGATCATTTTTCCTTAGAGTCTAAAAGCAGAACCTCAGATGAGAAGCTGGAGAAGGGTCACTCAAACCCATGTACACGCATGGGAAATGGGAAATGCAGTGGGGCCTCATCAAGAGAGCGTCCAAGTTGTCAATGAAGTCAGAACACTGACACACCTGTGTATCTCAACTTACAGTTGGGACTTCTGAAGAGACAAGACAGGGAGGCAGGAAGGAAAAAATGAAAGAAGGCAGGGATGGAAGGAGAGAGTGAGGGAAGGAAGGAAAGACCTTAAAACATTTTGATAATGCTCTAGTTCACATTTTAAAAATTATTTATTTATTTGTTTATTTTATTAAAAAAATAAAAAAGAAATCTCACCATTTCTGAGTATGGGGTACTTTTTCAGGTTTTTGTTAGTTGACTGACTGTGCCTTCAGTATTGCTTTAATAGGCCAACTGAACATACTGATAGTCAACTCAGGACACCAAACACAGACAACGATAACACCTCAGGACACTTCATGTTCACTCAGTGAAGCTGAATGTAATCTGGTTTTCCAACCCATGAGATGCAAACATTGTAAGTTTGAGAGGAAAACCTCTTTCTTGTTGAGTGGTTTTAAAATCTTGTCACAAGAATCTCAAGCACCATTTCAGTACCTGGCATCTTCCCTTTGCTTTGACCTTTCCTTTCATATCTAATACCTCTTCAGCAGAAAGTGTGATGTGAAACCTTGCCCAGCTTATACTACCTAGTTGGCTGGCAGTCAATTGGCAGCCTGTAGTACTTGTTAGTTGAGGTATGTCTAGGACTAACAGTTTTGATTTCTAGATCAAGTGACTAATTCTGTTGGGCAGCTGTTGCAGAGTGGCCCAAGTTGGGCAGAAGAAGGGACTATAAGTCTTCTCAACCAGAAAAATATTATCTTAATGTGATTAGTCAGGAGAGGAAGAGTAAGGAAGAGGTCTGTGTCCCAGGTGACATCCTCTGAATTATACTATGCTTTCTAATAAGTACAAATACTAGTAATAGATTTTCTTGTATTTTTATAATAAGCCAGGTTGGTGGTGATTGAGGTGCTTAAGGTATCTTTCAACTGCATGTCAGAACTCCTCCTTGCTAAATTTTGCTCATAACCAAAATATTTGGGACACTCAGATGTAAAAAGGACATCGACCATGGAGTTTCAACCCTAGAAAAATGTTGCTTTAATCTATCTGGTTTTTGTGTTCACTCATTTTTTTATTACAAGTGACAGCAAACCCCCTAAGCTAACAATTACAGATGTCATCTTTTTTCTTCATCATTTCTGATAATAAACAATTTTCAATTCCTAGAAACTAAGGGACACTACAAAGCAGTAATAAATAGAAGGACAAAGAAAGAAGGATCAGGAGATAATGTGCTGGGTATTTTTTCCTTCACTAATGGATCTGCCAAGGACAGATGAGCAGGGTATAATTTATCTGGTCTCTAGGAGAAATAAGATGATCTATAAGAATGATCCATGGGAATGGAAAATCTAGCCCTGAGTTTATCTCTTATGTGTATATGACTACTTTTAAACAATGAAAGTTCACTTTAGCCATTCTGTCAGGTACAGTGTTGCATCTGATGTAAGTTCTGCTTAATCATGGGAGAAAAGATCAGAACTCCAAGACATTTTATGACATGAATCCAAGCAGAGATATCACAACTTTAATCAATTCACTAAAATTGGGAGTTCCAAGTGTGCCAGTCCATCAACATATGTTCTACATGCCATAGTCCCTCAAATATAATGAAACAGAGAAGTCTGCAGTTAAAAAAGGTAAATCTTTAAGCATGGGTATTCAAAATCCTCTTGTGTTTAAGCTAGCCTTAACCTGAAACAGCCAAATCATCTCCAAATTCTTGTCGATCAAAACTATATATACATTGCAATTGCATTAGAAATTTTAATGGTAGCAATCTGTCAATTTAGGAGAAGAGGAAAGAAAAGCATCTTCCATTTGAAGACATAAAGAATCATAAAGCTTGAAGACTCCTAGAGCAAAAGTGTTGCTTTACGTACAGTAATATATCTTGCCCATAAAATTAGTCATGTGCTATTCTGCAAAACTCTGTATTCTGTCTGAGAAGACTCTCCAGTAAACTTGATCAAAAACATTAAATATGAAGATAAACAAAAATCATTTAATACTGTAGAAAAGGAATTTAAAAAGCATTTATTATGTTCCATTATTTTTTAAAGAGGACTAATGTTCACATATGGCACTAAAGCCATGCAGATAAAAATGAATCAGCTCTTAAATGAATTGGAGGAAACTCACTTGTCTAAATTCAACAGATACGCAATGAGTCCACGTGCATGCCCTTCCCTTTTTTATAAGGAATCTACTGGAAGGACACTTTCCACATGTGATCACTCCGACTACAGTGGTTGAAGGTCATTTAGAGGGCAGCACAATCTGTATTACTCCTTTAATGATGTGCAACGTGAAAGCATTCTGTTTAATTATAAATGGCATATAAAATACATAGTTTTCATTTAAAATCTTATACAGTACCTCTAAAGAGATGTTTGTTTTAGAAATTCATTCAACATGATTTTTGAATTCATAAAGTCTATTTCAAATAGGTATTTTAAGATGACACTGAAATTTCAAATTATCAGAATATAATGTTTGTCAAATAAAACAATAGAAGAAAATATGAGATGAGTAATTGTTTCAAAAATATTAGCATAATACAAAACTTTCTGCATGGAAATAACATCTCTCATATGATAAGGACCAATATATCATAATTAAGAGAGAGAGATTGTGCCCTACTCTGGGGATAGCACTCGGCTTTCACACTGCTGTCACTGTAACAAGTTCTAGTCCGACTTGCCTTCTGTCCTTATGATTGGCTCCTGGAACTTAAGTTCCAAGAAGAGAGAGTCCAAATCTGATCCTGCATGTGTTCTGGCTATGTAGTAAGCAGCCAGGTCAACAGACATGACATAAAAGGGTGGAAGTTTCCTGTAAAAATGTGGGTAGAGTGACCAATTATCTCAAGGAATTCCAACAGATAAACAATTAGAAACTTAAATATTACTAATAAATTAGTAAAATCCTTATGAAGATTAATACTGATTTGGACATAAAATTCTAAGGTGTACAATCAGTTTGATACTATCCTTCAGCCTCAAGAGTTTTTCTTGTAAATTAAAAAAGAAAAATATTTATCTCTATCTCTTTCTCTTTAAGAATTTCCTTCTGGAATTCTATTTTCCTATGCCTTAAAAGGAAATTCTAAACATGCAGCACCATTGTACAAAGAAAAATGACTCTTCCTCCTGGTGGGTTCTGGCTGACAGCTTAGGGTGGTATTTGAGCTGAGTTATAGCATCCCTTACGTCTTCAAGAAGAAGGTCTTGTGATTTTTTGTTTGTGTGTTTGTTTGTTTGTTTTCTGGGGATCTTTTGTTGTTGTTGCAATACATAACCTTATGTGACAGTGCTAGATGAGTGGGTGGAAGGACATAAAGATGCATTGATAGCTGGATAGATGATAGAGAACAGAGAGATGTATAATTATGTATATTCTAAAGGAGAGTCTTTTTACAAAATAAATTAAAAGAAGAATGATAGAGACATAAAAATTGCCATTTTTTGCATAAAAATAAAAAATACATAAGCCTGAATAATGATGTGCAAAATCACCAATACACATCAGAGAGCCTGGGATAGAGCTGAGAGAGAAGACTTGGATTGGAGAACTAAGCTCATGGAGTAATCATCATGAGTGCCTGTTTTGCATATTATTATTAATAAAAGAATAGTGTCTTTAATTTTGAAATTCTTTTTGATATATTTCTAACCAAGTAGCTAGGAAAAACCAGTATGGGCAAATATTATTTTTTTTAATTGATTTTAGAGAGAGAAAGGGAGAGAGAAAGAGAGAAACATCTATTTGTTGTTCCACTTATTTGTGCATTCATTGGTTGATTCCTGTGTGTGCCGACCAGAGATCAAATCCTCAATATTGGTGTATGGATGACACTCTAACCAACTGAGTTACCCAGCCAGGACCTATTATCTTTTACTTAGTTTTCTATTATGTGCTATTATGGGCTAAATTATTCCCTCTCCCCCAAATTTATAGATAAAGCTATAACCTCACCCCACCACCACCACATCTGTACACAGGAAAAGGCCATGTGAGGACACAACAAAATCACCCCAGGCAGGTGAGGAGAGAGGCCTCACTACAAGTCAATCCTGTGGCGTCCTGATCTGGGATTTCTAGCCTCCAGACTGTGAGAAAACAAGTTTCTGTGTTTAAGTTGTCTAGTCTCTCGCATATAGAACAAGACAAATACTGTATGATTCCACTTACATGAAATATCTAAAATAGCCCAATTCATAGAGATAGAAAGAATAGAGGTTGTTAGGGGCCGAGGGGAATGCAAATGGGGCATAAGTGCTTAAGAGTTACAGGAGTTTCCACATGGGGTGATGAAAGGCTTTAGAAACAGTGGTGATGGTTGCACAACATTATGAATGCAATTAACCACTTAATTCTACATGTAAAATTATTCATATGGTAAATTTTGTTATAGATATTTAACTAAAAATTTTAAAATGAATAAATAAATGGTCTATGTTTTGTACTTTCTCATGCTTATTTCCTTAGATAATGATAAACTTATCATTAAAAACTACATTTTAACCTATAATGTCAGTGAAGTGTGTATTGTTACATAGTTCCAAAAGAATTTATTTTATATTTTTTCCTCTATGACAGATGAACAGTAGTTATATGTGCATATGACACCATCTGCAACTTGTGAAGCAATGGAATTTTGCAATGTATGATATGGAAAATCAGTAGTCTGAGAAACGCTCATATCTTTGGTCAGTGCATTACCCAGCTGCTCACCTTTTAGCAAATAGAAATATAGATCAGAGCAAGGCCTCTTTAATACATCTATTACTTTTGAGTTAAAATTCTGCAATATATTTCTGTCATTACATTTATTTTATTGTACACTTTTATACCCAAATGATACCTACCTGCATTCTCACTGTAGAAAATTGGAACACGAGGAAAAGCAAATACCTTCACTTCCAACCACACTCCCCAAGGCCGCTCCTCAGAAGAAACTACTGTTTTTAGTTGTTTACTCTTCCAGATATCAAAGCATACATGGGGGTTACTGCTACTATTAGGTTTATTTGATTAATTCTATGGAATGCTATAAAAAAAAAGAAGAAGAACTTACTATATTTGGAATACTCACTACAGAAATTAGATATTTTACATACATTTTCTTAATTAATACAGTAAAACTTCAACTTGTAGATTGTTATTTGCCTTTTAAATATGTGGAGATTGAGGAGGAGTTCAAGTATATTTCTTATGGTCACACAGCGATGAAGCAACAAAATCAGACCTTTCTGATTTTAAACCCTATTTTGGACTGCCCTACAGAAATCTGAGGGGCATGGTAGAGTAAGTAGCTCATGTCTAAGGGTCTATTCTGCCATACCAAGACCAAAACTGAGAATGAAGGTAGACAGGACAAAGAATCTTTTATTCCACTTACACAACAGTTCCATGTGTAGAACTGCCTTGAAAGGCATTTGCTGTCTTTTTTCAGCAGACCGATTTTTGTTGGGCATAGTTTTCTGCAACATTATAGTAGACACTGTCTATAAATCCAACTTCTTCATCAATCTACACAGATAAAATAAGGTAGAGAGTATATATGTGGATAGAAGAAACCAGTTCTATTTTATAATCTCCAATAGACAAAAGCAAATGTAAAGGTACTTCCCACTTGACCAGAGGTGGCTAAGGAGTTTAACCATGCTCATTTAACTGAGGAGATGGTATCTTACCTAGTAAATGAGAAAATACAAAAGGATTAAACCAAACTGATGGCACTGTGATTCCCAGATTTACATCATTCCTTCCTGCATGACAGAAGCTTCTGACCTGAATGTTGGAAACAATGAATGATTCAGGACAGTCACACAGCCAGACATTTTCATGACATAGAAACAGATATGTCTTCATTTTTAAAATGAAATCACCATCTGGACTAGCATAGCAGGGTCAAAAATCTATTTCATTTGCAGCAGAGTAATCTTGAACCTCCTGGTTAGAGAAGCTATTTTACTAACACTTGAAACAACAGTGTTCACTCTATTTGAACAGTGCCCTCAAATGGGTCCAGTTTACCTCTGGTCTCCTCTGAGCACTTCGATGTACTTCTCTAGGTAGGAGTGCGTGCCTTTTTTCTTATGGCACAAGAAATTCTGACTTTTAGCTGATGGTATTAGACTGACTTGTCTAGTGTGTCTTACAAAGTGACAAACATTATCACTTTCTTCCCTGTGAAGGACCACCGTTCACCTACCAACGCTGAATGATTTAAACACAAGATAATGGATGCTGCCAGACAAAAAAAAAAAAAAAAAAAAAAAAAACCTTTGAGTGTGCTCAGAAATACTGATTATTAAAAGAAGGAGTTTGTGGTCATGAATGGCAATTCTCATAAACAAATAGCAATAAAGATATTTGAATATATTTAAAACTTTAATATAGTGTGATAACTAACCCAGTACTCCAATCTTTTAGCTGCTATTTGAATACTTAATTATTTTTACAAGAGTAAACAAAACGGTACCATAAAAAGATTATTCTGTAAAAATCTACCTTGTTATATCATCCAAATGATTATTTAGAATAGATGCACAGATAATTTTTTCCTAATTTTTAAGGTATCCTTATGTATTGTGTTTTCCTTAAGAGACCATGGGATTATCTGTCCTCTCTTCAGTCCACCATCTGCTTGGAGTAAGGGAGCAAGATAAGGAAAAAGCTGACCCCTGCCTTCTGGTCTTGTGCTATGTCCAGAAGTACTCTTTTTCACTTTAATGCAAGCTCCACACAATGCAAAGAAAGCCCCCATTCACTTCTGCCCTGACTCATTGTTCCTTCCTCTAGTGTCAGACACCAGCCATTCAGTCTCATTATGTGCAAAATCCAGACTGCTGCTTCTAGCATAAGGAAGAAGAGCACATTTGAAAAGGCTTCAGATCACAAGGCTTTATTTCCTCACGCCATCATTTAAAAACCTTTTAAAGAGCATTCAGAGCCTCTCATAGTAATGTCTTGCCTAGCAATTAGTGGTAGAGGTGCTGGGCTTTAAAAGGCTTTTAAATTATGTTATGAAAGGTCCTTCTACAATAGGATTTCATTTCATGGGGTAAAATCAACACACTCCACCCATTTCTGGGGCACAACTACTAAGCTCTTCTCAGAGAGTCACTCCCAAAGACTGATGGCTTGAAATTCACTAGGCACAAATTTTTCAGTATAACGGGGCTGCAAAAAGAAACCCAATTTCATATGGAAATTGCCTTTTTATTTATTTCTTTGAGTAGACTAAAAAGCAAACTTCAAAAGTTCCTTAGATTTGCCTCATGCTTATCTGAAGTATATCCAAGGGCATCTTTAAGACTTTGAACCAAGAAAAAGAAGGATCTTTTTCTTCAGTAATAGACCCAAAAGGATGAAAACCTCAGAACGTGTCCAAATGCATTCCTGGCAGCGAGAGGACTAGAAGAGGTTCCTCTGAACTCTGAGCTGCCATGGCGCAAAAACAGAAAGAGTAGAGGATACCTCACACACTTTAGGGAAGATAAGAAACAGCTACAATGACTTGTTTTCAAGCAAAAACAGTTCTTTTTATGCATTTTCAGAGGTGCCCAGTCACACTAGAAGAGGTGCCAAGTGGAGCTCTTAGCATCTTTTATAGTCTCCAATGGCATTTCACTTTGTTCCTTAGAAGTAGCAAATGCTACTTAGAAGTAAACGATCTTCTGAGTAATTGGAAATATTAAAAGTGGATATGGGAACTGGCTTTGCAGTCTAAATGCAAGGTTCTTAATTTTATTACATTTGTTAATGACTGTGAACTTTACAGCAAACAGAAATATAATGCAACCAGGCTAGCACTCGCCCCTTAGCTGAGCAGCCCTGAGAAGAAATGTTAAAGAAAAGAAAAGAAAAGAAAATGAAATAGAAAAAGAAAAAGAAAGAAAAGAAACCAGCAGCTCCAGGCTGTTGGAACCAATGCTTTTGTGTGTGCGTGTGTGTGTGGGGAATCAATCACAGAATCCAATGTTCTCACCAGACTGTTAAAATCAAACCCAAATGGTCTTTGTTTTCCTTACTGACAGAGACTTCCCCAGTGCTCCAGGCAATACAATACTATTTCCATTTCTGCCATCAGCCTCCCAAACTAAGGTACCATTTCCCCTTCTGATTGGTTTATTTCAGGAGAACTTTTCTAGGCTAAACTGATTTTCTGTATCTGCCTGCACACTGCTTGCTGAGTTTTATTTGCTTTGTGAGGATGATATTTAGGATCCAGTGAGCATTCTTGTTAACATTTCAGGAAATGAATTTTGTCTTCTGGATGAGAGTGAATTAGAAGTCAGAAACCCTAAAGTTTTTTGTTTTCTATTTTTTCCCCTCCCACCATAGATTCATTGCTGACTGCTTTGGTAAGCTTAGAATTTTATAGAATTCTCTGTTTCAGTTTTCATTTGTGATTAGATAAAAATTATCACTATGTTTTCTTTTTCTATTAATATAATTTTGATCATGGGCTTTTATTGTCCAGCTCAGAAAACATCATACTGAAAGAAAACATAGCATCAATTATTTCAAAACAAAATATAACAAATCTCAGAATGTGAATTCTATTCATCTCTCCTTTCCTCATATTCTTTAATACATATGCACATACAACACCTACTTTGTCTCACTGCTTTAAAAATTGTATGAATAAAATAATAGCCAAAAAAACTTTATAATTTGAATAGAAAGATTGGAAAGTCAATCATTTTTAATTATTCTCAGGAGAAATGTGCTTAATTGCTGATCTTCTAGGTGGCTTTGATTTTTGAGCATTCGACTGACCTGTCTGTTGTTCTTGAAATGTTAAAAATCAAAAACAGGATGGATTCAGTCAATCCCTGAGGAGACTCAGAGACTCAAGAAAAAACCTGGGGGAGTAAATATACGAGTGTGTCTACTAAGGACAGATTACAGCACAGTAACAAGAGATACCTGTAAATTTCCTAATTTCCACTTCCTTTTTCTTTTTATGGAAATGAAGCATTACTACAAGGCTTGCATCTATTACTGACAAACTATTTTGGCAATTCCAAGCCCTATTCCTGACCAAAAGAAAGTCAATTAGTGACCCGTGGATTAGGAGTCAGCAGGACTAGTCTCTTGCCCTCAGACAGACACAAATTACACGTGTGTGTCTGAGGTGGGAAAACTGGAAGAGCACCTCAAGCTCTGTCCCTACCCCTGGTTGGATCATTACAGACGGGACATTTACTGACCACCTGTTCCCCCACTTTCCTTTCCCCAAAGCTGATCTTAACCAAATTCAGCAGCCATGCTGACCTACAAGTTACCAACAAGGCCATTATAATATCATTATAACAAATTTACATTGCAGTTTTGAAAACTCCATGTCCAAAAACTGCCACTACATTTCTGGGAGGACCTAAAAGAAATTGCTGTCCGGAGAGTAAGGATGAAGATGTGCCTAATCATCAGTCCCTGCACCAATGTCTGAAGCCAAGGACCACCCTATTGCCCCACTCCTGCCTACGTTTAATAAGAACCTTCTACCCAGACCCCATGGAGGCATTCCATTCTCTGAGTTTATCTGCTCTCACTTCTTGAGTGTGTACTTTTGCTTTAATAAATTTATTGTGCTTTGGCTAAATCTTTCTGTCTTGACCTCAAATTCTTTCTTGTGTGGTAACAAGCATCTGGGCCCCACTAGAGGGTTGAGGCCTCTCTTGACCTCTCAAGGGAGCCCTTGTTACTTGAGTTTTTCTTGTGTCAGTTTCCTCATTTGTAAACTTAACAGAATGCTTTATTCCACTCTACTCTCAAAACTCTTTAAGAAAAGGTACTTGAAATTTTCAAAATATCTGTATACATAAACCTTTATTATATAATTGTGCAAGTCAATATGCTGCAGAAAACTAAAAAACAGTTGGTGTTTACAAAGTGAAGAATCAACAAAGTAATAAAAGTATTCTATTAACACTTATTAAGATTAATCAATTGTGCATTTAAGCAAGGTAGTATACTTTTCATATGCAGGTGAGCACATGAAAATATTGACCAATATTAGGTTCTTATTTTTAACTTTTAAAATTTTTGAAAAATTCTTGTGAAATTTCAAAAATCTTTCTTTTGATTATTTAAATTCACTGTCTCCAGCTAAAGAAAAGTTATATGCTCAAATTATAACATTAGAATAGAACTATTAATGTAATATGTTTCCAGAATATAATCTCTAGATACTTGGAGCAAATAACAGCCAAATAATCCTGACCTACTAGAGGTTTGCCCATATAGCAAGCAACCTGACCATACTACTAAGACTCTTCCTTCCTCAAATTTCTTTTATTTTTTTTAAGGCATAAATTTTTAACCTTTTCATCTCATGGCACTCATAAACTGATTAGTAAAGTTCTGTGGCACACAAAATATATATTATGTTTTCCCCAATATAACAAAAAAAGGTATAACTTTAATTCATTCTCACCAGATGGCTCTTGCTGTGTTGGCTGTTGTCATTTTTTGATTTGACAATCTAAGGAAAAAGAGATCAGTGTTCCTGACTAATTAGTCAGGTATTGCATGTTTTAAAATTTTTTGCAGCACACTAGTTGAAAATTGCTGCTTTAAGGAAATAAACATTTACTGGAAAATAATTGGCATGTTAAAGATAACTTCAGCACAGTTTTTTAAATAAACTATTCAAAATGTTGAGGTTACTTAAAAGTGTTATAGACATTGGGATTTTAATTAACACACTATGTAGAAAAGAGCTCAAAGTATGAAAAAAATAATAAAAGAAATATAGTTTAAATGACAAAAGAGTTCCTAAATTACATACCTTTGCGTACATCCCTCACAAAACTTTCATGGCCTACCTTAAATTTGTCCTACCAGGTAACATGACAGTCTTTCTTCAACTCATCTGTTTGCTAGGATGTCACATTGAGGTCTCCAAAAACAGTTGTTCTCTGGCAGGTGCTGCTTTGGAAGGTGCTCACTCACCATGGCGAGAGCAGATTCATGAAGCAAGATGACAGCGAAGGTGATGAGCAAGGAGAATGCTTTAAAAAAATTATTTCATCCTCAGAGGTAAGAGTGGGCAGAGAACACTGGACACAAATAATCAGAAGCATGGAAATAAGAAGGTCAGGGAAATAAAAGTTGGATCAGTTCTGTTGGGCTTTGCACCTACTAATTTATCTCCACACAAATGCATTAACCAAATGTTATAAAAATCATTCCTGATACACCCTATTTGAGATTGATTTTATTAGAAGCATAAACAAATATTAATTTTTCTGCATTTCAAGCTTGGTACTTAACATTTTTCTTAATATGTTATGCCTTGCCAGTTACAAAGTGCAATCATTGTTTTTCTCAAAAAAGGTAGTTGTTTGGCTACCTAGTACATAGAGGGTACTATATGTGAAACCTCACAAAAGCCATGGCCTGCACTTCATTAAACAGAAGACAATTTTAATGTAATTTGAAATATTTCATACCTCTGAAATAGAAAGTACTTAATGTTTTTGTTTGTTTCTGTTTTTGTTTTTGTTTTTGATTTTTTCAGGAATCCTCCCTACATATTCTTCCAGAAATCCTTCAAACTTTCTACAAACTGGTTCTTAAACAGGAGTTAGAAAAAGAAGAACCCGTCAGACAGTTTGGACTGGGTGAACAAAGCCAATGCTGCCAGCAAGCCACGCTTCGTGGCTGCAGGGAAGTCTAACCCTCTACAGTGTTCCCTCACTTATCGCGGGTATTACGTTATAGACACCCCCCCCCCCGCCGCGATAGGTGAAAATCTGCGAATTAGGAACCTTACATTTATTTTAGTATTCATATCTATTTTAAGGCTTTATAAACCCTTCCCACACACTTATAAACCATTCCCAGTCCCTTATTAACCTTTCCCACCCCCTTAATCTTTTCCACACTTTCATAAACACTAATGTTCTTAAACATATTCTACACTCTTAAACCTACATAACTTTAACAACGTATGTATACAGTACTGCAAAATCTTGCAATGTAGCAAAAAATCCGTGATAAATAATTAAATATAATATTTTTGAAAATCCCGCGATACAGTGAGGCTGCAATAAGAGAGGGACTACTGTACTTCTCCCAGCAAGGATTTGAAAGCATTGTGTGAGGAACTTTGTCTATACTCATCGCCTGAGCACTAGGAGGAGCTGTTCCAAGTGTGGCTTCTGAGAGGCAGGTCATTTCTAGCTGGAGACAATGGGATAGTCAGGACTTGGTCCAGAGGTAACCACCTGACACAGAAATTTCAGAGCACCATCTCTGATTTTTTACCATAAAAACTTCACTGGGATGATTTATCACCAGCTCTCTGATGAAATTAACCATTATAAGGCCTCCTAAGGAGTTCTGTCAGTGAATGTGTGGTAGCAAGGGTCAAGATTTGACTGTGCATAGGTACTGCTTATTATAAAAAGCCTGAAAGATCATAGCTTAACTCTACTGCACCCTTTGACAAATGTATTGTACTAAACCTAAACTGGCCATAATCTGGGCCAGTAGTCTGGATACGATAACCCTCAATCTAGACCACGAATGAGTAAACTACAGTCTACAGTCCAAATCTAGCTTACTGCTTGTCTTTGTAAATAAAGTATTATTGGAACAGAATCACCAATTAATTTACATGTTGTCTGTGGCAGCTTCCTAGCTACCACAGCATAGTTGAATACTTGCAATAGCCTGAAAAACCTAAAATATTTAATATTTGGTACTTACTGAAGAAGTTTGCTAACCCTCTAGGCCAAACTCTCATGGAAAACTCAGTCTCACAGCTTGAGGAGGAATGACTGAATATGTTAATAGTATGAGCAACCATCCCAGAAAGAGAGCTATCATACAGCGAATCCTCCTTACCATCATATTCTTAAATATTAGGAAAATAGCATTGAATTGCCACACTATATTACCCTGGGAAGAATCTTCCTAAAGAATTCTACAATTTAACTCAGTTTTTATTTATTTTATCTCATTCCACAACCATTTACTTAGAAACTACTATATGCTAGCTGTGTAACTACCAAGGTGACAAGACACAGATCTTCAATGACCTCAGGAAATAATGACAAGGCAGACATATTAGTAAATAATTACAATACAATGCTCTATATACTGTCACAGATAAGGGGGAAAGTGATGTACTACCAGGGCAGAGAAAGCTACAAATGAGGGAGAATTACACACATGAAGTAGATTAAATAGCCTGGGTTTTGAAGAATGAGAAGGAATTGTTCAGGTAAATGACTTGATGAGTAATATTTGGCAGAGGAAATAGCATATGGAAAGCACATACTGTAGTTTGAGAAAATAAAATGTCTGGGGAATAATAGGGAGTGAAAGAGAATGGCAGAAAGTAATGCTGGAGAAGTACACCTGGATCAAATCAAAGAAGTCTTATATGATATGTTGAGAGAGTTGAAATATATTCTAGAACAATATCACTGAATATGCCATTGCATCATCAACATTGTTTTGTTTTGTTTTGTTTAAAGAAGGGGGATGTGATAACCCTATCTATGGTGCAAAAAGGTAATTCTAGCTAGTGTTTGGATAATAAAAATGGGAGAGAACATTAAAGAAATGGAGACCAGACGCCAGGTCCTTGAACAGCTAAGGGAAACAAGAGTAAGTCCCTGAAGGCAGTGCCCTAGGGCATAGGCCACAGGTTTGAGAAATATTTCTTGGGCAAAATCAATGCAGCACAGCAGTCAATGTGAAGATAACGAGGTAGAAGGAAACTCAATTAAAAGGTGACTTAAAAAGAAGTAAACTTATAAAGAATTTATTTTTTTTCAACTCTTCTGATCTCCAAAAGGAGTATGAAATTCTGAGGGAATAAAACACTGATTAAATAATTTTTCACCAGAGGCAAATAGGAACAAAGTCATTGTCATGGAGAACAAGAAATGCCGCTGGACACACAGGGGTGAAATCAGAGACTCCAGCTTGGAAAGTCAGGGAGTTTCCAGGCGTCTGGAAATAAAAGAGATACATTTCAAAAAGAGTACTGAGAATGACACCAAAGAGACCCTGTCCCAGTTTGACTAAATGGGATTTCAGCAAAGGCCAAAGGAGAATTTGAGAGAAATAGTGTGGTAAATACTCCCTAAACTTTGTCCAATATCATTTATATTGAGCAAAAATATTTTCCAAGTTCAAACACCAACAACTGGCAAGTTATGGATGATCTTTTCAATGTCAAACCATCACTAATATTGTAATTTAAAAATTTTTTACTCATGCCCTGGCCAGTGTGGCTCAGTTGGTTGGAGCACTGTCCCATAACCAGAAAGGTAGTGGGTTCAATTCCAGGTAAAGGCACATACCTAAGTTGCAGGCACGTACAGGAGGTAATCAATCAGTGCTTCTTTCTTGCATTGATGTTTCTCCCCCTTTCTCTCTCCCTTCTTCTCTCTCTAAAAATAATGAAAAACATTGTCCTCAGATGAGGATAATTTTTTTTTTTTTACTCCAAACATATACCCTGGTAATGAAAAGTGGTAGCCATTTTATTAAATATGGCAACTATAAAGTACAAAAAAGTAAAAGAATAGAGCAGCCAAAGAAACCACTACTAATATTTTGTTATATCCCCTTTTTTATGCATAGATGTAAACTACTTTCACACAGAAAAGGAATCCTACCTATGTCATTTTGTTTTCGCCTACTTTTTATTTAACATTTTACTTCCCCATATTATTAAACATTTGTCCAACTCTTCCAGTTTAAACTAAACTGGGTTCAAACATCAAATTCCTTACAGTAGGAAATCTAACAAATGCTCTATATATTTCCGGACATTCTTGGAGTTTATATTTCTCTGGGACAAACAGTTCCTGCTTCCAGTGAATTTTCAATATTGTCTCTGCATTTTTCCAGTCTGTGACTAATCCTTTTTTCCATGCTATTGCTCTGATTGGCCTCTAATTAATTTACTTCAAAAAGTTTACTAGCTCAACACTCTGTTAGTAGTGTGATTTACTGAAGATCTAATACCAGGAAGGCAATATTTTTGGATAAAATTAAGTATTAGACATTTCTGTTCTTAAAAATCTCTTCAACCATTAAAGTGTTTTATTAATCCAAAACCATTCTCTTCCCCAGAGGTATTCTACTATTTGCCTTTAAAATATTTTTAAGACCTAGCTGGTGTGACTCAGTGGATTGAGTGCTGGCCTGTGAATCAAAAGGTTGCCTGTTCAAGTCCCAGTCAGGTCACATGCCTGGGTTGCAGGCCAGGTATTCATTTGGGGGCATGAATGAGGCAACCACACATTGATATTTCTCTCTCTCTCTTCCTCCTTCCCTTCCCCTTCCTCTAAAAATAAATAAATAAAATCTTAAAACAAATAAATTAAAAAAATATTTTTACTACTATGTAAAGATAAATAAATCATAATTTCCTTGCTGAAGGGAACTATGATAAATCCAGTAATTGAGATCTATTTGATAAGTCCAGTAATTGAGATTTTACCAGTGCTTTGAGGGTACTGTTGAACACTTAGCTCAGCCTGAGTGGGAAAAAGAATGCATAGTTAATCACCCCAGACCTGAGCATGGTTAGGTGAATAGCAGTGCTCTGGAAAAGCTAAGAGGAGGGAGGAGAGCCAGCCAGCCAGAGAGAACAGGGTTGGCAAGGAAATCATGAGCAAGAAGCAGCCTTGTGTTTCCAGGGAGCTAAAATCAGCTAAGACATGCTAGTATGGAGAAGTACAGTGGAGGGGAGGGAGGAAATTATGTCTCAGAAGGTCTGTCATTTGAGAATATCTGTGCTTTATGCTGAGAATAGACAATAATTAATTTTTTTTTGTGAAGAAAGTAACATGTTTTATTCTAGCTGCATCCTAGTGGCAATATTATGGAGTATATATTTGACGGAAGCAAGGCTGGAGGCAGCTTTTGGAAGCCAGGGCAGGAGCTGTTTCAGACAAGAGAAGATAATACCTTGAACTGGGGCCACAGTGGCACATAGAGCAGGTGGGGAGTCACATTTGAAAACATCTAAGGCTATAAAATTGGCAAGCCATGGTGTACGTATGGATATGCAGAAAGAATTCATATGAAATAACTGATAGATCAAAGAATAAAGTTGACAAAATAGGGGGTAACTTTCCTTTCTTGGTCAGTAGATTATAGAGCTTGGCCAGAAAGATAGTATCTTTTGTTTCCTTCTAGGGTGCTGAAAGAAATGATAGTTATTTCAAAGCATTTTTCAACTATTTTGATAGTTATTTCAAAGCATTTTTCAACTATTTTAATAGTTATTTCTCACTTGCTGACAAACTCAAAAAAATTTTTTTAAGTTGATATGAGCAGGGTAACTCTGGAAAGAGTAGTCTCTTTTCCCTGGACTTTCATACTTAATACTATTTGTATGATAGCACAAGTCACTCATGCTGCTAGGCATCCTGGGGCTGACCCAATAATGTTAAAATATTCAATACTTTTATTCTCCTTGGGTTTCATCACCTATAATGGGACCCTAACTTACATATTCTCTTTCATTTTCGTTATTTTTTTTTCAGGAGAAGATATGCCTGAAGCACTTTCTGTGCTCATACACTCTCTTCTTTCAACTTTATATCTCTCTGAGAAAGAACTTTTTAAAACTAGCTTATATAAGACTATCTCAGATGTAAATGTCGATAGAAAAGAGAGATACTGCAAGTTGAGAAAACAGCCTTTAAATATGCCCACTGCAGCTTTTTTTTTCTGGGGGGGGGGGCAAGAAATTGGTATCAGATTCCATTGTAATTATTCAGCAAAAACGATTTTAACATGCACTTCTTAGAAACAAAGCTCAACATTTATCACATTTAAGCGAGGTCCATAATACTCAGGACAATGCACATTAAAACAACGAAAAGATATCGCTTTAGGCAAATATTAAAACATGAAAAATGTAAAGTGTGGATGCAAATTAGCATGCTGCCCTCCTTGGAGGTGTAGACCAGGGCAGCCAGGCCAGAGAGCAAGTTGGCATATGGTCTAAGTAAACACACACCAACCCTATGAAGCTGCCTTCCTAGGGTGTGAGTCCACCCCAAGTTCACACCACAGGCCACTCTGGTACATGCAGCAGTGTTTGTGGGGTAAAGGACCTAGAGTAACCTGGATGTCCAACACTGATGAGGGAAGTGTGGAATAGCAACATGGTTTGATATTTCTTTATTAACTTTACATGTGTATGATATATTTTAAAGGATGTTGTGGATTGTTGTTTGCTTGATTTCTGGTGTTTGTTTGCTTTCTTGCTTTTTTCTGTCAAATACTAATAAAATTCTAGTTTGGTTCAAAAAGTAGTTAACTTGAGATCCACTCTCTAAGGATAACCCCATAAACCATACACAGCCTCATCTGCCTGAGGTTTGGTTAAGCAGGAACATGTATCCTGTGTCAGATATGCCTAATTATCCCAGAAGTTCCCTCAAAGCCTTTTATTTGCACTAAGTTGTAGTGGCCTCTAAAAGATTAAATCCAAAGTTAGCGGAGTGACCATCTTTTTGGAGAAAAAGGAATATCATCACTATAAGGCTATGGTTACTCTATGCTGAGGGAGGCTCTCAGCAATAAAATGGGGACTTTCTATTCTTAAGCACTTCTCTTGAGATTTGTATGTTGAGAGGGACCTTCCCTGAAATTCTTTAAAAGAGTGGAGCCTGCTATTAATTCATGATTCTGTATTCTGAAGTAGCTTAAGTAATTGTGTAAAATTAACAAGGGAAATAAATAGCATTTAAGACTATTATATTTTAACAAATAACTGTCATGCTAGAAAACATATTAGATATATTCCTTATAGATTTTATCTATTTTTAAAAGAAACTAAGCACAATACGACATCTTTATTTTGATTTAAAGTTTATGAACTATTCTATGTGACTTTTTTAAAAAGCTGTTTGGGAAGATAAGTAAAAGAAAAATATTATATATGTATATGTAATTCAGAATTTAAAAGATTAAGTTCACTTTCATATAGGGTTTTGACTTAAACGTACATTAAACTCCTATTTTATCTGTGTCACTACCAACTGAAATGACCAAAAGAATTAAAAAAATAGTAACTCAGGGGACTAAAAAAAAACTCTGATCAAGTCATACAAGTTAAAGTAGAAACGGGAACAAACTGAAGAAAGCCTGAGGTTTATTCACAACCCCTCTTGAAGAAAAGCACAGTGGTGACAGAGTGAGGAAAGGTATCTTGGCAAAACAGTCACGTTTCCCATTGGGAAAAGTTTCTCATCACATTTCACCAGTTTTCGTTACTATCAAATGGTGACCATCATTGACTAGATTAATTATTTTGTGAAGATTAAAATGTGGTTTTTCTTACCCTATCATTCCTTCTACTATTATTAGATTTTTCTTAAATCTGTGTAGGACTTTTCTTCATACACTAAAACTATTGTTGTGCCTGAATTTTTTTTTTCATACAGGAAAGGCAGGGTGAATGCTTAAGTATTTCCCTCTGATTGGGGTTCAGGACAAATTACTCCAAATTATGAAAACCTGGCAGAGTAATATTTTCAGCTATAACACTTTGAGAAAACTGCAGAAGCAGGAGGTGCCTGATTTTCTCCCTCCCTTCTCCCCTGAAAAAGGGCATAAAACCCTCATGTGAGAGGTACCTTCTCAATAGCCAGAAGAAAGGAGCATCCTTATCTTTGAAGAGAAAGTGTTGCCGGGAAGAATCCTCACAAAAAAAGCATTGCTAAATTTTTCCCAGTTTACTACACTTAACACATACTCTTTAACGCATCATATTTCTCCACTATTATCCACTCTTCGTTACACCTATGTGAAAATATTCAAGTCTAATGTTTGTTCATGTCTTCATTTCTTTATGAAGATTCCTGAGTCAGGTAAAACTTAAATTAATCTGTATGCTTTTCTCCTGTTGATCTGTTTTGTCAGCTTAATTTTCAAACTCAGTTGGGGACCTCGGAGGGTTGAAAAAAACTTTTCCCTCCCTTATAGCCCTTATCATCAATTATCTGAGTAATGAGTTGGTGTAACCCTCATAATGTCCAACAGTTAGAGCATTGTTTTTGTGTCTCTATCCTATTTTTTAAAGTTATTTTTCGTGTTCTTATGCAAAGTGTTTTAGTCAGCTGAAGTCATGTAGATCAATACTCAAATAATACAGCAGTAGCTCTTTCAAACAGTCTCAACTATATCTTTGGCACAAGCCAGGGAAGGTTGGATTGCTTATTTGCAAATAATTATTTTGAGTGAAGTGTTGTGTTTTATTGCGCCTCAAAACACAACAACATGAAGAGACCATTTTTCATTTCTAATGTAGGACAAGCCTGACTATTCTGCACGCAGAAAGTAAAAATCTGTGTGTTGTTTGTAGTTACTTTTAAAGACTCACATTAGGAAGACATTTTTCTTAATGGTTAGCTATTTTTTTCTGAGTGGGTCCAAACAAAAATCATTGCTACTTTTGATCTATAAAAAGTGATTATCTATATAAAAATTGAGTAACAAGTTGATGGATCATCTTGTTGACACACACTTTTTGTACTTTATGAATACAGTTTAGGACAGCATTGAAAACACAGGAGTCACGTTCAAGTGCAAGAAGCTGCCTTGTAGAAGAAAGATTTGGCAAATAAAAATACACAAGCACAGTAGAATTTGAATTCCAGATAAACTTTCTTTTAGTATAAGTATGTCTCAAGTGTTGTACGGGACATACTTTTATTTAACTGGGTGTCCTGAATTTTCCCTGACAACTCTACTCCTGGGTCATATTCATCTTTAGCCCCCCTGTCTGGACACACACAAATCGTGGCTTTGATTTTAGTAAAATCAAACTTCAAAATAATATAGCAGAGAGGTTTTTTAGAAAATTTATTTAGGGCTAGGTGACCGATAACCTTGGAAAATCTATAATCTTCTGCAATTATGTATATTCTCACTGGCCAAGATTTGAAAGCAAAAGTTATAAAAATTGCATACTTATATCAGTATTATAGTTATAATGTGAGACTACATCTAGTAGAGTTTAAACTGGTTAACAGCACAATTTCAAAAGCAAAAAGGAAAAGACTCATGGACATGGACAACAGTGTGGTGACTGAGGGTGGCGGCAAGGAGGTAGAAGAGGACTAGATGATAATGTAAAAAAATACAATAAAGATTAAACTTAAAAAATAAAATATTAAAATAAAAAAGAAATGGAAAAAAAGGTATCTACTCTTTCTGAGAAGATATTGGAAACAATCATCATGAGTTTCTGAGCAGTGAAACAGGTACATTAAGGGTATTCAACATAAAGTAACCAAACTAGAAGTTATTGTCTTTTGCCAAATAACTCTTCAGCTTGTCCTAAAGAAGGGATTTCTAAGCTGTTTTAAAAACAAGTCAAGAGCAAGTTTTCAGAAATGGTAGGGGTATACAACAGAACTATGATGGATCTCTTCCCTCTCATGCAGGAACACTTCTGGAGTTTATGATTATGATTCAGGTGGAAATCTACCTTCAACTCTGAGCTTTAGAACCATAAATAGGGATTGATAATAATCCAGAATTAGTACCCAGTTTTAATATTAGCACCACTTCACGTATATCAGTATGTACATGGTGAACCCTCTGCCATAAAGAATTATCATTGGGAATGACAGTCTTTTCCCAGCTGCTGGGACTGCTGCCAGAAGGTACACAGCTGTCAGACCTCTTTGGGGTCTGCCTCAGCTGAAGAAAAATGCTTCTATCTGGCAGGGTCTCATCTCCTGCCTAGGCAGCCCCACCCCATCACCAGTTCCCTAACACCA
This sequence comes from Furipterus horrens, assembly GCF_987537825.1. Taxonomy (NCBI): domain Eukaryota; kingdom Metazoa; phylum Chordata; class Mammalia; order Chiroptera; family Furipteridae; genus Furipterus; species Furipterus horrens. The sequence continues at coordinate 33,994,736 of NW_028327178.1, forward strand.
ACTTAACTCTTTGGCCATCTCAGATCCAAAGCTCTTCATGGGATCAGCTCAGGTTCCACTCCTTCCCTCTAACAAAGTCTTCATCTTTCTCGTCCCTTCCACAAGTGTTGATCCCAACAGCACTTCTTAATTAATGCTCTGCATACTAATCTCTGCCTCAGTCTGTATTCCAGAAACCCAACCTGTGATGGTGTGACCTGAGGAATAGGATAATTAGTGCATAATTTGGAGGCACATGAAAACTGAACCAAAGCACAAATATATAACAAGGACTAAAGTATTGCACTAGTTGGCTATACCAGATCACTCTGTAATCTTATCTTAACATTAGAATTTCAGAGACATATATAAATATTTTAATTTAACTAATTAATGCTATTTAATTGAGAACTCACTATAAAGCAGACATAGTGTAAACCTATTGGTTATTTCCTTTATTTCTCAAAAATTTTTGTAAGAACTGTCTAGTCTCATTTTCTGTAAATTACTTTAACACATTTTAGTGTAGACAGTATGATATAAAAACATGAGGTCAATCCAGAAAAAGTCCCACTATTGCTAATATAATGAGAAAACAAGAATGGTTTGTATGACATTGATGTAACCTGGCAGCCAAGGAGCATGGACTGGAATGCACATGTCTGAACAATGACGACTTCACTGTACTAGCCAGTGAAGGCAGTAGACACTGTTGAGTAAACATGTATACTGTGTGCCCATCACATTCAAAATGACTAGCCAAATAGACCAATGAATCTGCATGAAATTTTATGTTAAGCTTGAACATTCCTCTGCAGAAACTATTCAGCTGTTTCAGAAGCCTGCAGCTATGGACAGCTGGTGATTGGCAACTTCATCACAACAACGCACCTGCACATACATGTCTCGTCTCGTGCAGAGTGTTTCAGCAAAACATAAATCACCTAGGTGACTCAGCACCTCCTGCAGCCTATATTTGATGCCCTGTGACTTCTGGCTTTTCCCAAAACTAAAATCACCTTTGAAAGGGAAGAGATTTCATACTGTCATTTGGATTCAGGAAATATGACAAGGCAGCTGATGGAGACTAGGAGGCCTGTGTAAGGTCCCAAGGTGCCTACTTTGAAGGGGACTGAGGCATCATTGTCTTGTGGACAATGTTTCTTGTATCTTGTATCTTCTTCAATAAGTGTCTCTAATTTTGCATATTACACTTCCTGGACAGACCTCATCTTATATTGATTGAATGAATATACGCCCTAAGGGCTTTTATCATTTGAAGTTCACTAATCAGGTATCCACACTCACGACCAATTAATAAAGATTTGAAATACACTCATCATGAGTTAACACTATGTAGGTCAGAGGTAACTTAGAATAAGACTTTACATTTCCTTGTCTAGATATTTATATAGGTTTTGTTAACTAACACAGAGCTATTCAAATATTTTTCTTTGAGGTGTATTTTTTTAGGATACACTATTTTCTAGAACTATTATACTCATACCTCTGCCCTTGATATAACTTACAGTAAGAATCTGACAAACTCAGCAGCCTCATACTTAAATAATATGTAAATAAGAACAAAATTATTTTATTTATCTTGCCTCAGTTAATGGAGGATTCTAGAAAGTTTGCAGGAAGGTCGTTGAGTTCTTAAATGCATAGTAGCTACTAAATTGAGCATTATCACTGTTGCTTAAAAAAAGGACTCTCAAATTTGAGAGTGTATAAATATTTTTTTAATTTTATTAAATTTATTGGGGTGGCATTGGTTAACAAAATGATATAGGTTTCAGGCATTCAATTCTATAATACATCATCTGTATATTGTATTGTGTGTTCACCATTTAGCCCTCCTTTCGTTCTTCTACCTACCCCCACCTTTTTTTTCTCTCTGATAATCATCATACTCATATCTGTGTCTATGAGTTTTTTTCTTTGCTTAATCCCTTCTCTTTTTTCCCACGCGAATTTACAATTATTTTATACAGCATGCTCCCTCCAAAGATTTATATATAACATTGATATAATTTTTGAGAACTGATATGTTGTCATTCTATTCAAGAGACATTACATTTATATGTGAATTTAAAAATGAATATCATCATACTATTAAGATGTTCTATTTGAGATGATATGTTCTCTTAGGCCAGGCAGAGGCAGTATTGTTTAATGGTTAAGGGCATGAGTCCTGGACCAGGCCACCTAGCTTCAATTTCTGGTCCTGACACTTCTCACCTGTGTGACCCTGGGCAAGATATTCTGCTATTCTCTGTATTTCTGTTTTTTCTTAAGTTAGAAATAATAAAATCATCTGCTTCTTAGGAGTTTATGAGCGTCAAATAATAAATACAAAGCCTGGCTCCTAAGAAACACTATGTGTTTGCTATTATTATTTTATTCTGTGTTCTTCAATAGGATTTCATAGACTCTCTTCAGGTTTATACAGTACCATTCTTCTCAAATTTATTCATTGTTGTTGTGAGTGAAATAATTTTTACTTTGTTATTAGTTATTACTAATATCACAAGAGATATTGACTTTTTATACTGACCTTATATTTATTATTTTTCCCAAATTGAACAATGTTGAATAATATCAGTGATAGAAGACATACCTTCTTTCAGGCTTTAACTGAATCACTTCAGTATTTTGGAACGAATTTTGCTATAGGGATCTCTTCTTATATATTTTATTTCTCTTCTTATTTCTCTTAGGGTTTTTGATAAGAATGGTTGCCAACTGCTATTAAATGTTGTGGAGTTTTCTTTTTGTAATTTGTGTCATGATTATAGAATTTCCTCTAGCAATAGTTTGATTTAAGTGAATTATATGGATGTTTGTGTAATTTAATTTCTGAAATAAATCCTACTTGGTTGTAGTCTTGATAAACTGCTAAATTCTGCTTGAAAATATTTAATTTAGATTTTTTGCATCTACATTTATGAGTAAGATTAAGCTAAGTTTTTGTTTCTATACTATCATTATCAGATTTCATGTTAACTTGTTGTTGTTTTTTTCCCAAGAAACCATCTGAAGCTTTTCCTAACATACGTCTTTGTTATATTACCAAGTTATCTGATAATATTGAAAGTAGTGTGATTTGAAAGAAATGTTTATAATATTTGATTAGCAGAAATAATCATGAAGACCTCCTCTTTAGTGTCTTAAGTTTCTCTTCATTATGTTAAAATAATTTCATGTTTTATTAATTATTCATAACTTAGATATGTTCTTTAACCAAAACAAAACAAAAAATACCCAATGTCGCATGAACAATGGATGTTGATTCTGACTCCAAGTTTAGATTATTGTTCTTAAGTTTGTCTAAAGTTCTTAAAGACACTGAAATAGAAAATTGAGGAAATTCCATGATAATATTCTTGAACATCAGTTTGAAAATGACACAACTGACCACCTGCCAAGCTCTTCACAAGATGGAATGAAATCAGATCAATTTAATAGTCAGTTCCTCAGCAAAATTAATAGTTTTACTGTTTCATGAATTCATTTTTTAAATATTCATAAGTGGTAAAAGCTTCCTTGGTTACACTTTAGAGGATAGATTTTACTTTCAGTGAAACAATTTTAATGAAGGGGTGAAATTCTCTTAATTGCCTACTAAAAGTTCTTCAAAAATTACGAAGTGGCTATTTATTACAGTCTAGAAAAAAACTCACATTTTGCATTCAGTACATAAAGAATTTACACTTGGAATCTAGACCATGTGTGCCATCCATATTTTCAATGGTCATGCAGAAGATTCCATTCTGTACAGCTGAACATTGGGATAACCTGAGCATAAACTGGTAAAATCTCTGATCCATCAAGGTAAATATCTTCACCAATAACAAAATTATCCAAGGAACAATAGACCTGATATGTTAGTTATACTTTTTGACAAAAATATATATGTTTATTAAATCAAAACTTTATACATTTAAATGATTAAAGATGTGATTAACATACCAACTTCCATTATTTTATGGTGGATAAGCAGTTTTGAAAATTATTTATGTGCTAAAATTTTGATCCACATTTTTCCTATGAGCAATAGGCTGATATAACTTTGTTATATGTATGACTATTAGGAAGCACAAAGCTTAATATGTCCAAAACCACTCTCTCAATTGTTACTGCACATTTTTTCCACCTCTATCTTACGTCTTTTGTTCTAGTCAGAAATCTCAGAATCATTCCTAATTCCTTCTTCTACCTCATCTCTTATGATCAATTCCTCTGTATTTTGCTTTTGAAATACTCACTTTATCTTTCCACTTTTCTCCATATCTAGGACTACTTCCTCAATTCAAGAATCTGTATTCTTTTTATGGACCAAAAACTAATTGCCCTCTCCATCTAATCCTGCAGGAATCATATTTAATAATTCATCCAATTATGTATGACTCATATTTGTAAATGCCTATCTCTTCCTTATAAGTGAATTCCATTCATTTTAGGACAAAGATCAAAGGCCTTAATGATGGTCTTTTAAACATTATCCTACCATCTTCTCAGTCTGCTGTCTCTAGAATAAACCTACTTTCTTTCCACTTGCTCTTGTCTCTTCATTATTGGCTTTTGAGATGCAGGCAGCTGAACCTGGGCTTGGTGTGATTCCCATGTACCTTGCCCTAAGCATATTTTCATCTAACCTTTTATCACATCCTTTTATGATGAACTGATAAACATAAGTAAAATGTTTTCCTGAGTTCTGTGAACCTCTCTAGTAATTAATCAAACCAAGATGAGGGACAATGGAGCCTCTGATGCTAGTCAGAAGCACAGGTGGCAATTGGCCTTGCCATTGGTGTCTGAAACGAGGGAGTGGGGGCAGTCTTGTAGGATTGAGCCCTTAACCTGTGGGTTTTGACACTATTCCAAAGAGATAATGTTAGAATCAAGTTAGAATCAGTCTGAATCATAGAATGCTGAGCTAGTGTCACAGGGAATTGCTTGTGGGGAGACACTCTTTCACATTTGGTGACCAGAGTGTCAGGAGTGAAGTGTTTTGTATGATAGTAAAGAAAGACTCATAGGTAGAAAGACTCTTGGTTTTCAATATACAATTGTAAACAATTAGAGATCCTGTGCACACTCCACCAAATCTCCCTCAATGGTTAAATCTTGCAAAACTATAGTACACTATCACAATTAGAATATTAATTAACATTGATCAGTCATGGTATAGATCATGTGCATCACCACAATGATCCCTCACATTGCTCTTTTATAGCCACAACTACTTCCCTCCCATCCCCACCCATCCCTTAAGCCTTAGTCACCAATGATCAGTTCTATATTCTGTTATTTCAAGAATGTTATACACATTAATATGTAAATTAATATTATATAATAAATTACCATATGTAACATTAAAAATTTGGCATTTGGTTGTTTCATATTTGAGACTATTATAATACAAATAAAGTTGCTATAAATATTTGTGAACAAATTTTGCAGGGACTTAAGTTTTCATTGCTTGGGATAAATTACCAAGAATGCAATTGATGGGTCAAATGGTAGTTGTATGTTAGGTTTTTGTTTTGTTTTAAACTGTAAATTACTTTCCAGAAAAGTTATACCAGTTTACATTGCCACCAGAAATGCATAAAAATCTCAGTTTTTCTGCATGACCATCAGCATTTGATGTTGTCAACATTTTTGAAAAAATTTTAGCTATTATGATTGGTAAGTAGTGATATTTCAATATGATTTTAACTTATAGTTTTTGATGACAAGCAATGTTGAATACTTTTCCATGTGTTTATTTGTCACACTAGATCCTTCAACATGATTGGATTGTTTGTGTTTTTCTACTCAGTTTTGAGAGTGTTTATCTATTCTGGATAGTAGTCCATTGTTGGCTATATAGACTGTAAGTATTTTTCTCCTACTCTGTTGAATATTTTTCATCCTTTAAACAGTGTTCTTCTTGAAGCAAAAGATTTTTTTTAATTTTAATGAAATTTCATTTTTTAATTTTTTCTTTTATGGAGTCTATTTTTTAAATCTAAGAAAGCTTTGCCTAATTATAAATCCTGAAGATATTCTCCTATGTTTTAAAAACTGCTTTATAGTTTTGCCTTTTACAATTTGGTCTGTGACTAATTTTTAGGTAATTTTTGTATAAAGTATGAACCTTCAGTCAAGATTCAGTTTTTTTAAAAAACCTGTAGAAATCCAATTGCTCCAGCACCATGTTTTGGGTAGGTAATTTTTTCTCTATTGGATTTGTTTTGCATTTTTGTCAAAAAATCAGTTGGGCACATTTCTGTGTGTCTATTTCTAGTTTCCTTTTTCTGTTACATTGATTTATGTATATATCCCTTCACCAATAATATTGCACAGTCTTGATAACTGTAGGTATAAAAAAATGTCTTGAAATAAGGTAAACTGGTTTTCCCACTTTCTTCTTTTAAAAATTATTTTAGTTTTTCTAGTTCTTTTGCCTTTCTATATACATTTTGGAATAATCTTGTTTATATCTGTACAATATATTGCTGGGATTTATATAGGAATCAAGATAAATATGGTTGGGGAGAATTGACATTGTTACAATGTGAGATTTCCAATCTATGAACATGGTATGTCTCTCCATTCATTTAAACATTTTTATTTCTTTCATCAATAGTTTGTAGTTTTTAGTATACAAGCCTTATAGATGTTTTGATAGATTTGCCCTAAGCTCTTAGAGTAGTAACTTCAATTATTGATTTGAGACTTTTATTCTTCTTTAATGTATGCATTTAATGCTATAAATTTATCTTTCAGCAGTGTTTTTACCCTAATCCCACAGATTTTGATATGTTTTAAATTCATGTTCATTCAAAAAATAAAATTTATGTTCTTTCAGTTTAATTTTTTTATTTTAATTGAGAATTTAAATTGTGTTGTTTAGTTTCCAGATGTTTTTGTTATAATTCTGCTGTTGATTTCTAATTTTATTTCATTGTGATTAAAGAACACATTGTGTATAATGTCAATTCTTTAAATTTTTTGCTGTTTGTTTATGGCCAAGGTGTGACTATTCTGGTGTATGCTACAGCTTGAAAAGAATGTGTGTTGTTCTTTTATTCAATGAATTGTATTATAAAGGTTGACTAGATCCTTTCATTTCATGGAATTGTTGAGTTATTTTATATCCTTGTGGGTTTTCTGACTATTTGTCCTACCAGTTGTTGAGAGAAGAATATTGAAGTAATCTATATAATTGTGTTATCTTTTTATCCTTAAATTTTATAAATGCTATTTATTTTATTTTACAAAACTTTATTTGCAAATGTGTGTTATCTTTCTTTTCTGTTTTATCAGGATTGGCAACAAATATTTTGAGCTCTCCTCATTTAGGGTTGCTATAGCTTCTTGAATGGACTACTTTATTTGATATTCACATAGCCATTTCTTGTTTTTTTTAAATTAATGTTTGTATAACATGTTTTTTTCTTCCCTTTTACTTTTAACTATTATATCATTATATTAAAGTTTATTTACTTAAAACGTCTTTGAAGTGTTAATTATGATCTCGGACACTGAAATAAATCCACCAAGCAGGATTATTGGCCAGTAACTAACTGAGGACTGTGGCTTGCTCAGACCAACAGTGGAGAGCGGGAAGCCTCATCCTCTTTTTATTAGGATTTTAAAAGCTACCAGAACAGGGGGTGTGACATTCCAGCCAACAACAGGAGAATTTTACAAGTGAAAGAATTCTTACAAAGTATCATTAATATGTAAAATACAGCCAGGGTAACACCTGGTTAAGCTAGCACCTATCAAGGAAGCAAGGTAGACACACTAATCCTCAATGCCAGCTCCATTTTAAGACTTCATTAACAAGGAAGCAGATGGAGTACACAACAGAACCTGTTTTACCCAGGATTCCACAACTTAGTGGCCTTGACAGCCTAAAGCTGAAGGCAGAGACAAGAGTTGCTCATCATCTCCTGAGTCATGGGATGACACCTGGGTGGAGGGGCATGAGACTGCCCCTACCCAGAGATCTGTCTTCCTGCAACACATCTTGTTTTTAATTTACTTCCAATTTCTGTATTTAATTGGTATATTCAAAGCATTTACATGTAATGACATTGATATAGTAGGGGTAATTTCTGTAATTTTATTATTTTTTGTTTGTTTGTTTTCTTTTTTTTTTCTTTTTGTATCACTACCTTCTTAGTTCTTCCTTCTTATGGGTTACTTGATCCTGTTTTAGAATTCCATTTTGATCATGTTTTTTAAAATATATACAATCTCACATAGCTTTTTACGTACTGTTCTAGATATTACATTATATATATATATTATATATCCATAATTTATCACCGTTTTCTGATGTCATCATTTTATCAATTCAAGTAATGTGATATTTCCTTTATTTTAATTTAATCTTCATTTTATAGTTAATTATTTTACATATTTCTTCTACATGCACTTAGAACAACACTAGTGAGTGTCATAATTCTTTATTCAACCATCAAATATAATATTAAAAAGTTAAAAGAAGGAAGGACTATTGTATTTACTCATATTTTTGCTTATCATGAATTTTCTTCCTTTTTGATGTTCTAAGGTTTCTTCTTTTGTCATTCCTTTTCTGCTTAGAAGACATACTTAACCATTCCTTGAGAGTAGGTCTCCTGACAACAAATTCTCTTGGTTTTCTTTCATCTGAAAATCTTGATTTTCACTTTATTACTAAAAAATATCTTCATTGGATATGGTTAGATATGGCTCTCAGCATTTGATATTTACTGTTTCTTCTATCCTTCCGGGTTCTATGGTTTTGGATGAAAAGTCGGTTGATGCTCATATAGCTCTCCCCTATGTGTAAGCTATCATTTTCCTCACTGCTTATAACAACATTTTTTGCTTTGTCTTTAGTTTTCAGAAGTATTACTATAATGTGTAATTGTTTGGATTTCTTTGGGCTCATTCTCTTTGTGGTTCATTCAGCTTAATTCTGTATGCTTATATATTTTGTCAAATTTAGGAAGTTTCAGCCACTTTTTCTTTTTGTACTTTTTCCCTTTCACCCTCTTCATTCTTTCCTTCTTAGAATATCACAAAATGAGTATTAAGTCTTTTCTTATACTTTGACAGGTCTCTAGAAGCTCTGTGTATTTTTTAAATCTATTTTCTCTCTGTGCTGCTTATTTTGGGTAATTTCTGTTGTTCTAGCTTCAAGTTAACTCATTTTTTCCTCTATTCTCTCCATTATCCTCCAAGCCCACTTAATGATTTTCTATTTTGATAATATTTTCAGTTCTAAAATTTAAATTTTGTTCTTCATTATATATTCTCTTAATTTACTGAGGTTTTTTTAATTTTTATTTACTTTAAGTATGTTCATAATTGCTCATTGAAGCATTTTAATAATGGTTATTTTAAAATCTTTGATAATTTAGCATCTCCGCCATGTCAGTGCTGGCATCTATTTATTATCCTTTTTTGTTAAATTTGTGATCTTCCTGGTTCTTGGTAAGATGAATCATTTCCAATTAAATCCTGAACATTTCAAGTATTATGACATGATATTCTGGACCTTATATAGACATTCACTTTTAGCTGGATTCTAACACTGTTCTAGTTAGAAAAGGCAAAGGGGGTGTGGGGTGTTGCCTTGTAACTGCCAAGTGTGTATAGAAGCCAAGTCCCTCATTTTGTCTTTGTCAACCCCCAAGGGGGCAGCCCCTCCTTACTACTGGATGTGGTGGAAATTCAATCTTACCATGTATTTTCCACTAATATTGCTAGAGGCCAGAAGGTCATACTTCCTAGTGAAGATGAAAGTTCAGTCTACCCACTCAATCTTTTCTGAGCCCACCCTTGCAGGAGAATTGAGTTGCCTCAATACAGTCTGGCAAAAGTGAACACTTAAGCTCTCCACTAAACCTCTTCTGGGACAGGGAAGAGGGACTCCGTTTTTTTCTCCTATATTTGGCTGGAGTGGAGAGTTTACTGTTTAAACATATTCTATTTGTTAGGCTGCCTCTATTCTGGCCCTTTGCTGTATCTTTTTTGGGGAGTCCATACCCTTTGGTTCTCTGGCTTGCAACTTCTTCAAACACAACTAAGTCTTAGATATAGAAGATGAACGGAATACTCAAGGAACACATTACCACTTTGTTCCTTGGATTCTGAGGTCCCGAACCAGTACTCCTTCTATTTCCCATGTTCTGATGTTGTTTTATGTATAATATCCATGGATTTCAGTTTTATTTATTAAGAGAATAAGAAAAATAATATCTGATACAAATCATATTAATAATTTTTATTTATATGTATAACCATTATATAACTGCATTAAACAATGTCCTTTAGATGTCTTCTGTAATTAACACATCCAATCTTAGCCAGTCACGTCTCAAAGTGAAGAACCATCTCCAAAGCTGTTTAATTCAAGCATAAAATCTCTAGAGACACAAAAGCTTCAGTATCTGCATCTCTAAAATCCAGATCTACTTCAGGTCAGGCCACAATGCTCTCATCGGGTGTACCTCAGGGCCCATCGAAACGCTTCTTTCCACTTGGTCACATTAAAAAAATAATAAACAGCCATCTCCAAACCAACCTGTAAGGAACTTACATAAGCTTTCAAACAAGAAAAGAAATATGCATTCCTTAACTTAATTTCTCAAAATTGGAATATGAGGGTAAGATACCTTTTTCTTTCATTGTTTTTGTTTTGCCACCCTTATGTAACTTAACTTTTTCATGTTTTATATTACAAGATGCATTGCAAACTGGAGCTGACTGAAAGGTAGTATCCCCATCTGCCATCATGATGAACAGTTACACACGTAGTTGAAGGATACAGGTAGTAGTCTTTCTCAGAGCAATTTTTCCACTTGCCTCCTCTGCAGCAAGGTTACATACCTCAGGCTTAAATATATGAATTAATCAAACACACACACACACACACACACACACACACACACACATCCACTACACTTTACACTACACTTTAAAAAATCACCGGAAGTCATTTATACTTTTTAATTATTCCTAAAGTTTAACCAGAGATTATAAACTATTTTGAGGAACAAATTATTAGGAGAAAATAGTGGTAAAATGAATAATCATAAGTCTATGAAATTATAAATCTTATGATGAATGTTTTTCTTTTTTTTTTTAGATGAATGCTACCACATATTTTAAACTGTAAATGTTCTTTTTTAATTAATTAATTAATTTGTTTGTTTGTTTGTTTTTAGAGAGAGCGGAAAGGAGAAAGAGAGGGAGAGAAACATCACTGTGTGGTTGCCTCTCACTCTTGCCCCAAACTGGGGACCTGACATGCAACCTAGTCATGTGCCCTGACTGGGAATCGAACCAACGACACTTGGTTTGCAGGCCGACGCTCAATCCACTGAGCCACACCAGCCAGGATTGATTAATGTTTTTCAATTAGACAATCAGTCAGTTAAAAGGAAAATCAATTGTTTTGGCAAGGAATGAAAGAGAGGAAAGGCTCATTTGTTGTATACCTCCCATGAGCTAGAGTGAGAAGTGCTCCTTCACATTCACTCGCACATTTAATTTTCACAAGTTTATGAAGTAAGCATTATTATCACAGATTTCCAGATGGAGAACATAGAGGTTTAAATTCATGTAAGTAATCAGTGGCTAAACTGGATTCAAACCCTGCTTTACCTGGTAGCATTACTTATATTTTTCCCATTTCATAATCAGAAAACACTGCTGCTAACTTAAATTTGAGTAATGTAGGGTATATTGTTTGTTCTTTCCTAGTGGCCTCTCCTAGTATTACAAATATCTTTTACCATTTAGCCCAATCTAGAAGTGCAATCTTATACATAATGTTTGGGGAAAGAAAAATGTCCAGGGACTAAAAATTATCTCCCACTTCAATGAGTGACTTAATCATCAAAGTAAAAGAGCAGGGCATTTGTGTCAATAAAAAGTTTATTAGAGATCAAGAAAATATATTTGATTAGTTTCCCTAGCTAGTCATTCCACATATGCTCTTCCCCATTTTCTATAACTTTCAGAGTTGCATATCACAAAATGAATTGATTGGTTCTCCAAATGGGAGAGAAAAAGAGTCCACCTCTTTTCTCCTGGGAGATAAAAACAAAACAAAACAAAACATTAAGAAGGTAGTTTACCCCTACAGGGTTCAAATTTTGTACTGGTAGACAGCCATAGATTGAGGAGTTTTCCCAGCATTGTACACAATATCAATGGTGGGTAAAATAATCCTTGTGTCTGGATTCTATCATCTTTTCCATTTGGAAACTTTCTTTAATCTGGAATACATTAGGTTGACAGATATAGTCTAGACTTGGCCTGAAGTATCGAGATAGTTTTTCAACATGGTTCTCAAATATTCAGCATGGAAAAGCGAAAATAAAAAAAAGGAGATCCATCACTACTTATTAACCATATGTCATCCAGTGTAGTGTAGGCTCCATATATCTGTTGATAGCTATGTATCATCTATTTATACACACACACAAATGGATATTTAGTGACAGTGATTTGGCAATGTTGAAGACACAAAATTAAAAAGTCTATTTTATTTGATAATAAAAACACTATGTTAGATTTATATTGAGTTACAAACACAGATTTTCCTAAGATTCATAAAATTGAACTAATTACTCTCATTTAGGGTAGTTCTATGATGCTGTAGAAAATATGAAGAGCATCTCAGGGAGGCAGCCAAAAAAAAAAAAAAAAAAAAGAAAGAAACACTGACACTGACAGCCAACTAACATGTTCAAGTGATAAGTATTCAAAAAAGTCTCGTTTTTCACAATGACTCATCTTTGCTCTACAAACACAGGTACGACAGACATGATGACTTAAGCACCTAATAAGGAAGGCACAGAAAAACAAATTCTCAATCCAATCCAAGTCATATATACATTGATCAAGCAGATACCGTGAGTGAAATTATACTTTTAAGTACATGCCCTCTCTCTCTCTCTCTCTTTTTTAAGTCTCCCACCACTTTTTTGATCACTATCATGGCCACAGACGCTATCTCAATTTCTCAATCATAAAGGCTAGTTCTATTGAATAGTCAAATATATTAAAATTTACTTAGTGTTAAAATTTAGTATCCCTAATGTGGTCCTGGAATAATCAGGAAGCCTGCAGCTGGAGAAGAGGTCACTGCCATGTGGACCTTTTCTTTTCCCAATTGAGTTTGACCTGTCCCTTTCCCAGGAACTAAAGGGTGATTTCTTCTCTTTCAGGCAGAATACAGAGATGAGGAGTGGGGTGGAGGTGGCAAGAGGGACCGCTAGAGGTCTATGGGGTTGGAGAAAAATGGATGCAAAGGAGAAGTCACACTTAAGGGATGCATTCATATTGATCTGTCATCACAGCTCTCTGAAATTAATAAAATGTTGGCAATGTTTGCACACATACTTTCACTTGTGTTTAGTGGGTTGTTTGGGTTTAACCCCATTTATGCTTATCCCTTACGTGCCGTTTCTGAAAGCTGAAATAAATTTCCAGTCTTTATGTAAACATATTACTCCTGTTTACCTGCTTTTCAAAGTAACAGCTTATACTTAAAGACTCCAATACAAAGTTTGCACACCAAGATTTGTGTCATGACCCTCTTCTTGTTCTGCTCTCCAATCCAAGCTATTATTCTGTCCAATCCCAGGAAGCTGCTTTCCTAAAATCATCCAGCCCATCTCTAAAACTCATCTATGCCCTTCCCCAATTTTTCCTTTTTGAGACAATATTAAGATTTTGTCAAGGTGTATCCTTTCTTGCTGCAATAAATTGAATAAGCAGCTTTGCTTTAGGAATTGGGTTTTCTGGAGATCTCTGGGGTAGAAGCATAGAATTTTGATATCCCTTTGACCCATGCTGAGGCAGCTGTGTTTGGTGTTCTGGTTGGTCACCTATTCTTTCCTCAGCTGAAGGCTTTCAGTACCCTTAGGCAACCCTGTTGCATAGAACTTAGGACAATAACATGTAGGCTTTTTTTCAGGTGTGGATCACCTTTAGTCTATAAGAAATATTTTTTGTCTGGACAAAACCACAGTGTGCAAGCTATTGTTAGTATTTGGATGCTTCAGGGGGAAACCCACTATTTTCTCCAAATCAATATAAAAGAAGTTTGAAGCTTTCTAGTCTCCTTCAGGTTCATTTCATAAGGTTTGGGATCAGAAGCTAGCATTGCAATACACATCCTTCCTCTTAGACTTTCACAACTCAGATGTCTTAAAACAAATAGCCCTCACATTTTTTAAATGTCTTTAAAAATAGTCTTCACAAATCCTTCTTTAATTCCTAGCACAAAAACTGCCATACCCTCAATCTGAATGACACCTTCAGTAACCTCTAAGTAGCTTTGGCCCTATATGTTATGTATATTTTACAGGGAAGATCATAGAAAACAAAGTTACCAAGACTCTTAGGATCTTATCCAAAGTATCCATTTTAATATAATTATTTATGAAAAAGCTCATTTACTCTGAGGGCATGCCTCTCCTTCTTCCAAGGCAACAGTTTAGTTGTACATCCTGTAGACCCAGCTACAAACTGAATTTCCTATCCTCCCAAGCAGTTGGTTTTGTTTGACCATATACCTAGGATCTAACCAATAGAATTTTAGCAGAAATAATGTGTGCAACTACTTTATCACCTGTAGAGAAGGCATTATTTATCCATCACTACTTTTCTGTCTGCTTTTACAAGAACTAGAACATGAAAATGGCATGACCCAGTTTTAACCAGTACCCTAGGGAATAGAAGAATGATAAGATGAAATAGCATTTCATCTCCAAAGAACCAGGTCAAACAGAACTTTTCAACTCTATACCACTAACCTGTGTGAGGAAAATAAAATCTGTATATTATTTGTCTATGAGTTACAACAGCCCAACTTGAATACTAATAAATTAATCTCCTATTATACGTATAACAGCAGAGTTAACATCTCAGCACAGTGCTGTCAAAAAGGAGGGTAAGTAATGCAAGGAGAACACTGAGAGATGTCCAATATAAGAGAAACGCTTCATAAATATTTATTAAAATAAAACTATCTTGCCCTGGCAGGGTGGGTCAGCGGCTTGGAGCATTGTTTCATGCACCAAAAGGTTTCAGGTTTGACCCCTGGTCAAGGCACATACCGACATTGTAGGTTTGATCCCGGTCAGCGCAGTTACAGGAGGCAACCAATTGCACCAACTGAAGTTTCTCACATCAGTGTTCCTTTCTCTCTTTCTCTCCCTTCCTCTCTCTCTGAAATTAATAAATGTATCCTCAGATGAGGATTTTTAAAAATCCAAAATAATCAATAAACTAATAAATAAAACTGTCTGTTACACAGTTTGTAAAAGAGGGGAAATTTCATTCTGATTTAAGGGATACAAACAACTCCTCTGACCCTTATTTTTATCATCTTTTGCATGAGAAGATTTCACTCAATGATAAAGTGGTTCTAATCCAAAAATCTAGAATTGATTCCCAATATTACATATGTGTTGGGAAGGGCAACCTGTAAGCATCATTTTTATAATAATTCCACATATACCTACCTACTAGGCTACACATTGCCTCTAACTGTATGCTTATTTTTTCCTTGTTTATTTTATTCAACATTATTTATTTAATAAAATCAAAAACAGAGAACTCCCAGTGTGATTTTTTTCTCTTTTTCTAACTCAAGATGTGGACATAATTTCCAACTGACTACATGTTAACAAAAGAAAAAAAAAATATCGATGCTGCTTTTCAATTCTATGAAACTTATGTAAGCCTTCAACTAGAACATTAACTCAGATTCAGACAAATCTCATGTGTGTGTGTCGGCAGCCGTCTGTCTCGAGAGACGATGGTGTAGCTTCTTAAGAGTCTATCTGCACCGCCGAGAATGGCTGTGCAGTCCGACTCGGGAGTGACACGGTATCTGTCTCCTCCCGTGTTGAATCGACATCTTGCGATGAAGCTACAGAGCCTGGGCAGGGTGATATGGAGGGTCTGCTGTTGCCCATGCAGCAGACCCCCCCTCTCTTCGCAGCTGAAGGATCCAAGGGAAAGACAGAGTCAATACAGCTTGGCTTCAGGTGTGCTGCAGGAGTTGCCGGTGTTGACTACAACGTCAAACCGCCTTAGGGACTCCGGCTCCGGATTTTCTGTCGGGGTTTACTCCCTTAGCCTTTCCCCTGAAGAGGTATGCCGCAAGGCAGCGGAGGTTTTTTGGAATCAGAGTTTTCCTTCTCTGATGTGCCCTGACTGGAAGATCGAACCAGCGACACTTAGCTCGCAGGCCGACGCTCAATCCACTGAGCCAAACCAGCCAGGGTGGATAAATAGACCCAATGCAATGTATATTAGAAGTGACAAATCTCATAATATCTGATGAAAGCGAGCATAAATGCCCAAGGCATCTACTGTATTTGCTTGGTAATTCCTTGCAGAAATAAAAAGTGGAAATGGGATTGTTTGGGAATTCTCTCCTAAGGGGTGGAATGGACAGGTGCCAAAGTGTGCTGTGGGTGCACTGATTTCTGTTCAAGACACAGACTGACCTGGCTCACTTTGAAGTATGATCTTTATAGCCGTTATTGAAAGTGTTCAGACAAAAGCTGGAGGACTGCTTTCCTGGGGAAGTCTTAAAACTTTAGAGCACAGGCAATGCAGCTGAGTGACCAGATGGAGACACAGTGTTCAATTCATATCTAGGACACTCGACAGTGCAACATCGTTTGGGTTTTGTCATCTCAAAGACTTCCAGTCAAAAGATTTGCAATTTTTGAAAACCTAAACCTACCCAGCATTTTTCAAGATTCATAATGATTCTCAGCTGGTTCATATAAAAAGTGTAACTAATTTAGAATAGGGAAGGAGGAAGTTTGGTTCAGATTGTGAGTGCTGAATTTTCACAAAGAGGTTGCGGTTGGCATGTTAATTATGAACATGGCATTCAAATATTATACAGTATTAGTTACCCTATCAGAAGTACATGGTGAGGACCCTGGAAATGTCAGTCAATGCCACTGCAGCAACTGAAGTTGCATTACAATACTCTAAATCTCTGAACTTGAAAACTGAGTTGCCTAAAGCTTTAATTATTATTTGCATAGTTTTCAAATATGTACTTACATACCAAGATGTTGGTTTTCCCCTTTAGTTTTGACAAAAGAACGGTATTAATAAGTGCTACAAAATATACCTTAGCAAATAAGTGTGAAATAATACGATGAATTTGAATGGAACTGGGGAAAAGGTAGAAAATATATTTCTAAGGCAATTAATCTGTTTGCTCCAATAAACAGGCTTTAAAGAATAAGAAGGTCCTTAGTCCTTTATTTCAGTAACAGAATCAACAGAAAAGTTCAAGTAGTATCGTGGTGTGCTTTCTTTTATAGTCTGCTTTTGGCATAAACATTAAAATGTGTCTTCTCGCTTTTAGTTTCTAAGGTTATATGACTGAAACCACATTCTTTAAAGTTACATTTTTCTGTAACTTCTCATTTCAGTTAATTCACAGCATTGATACTAATAAACTCGAGCTTTGAAATCTGCCTTTGGAATTTACATGTCCAAATTATATTGTCCATGTAGCTAGATAGCATCCGTATAAATAACATTAAAATGTCACAATTTTATGAAATAGACTTCTTCCTATCTTTAATTGCCTCATAATTATTTATTTTAATACAACTTTCCTCCACTATCCAGAAGTAAAGTATTTCTATGAAATCCTTCTTAAATCAAAATGGAGTAAAGTGAAGAGTACCGCCCAATTTCTGAAAGTTGGCCCTATGCCACTTTGTTTTTACAAAAAGTCTACATTAGTACTTTAACAGCTGTTTTCCTAAAGTGCAAACCCTCATTTGAATTCTCTTGGTTAGTGAAAATAGGCACTATTTTTGCTTCTTTATAAAAATGAAAAGGCATAATGTGAACTTTTGGAATGAGGGAGCACCTATTAGGTCTAGAAAATACACTTCATCTGGCTTTGTTGAACTATCCTTTCTTTTCCCCATATCTCTTGTTCAAACAAACAAATTGTATTTCTTAATGATCTAAATGGTACTTAACGTTCATCTATGTACTGTTCTGTAGCACTGAAGCACCGTGCTTCTAAATGACAAGAAGAAAATACGTTTCTTATTATCTATGTAGAGAAAAGTCTAAAGGCTTCAGTAAACACAATGGCTATGTTAAAGGATTTGATTTGTTTAATTATGAACCATTTAGAGTAAGTCAGGAAATGCCTACTGCTTTGTGTACGGACTTTTTGTTGTATGGGTACCTTTGAATCCATTTCCTTATAATTCCAGAATGAATGACGGAAAGCATCGGGCAGTCAGTAATAAGATAAGTCATCATGTTGAGTATCCCAGTGCCAGCTCAAACAAATCATGTCTAACAATCCCCTCTTCTTTCAGAGGAGGTTTATCGGTCACATATATGGCAACTCACTTCAGGCGCATCTGAAAAGCAGCACACAACTCTGCACAACTTCTAAATAACAGGAAGATCATAGATTAGTTGTATTTTGTACAGATTTCCCGAAGACTTAGTAGCTTAAAACAACAATCCCTTTTCATCTCTCACAGTTTCTATGAGCCAGGAATAGCTGGGGGCTCAATGCCTCTCATGAGATTCAAATCAGAGACTGATCCAGGCTACAGTCATCCCATGAAGGGAAACTACAGAATTTGTTTCCTAGGTGGCTCGCCACACAGGCCACAAGTTGATGCTGACTGTTGGCCTGGGAACTCAATTCCTATCCACTTGAGCTTTTTCACACAGCTGTGTGACAGTCTTTACAGTATGGTTACTGGCTTTTCCCAGAACACATGACCTAAGAAACCAAGGCAGAAACTATAATGCCTTTTGCGATCTTGCCTCAGAAGGTACACAACATAATATCCGCTGTGTTCGACTGGTCACACTGTTGCCCGTGGGAATAAGATTCTTCCATGGAGTCCCAAGAAAAGCATTTTGGGGACCCACACATATGACGATATGAGCAACTGAAACAAGATTTATTAGAATGAGAAAAAGGACTGCCCCTAGGTGCTCAATGTCTCATCCACATCCGGGCAGTTCAGTTCTGTCTTGCTGCAGAAGAATCCAGCCTCTGGGTGGCATGCAAGCCCATAGTTGTCCTCACTAAGCCCAGGATGAGGGCCAGGGCCCAGAGATGCTGCTCCATTATCCTACATCAGCATCCAAACCTTCAGTAGCCCAGCTCAGTCTCTGTTCCCATCCAGCTGGCTTTCGGGGCTACACTTGGGCCCACGCTTGTGTCTGGCTGCTGCTACAGAGAGAGAATGCAAGAACACACAAACAAACCTGGTGCCTTTGTCAAGCTTTGATTATATCTCCTTGGGTTTGGAGAGGGGTAAATTTTCTTTTAAACTAACCAGTCTCAGTCTTCTTAATTATTTGCAGGCTCATGCTAAACCCACTCCTCCTCCCCCTTTTCAAGGGTTTCATGCCCTTACCCTATTGGGTCTTTCCCAGATTTTCCCAGCCTACCTTCTCCCCTTCATAGTTACCATTTTGGCTCCTCCTGTGCATGCCTCAAAGTAGGACGACAGCCCCCTGTGCTACCTTAATTTCTATTGTGCATGTGTCCAGCAGAGCATTTTCCTCCTTACTCTTCCCCCCTCCCCTGGGTAATCCCCAGTAATGGACCAGTTTCCCCTGGGTGATAGGAAAGCCAGTCTTTCCTCCCTAATTGGGGAATGAAAGGATGTTAATCCCCTTGAGGGAGCAATGCAGCTGTCCCCTGGGGAGCCTGTGAATCTGCAGCTTCCTAGTCAGGCTTAAAGTCTAAATCTATTTGCTCCCTTCCTTTGATAATATGGGAAGAGGCTACACAAGGTTGTAGCAGGAGAGGATCATTGGGGGAACATACTGGAAGCTGGCTAAGACAGATTATCTTGTTGTACTTTATAATTTTGAAGTTTTTAACCACAAAAATTGTAGAGCTGTCTAAAATGTTAGAAATTCCTACCACATGAATTCCTTTCCATAATTAGAAAGGATAGCTCTTCTAATGTGTGTCCTTTTCATCCTTTGAATAAAGAGAAAAAGAGAAAGACTGATTTTCCCTAAAAAAGGATTATGCAATGCAGTGTCCTGCAACAAACACTTAAATTTTATTTAGAAAGGTAATGAAACAGCATTACAGAAATTTTAGTGAATCTAAAGAATGTTACCAAACATAATGCTATGAAACAATTCATTTTATGTACTCTCGATATTTGCATAAATATATTTTAACATAGTCACAGTAAACATGAAAATATAATTTATATCAATACAATTTATATACCTTTTAACTTAACATTTACTAAAAATGTTCATGTTCCACAATTATTATTATATTAGTTACAAAAATTTTAGATAATACGGAGTAAGTTTTGTGTAGCCACATACAGTATGGAGATATTTTTATTGATGTAAATTATTAATCAATGAAAACTCATATGACCACCAAACAATGTCACTTGCTTCTCCTCTAATAATAGAATTCCTAATGCACAATAGTTATACAGAAATATTTTTACTGCATTTAAATATGTAATCTGATAGATAATAGCCTGATCATGTTGTAATGTAATTTTCTAAAATTGTTGCTCTTTAATAAGCTCCCTTATTTCCAATTGTTAAAATATTCATTAAGCTGGCAATATTTGCTTAATAATATTCATACATAATTTTATGCAAATTAGTATTTTAAATACCAGATATATATTTTTTAATTTTCTGAATGTTAAACATAAGGGATTCTCAATTTAATTGAGAAGACAAACAGCACATGCTACAAACAAATGACAGAGACAAGAGACTATGCCATCAGGGAAGAAGTAGTGTAATGAGGAAGAAACTCCCAACTTGATCTAATTTAAGGCCCAAAAGAGTTTTAGGAATGACTGAGAATTTAATCTTTCTATTTATCCAGAGTGAAAGGAGATAGGAAAGTTAAGAAAAATAAAATGTAAATGAGCAGACTTTTTTTTCCTAAGCAATTTTCTACCCAGTTTCTTAATAACTGAAGCTTTATAAAGTCAAGTATAGCATTAGAACATTTTGTATTACTTTCTTATAGAAAAAAGAAAAAGTGATTTGAGGCTGCATTTTTAACTTCAGATTATAAAATAATGTTTAAATTAAAATAATAATAAATAATCATAAAAAGTCACCCTTGAAAATTAGATATTGACATTAACATTATGTTTTATAATTATTGGTTTATATATCTTTTCTCCACTACTAACCTGGAGAAGTTTCATCACTGAAAGATTTATTTTCCATTTCTGTCACTAAAAAACACTGTCTAGCAGGTAGACACTCAAGGAACACTTTTAATTATTTTTTTAACTGTCTCTTAATTTTAATGAAAGTAGAGAGCCTCGGCTAACTGAATATAAAACTTACCTTCTAAAATAGTATTTAATTCTGTTAATTTTCAACATCTTGAATGTTCTGACTTTGAAAATTGACAAGTTGTCTCTTGTAATTGATTGAAGATGATATTTCTAGTATTATTTTCTATAATTATGTAAAACATATATCGTGTCTAGAAAACGGTAAAAAAAATACACACTCCGCACACACGCATGCACAAATACATGGACATGTGAAAAACTTAAGTGAAACAGGACAAATCTACCCTTCAACGTGTAGTATGATGTTATGTCTCTATATGAGCCCAATGTCTCACTTTCTGATCCACCCTAGAGACTTTTTAGAGCATCAAGAGCCCTTTCCGTGTAAAGAGTGTGTCCTTCTTATGAAGAGAATCTTTTGTTTTCCTGATTTTCTTACATTTTTTTCTGTTACCTTTTTCTCATCTTTAAATTCATTACTATAATGATTGTTTACTTCTTCACCTGTATCTTGCCTCTTTTTTTCTGTTCTACATTCTTAGACATTTGATTGACTTATGTTGCGTAGCTTTTAATTTAATTTCTAATATATATTTTCATATTACTTTTTAATCTGTAGCAACTCTATCAACTATCCAATTTTAGCTTTATTAATATAATGGTCTGTTTCCACTCTTAGACTATGTAAATTTGGGTTTTTCTCTTTTATTTTTTTTACTCCTTCTATTTTACAAATAGTTTCTTTTTTTCTCCCTAGGTAGTTTTTATTTTATTTATTTTGCTTTCCTTTGCACACTGACTTTTCCCTCACATATCTATGATTTAGAGTATCCTGTGGTATTCAGATTTCCCCACCGGTATTGAAAGATGTATTCCCTCCCCTCCCCCGCTGCTGGAATGGCTCAGCTGACCACTCACAGCATTCAGTCATTACTTGAACTGCTTCAAGGGTGTTCCATTTAGCCAAAGGTCATGTGCTTTTCCTGGGGCAACTCACAAGGTCTAATCAACAATGGAACACAGAGTCCCAGAGCCCTTGCTCCAAAACCTTTGAGAGACCCTCCCAGCTTCAAAGTGCCCCGCATTGTCAATTGTGTCCTTTTTTGTAACTGTATCACAGCCCCATTTCTCCCTCTACCCAGTCCTACTACCGTTTCCTACCCTACAGAAGTTGATCCCAAGAGCACTCCTCATAAACCTCTTGCATGATACTCTATCTCGGGGTAAGCGTCACAGCAAACCCAAACTGCAATATGTGATCATTGGTCCTCCAATATTTAAGAATTAAAACAAAGATAGGTGCCTTTGTAATCTTTTAGCCTGCGTGGTAAGTAAACATCTCTGGGAGGGTTGTCTGGCACCTCACTAGTAAGCTTCAACCTATCAGCTGTGTCGACTCTCAGATGCTAGAATGAGGAGGGCTCTACTTTGGGCACAATAACCACTGTAGAGGTTTAACACTTTCCCAAATTATGCTTAGATAAAGTGCCATTGTTGGTTTGTTTGTCTGTGGAATGCTGGACTCTCCAGAAGATAGAGAAATCAATATTTCTATACAAAAACTTCAATTAATCCCTTTATTTGCCACTTATTTTTTAAATCTCTTTTTCTACTACAATTATTTTCTGAAGTTTGTCCATGCTTCTAACAGCAGATCGGTTCTCATTGTTACTGTTGTCTCCTCTAGAATGTTCTGGGGCCTGAGGTCCTATGTTGCATTTTCTTCTTTAACACTCTCCCAAACACTTCCTGACTTCTGAAAATGTGTTGAAATAGCCCATTCTCTGATAACACCCTCTTATTATTCTTTTCATTATATTTCGTTTATATTACTCTCTGTATATTTTTTCCAGTAAACTCTAAAAATAGATTCGACGTGAAAAAGTTCTGTCTATTATCCTAAACTGAAACTGCTCACCCAATTTAAACACCACACTATTTAAATTACATTTCATCTTTTGTCTATAAATTGGATGGCATATATAGAATATAATCTTGTCCAGAAAATCAGCAGGCTTGAGTTCTAGCTCATATTTTAAATAATTAAACCACATGGCATTTAGCAAGTAACTTTATGGGATCTCATTTTTCTTGCCCAAAATGTTCACTCAAGGACAACTATTTAAAATTTGGGGGATATATTTAAATATTTGTGATGAATCCAAATTTAGTTACAAAGCTATAGTGAAAAGAATCAATAAAAAAGCTAAATCTTGTATTTCCAGAACATCTGAAAGTTAATAGTTTACTTTAATGCTTATTGAGGATACTAGATTAGGATGTCATTTAGATGCTAACTAGAACTAGTATTTAACTCTAACAGCTACACTATGTAAATTGGAATTGGTTAATTTCTAGGGAAATCACTCATATTTATTGGCCATTGAAATTATCACCTCAGTTATCTGTTCCTCATTTATTCCTGCACCAGTTATTGATATGTATGTACCTGGGAGCTCAACTTTCTCTAATTATATCTCTGTTTCTCAATCATTAGTGAATTTATGCATTTGTGTATGATTTGGTAGAGAAAAGGAGCATTCAATTATCTTCATTCCCTCTTGATTTTGGCATCTCAAAAATATTCTGGCCATCTTCCTTATTACATGCCAATTAAGCTTATTTTGATGAATATGACTCATCTGTAGTTTATTGAACATAACATGGAAATAAATTATTTTTAAAAATCAATAAAATTGGACCACAGGCCAAACATGAAATAACTCTTTATATTTCTTGGAATGTTTCTGTCATTTAATAACTGAAGTGTCTAATACAACTCCAGACTTTCAAATGTTAGTCGTCTGTGTTGGATGGGAGGAAAAAACACTGTAAAATTTCTGCTCCAGATGACTTGCTGTAAATTATTATAACAAAACTTTAGAATTTTATTGTGAGTAGATAGGATTCCAACATAACTATAAATAGTGTTATAAAATCCCATTAAAGGGAATTTGTTTATGAGCTGATAGGAAGTAATAATGACCTCCAACCATGTGACAGCATTAAGCATTTTACGCTTTCAAACTCACTTCATAGGAAAATCTTTGCATGTTTATTGTAATTGAATTTTATAATTATTTTTCTAAAAAAGTCAAGTAGGAAATATGTAGAAACATGAAATGCCTTAATTTTAAGAAAACTTCTTAACCTGGGCAATCTTAAAAATGTCACTGTGAATAAGAATGTCTATGGTCATCTACTTCCAGATACCCTAATAAGGGCCCACAGTGTGCCATTAAAATCATTTCCAGCACCTGACACCTTTGACATTTGAAAGTAAATTATATGTAAATAGCATTTGAATATTTACAACTTATTTAATTTATTTTATTATCCTTTCTATTGTGGATCAAGATTTGAAAACCCACCCCACTACTTAGTAACTATGTGCCCCTGGGTAAGGTACTTAACCTCATTGTGCCTTAGTTTCCTCACCTGTAAAGTGGATATAATAATTATTCTCACCTCATAGAGTTCATATGGAAATTAAATAAGTTTTTACAAATTAAGTGCTCACTAAATGTTTGACATTTAGTCAGCATATAGTGTATTTGCTGTAACAAAATATTTTCTTTCAAATAATACATTTTCCTTTATCTTATTATGTTTTTAGATGTTTATTAACTACCTTCGCTTTTTTCATTTCAAAATTAATACTCTGGCATCTGGAACTTTTATAAAATCCTAACTATTTTCAAATATTCAATAACTTTAACTTTATGCAAAATAATGTTTATTTAGTGACTTATATGTGCCAAAACTTACATAAAGCAATATGGGGGAGGTAATGATTAACATGGACCTTCTTAACCTCAAGGAGTTACAAGTAAGCAGAATGCTACCCACATAAATAGAGCCAAATAGGGTGAGTGAAAAGAGCTTTAGTTTCAGTATAGAAATGTAAGAAGAGCACAGAGAAGGAACAGTTAAAATTTCATTAAACTGATGAGAAAAAATAGGTGATATTTGAGATGGGACTTCAAGGATGTGTAAGATTTTAAGAGACAGAGTTGAAAGAAAGGCCATTAAGGTAAAATTTAAAAAAAAAAAAGACAGCTAGGAAGTACTTAAACTAGAAAGCACAGGCATATTGAGGTGACAACTCATGTAGAGGTCTAATCAAATGAGTTTAGAAACATTTAAAAGGAAAGAATTCTCATAGTCATAAGCTTAATTAATTATTTTAATTATATATGTATAATTAAATAGTTTGTGTACCTCCTGTTATAGTTCTTATCCAAATATAAACTTGAAACCTTTACAAATTAAATAAAAACTACCAAACCAGTAAAGTTTATATTAAGAACATTAGTGCAATGTGATGAATGGTGTATATACAAGTAAGTCACTGCTCAAAATATAAAAATGTTGAAGCCCAGGCTGTTTGGATTTGTCATGTCTACATATCACCATATGCCTTGTGAAATTTCAGTTCTCTCACTATTTCTTCTATGTCCAACAGCCAGGATACCTTTGTTTATAATGCATACAAAGACATCATTTAGCAATTATTGATGTTATTAAACTATTTATGTATAATCCAACTCCTTTTCTTAATTGTCTCTCAATATTTAATGTAGCTTTATTTGATGTCAATATAAGTATAAAATTCAAAGGAAATACAACATGACAATAATATAATAGCTGATCCTAAATATGGCTCCATATACATGTATATATATTTAGAGAGAAAGGGAACAGGAGCCCATAGCCAGAACATGGCTTCTCCTACTAAATGTAAACCTGCATCAGTGACTATGATGGAGCAAGACAAAGCCAGGACCACTTCATAACCATATCCAAGAACAAATAAAACAAACACAGAAAAAACAAACCACAGAAATGATCAAACATGACACTCTTCCAGCTAGCATCAGTGACTGTCGTTCCCTTAACAAACAGAGTTTTAGGTTCACATTGTTCCTCCTGCATTCCTGATAAAACTTATTAAGATACCGAACTGTAGAATTGTCCCAATTTCTGAGAGCACCCAATTCAGAGCTTTACTAGACACTCAAAATCCTAACACTGGGTCTAACCCTATAACAAGTCCTTCCAACACCCCTTTGCTGGTTCTGCATGTTGGATGGTCTTTCTTACTTCAAGAAGAACCAATAAACATAACTTTAACTAGTGATGTGTTCCCGGAGGTAACTTTGTCCAGTGTGTATTAGATAGGTAATGATGATGATGGGACATAGGTATATATACAGGTGCTAGATAAACACATACATAGATACATATATATACATGCATGCTTATATATGTATACATATATATTTGTTTTAATCTAAAGATTTTAATTCAAAAACCTCAAGAGAGAGAGAGAGAGAGAGGGCAAGGACATAAATATTTATAGATATTTAGATATTAGGTTTACATCATGTCACTGATGGACTTAAAGATCAGGATAAAAACTATTCCAGAGATAATGGATAGGCAACCCTTGAAAGAGAAGGAGTAGAAACAAAATTTAGAAAAGTTAAATGGCTTATGTACACTACCCATACAAACTTTATTTCTCTCAGTATTTTCCATATGTATTTCTATTACTATTTTAATTTTTTCTCATAAGTCACTTCAACATTCAGTCCATAGAATGCTTCCTACACAGAGTGTTATAACTTTGTTATTTAGTCAAAAGATTATGTGTTAGTATTTTATGGAAAATATTACTTATGTAATATTTTTACATTACAGGAAGCATACTATTACCCCAGTATGAAATATAAATGTAGACAAAATCCTCTTTTATTTTGTAACATCAAAATAAGTACATAACTTTGAAAGAAGTTTAATTGTAAATCATATTAGACATTTTACCTCTCTTTTCAGCCACCTACTAGTCATAGGCAGTAAATGATCGCTCTTCCATACTTGATGATTTAGCAATAGCAATCAATGAACAACTCACATTTCTCTTTAGAACATAATGATTCTGAGCCTTTTCTATAAAATATTATTTTCTTTATCCATCATTCATAAATATCTATTTATTAGAAAAAAGGAAGACAGAAAAACAACAAAAAATCTATTTACCAAAAGTTAGTGGTACGACCAAGATTCAATATTCTTACTCCAAATAGGGAATGAGCTAATGGTTATAAGCATTCAGGTATCACACAGTCACAGCAAATCCACATGAGCTTTTGGCTACTTAAAGGTCTAGTATTAGGCAATGTAGACAAAGTTAAAGGTTCAAAGAGAGGAGGCATATTATTGTATTTACCAAGATTGGGATTACAGTTAGAATGCTAAAGCAGCAATTTACTGACTAGGTCTTTCATTGTTACCCAGGTCTTTGAGTCAGAATTGGTTCAAAAGTCTGAGTCAAAGTTAAATCTTAATTATAGAATAAAGTGTTCTTGACTGTAAAAAACAGGAAATACAGCAGCAGAGCCATGTATGCCATCAAAATATAATTAGTTTTTATTAAAATAACTATTACAATTATAAACAAGTTAGATATTTGCTGTAAAAGTATTCCAGTTCAAGTGAAAACAACAGTAATTAATCTCTATAACTCAGAATTATAAGATTTTATTCATGTGTCCTGATTAAGATTACCAGTTGATCTACCTGGTTCCATTTCAAAGTAAGTTGGTATATTATCAACTAAATACCATAGATTTTCTGCCTCAAGTCTCATAATAGCAATGACATAACTTTGGAAAAGACTAATTAGCTGAGGCATCAACATATATCTCAGAAGACTAAACTTACCACTTCATTTTCTCAGCCATATGGCTGAGAGATCGCACTAGGCATGACCTTTCCAGCAGTGAGATCAGAATTTCATTTATAAATAGATAATTGGAAATTCATCCATCTGAAGTTCCATGATGCAGAAGAACTAATTTTTTTTCAGAGAGAGCTATTTAAAGACAAAGGAATAAAAACTATCTTCTTTCAATACCATATAAGCAGATTTGGGGAGTTTCTGAAAAACTTAAAACAAAACTTATATAAAGTATGTGTTTGTATGTGTTTCTATTTATATCTGGGAATATAAAAATTAGTTCTGGAAAACTTAATCTAATTAAAATATGTGTTTATAGATACCTTATCACAAATGAATTTCCCAACAACCTAAGTGGCTTTCCAAGATAGTTTTATTCCTCTTATTTTTGGAAGGTCCAAGAAATTACCTACTCTCTCAGTCTTGTTCTCTATCAATCCTGGTTACACATAAGAATCACGCTGGGGATTGTATTAAAATGCTGTTTATATGCCATACCTTAGAGACTTGAATTAATTACAGTGGAATAGTACCCTGGTACTGGTATTTTTCAAAAGTTCTCCACATGATTCTAATATATGGTCAAGGATGAAAACTTATCTAAATGATAGGTATAGCAGACAAAGAGATGCACCCACCCCAGATTTTCTTCCAAGAAAGGACTCCGTCCAACTGTAAGAATTCAGGTCATCAGACAGCATTCCACTGTTAGCCCTTAAAAGTCCGCTTCATCTGTTAAGAGCCACTTTGTCTGAGGTCATGTCCTTCCCATAGTAGCCCATGTCAGTGATTAAGTGAGGTGAGAGTTTTAAGATCTAGCTGTTTCAGGACAATGCAATACCATCTGGTGGGTGGAATTTTCTCCAGGTCCTTACTGAGTTGACCAAGACTTTGTCAAATCTGTATCAGAATTTGACATCTTCTGCTCAATTTTGTTCCCATCCCCAACTTTTCACAGGTGTTGATCCTTAATAAACATCCTATTTCTCAAACTTCATCTCAGTGCCTGCTTCCAGAGAACTCAGACTGTGAAAATAGACTATTGCATGCTCACAGATGGTAGTGAAAATTTTTTACTCTGCTTACCCCTCATTTTATCCCTAGCATCACTTCATGGTTAAACATGCAATTTATAGAATAAAAATGCCTGGATTCAAGTCCCACTTCTCTATGTCTCTGTTACCAGTTATTTATGACTCTGTTTCTCAATTTTTTTAATCTATAAAATATAAACAATCATTGTTCCTTACTTATAAGATGATTGTGAGTATTAAAGGACATAATAAAAGCAAAGTCATGAATTTTAGCCATTTCCCGGGGAGATTAATTCTATGTGAATTGGATGGTGCCATCCTCAACCTACTCCTAGATTCAGAGATGGATTAATAACTCAAGTCATTCATAATTTTTCCTGGGGGTGGGCTTTTTTATTTTGTGGTGGTTGTTTTTTTATTTTTTGGTTTTATTTTTCATTTTCCTTGGAATAGAATTTGTCTCTGTGGGAAGTTAAATAATGACCCCAAATATATCTAGGTTATAGTCCTTGGAATCTGTGAATGCTACCTTAGATAATAAAAGGGACTTTGCAAATATGATTACATTGTCTTGAGATGGGGATGTTATCCTGGATTATCCAGTAGGGTCCTTCTAAGAGGGAGGCAGAAAGAAGGTCATATGTCAATGAAAATAGAGTTTGGACTGATGTGCCTTGATGGCTTAGAAAGGGCCACAAGCCAAGGTATAGCAGCAGCCACTAGAAACCAGAAAATGATAAGATATGGATTCTCCCCTCAAAGCCTCCAGAAGGAACCAGATCTACCAACATCTTGACTTTAGCTGAGCGAAATTGATTTTGAACTTCTCACTGCCAGAACTGTAAAAGAATAAAACTGTGTTGTTTTAAGGCAACAAGTTTGTGGCAATTTGTCATAGCAACTATAGGGAATCAATATAGTCCCCAACCATTTAAACACCCTTCCTATTTTGGAGCAATTTCCCATTGTGTGGAAATTTTTGGAAAGTAAAGCCTTGTCTTCCTTCATAGATTAAGGGAACCAAAGGCCTTAGACACTCAGGATTTTTTATAGTAAACCACAGAAACTTACATCAGCTAGCTTAAGGAGATATAAAGTTAATTGAAATACTGCCAAGAAACACATAGAATATGTTGGCAGCAGCTGGCTCAACAACATACAGATCCTGTCGTATAAGCTGACTTGTCTACCAGCCCAGTGAGAAACTAATATTAACACAATAGCAGTGCCCATACTTGAACCTCCTATCTAAGAGCAACCAATATCTGGGACAAGCTCATTATCTTTAATGCCTTCCACCTTAGAGATCATCACTCAAATAAAAAGTGATTCTGATTTGGGTTTCATTCTGCCAGCCATAACAGCTCAAGTTTCATAGCTTGTTTTCTTTGCCATTATTTTATACTAACAGCATTGTTTATGACCATTTAACTCCAAACAGCCATTATTAGTTGAGAAAGGAGAAAGTAGGTGTACTATAGAAGAGAACTTAAAAACAACAGTTTTCAGCCTCAAAATTAGTTAAAAAACAAATACTTTAACTCCTACACATATTTACTTTCTTCCTTGATCTGTCATGTATGTATTTAAATACCCAAACCTATTTCCTTTTACTCTTAACTAAAAGGGTAGACTTAACAGACATTTGTCAGCTTTTACCACACAGAATTTGAAAATATTTATTCGGATGGAATCCTTATTGAATGGACTTTGCTTAAAGGCAGGATCCATTCATTATGAAACTGAAGGGAACACAGCGTCTCTTTATCTGCTCTCCGGAAGTTAAGACTTAGGCATGGGTCCTAGATTACTCCAACCTGATGATAGTGTCAGGAATACTTAAAGATTTGTGTGGGTTTAGTTTGGAGAACAAGAGTCACTTAGAGCCAATTCATTATTGTCCAGTGCTAGTAGTACTAGCAGTAGTAGATAGTGACGAGAGGTGTCTGCAGAGACAGCATCTCAAGTAGACTTGCTGTGCTGTGATCTGGGATTCTCAGCCTCTGTTACTTCTGATCACCTCTCCAGGCCAATTTTCTAGACTGCCCATGAATTTTGCAAAGTACTGAATATTTATTTTTTTACATAAGTTACTAAGTTATGCATTTACCTTTTGTTTTGTAACCAAGAATCCCTTTTGGTGCTTAAAGTTTAGTAAGCTAGCAAGATTTAATCCTCCTGACTTGATAATGGCTTTCTTATTCTTTCTTTTTTTTTTTTGCTATCTAAAAATATTATGTCAGAGAAATGCAAAGAGAAAAAGAGAGAACAAGTCCTGAAAGTATTACAGAATTTTGTGTCTCCTAGTGCCTGAAACCATCTACATATGGATTTTTAACTCAGTTACATGAGCCCTTCCACAAACCCTGTTTTCTTTGTTTATTTGTTTGTTTGCTCTACTTAACTCATTCCAGTTCCACTTCTCTCACTTAAAACCGAAAGAATATTTACTTATATAAGTTTATAGGAAACATAGCATTAATTTCACAGTTATAAGATACGCATGTGTAATCTGCAGCTTGTAAACTGGGCCCTGTATAACTGTATCTATAATATATCTTTCTCCCAGAAGAAAAATTAGGAAAAGTTTGTTCCTAGTAACCTCAGTTTCTTAAGTCAGAGGGAGAGTGGGGTATTTCTTTTTCTTCAGAATTATCAGGATTTCTTCATGTCTGAGGGAATGAACTGAAGAAGCAAGTCCAAGTAGCAAAAGCCAACATAACACGTGTCAGATATGCAGGAAAAATAAAAGTAAGAAGCTAAGGGATCAAATGAAAGAAAGAGAGCTTCCAAATACCTGTTCTGTAGCCAAGTTTCCCACTTGCTCCCATGAATGTTTTGCTGGGATGTTGAGAGACCTGAACTAGGAGGTGAACCTACCACACTAGTGTTGATTGTCAGTCACTTTTTACAGATTGTTTTCTAACTATTAAATAATTGAGTTTATCAATAATTGTGTTGAAATGTCCTCTTAAGACAGAGTTCTATCTTAAAAATTCAAAATTTCACAGTTTTCAGCAGTACTCACTCCCTCTGAATGCCTCCGAAGCCTTTGCCTCACATCTACCTGGGTGTTTTTGTATCATAAATCTTCTTCCATGCATTTCTTTATCATAAAATTTATTCTATGTGCTATTATATCTCCTCTGTTAGGTTTTCTCACATCTATTCTCATCCAGCTCCGGGTAAATAAAAGGAATTTTCTCACAACTCTGTCACCTAAAAGAGGAGAACTATAATTTGTGTTTTGTTTACTTTTACTTTGTGGAGAAATCTGTTTATGGTTGTCACTTAAATATATACCAGCTGACACACACATAATATATATATAGATAATCCTATACATATATATACATACACATGTACACATATGTATACATATACATCTTTACTATAGACTGGGATATAAAAATCCAGAAGGCAGAAGCAATGTGCTGCTCTTCAGCTTTGGTGAGGTCATCCTTGTGGAGTTGATTACAGGGTAAAGGGCTGGGTAGCTGTGGATATCTACTGGGATAGATGGTTTATTCATTCTTGTTTCTCCTCTAACACTTACAGTAGCACTTTGTGGCTATAATAAATAATAGCCTAATGACTGATACATCAAGAACATAGTACCTGGAAATTATTTAAAAATCCAGATACAGGTTGTTGGTGAAGGGCATATCTACATATTAAAATTATAGTTTCATTTGCATTTAATGAGTATTCATTAATAAGCCCTTTGTACTGGCCATTTTCTGAATGTATAACATTTATTAGGTGCTCATGTAAACAAGGTGCCTTCCAATCTGTATTACACCATATTGAGATCCCTTGGAGCCTCTTACCAGTTGCCAAGAACTCTCCCATATAACATTTTGTATCCTTTTACTAGCGGTTGCAGTCAACTTTAATGGACTTTTAAACACGAGAAATGTAAGTCTGTGCTTTATTCTTCCTGGCTGCCTACATTAAATCAGGATTTTAGAGGAGTATAGCAGTGGTTCTCAACTTGGCACAACTGTGGCCCCCATGAAACAAATGTCTGGAGACAGTTTTGTTGGTTATGACCAGAGTGCGGGATGCTACATGCGGAGACCAGGGATATTGCTAAATGTTCCACAATGTACAAGATGTCTGCAAAATCAACAACAACAACAACAACAACAACAGAACAGAAATCATCTGGTCCTAAGTATCTACAATGCTAAGGTTCAAAACTCTTGTGTTTGAGTATGGAATAATATAAAATAAATGTACTGTTACAATGTAAAATATTTCTCTGTGTATTGATAAAAGTGATTCAGCTATTCAACCTTTTTCTGTATGTGTTCCTTTGACTTGCTGTACTGATTTTTATTCGGTTCTAAAATGGATTTGACATACTAATTCAGATTAACCATGTCTGACTGCATGTAATTAAAAACTTAGGAAGACAATGGCAACTCCTGAGTAAAAATATGTAAAATCTTTCCTCAGATACAAAAGATTAGATTTAAAGCTTCAACTGTAACAGAGGAGAAAGGTGGAGACAGGATACATAGAGGGAACAGATATTAGAAATGAGCATGCTCTCTTTTGTCATTAGGAAATAACACATGTCTGCCTAACAAAATTAAATGATACAAAGAATAAAACACATTACAAAGATCACGAATTGTGACACTATGGTACAACTCAAGCAATCATTAAAACCAGTTAAAGCTGTTAAATATTTATATTAAACTGTAATTTTATACCAAGAACAGCAGACCAACTGACATTTCCCCAATGCGTTCCTGTATCCAAATGCATATGTGCAGCATGAAAAGAAACCTGCTGTGTTACAATGAAAATGGATGGGAATTGAAACCAGATTTCTACATTCTAGTTTTCCAAGAGCTAGTCCAGGTTGAATTGCATAATAACATAGAAAAAAATAAATTTATTAAAATGTTATTAGGAAAATCACAGGTCCATCAGAGGAACATGTTGTGCCCTAATGGGAATTAAAATGTCCAATTCATCCAAGAAGTGCCAAACTAGGTTTAGTAGCCATTAATTATTCCTTTGCCTAAAAAGACCTGAAGAATGTAAGAGATATTAGACATGTTAAAGTTATATGGCAGATTGTGCCCTCTCTAGTTAAAGAAATTACAAAAGTTCTTTGGATACAGATATTATTAATGTGGAGTTCCAGTTACACATCAACAGATTTTTAAAAATAGATTCTGTTAATTTGATACACTCTATATAATAAAGTCAAGTACCTCGTTTAGAACTCTTTTCAGAATTCTATTTTGTTTTAGTTGTCAAATGTCTATTAAACGAACCATATGATGCTGACATTTTTAGAGGTCAAATATTATCCAATTTCAGAAAATTTCGATTGGTTTCATCTACATTTTCATATTGCTAGTAATCTTGTTCTATTTGCCCTTTTACCTTTATATAAATTTGATACTAACAAGTAAGCTATTGATTAAAAATATGACTACACTCTTACATTTAACTAGATATTTTATTATGCTATTATTTGGGGAAGGAAAAAAGTAGTGTTGAAGATTGCGGTGTGTAAGAAAATGTAAGCAGAAGCCCTGTTATCTGTTTTGACACTTGGTTTAGTAAATGCCTCTCTGAGCTACTACAATCTACTTTTTTTAGATGATTTTATGATGAGCTTCTGAAATTTCTTATCTTTATTAGAGACTGGCAATACCTTTAATTTTTTCCAAAATGGTACTATTTTATTCATTTTTATTTATTATAGAGTTTTTTTAAGTACATTTTATTGATGATGTTGGTACAGTAGTCCCAATTTTTTTCCCTTTGCTCCCCTCTGCCCAGTATCCCCCTTCCTTTCAGCAATTCCACCCCCCTTAGTTCATGTCCATGGATCACACATATCAGTTCTTTGGCTTCACCCTTTCCTATATTATTCTTAATTTCCTCCTGTCTATTTTGTACCAACCAATTATGCTTCCTAATCCCTGGACCATTTCCCCTTTTCTCCCCTTTTTCCCTCCCACCTGATAACTCTCCAAATGATCCCCATACCTAAGATTCTGTTCCTATTCTTGTTTGCTTTGTTGGGGTTTTTTTTTTATTTTTTAGATTCAGTTGTTGATAATTGTGAGTTTGTTGTTCATAATTTTGATCTTCTTTTTCTTAAGTAAGTCCCTTTGCCATTTTATATAATAATGGCTTGGTGATGATGAGCTCCTTTAGCTTTACCTTGTCTAGGAAGCACTTTCTCTGCCCTTCCATTCTAAATGATAGCTTTGCTGGATAGAGTAATCTTGGTTGTAAGTCCTTGCTTTTCATCACCTTGAATACTGTTTGCCAGCTCCTTTTTGCCTGCAAAGTTTCTTTTGAGAAATCAGCTGAAAGTCTTATAGGTACCCCTTTGTAGGTAACTCTCTGCTTTTCTTTTGCGGCTTTTAAGATTCTCTCTTTATCTTGAACCTTTAGCATTTTAATTATGATGTGTCTTGGTATAGTCCTTTTTGGGTCTAGCTTGTTTGGGACTCTCTGTGCTTCTTGGACTTATATGTCTATTTCCATAGCCAAATTTGGCAAGTTTTTCTTCATTATTTTCTCACATAAGGTTTCAATTTCTTGCTCTTCCTCTTCTCCTTCTGGCACCCCTAAGTTTGGATGATGGCTCATTTAAAGTTGTCCCAGAGGTTCCCAAGCCTCTCCACATTTTTTTAAATTCTTGTTTCCTCATTCTGTACTTGTTGACTGTTTTTTTCTTTCTTATGTTCCAAATCATTTATTTGAATCCCCGTTTCTTTTCCTTCACCATTGGTTTTGTGTGGATTTTTCTTCGTTTCACTTAGCATAGCCTTCACTTCTTCCCTTATGCGTCTGCCATACTTAAGCATATCTGTTAGTCTGTGAGCAGCTTTATCATCAGTGTTTTGAACTCTACATCTGTTAGACTGGCTCTCTCCTCATTTGTTAGGTTAGGTATCTCCTCATTGCTTAGTTCTCCCACTGGAACCTTGATCCTTTCCTGCTTTTGGTCCATACTTCTCTGTCTCCTCAAATTGACAGGTTTCTGTGTTTGTTTACCTCTGTGTCTTAGGTAGAGTTGTCTCTCCTGTTATGTTGTAAGGGGTGGAGCCTTAAATATTTGTCAATATGGGTGACCCATTTCTCCATGTTGGAGGGGGAGTGGTCTAAGAGGGAACAATGCCCCTTGATCAGCACTTTCCTTTTTTTCCGGGCACTTCTCCCACTTTGTATGTGACTGACACCTCTCTGGTGTTGCCCTGGCTGTCATTACCAGAATGGGTGGGTCTGCAGATGTTCTAAGACTGTGGGGGCCCTTTAAACAAGCAGACTCTGCTGAGAGACCAGCAGTTTCTGCCTCCACCCAAACCCCCACTGGTTTGCACAGTCAGAAGCAATGAAGCTTTATTTTCCCCCGTGCTGGGACCATGAGCTGTGCGGTCTGGTCTGGTGCTGGGAGCATTCCCCAGGTGTCCCTCCCAACCCTTTAAAATGTATGACTATGCTTTCCACCACTCTGCCACTGCCACTGTTGCTGCCACCACACTGAGTCCTCTCCACCCTGGCTCCACCCCCGCTACCTGCCTGGATGAATATTTCTTCTTTATATCTTTGTATGCTGGACTTCCATGCAGCTCGATATTCTGGAACTTCTGGTTGTCTCTAGCTTTGAGGTAGTTGAATTCCTTCTTAGTTGTGGAGAGAGATGTAGCATGTCTGTCTAGGCCTCCATCTTGGCTAGAAGTCTAGAATTTTAAATATATATTCATTTGGTTCTTATTCTGAATACTTTATAACATTTTTAATATTTTTATTATGGTAAAATATACATATCACAAAATTCACCCCGCTTAACTGTTTTTAAGTGTACACCTTAGTGATATTAAATAATGTTGTGTAACCATCACTGTCATTTATTTCCAGAACTCTTTTAATCTTGTAAAACTGAAACTCTATTCCCATTCAACAATAACTCTCATTCCTCTCTTCCTCCTTCCTCTGGTAACTGCTATGCTATTTTCTGTGTAACTATGATTAAGTACCTCACATAAGTGGAATCGTACATAATTTGTCTTCTTGTGATTGGCTTATTTCACATAGCCATGTTTTCAGGTTTCATCCATGTTGTCAGAATTTTCTTCATTCTTAAGGCTGAATAATATTCTATTGCATTTGTTTATCCATGTATCCATTGGTGGAAATTGGTTTGCTTCCACATTCTCACTATCGTGAATAATGCTGTGAAAAGGGGTGCACAGATATCTATTAGAGACTCTGCTTTCAATTTTTCTGGGTATGTACACAGAAGTGGAATTGCTGAATCATATGGTAATTCAATTTTTAATATTTTGAGGAACCACCATACTGTTTCCCATCGTGTCTGTACCATTTATACCCACTAATTGTTCAAAAGGGTTCCAATTTCTCTACATCCTCACCAACACTGTTTTCTAAAGTAGGTATTTTAATGAATGTGAGGTGGAATCTCATTATAGTTTTTCTTTACATTTTTCTAATGTTTAGGTATGCTAAGGACTTTTTCCTATGCTTATTGGCCATATGTATATCTTTTTTTGAGAAATTTTTATTCAAGTCATTTGCCCATTTTTGAATTAGGCTGTTTTTGTTATTTGATTATAATTGGGCTGTTTTTGTTGCTCAATTTTAGGAGTTCTTTATATATTCTTGATATTAATCCTTTGAGAGGTGTATGATATTCAAGTATTTATCTTATTTTATGGGTTGCCTTTTTAATTGTTGATATTATTTTTGATGCATTTTTTAAAAATATTCATTAAATCAAACATATTTTTTCTTTTGTGCTTGTGGCTTTGGTGTCCTGTCAAGAAATCACCACTAAATCTAAAGTCATGAAGCTCTTGCCCTATATTTTCTGCTGAGAGTTTTATAATTTGGGGTCATATACTTAGATCTTTGGTTAATTTTATGTTAATTTTTGTATATGGTGTTAGGGGTCTTATAGCATTTAATTATTCCTCTTCTATGTATTTTATTGTATGATTGTATTCTGGTTACTCATTCACATATCTTTTCCCTATTTATACATTATAAGCTATATTAATATAGAACATATCTGTTTTATACTTATATTATTTTCAACCATCATATCAAGAAATGTATAGTTATAAAAATATTTTAATTAACAAAGGAATGAATTAATACATGAATGAATTCCTTCCAAAAACTGCAAACCTAAAGTTTTTAAATCCATTTCTTTGAATTTTATTTGGGTTTTAACTCCTATTCTATGGACCTATTCATGGACTTATCTGGGGTAAAAGTAATGGGCAAGAATGTAAAACAACACTTCAGCATGTGTTATTCTAAAGAGTGCATCTATTATGGATGATATTGGTATATTTTTAGACCTTGATGGAAAGGAAGTTATATCAAGGAAAAGCTTTTCTCACTTCCCTCCCTCTAACCTTAAAATATGAGAGGAGACATGCAGCATTAAGAGAAAAGTGATAAGGTAACAAAATCAAGACTTGTTCTTTGTGAATAAAAATGATTATAAATAAATAAAGACATAAAAATAGACTGGAGATTTGTTATTGGCTAACAAGCTACATTATGGCATATGAGATCTATCCAGAAGGTATCAGACATGTAATATGAGAAACAGAGAGATTTAACGAAGAAGATACAAGATAAAAGAAACATCATACATATGACAATGACACCTCAGTTCCCTTCAAAGTAGGCACCTTGGGACCTCACACAATTCTCCCAGTCACCATGTGCTGCCCCATCATATCTTCCTGAATTTCAACAACAGTCTGAAATATCTTTCCTTTCAAAGCTGATTTAGTTTTGGGAAAAGCCAGAAGTTGCAGGGTGCCAAATATGGGCTATTAGTGGGGCTGAGTCACCTGGGTGATTTGATATTTCACAAAACACTCTACACCAGACGCAATGCATGAGCGGGCATGTTGTCATGATGAAACTGCCCATTACCAGCTGCCCAGAGCTGCGGCCTCCTGAATCATCTGAATAGTTTCTGCGGAGGAATGTTTAAGCTTAATGCATAATACGATGCAGATTCCTTGCTCTACTCACTCAGTCATTTTGAATATGACAGCCACACAGTACACATATGCTCAGTCAAAGATGTCTACCACCCTCACTGCCTAGTATAGTGAAGTCATCATTGTTCATGCATGTGCATTCCAGTCCACTGTTCTTGGATGCCAGGTTACATTGATGTTGTGCAAACCTTTCTCATTATATTAACAATAACTTGACTTTTTCCGGACAAACTTCATATATGCAGATTCTCCTTTTAAGTCATGATTCTCATTGAATTAAACATTATTTTTCTTTATTTCTGTTCCCTACATGAAACTAAGAAAACAAAAATTATAATGAAAATTATGAAAAGCACATCATGTAACAAACACTGCTAGCATATGGGTGTAATTCTTATCTTTTTCTGTGTAAATAGATGCATAGGTTACCTATGAAAATATGTAAAGAAATAAATACTTAGAGGAAGACACAGATTGAGAATATGATCATAACAAAACAAAACAATAATTAGAGTAAGCGCACTAAAAAAATTTTAAAGCAAACTCAGAATATTTTCCTACCAGATTTGTGTGCATGTTTTTCTTTAACATCATACTTTAAGCATATCCTTTGTCATGGACTTTTTTTGCGTGGTTTCAAGATATTCCATTTAATACATAGATTATGCTTTATTTGGCAAAGTATTTCTAAATGTCTAGTTTCTAATTTTGAACATTTACAATCATGTTATACTAAATTCTTTATATATAAAGAATTTTGCATAATGATTATTTTCACATGAGAGTTTTCTATAAGCAGCATAAATGAATTCAAGCATATAAACTTTTTAAAAATTTTGATACATAATACCAAGTTGTTTTATAAATGGTTCCAGTTTATACTTTTAAAAGTAATGTGAGTCTTTATTCTTACCAATATAATCTTGATATATTCTTAAAAATGTTTGTTAGCTTAATCAATGTAAAGCCTCTGTCTCAAGGGTTTGGTAATGCTAATTTAATGTCTCTGATTAGAGCTCAATTCATTTAGACACCATCCATCCTGAGAATGGAAAGGGCAAACAGTACACCTTCCTCAACAAACCCCCAACACCACTTCACTTGCTGTCCCATTGATTTCAGGAAGCTGTAATTTTTCACTACATGTAGTAGTTTTGTGTCTGATTGTTTCTGGGTGGAAGAGAGCAGAGATAGAAAAGGAGCTCTGGCTGTTATAAGAGTATTGTATTTTAAAATTATAGTTTTCTAGTTTTATGAATTATGTAGATGACTTGGTACAGGGAAAGATGGACAAAAAATATATATCTTTCCATCTTATTCCAGTTAGATGGTGCTACATTTTTTAAAGTGGAAAAACCCTGAGTGAGTCATCCTTTGTTTATGCAACCCTTTGTAAAATTTGTTTTAATTTTCTGAGCTATGAATTTCAGCACTTTTTTTTTATCTTCACAAGAACTCTAGTGAGAAATTTATTTATTCTTAATTTTTTAATTAGGGTAACATTGATTAATAAATGTATATAGGTTTCAAGTATACAGTTCTATAATACATTGTCTGAAAATTTAAATATGCTATATATAGGTTTTGAATCAATAATATGTGCAACTACAACTAAGGAACCCCAATGCCAATGACTTAAGTAAACACACCTATTTTTTTCCCCAAACCAAGAGTCTAGACTTTTACTGCTGCTGACACTAATTCAGCTGCTGAATAGTAGAAATGATACAGCACACTATATTCATTGGCCAAATTTGTCTCATCATCATAAAAAATGCCTATTATAGGCTGTTAATAATTTTAAACAAAAAGTTGAGTATTTCAGTTTGATTTCTGCTCACTTGTGTTTCTTTTGTTATTATGTAACAGAACCCCTGGGCTGCTCTGATTGAAACAGAACTCACGGGCTGTTTAGTTAGGGGCCTGATTGCCCGCCAACAGAATTATAACTCTCAATACCAGAGTTTTGTGAAAAGAAAAAGAATCGTTTATTTAATATTTATATAGACTTAGATTATTTGCGGGTATGTGCTGTTAAGTCTTATGTTCTTTAAAACACCCACAAACACATAGTTCTGCCTTCTCCTACCAAACCAGGCTAGTTTTAGAAAAGTTAGAAATACCGTTTCCCTACTTCCTAGACACAGTTCAGCTTTACCAGTAGCTGCCAATCACTCAATTCTGATTGGGAAGGTCTTTCTGTGTTGTGGTGCCCACCAGCTTTCAATGCAGAACTGCGTGGATTCTCAGCCTCCTTATAAACTGCCTTCTCAAAGCTGCATGGTGTTTCCCTCTCAAAACAGCATGGAGAACCTAGCTTCTCTAATCCACATGGAGAGCCCCGCTAAAATGTCTGCAGCTGCTTTTTAAAATCCCTGACTGCGTCCTCTGATGCAGTGGGTGTGGTAACCAGTTCTGACCATTCACAGAACCTTATGCAGGCTCTGCAAGCTCTTTTAATACCATTTCATGGTCCAAGACCCCTCCCATCTACCTGGGCCCTAGAAGCATCAAAGCCATTTGC
Source organism: Furipterus horrens (assembly GCF_987537825.1). Taxonomy (NCBI): domain Eukaryota; kingdom Metazoa; phylum Chordata; class Mammalia; order Chiroptera; family Furipteridae; genus Furipterus; species Furipterus horrens. Next base: position 34,036,393 of record NW_028327178.1, read on the forward strand.
GCAACAAAGTTACCAGCCACTAGCCCCAGGCATGCAAAGGCATCCTAAAAGCTACTTCCTTTTCCCCATCCCCCAGCCTCAAGCTCTGGGGATTTTTTGGACACCCCCATTCTGTAACAATTATATGGGTGACATTATTAGAAAACAAAGAGAAATAACTAAAATATTTATTTTAAGAACAGAGATGATTACTACTGCCTTCTTGCTATTTTTTGGATTAGTAATAATTCAAATAAATCATCTAAGACTTCTGCTTTCTTCCAAATAAAGACATATAAAACAGACATAAAACTAAATAATGAAGAAAATAAGACACACTGGCTAAGAACCCGCCGAATCAAGGAATAACATAAGTGAGTTCTCTGTTTTCTTTTTGCCTCATGTTTGAGACAAGAAGCTGGAGAAATGGGCATCCAAAAACATGGAAAGCTCACTCTTTCTGTTCAAAGAACTGTAGAAGAGGCAACTTAGTATGATAGAAAACTATTAGACAATAACTGCTCTATTCCAACGAAATACCATAGAAAAATCTCTGCTCCCACACACCCACCACTAGACTAGCTTCTACTTCACCAGGTTATAATTAAGCACCATACCTGTTCTGGCATGGTGGTATCAGCAAAGGCAAAGTAAGAAGCTGGGCCTTCATCCCCCACCCCCAGGCAGCAGTGAAATTCTAGCACCCAGGTGTCAGTGGGGTCCACAGACATATCCTGGATTTCCACTGCCACCTGATGGTAATGAGGTGCTCCTTTCCCCTTGCATGCTGGGGCGGATCAGAACTAATGGAGAGTCTGGACTTTTATTACTGCTCAGTTAAAGAGGCCACCCCCACAACCTGCCCACCAGTGTCCCAGGAGGTCACATGAAAAGCAAAAACAAGGCATCTTATGCCTGCCAACCAGTGTGGTATCAGCAGAGAACCTAGCAGAGATACTGACAAACCACATGCACTCAGTAATAATGGGCAAACTTCCCTTCCCTGCGTTATAAATGGAGGCTAAATAAGAACCTGGGGTTCCCCTTCCATGTGGTAGTAAGGAGATGATGTCCCTCATCCCCACTGGAGCAGCACCAGAAAAAGTCTGCTATCATAGAGTCAGTCACACAATACAATTCCCCAAATGCCCAGGTTTCAGTCTAAAATTGCTGTCATTATGTAATAATCAAACATCTTAGTCCGATATATGTATGGCTAACCCTGCTATCTTTTCATTTCCATTTTCATAGGATTTTTTTTTCCATCTCTCACTTTTAGCTTATGTGTGTCCTTAAAGCTGAAGTTAGTTTCTAGCAAGCAGCATATAGCTGGGTCTTGTTTTTAATCCATTCATCTACTCTATGTCTTTTTATTAGGAATTTTAATCCATTTACATTTTAAGTAATTGTTCATTGCAAGGTCTTACTATTTCCTTGTTCTTGATTGTTTTCTGGTTGCTTTCTAGTTCTTTTTCCCTTTCTCACTTATGTAGTTTGATAATTGTTCATGGCAGTATGCTTTCATCTTTTGTGTATTTACTATAAGTTTTTGTTTTATAGTTGTCATGAGACTTACATAAAACTTATCTATTAAGTGAAATTAACAATGTCGCATGTTAATTTACAAGATAAACATACAAACATCAATTGTGTCTATTTATAAGCAATGAACATTTGGAAACTATGAAAGTATCACTTAAAATAGCTAAAGAGACAGAGGGAGAAATAGGTATAAATCTAACCAAATATGTATAGGACTTGTATGTTGAAAACTACAAAGTTGTAATGAATGAAATTATAGATTTAAATACATGGGAAGACAGCGCAATGTAGAGAGGAAGATTCAACATAGTCAAGATGGCAGTTCTCTCATTTACAGGTTTACCTGGGTTCCTATCAAAATCACAGCAGGATTTCTTTTTAGGTACATCCAAAATTATTCCAAAATGTATATGAAAAGGCAAAGGAACTAAGATAACTAAAAAACTTTGAAAAAATAAAATAGTTAGAATTGGTTCACTCAATTTCAAGACATTATTTAGCTACACAAATCAAGATTGTGTGATATTAGCAAAAGAATAGACACATCAAAAAATGGAACATAATAGAGAACCATAAATAATCCAATTAAGTGTAATCAACTCATTTTTTAAGAAAAGTGAAAAACAATTCAGTGGAGGAAGAATTTTTTTTTAACAAATGGGAATGGAGCATTTGTATATTTGTAGCCAAAAATATAAGCCTTAATCTAAAAATAACACCTATATAAAAATTAACCCAAGTGGATCATATATTTAAATATTAAACATAAAACTATGATACTTTCAGGAAAAATATAAGAGAAAAAATTTCAGGATCTAGAACTTGGTGAAGAGTTTTTAGAATTTATACCAAAAGCATAATCCATAGCAGGAAATGTTGGTAAATTGGACATTATCAAAATAGAAATATTTTGCTTAGTAAAGACCCTGTTAAAAGAGTGAAATGTATAGTTTATGACAAATGACAAACTGGAAGAAAATATTTATAAACTACATAGCTGACATTGGATTCATATGTAGAATTTATAAAGGACTCTCAAAACTCAGTAGTAAAAAGCAAACAAACAATCCAATTAGAAAATGGACAAAATATATAAAGAGACACTTCCCAGAAGAGGATCTATAAATAGCAATTGAGCACCTAAAAAAATGTTCAACATTTCTACCCATCAGGAAAACGCAAATTACCTATAAAATATAACTACAATGAGCTACGACTACATACCTATTAGAACAGCTAAAATAAAAAATAGTGACAGTACCAAATGCTGGCAAGAATGTTGAGAAGTTGAATTTCTCATACATTGCTTATAGGAATAAACAATGGAAAATAGGTAGTTCCTTTTAAAAAGAGCTAAACATAGACTTAACATATAACAGAAAAGTCTTACCCCAGACAAATGAAAACATGCATCTACTCAAAATGTGTCCATGATCGTTCATAGCAGCTTTTACTGTCAATAGTCCAAAACTTGAACCATCAAAATGTCTTTAAGTAGATAAATACGTTAACCAATGGTGATGCATCCAAACCATGGGATGAAAAGATAAATTATACCAAGCAATAAAAACAAAAAAATGAACTATTGATACATGCAACACTTAGATAGTTCCCAGGTGCATTCTGTTGCACTTAAAAAGCCAGCTTCAAAAGGTCACATCTTTTCATAATTCCATTTGAATGACACTCTAAAATTGATAAAAATCATGGCTACAGAAAACAGATTAGTGTTGAAGGGGTGGAGATGATTAGGGGAAGGTGACGGGGTGAGGAATATAGTTGAGTGTACAGGAACAACACAAGGGTGATCTTTGCAGTGAGGCACTAGTTCTCCACCTTGACTGCAGTGGTTGTTACACAAATCTGTGCATCTGATAAAATGACATAGAACCATGAATAGACGATATACTAATGCCAGTTTTATGGTTTTGATATTGTGCTATAGTTATATAAGAATGAAGAAAACTGAGCTTTTTAAAAAAATTCAATACCTAGAATGGTGTCTTCACCAAACCCAGTTGATATATCAACTAATAACACAGCTGATAGGCAATGGAGTATGATTATGGTTGGTTTTAATAGTCTTTAAAAATATTAGCATTGGTAATCCCATCACCTAGGATCATCACTGTCACAAGAAAGTTCTGCCTTATAGCTAACCTAAATTTATTCTGATGCACTGTAAAGATATTTACATCAGGATATGTTAATTTCTGCTGCCATTTAAAAAGTGATTCTTTTTTTAAGTATATTTTATTGATTATGTTGTTACAGTAGTCCCAATTTTTCCCCTTTGCTCCCCTCTGCTAAGTACCCCCCTTCCCCAGCAATCCCACTCCACTTAGTTTACATCCATGGGTTGTATATATAAGTTCTTTGGCTTCACCCTTTCCTGTACTATTCTTAACTTCCCCCTGTCTATTTTGTACCAACCAATTATGCTTCTTAATCCCTGGACCATTTACCCCTTTCTCCTTCTTCCCCCTCCCAGCTGATATCCCTCCAAATGATCCCCATACCTATGATTCTGTTCCTATTCTGGTTTGCTTAGTTGGATTTTGTTTTTATTTTTTTAGATTCAGTTGTTGATAATTGTAAGTTTGTTGTCATTTTACTGTTCATAGTTTTGATTTTCTTTTTCTTATATAAGTTCCTTTAACATTTCATATAATAATGGCTTGGTAATGATAAACTCTCTTAGCTTTACCTTGTCTGGGAAGCACTTTATCTGCCCTTCCATTCTAAATGATAGCTTTGCTGGATAGAGTAATCTTGACTGTAAGTCCTTACTTTTCATCACCTTGAATACTGTTTGCCAGCTCCTTCTTGCCTGCAAAGTTCCTTTTGAGAAATCAGCTGACAATCTCATAGGTACCCCTTTGTAGATAACTCTGCTTTTCTCTTGTTGTTTTTAAGATTCTCTCTTTATCTTGAACTTTTGGCATTTTAATTATAATGTGTCTTGGTGTGATCCTATTTGTGTCTAGCTTGTTTGGGACTCTCTATGCTTCCTGGACTTGTGTGCCTACTTCCTTTGCCAAATTTGGGAAGTTTTCCTTTTTTATTTTTTCACATAAGGTTTTGATTTCTTGCTCTTTCTTTTCTTCTTCTGGCACCCCTATGGTTTGGATGTTGGCACGTTTAAAGTTGTCCCAGAGGTGTCTAAGCCTCTCCTCAATTTTTTCAATTATTTTTTTCTGATTCTGTACTGGGTGACGTCTTTTTTTTTTTCTTTATGTTCCAAATTATTGATTTGAACCCTGGTCTCCTTCCCTTCACCATTGGTTTTGTGTGGATTTTCCTTTGTTTCACTTAACATAGCCTTCACTTCTTCCCTTATGCATCTACCATACGCAAGCATATCTGTCAAGCCTGTGAGAATCTCTGTTACCAGTGTTTTAAATTCTGCATCAGTTAGGTTGTCTATCTCCTCATCTGTTAGTTAGGCTACATTTTCATCGCTTAGTTCTCCCACTGGAACCTTGATCCATTCCCCCTTTTGGGCCATACTTCTCTGTCTCCTCATCTTGAGAGGCTCCTGTGTTTGTTTGCCTCTGTGTCTTAGGTAGAGCTGTCATTGTAAGGGGTGGAGCCTTAGGTATTCGTAAGTACAGGGCAACCCATTTCACCACATGTGGCACTGTATGTGGGGGAGGGGTCAGAGAGACAACAATGCAGCTTGCTCAGCACTCGCCCCTTTTCCAGGCACTTCTCCCACTTTTGTATGGAACTGGTGCCTCTCTCGCTGTTGCCCTGGCCGTTGTTCCCAGAATGGGTCTTCAGATCCTTGTAACTTGTCTTCTTCTTTTGATTCTAATAACTTCCAGCAAAATTTAATCTTGTAGCCTAAATTGTCCTATGTCTTTCCCTATTTAATTAAATACCACTACTTGACACTAAAAGTAATCTATATATGGATAAAGAAAGAAATAAAGTTTTCTATTTGATTTTTCTGAATTAGAATATGAGAATTTAGAACAGGCCTGCAAGTGAGATCGAGTAAAAATAATTTTGTTCTTAAGGCCACAATGCTGACATACTTTAAATGAGGAGTTCTGATTATAAGGAACAGATTATGTTCATTGGTGATCCACTTGAACAGATATCTCTTTTAAAGGTAGTCCATTGTATCTTGTGTATGCTTAGAATAAACATAAGACATACAGCCAAATACATGTGATGATTTTTACATGTCTACTTTTTTTCATAAATTCTTTAGAAAATTTCACTAAATTAAATTAAACCACATAATTACTACTTATTATTTAATTCAATCTCCCAATAAGAAATTTCAACTGATACCAGTAGATGGTTAAGAACTGCTGGCACACGTAATTCATGTAGTTTTTAAAATTGGAAAGATGCTCAGGGAAGTCACAGTAAAGCCAGCATAGCCTAATTTGAGCAGTTAGCCATACACTGGCTACCCAGGGACTCAATGATCTCATTGGACCTTCTATCTCTACAATGCTGAGATGAGGACAGTGCAACATTTTGTTTTAACAGGATGATTGAGAATTGTTTAATTAGTTAATAAAAATCATTATCATTTGATACAATTCTACTTGTCAGAGCCTCTCAAATTAGACTTTTTAATACAGCTTAATGCTGTTAACAAGAGATATAACTAATGAAAAATTGAAAATATTGTGAATCCAGAGGGCAGATTAAATGCATGCATTTATATCCACTCTCCACCTAAATTCCAATTGCAATGCAAGATGAATAGAAAAGAATAAATCTTTAAAAAACACTTAAAATAAGAATATACCTTTAGAAGGCATAATATTTTGACAAATAAGTGGACGATAAAACAAGTGAAATCCTACTGGCAAAGAGAAGCTTAAAGATACACCAGAGAAAGTGACAGTGAAAGCTAGAGCCTCCACTTTGGTAGCGTTTTCATCTGCTTTTCTTTCTTTGGGGGGTGTTCATATTACAGTCAGCTTTTTAACTTTTATGGAATTTGTTTACATGTAGAGATATGTCTTCATTCTTTTTTCCATTGCACAGTTTCTGCACACCATATATCACATAGTTCATCAAATTTAGTATGTGTTTTCCCCGAAAGCAGAGCCTGGGACAGAGGTTATCTATTTTTTGAGAGTGTGTTCAGAAGCAGCAGGAGTAAGAGACAGGTATGCTACAGCCTCAAGTGACAGGGTACCCAATGAGTGACATTCTGAGGTGCCTTGTAACATGTGACTCAGAACCGTTCACTCAAGTCTCAAAAGAGAGAATCATTCATTAGCTTCCACCCCCTATCCCTTTTCCGTAATATGGATCAGGGTTGAGTGCACTCAGCCAGTATTGTCTGATTATTAGAGAAGTCCCAGGACAGCAAACAAGAGATACTCAACATACACTTGGAATGAGGAGCTGATAGAAACAAGGTCAAAAAACTGTGAAGAACAGCACACCAGAGCTGGTCTGGAACTGGAGGTCAGGCCAAGAAGATGTAGGTCAGTGCTTCAAGTGTCAGTTATACCTCCCTTTCAGCACTGATTTGAATTACTTAATCATACATTAAGTCTCCATAGCTATATTAAGTAAATCGAGGATCTTTATAGAGCCTTTATTCTGCTTCACTGATGAATTTTATGATTCCTATGCCAATAAATCCCATGTTTTATTTTAGTGGCTTTAGAGCTTAGAGTACATGTTGATACCTGGTAGTAGCATGTCCCATATGACTGTATTGTGTCAAACATTTAATGGCTATTTTCCATATTTTATATTCCAGATTTCTTTCAAAATCACATTATGGGGGAAAAATCCTGTTAGGAGTTGGAATTGGATTGTTTGAAATTGTGGATTAATTTGAGGAGATTTGAGAACTTTATGACATTCTGTGCTCCTGCCTAAGAATGGAATACTGCTCCCCATTTGCTCTAGTCTTCTTTTCTGTCCTTTGATTAAGTTTTATAAATCTTAAACATGTGTTGTATATTTCTTGCTAAGTTTATATCTATGTATTACATAGTTGTTAATAGTTTTTTTAAATTATATTTTCTAAATAGCATTGTTGCATGACAAAGCTATGGAATTTTATATGTTGGTTTTCCATGTGACCAGCTTATTAAGAAAACAAGAGTTCTCTGTTTTCATCATTTTCTACTTTGTTAATTCTTTGGGAAATCTAGGTATCCAACCATAGTCTAGAACTCATTTACATTTTAACTTCCAATAGTCTAATGAAACGTCTCTTCTTAGTTAGCAATTGCCTCTGTATTGACACTCATGGTTACTTTTTCAACAGTTCTATTTGATTTTTCAGCAGCATTTCATAGAGATGACCAGTGAGAGCAACTTGTAATATACTATTTTGTTGGTTTCAGTGATACCACTCTCTTTAATACTTCTTTTATTTCTTCAGTCACTGTCATTGCCTCCTTCTCCATTTTGCTATTGAGCTTGGAGATCCTCAGGGTTCTTTCCTCACTAAAAACTTCCCCCTGAAAGACCTCTCTAACCTCTTTGAATTTAAATATTGCCTATAGTTTGTCAGCTCCTAAATCTGTATTAGCTTGCAGTGACATACCAAAAGTAGAACAGCAGAGAATCTTCCCTAATGTAGGTAATGAAAAGATACACTACCTATCAATAATTTAAAATAATAACAACACAGATTAAAAGTAAGTTTGCTTCTTATTATCTCCATTTGCTGAAAATTTTAAATAATGTCATAAAAAATGTGATAAAATAATTCTCCCTCAAGCTTGGATTAAGTTCTAAACAAGTGCACTAGTTATTATAAAATTTTGATTTTATATATACATATATATATATATATATATAAGCTGCAAACTAGTACATTGTTACTTCATACATTTTAATAAATAATATATTCTAGTAAAAAAATAACAGGGGAAACTCTTCATTATACAGTCAGCCGCTAATTTACCTGCACTCACCTACATATTGGTTTTAAGAATAATTTTATAAAGATTAAAACATAGTCTGAGATTGCTTTATGCACACTCTTTGAATCCAATGGCATTATATGTTTCTGCTTTTAAATAGCAAATTCCAAATAACCAGAAATAGCACAGTAATTATAAAGATAAATATGGCTTGAGACCTTCAGTACTGTCATTCTATTTGACCACTTGACATTTTTATTTGTATTTGAAGTTTTTACAACTGCAGAAATATTTTGAAGCAACTGCAATTAATCCTGAAGAAAGAAAGACATAAACATTGTAGTTTCTGGAACTCATTTTGAATTTGGATTTTATGATCAACCCCAAACTTATAATTATATTTAAGGTTTTCTTTGTTATATTTCCTTCATGTGAAAGATGTTTCATAAAATTAAAATGAATAAAAAAGTATTCTTCAACTATTTAGGAAGGAAGATAAATTGACACATTTTAACATACTATTTATTAAACAGAAACTATCTGGTAAAATAAACATTTTCAAAAGATCATTGACAAATTTATAGAAGGCTCAAAAACAGAAACTAAATAGTGTTATCAATTATAGTAACAATAAGTAGGTTTAATACAATCCCCTTTTTTCAAAACACACATTAATATAATTAAAAATTATTGTTTCATTACTTTTCCCTTTTGTGTACTGGAATACTTATTTGTATTAAATATATATACTCAATAAAAATAAGTTTCTCAAAAAATAAGTTGCTCTGTATTTTTCTGGTTATTTTTTATTGTGTTTTATATCAGAATTATTACTGAAAATAATTTGGTCATATAAAGAAGAGGGATGTTAAAATACATATATATAATATCCCTCCAGCTATATATGCTACTGTAGTGGTAAGAACTCATGTCTGGGCTCCAGATCTTAGTACTCACTCTTCCTTTTTGAGATTTCCATTTGAATGATTATAAATAATTTTAAAGACTAATATATCTTAAACTGGATATCTGATATTCTCTCCAAAACTCCACACTTCCTATGTTTTATGTAATCTCAGTAAATAATATTTCTAACCCTCCATTTGTATATTTTAGAAGGTGAGAAATCATTACTAACTTCTGTGACTTCTTCAGAAATAGACCTGGGCTCTAATTCCTGTGTCCCCTATCTCTATCTCCTCTAGTTCTCATTCTAATAAATCTAGTCTAAAGAAATGGTGGTAATAAGCTAAAATATAGGTAAAAAGAGTAAAGCACATGATAAAAAACTCTAAACAATCATTTTAAAAAGACTGAGATCCATAGCAATGACAAGTCTATAAGGGAACTCATGGCAAGTAGTGAATGGTGGGTGGATACATGGGAAGGTGAACTTTCTTTCCTTCCCAAAATGCCTTGTTGTTGCCTTTCCCCAGTTTCTCCCTGCCTACCCAAATATACCTGAAGCTTAGAACCCCTTTTAGACATTGGCATAATGCCCACTGGAAAAATATCACTCAGTGATGTGAAAAACTATAGAAGAAAGAAGAAATTAATAGACATGTTCTTAGTAGACAAAGAACAGAGGTGACAAATGGGAAAGTAACCCATGATATTGTTGCGGGGAAATGAACGTTTTCAGAACTAATGATTTGTGCAAGTGACTTGCACAGCAGGCTGAGGTATTTCATATAACTTCAGAGCTCTTCACCTGTACGTGATGGGTTTACTGGTGACGTGAATGTGCACTGAAGAAAAGGACTGAATGCCTTTGTCTTTTGGTAAATCAAAGAAATAAAACAATGTTAATTGCTCTTACAAATACCTATGTATAACCTGTTGTAAGCATCAATTCTCCAGGCTGAGCTTTAAATTCTCATGTATTTCGATTATGTTTAAAATTTAGCCACATAAAGCTCTACTGGCCTGACGTGAGGTTGTGAGTATTGATAATGAGTCTCTCTGAAAACTCATAAACAATTACTAAAACTGACTTTGTTATACTTTTGACCCAGACAATTAAGCTGAGGGATGACTTTGAGGGATGTGGGATGGCTTTCAGCAGCTTTATGTGTTTATCCATCTTTTCCTATGGGCCTTCACTCAAAGAGAACAGCTGCATCAACTTTGAGAAAACAAATTTCTAAATCATGAAATCACTAGAACTGAGTAAGTTGGCCCAAAACTTTATTTAAAAAAGAAGTGTAAATTCAGGCAGCATTGCTTTGGCACTACTCAAATTTTCTGTGTATTTTATGATTGATAATTAAGAGCATGAATACATTTTTGTCATCAGAGATCACATCTAATTCTTAATAAATGTTGGCTCCTAGAGATTGGATCTGCTGGGTAATATGTTATGTTAAAGCTGTAACAATATAGCAAATAAAATTTTACACGTTTTTGTTTTTTAGTTTTATTGTATGCTTTGCCTTTTTTATTGTTGTTTTACAGTTGTCCCAATTTTATCCCATTGCTCTCCCCTGCAAATGTTACATTTTTTAAGAGTGTAAATTGCTTGATGAGGAAACCTCAGAAGAATACTGGGTTCCTTTCTATTTCTGCTTAAAATTTGCTGGACCTTTGTGGTAATTTGCCACACACACTCACTCACACACACACACACACACACACACACACACACACACACAAGGCTCAATTCTCCATCCTTCCATGTAGCCATGACCTTCACCATGAACTTTGTAGGACTTCCTTACTCTGACTTTGAATTTAGTCATGTAACTTCGTTTGGCCAATGGATTTGAGCAAATGTAACACAAGTAGAGAGTCTAAAAGCTTTTGCATAACTGGGCTTTTCTACTCCACTAAGATTTCCATGAGATCATCCTCATGCTAGCCAGCTGGATAATGAGAGTAACTGCAGAGATGATCTAGATCTGCCAGCAGCCACTCAACTTCCAGACACATGAGCTAGTCCAGCCAGGATGAGCAGAGCTGCTTGCTGACCCACATCTGACTCCAGACAAGTGAGCCAACCTGGTCAGGTCAGCTGAACCCCTCAGACTCAGGAGCCAAATAAACATTTATCGTGCACGCGTGTGTGTGTGTGTGTGTGTGTGTGTGTGTGTGTGTGACTTAAGTTTTGTCATTGAGTGTTACATAGCATTATTGTGGCAACAGATAACTGGTACAACCTTCTCGTTTTTTAAATGCATGTCAAAGTACTTTGGTACTTTTTACAAGGTTAGTACGTTATAATAAAGACATAGACACTACAGAAGAATTCAAAGATCTTAAGTCAGAATATTGACTTGGAGTGTCAAATCTGCTACTTACTGGTTTTGAGACACATGGAAAATTTAAATTCATTCACCAGACAACTGGGTAATTGTAAGGATTAAAAGATATGTCAAACTTCCTCTGTGACTTTGGGAAAATTACTTAATCACCTTCATCTCTGTTTTTATTAGTAAAATGAGGTTTAGAATAGTTGCTATCTCTCTAGAGTAGCGATTTTCAACCAGTGTGCCTCAAAAAATGTTTAAACAAGGAATACTTGACTATTCAGTCAGAGGAACTGACCTCTTTCCTCTTAGATTGTCTGTCAAATGAAAAAATGACCACGGTCAACACAATAATAGCTATCCAGTGAGAATGAATCAAAATCATACTTTTTTTGTCAGGTCAGCAAAAATATATATATTTTGGTCTGCCACAGAATTCTAGTAATTAGTTTATGTGTGCCATGAAATGAACAAGGTTGAAAATCACTGCTATGGAGTGATTACTAAGATTCTTTTTAAAGAATATAGAGAACTTAACAGGTTGGTAGTTAAAAAGTGTTTAATCTATGTTAAAAATTTCTTTTACTATGAGTTACACTTTTAATTTGACACCAAAAGTGAGACATTGTGGCTAATGGATTTTTTTGGTAAAATGCACATAGTATTTAAGGAGGTCTTCAGGGCTCTGGGTGCAATGGCTTCATTTTTTTATTAGCATAAATTAGCTAATTGTCACCCTAGGTGGTGAAGAAGTCTCCATAATTTTATGAATTTTAAAATTGGGTAGTTTAAATAGAAAAAATGAAGGAAGTAGAGAGAAGGTCCATGTGAACTACTTGGCAGGAAGCCCTTTGGGTGGTGGGCACCCTTTGGCTAAGATTCAGAATGAAAAAGACCATCCTGAACATTAGAATGTAAATGAAAGTGTTTGGTGAAATTAAATAAAAGTGTTAGTGAATTATTTTCACTAAAGTTTTTAAGTTGGTATCTGAAATTATGTGACTTTCTTTTATTCTGTATAAAATTATCCAAGTTGTACAGTGTGGTGGATTCCCATGAGACAGTTGATTGGTGCTATAAGTAACAGGATTTGGACTTAGGACATCTACACTAGCAGCAACTTAAGTTACAAAGACAAGTGTCCCAAATCAAACATAACTGAGAAGGAAGAATGAGAAAGTATATAGAGCTCAATAGAAGCAGAGATACGACAGGAATCTTTTTTAGCACAAAAGCAGCAAATTGTTATAGCATTCGACAGCTCTGGGAGCTGAAGGCAGACAGAATAGAAACCATTGGCAATCAAATGACAGCAGCTAACTGAGCTCTGAAAAGACCTTTAGAAAGGATTTCTCCATTTTTTTAAAGTCTGAAGATAATGAATATAAATATTACAGGATTTTTCTTTATTACTGTGTGGCAATATGAGGAATAATGCCATTTGGAAGACATAAATACCCAAGAGAATATCTTTTATTCCTCAGAAAATGAGCTTGAGATCTGCAAAGCCCTCCAGCAAATGGTGCCCCACGTACCAAGACCTTATGAGATGAAAAAATAGGAAGGAGACCTCTCCAGAGCCCTAGAGGCTGATTCTGAGTTAATGTGCACAAACACAAGTAGTCCAGAGGTGAGGATGAGGAGGAAAACAATAGAGCTAAGAGAAACATTCTCTGAATAAGCAAAGAGCAAATTATAAAGAAAGTCACAACAAGACAGATGATTTAAGAAAAAGCAGTTCCTCTTTTCATAAGTTCTATTTAGTTTGTGTAATAAAATGTCTTAGTCTGTTGCTCCTGATCAGCTGATCAGTGACTTGATTTATTAGAATAATCTTATCCTCACTTGATGCCCAGATGCTGACATACCGTCATTACCTAATCATTTTCCTAAAAACTAATTTTCCGTGTCTGCCTTCAGAGTTTTTTTTTGTTTTGTTTTGTTTTTGTGTCCTGTTATTTAAAAACAACAACTTAGGAATGCTCACTTTATATATTAAATAGGTTGGTAATTGTAATAATCGTAACTAATACTTTTGAGCTATTCCTATGTTCCAAGCAATGTTCAAAGTATTTTACATTAAAATATATATATATGTATATATTTTAAAATTTATGTATTTACTTATTTATTTGTAGAGAGAGGGGAAAGGAGAAAGAGAGGGAGAGAAGCATCACTGTGTGGTTGCTTCTTACACACCCACAGCTAGGGACCTGACATGCAACCTAGTCATGTGCCCCGACTGGGAATTGAACCAGCGACACTTGGTTCGCAGGCTGACGCTCAATCCACTGAGCCACAGCAGCCAGGATGTATTTCACGTTTTTAAAGTTTTTTCATGTCTGTTCCACAGGAACTAGACTGTTCAGCTCTTTTGTTCTGCACTGTATCTGGGGACTCGGGCCTGGAATCGTACTTGGTGACCACTCCGCACTCAGCCAATACTTGATGACTGAATCCAAGTGGATCTTCACAAACCCTCGGGTGGCGGTGCTCCTCCACCCCTCGCACAAGCCCTCCTGCATGAAGATGGAGAGTCACATCGTGATGTCCATGCACGGCTCACTGTCAGCAAGCTTCCGCGGAGACAGACAGACCTCCAGGCTCAGTCTTACAAATGTTTTGAGCTCTGTTATGGGAGGAATGTTGATGCTCTGACTTCTCACAATCTGAAGGTTTTTATTCTTTTGAAGAGGCATCCTTCATTCACTCAGCAAATACTTACTGAGCACTTAGGCCTGCGTCACACTGTTCTTGATGCCTTCAGAGTTTCCTGCTGAAGGGGTCTCACTTGTCCTTAATTTGATTGAGGGAGCAGTTATAATCAGAGGAGCTAAAAATAAACAGAACGGGTCCTGAATCCTAGTCCCAGAGCTACCACCAACCCGAACTTGGGCATTTAATTCCTCCCTGGAGAAGGTAAGAAGGCCCAATTAAACAGGTATTATTTGTTAGCAGGTTTCTGTAAGAAACATTGCTCTATAAAAATGTTCCAGGACAAAAATAAAAGCAGCACAGAAATTACATCAAGAGAGCACAGAAGTTTCTTTTCACAAGGACATGGACACAGCAGAAATTATTCTTTGCCTTCAACAAGGTGGCCCTAAAATTTTAACACGGATATCTTACAAACTGTCAAACTCACTTTTTTCCAAAAGGGGTCAAATATTTAAAGCCCTTTCCCCAAGATTGTGTGTGAACTTAATGTTAGCATTGAACACATTAATTAGTTAATTCAATAAACACATATATTTTGAGTACCTGTAATACAGCAGGTATTTTCTAGGTGCTGGGTATAGAGCAGTAAAGACAAGCACACACACACAAAATTCTCACTCTTCATGAAACTTGCATTTAATGGGGGAAACTAAACAAATATTAATTAGTTAATTAATTTGAGTAAATGTACATGTATGTGTACATATGCACATATTAGAAGGTGTAGGTGTTTTAGAGAAAAATAGGGGGAGAAAAAGTCAGGAAGAATATCAAAGGCTTCAAATTGCTCAAAGTGAGTTTCACTGACCTTTGAGTAAGGATCTCCCAAGAGGAGAGGCAATGAACTTTCTAGGCAGAAAGAACAGTAAGAGGCTATGATGACCCTGAGCCAGATATATGCCTGTGTATTACAAGAAGAGCAAGAAGGCTGGTGTGGCTGAATGAGAACAGGTAAGAGGGAGAGTGGCAGGAGATGAGGTCACGGAAGATATGGCGAGCACAGCAGGCTAAGGCTATTAGCTATTAGCTCTTGGCACATTTTTGGCTTTTTGTTTGAATTAGAAAGCCATTCTAGGGGAATTTTATGACATATTTTACATGCATTATCTGGCTGCTATGCTGAGTATAGATTAAAAGTTTAGGGAGGTGTGGCAAAGGCAGAAGCAGGAGGTTATTGCATAATATAGGCGAGATATGAGAGCTGAGTGGACAAAGGTGGAAGCAGCGATACTAGGAATAAATGATTACTTTCTGGTTATGTTTTGAAGCTAGAGCTGGCTACCTTTTTATAGACAGATTGGACCTGGGATGTGTCGGCAAAAGAAGACTCAAAGATAGTCCACTACAAAGATTTTGAATTTAAAAAACTGGATAAATGGGGTTGCCATTAGCTAAAATGGGGAACATGAGAGGTCAGAACATGCTTGTTTTATGGGGAGTAGAACTGAGATCAAGTGTTTAGTTTTGAACATGTTAAGATTGTCATGCCCACCCTTATTCAAGAGAAAAATCCAAGTAAGCAAACAGATACAAATCCTGGAGTTCTGGAAATGTTCATATTACATCAATAAACATAGGAGTCTTCAGCCATGAGACTAGATGACATTAACAAATGAGTGAATGAAAGCAGAAAAGAGGTCCATGGAAAAGAGTCCCAAACATTCCAATGTTAAGGGCCTGGGAAATGTCCCCACCGTGGTGACTGAAGAGGAGTGATCAGTAAGGCTGAAGGAAAACCAGGGGAGCGTGGGATCTTGAAAGTCAAGTCAAAAAAGTGTTTCAAGGAGAATAGAGTTCTCAGGTAGGCCAACTGAGAAGTGACTATAACTGACTATCTGATTTAGCAAAGTAAAGGAGGTAGAGTGTTGATGGAGTATTCTCTTGGTAAAGAATGGTTATCAGTTGAAAGGGAAACAAGAGAAGAGGTGTATGGGGTTTGAGGAGATGTTTAGGTCTGCAGCAGTTGCCTTTGAAAGATGAAGATGTATGGACAAGGTGCCTACAGTTTGACTCCTGATTCCATAATTCCACCTGTGCCAGAGATCAAGAATTTCAAATGAGATTAGTAAACCAAGGTATATCTTTTCCTTCAGACACAAGCCATGGCAGATGCTTCCATAGAATAAGCAGAGTGGGGATTAACCAGGATTGTGGTGAGTATGAAGAAATGAGAGAAGGCCAAGAAAGTCAAACATGTGTGCAAGGGAGTAACATGACTGAACACAGTATTTAAGCTGGGAAGAGAGGAATGAAGACCTGAAGAGAACAAAGACAAATGAAATCACTGGATTTTAACTTCCATTGACAAAAAAAAAATAGAAAGATTGTGTTGAAGTAAGGGCCCTGAGGAAGTGAGCTAGAAAAATAGGATGTGAGAGTTTGAATGTGGGATATTTTAAATTAGAATTATGGAATCACATTTACTGGGAATGCAAAAACCTAGGGTATGATGATGAATGTGAGAGGTTGAAGGAAGCTGTTGAACATGATTGAAAGAGACGAGGTCAAAGAATTGAGTGCTCAGGTTAGTGGAAGAATAACCTACATGGGTATTGAAATTGTGATAAATTATATCAAGAGCAGTGTTAGGAAGGAGGAAGATGGTGGCGGAGTAAGGGCAGTGTTCTCTGCTCACTCCTGTTATGGAGGGACTTCAGGAGCGAATGCAGAGAGGAGTGACTAAAATACAACAAGGATGCCAGCCTGTTAAACCAAGCACGCCATTGTCTGGGGACAACCAGCTGACCTGGAGCCTGCAAAATCCTTCCTCATGTGGGAAGCCACCCTCCCCTCCACACCCTCACTCTCTTATTAGAGATTTCTGGACCCAGGAGTAGGTAGGATGATGACCATGTACAGCTTGAAGCAGCTAGAAGAACGGGAGACTGTCGCCCACTGTCCTCTATAAGATTATAAAGGGTCTAAATCTGGGGGGCGGGTGTTACTTTTTTTTTATTGCTATAAAAAATATCAATTAATGAAGTAGCTCTTAAATAATGGTAACATAGGAAAGGGAGAAGCCGGAGAGATTGCATGCATGACCCATGGACATGGACTGGGGAAGGGAGGGATTGCTGGGGGAAGAGGGTGCTGGGTGGGGGTGGGGGGGAGAAAAAGGGGAAAAAATGGAACTATTGTGACAATATAATCTATAAAATGTAATAATAAATAAATAAACAAATAAGAGCAGTGTTAGAGAGCACCAACTATGTCTTGGGGAAGAAAAAAACAATCAAGTTCTTGAAATTTATTTTTATGTGTTCCTAAGAAGTTGTAAAGTGCTTTAATGGAATAGATCAACAAGACATGCACACTATATTTAAATTGATTTATGGGAGGAGCTATAAGTTGTGCTCAGATTACTAAGCGTTTGAAGCTGTCTTGTGCTTCTCTTCGTGTGCTCTAGGCAGTATGTTTTATTTTATTGACCAAAATCTCATTTACAGTTCAATTAATGCAGTGGAGAAAACATGGTACATGCCATGCCCTTCCATTCTTCATGGTTTGCACTGTGATTCTGGCAATGCAAAACCAATTAATTCAAAAGATAGAGCAAGAGAAAGAGATTTAGTTCATCCCTATTAAGGGCCAGTGATTTTTTTTCTGCTCATGCCAAACTGGGGAAATGTTGATATCAAAGTAACTGTATCTTTTAACTTGCTTTGAGATTTATTTAAAATGCCAGTAACAACATTTAAACTCACACACTTACATGCAAATACATATAGAAAGCACAGTTTTACCAAGGATATGTCGTATTTTGTTTTCTTAACTGAATAAAAGCTTTCACCCACACTCTTTCAAATTGCTAGTATTTCTTTTCAGAGCCACTGGGCAATTTACTGTGTCATCCTGTTGCTAACAGGTACATATACCTAAATCAATCATATTCTTAAAGTAGTGTGCTGAAAATGTGAATGCAGAATAGGGTGCTTGATATCATTCTGCAATGTAACATTGAGTATTGTTTGATTTTATTCATCCTTCACTGGAGATTATAATCTACTATATTCAATGTGCTATCAATTCTGGTGCAAAATTTCTTGTCAAGAGACTCCTCACAGACTGATACTGTAATACGACTGATATATTTTCCTTCAACTAACAACTATATAAAATAATAGGATGCTCTGCTTCTCTTCTGTATAAAGAAAAAAAGATACAATTTGGCATAAACAACAGTTATCTTTTATTAATGCATATCCACTTAAAATAAAACCAACATAAGCTGTGAATAAATAAATATGCTAAGGCTATATGTCCCTGAACTTTAAAAGTTGATTTGACAGCCTATAATAAAACCTTATTTTCAGACGTTTCCTTGTGATATAGACAGTGTCACATAAAATTTTTTAAATTGCATAAAAATAAATGGCAGTGTATAAGGTCCAAGGTCAAGTTATTGGAATATCTTTTCTTAATTTACTTTTGTTTGTCAAAAAGAAGGGCTATTTAACATAAAGATACAGTTTTTAGTATGAAAAAGCTGTGAAATTACTAAAAATTTTTGGGTTGGTCAGGGATACAAAAAGAAAACATTCATATTGAATTTTATTATATAATCCATTACAATGAAAACTTGAACAAAATATAGAGGAAAATAAATTTTCTTTAATAGGCAAAAAGTTAATAGTATATGAGATTTAAAGATGACATCAGGGAGTGCTCTAAAATATTATTTTGCAAATAAGAACAGTTTTCATTTTTTTCTATACTTAGCACTGATTTTTATACGTCTTTTACTCTCTTCTGATTTGATCCAGAGTATGATCCAATTCTAATTAAATGTAAAATCTTCAGCGTTAGATGTTCCTTTCTGTTTTGCCATCACTGCTCTATCTTAAGGTACAAAACAACAGAAGGGGCACTCTTAACTCTCAGGAATCTTAGACATCACAGTTTACTAACCATACTCTACATTCCCTGACTGAGAGCTCCGTCAAGCCCTGGGCTACTGGATGTTTAATTCATGCATCTTTGGCAAAGATTATCTCATCTGCAACATGAATAATACATTCTCCCACAATTCAGATTTGTGTTACCACTACCAACACAATAATAATGTAAGTTTAGCATCTGTTGTATGAAGTGGAGAGGATCTAACAAAGAACAAATAAAAACCAAAAGTATAAAGTAAAAGATCTCTACTGTTTCCCGAAATCTGTGCCAGGTCTAATGCTGGGTCAAGTGCAGCAGCCAACCTCTCCTGCTTTTGAAGTTCCACAGAATTTTCTCTCTTTTCTCTTTTAGCCGTAAACTCTGTTCCATCTTACAGCTCCCATAACGGGAGTAAAGCAAAAATGAAGAATCTTTACCACTCTCCAAAATTCACTGTCTCTGAATTTCTATAGGGAGAACTCCATGTGGAGACCAGTTCTGGGTAGGGAACTACTACTTAAACTCATAGCCGACTGAAAGTATTGGTCACACTTTTTCAAGCTTGCTCTCACTTCCCTGCATGAGCTGTGAATTCAGGGAGATAGTAAGTGGGCACAAAACTGACACTGATGCTCATTCTCTCTCAAAGTGCTGCTACATTCTGAATAAGAGGCTAGAGAAAACATTCTAGCTCCAAAATATATGTATTCCAGGTGAATCATTACATTTCTAATATGGAGCATGGAATCTCTAATTCCCATCCATGCTAAGAATTGCTAAAAAAAAAAAAAAGAGGAAACCCTCAACAAAAAGGCGGACCCTCCACACAGGCATGGTGAAGTATGTAAAATGAATAGCTATGTGATGCCATTTCTCATCTTGTTATTCAAAATGGAACCTTCAAATGCTAATTAAGCACAAGGGCACCCAAAGTAAAGACCACATAGACCAGACTTCATTGTGGGTATATATCTAGGTCTGGCCAAAGAAATATATCCCAAAGTGGCGGTGAGACTTTTAGAAAGTGCCCTGTCGCTTGTATACAGATGAAATGGCCTAAACTGGAACAGGTACATTGGATCACATAACAAAAGTCAAACATTGAAGATGCTGAAGAAGTTAGGTAGAAAAAACCTAGTCCTTGATGATTACAGAGGCCCTGTACATCCATACTTTTACATAAGATAAAAATAATTACCTCTTATTTCAAGCCATTGTCATATTATTCTTTTTCCTGTCACATGCAGATGAAACTAATCATAACTAATATATTAGAGAAGGCTAATTGTCTCATTTTATTAGAAGTATTCAGAAACAATTATGAAGAACTCCCTTTCACAGGTGTTCCTATGAGATGATTTCAATATTATATGCATTTCAAGAAACCTAATAACATTGGATAATGTAATTAATTCAATCAATTTTGCTCCCTCAACCATCTCCTCTGAATCCTGCAGTTCCCTTTCAAGCTTTTAATGTAGTGTTGTAATCATTAAAAATGGTCACAAAATTTATAGTCTTCTTTCCAGCCACCTGATAGGGCTGCCCATCCCTAACCACTGGAAGTCAGGTGGCTACATAGACTGACTTGGTCAATGAAATGTGAGTGGGAGCAACATACTAGGCCTGTCCAGAAATTATCAAGCCATGTACTCTGAAAAATAGACATTTATTGAAAAAGATACAATAAACATTGTACATAAGACAATGACACAAAAGTCCCCTCCAAAGCAGGCACCTTGGGACCTCACATAGTTCTCCCAATGGCCATCTGCTGCCCTGTCATATTTTCCTGAATCTCTTTGACAGTCTGAAATTTCTTCCCCTTTCAAAGATAATTTTTAGTTTTTGAAAAAGTCAGAGGTTTCAGAGCACCAAATATGGACTGGAGAGAAGCTGAGTAACCTGGGTGATTTGATGTTTCACTAAAACACTCTGAATGAGATGTGATGCATCAGTGGGTAAGCTGTTGTGATGAAGCTGCCAGTCACCCACCAGTTGCCCATAGCTGCAGTCTTCTGAATCATCTGAATAGTTTCCAAGGAGGAATGTTCAAGCTTACTGTAAAATTTGATGCAGATTCACTGCTCTACTTAGTCATTTTGAATGTGACAGCCACAGAGTACACATGATCACTCAATGATGTCTACCACCCCCACTGACTAGTACAGTGAAGTTGTCATTGTTCACACATGCACATTCCAATCCACTTGCCTTTGCTGCCAGGTTGCATTGATATCACACAAACCATTCTCATTATATTAACAATGGCTGGACTTTTTCTGGACAGACCTGTATCATTTCTATGAGAAAGTTGTATGAACCCATGAGATTTATGATGCCCTTTCTCCCCACAGAGGTGATTATAAGAGTACTTGTCAAGATGGGGACTTTGTGATTCTGGGGTCCTGAATAAAGGCTATAAGTGACCCTGTCATCCCTCACAAAAAAAAAAAAAAAATAGACATAAACTTCATTTTATTAAAATACTAATTTGTGGGACAAGAGGTTGTTTCTCTAGCCTCTGACAAACACCATTATTGTTTCTGCAGCAATAACTAACCTACCCTAACTAATACAGGTAGCTCTCTGAGCAGTTATTATGACCCAGCTCATCCTGTGCATGACTGAGAGAGAGCAATTTCTTAAAGATTGAACTGAAATGTCAAAGTTTTCCTGTCTCCACTAGACTCCCCAGTATATTATTCAACCACTCTAGTCTTCCTTCCTAAAGCATCTTTCTCTCAACTATGAATTTTCTATCTTTTTGCCACTTACATATGTTTATTTCATTTTTTAAGGTAATAGGCTTACAGCATTATATTAGTTTAATGTAAACAATATTTATATATATATATTGCAAAATGGTCACCATAATAAGTCTAGTTAACATCCATCAACAATACAGAATTCTTTCTTGTGATGAGAAAAAAATATACTTTCTTAATCACTTTCAAGTATGTAATACAATATTATTAACAATAGTCATCATGCTGTACATTGCACCCCATGTCTTACATATTTTATAAATGGAAGTTTGTATCTTTTGACTCTTTTTACCCATTATGCCAACCTCCAATTTCCTAGCCTCTGGCAATCACCAATCTGTTCTATTTCTGATCTTTCATCTTGTACCCTTTAAAGATATCCCCTTGATTCTGTTTCTGAGCAGCTATGAAGGTAAGTTTATACTACCTCCCTCCACCTCATATCTCTCATCATTTATATCTATAATCACTCCTAAATGCCTGCAAGTCTGTCCCTATTGAAAATATTGTCTGTAAATATATTTATCACCTCACAGTTACCAAAACTAATGGTTCCATCCTCTTCCACCACTTTGCCTCTTGAGCCTCTGATGACATTCCCCCATCGCTTTAATGATAAAGCTCCTCTGAGGAAGCTTTTTTTGGCCCTCTTATCTCTATAACTTCAGACACCACCAAGATTCCTCAGTCAACCTCGCCTTCACTTACGCTTTTTAAAATTTCTCCAAATGAGCTCATCAATCCCATAATTATGAGCTGATGTCTCAAAATCTGCACCTACAGCCCGAAAACTCATTCAGTTATTAATCATAAACCTCAAAGTGCACTAGTTCTCATAATCAATAGAAATCATTATCTTCTGTCTCAATTTCAGGCTATCTCTTCTATTTTCTACTATATCTCAACCCAGTATGTTAAAAACCCTCAATCATTGACCCCCGTTTCCCCTAACACACACTGATCAGTTCCTTAAATCTATTTATTTTTCTGCCTGTTGCTGGCCATTTCTTTGTTCCTATTTGTAGCCCCTGGACTTGCTGTGAAGTAGCCTCCTTACTGACCTGCTTGCCTTCATTATCTATTCATGCCAACCTTTCATTCATGAGATCTAAATTCTCTCTCTTAATTCTTGATTTGGTCATTTCATCTGTATCAAAGGAAGGAAAAAATATCATTGCACTACAAAGCCCTCTAAATCTGACTTTATAAGATTTTAGTTTTCTGTACTACACTACCTAACTAACTCCATAGTTCAACTCCTCAGATGACTCTGTGTGCCCCAGATCTTTTCCTTTCCCAGGTTTCTTCTTCTCTGTAATATTTCCCATTCTTCCTTCCTTCCTTCCTTCCTTCCTTCCTTCCTTCCTTCCTTCCTTCCTTCCTTTCTTCCTTCCTTTTCTTTCTTTCTTTCTTTCTTTCTTTCTTTCTTTCTTTCTTTCTTTCTTTCTTTCTTTCTTTCTTTCTTTCTTTCTTTCTT
Organism: Furipterus horrens; assembly: GCF_987537825.1. Lineage (NCBI taxonomy): Eukaryota > Metazoa > Chordata > Mammalia > Chiroptera > Furipteridae > Furipterus > Furipterus horrens. The sequence goes on from NW_028327178.1 coordinate 34,059,863, forward strand.
TCGAAATATAATGTGGCTTTTATTAAGTGGAGGAAAAGGAAATTTGGCTGCATTATACAAAGGATCCAGTCTAAGCAGATTCCACAAGATTCCTTCCTTTCTCTGTGATCTCTTTATCAAGGCAAACTCAGGGTTCTCCCTGAACCATGGGTACATGTGGACTGTTACTGCTTCAAGGATCTGGCTCCTCCTGTGGAGCACATGGCAATCCCCCACTAATTTCAGGAGGACAGAGGGGACAACGGTTTCCTTAGAACCACTCCCCAGGTGAGCTCAGGGTGACTTTTCAGGAAGCTCTTATGACACTATTTTAAAAGATTCTGAGCAGAAGGCAGAGCAAAGGGCCATGTAAGCAGTGATGTGTGGCAAATGGAATGTCCCTGTTTATGGATTCGTGGTGGATGACCCAAGTCTAATTAGGCATTGTATGAAGACAATGACAAGCTGCCCCCATGGCCTGTCCAGTTAGTATGAATAAAACTTTCCTGGTCTGGCTTCGAGTTCACAGGTGTGAGCCCCAAAGTAATCCTGATGAGCCTGGATCAGTTTGGCTGGCAGCATGTTGTGCCTGTAGCCATAGCAGAAGGAAAGGGCAGTGGTGAAGCAGAACACGCGGATGCCCACCTGGACCCCTGCACTGACCGCCCATTGCCAAGAGCCCTGCAGTCTTCCACAGCCAACTTAAAGAAGTTATCTAGCATTAAGTTCTGAAGTTCTGCATTCCATCAAATGCATCTTTTATCTTTCCAAGAAATGCCGCACGCCCCCCCCCCCAACATCAAGGCAATGCCACTATAGTTGAAGGTCAGCCAAATTTGGTGGCCCCCTGTCTTAGCAGCATAAAGCCTTGAGGCATAAGAGATTATCTTGGAAGCATAGAGGGCCTTTCAAATGTATGTCCTCCAGGAATTATTCCTTATTGCCTTTAAACTACATCTTTTGAGGTCTCTTCAGCTTTTTGCTAGCTTGAATCCTGTTGTCCTTCGGAGATGACAAGCATCTGGCAAAGACTGCTTCTTCTATGAGCATGATGGGCACACCATACTCCAGGCAGACCTGGCAGCCTACTTCTCCGTGCCCTTCTGCCCTGCACTGTCCCTGAATTTTGGCAGCAGAAGAGTGCCGTTGCTGTCTTGTAACTTGAGAATATTGGCTATGATTTCACTCAGGAGTGAGTCTAGCTCTGTCTTATTCCATTCCTCAAATGCTTGTGCCATCTCATCGTGCTCCATGCCCATGACATCCTTCAGCAAGTGGCAATCTTCACAGGCCAGCTACCAGACCCCTTCTCGATCTCATTGTGTACCATCTTCACAAAGTGTCCTGCTCCCTCCTCTCCCACCCAGTCACAGCAGGGTTCTCAGGTTTCTAGCTTTGCCGCAATGCCATGATTTGAAGATCGCCTTGATGATGCCAGGCTTCTTTGTCCTCTCCAGGGACAAAGTGATGTGTCACACTGGGCCCCCTCCTCTCCACCACAAACAAGATTCCCTTGGCCTTGAGATCTCGACATCGTCTTCTGGTATCCCTGTATTCAGAATCTTCTCCATCAATGATAATGTCACCAGTGCCCAACAATGGTACAAATTTTTCAATGAAATCCTCAACAGCTTGACCAGCCTTCACAAGCAATATGATCTACTGAGGCTTTTTCAGCTGGGAGACCATCTTCTCCACGGAGGGAGCACCAATCACTTTGGTTCCTTTCACTTCATTGGTCAAGAAATCATAAACTTTGAACTTCTGGCCAAGATGGAGACCTAGACAGACATGCTGCATCTCTCTCTACAATTAAGAAGGAATACAACTACCTCAAAACTAGAGACAACCAGAAGTTCCAGAAAATCAAGCTGCATGGAAGTCCAATAAACAAAGTTATAAAGAAGAAATACTCATCCATACCGGTAGGAGAAGTGAATCTGGGGAGGAGAGGACATGGTGTGGTGGCGGCAGTAGCAGCAGCAGCAGCAATTGCAGGTTGGCGGAAAGTATAGTCACAGATTTTAAAAAGTCAGGAGGGACACTTGGGGAGCGCTCCCAGCACCAGACCAGACTGAGCAGCTCATGGTCCCAGCGCTGGGGAAAATAGAGCCTTATTGCTTTTGACTATGCAAACTAGTGTTGACAGGGGTAGAGGAAGAAACTGCCAGTCTCTCAGCAGAGTCCACTTGTTTAAAGGGTCCCCATGGTCCTCGAGTGTCCGAAGACCCACCCACTCTGGGAACAACAGCCAGGACAACAGCTAGAGAGGCGCCAGTCCCATACAAAGTGGGAGAAGTGCCTGGAAAAGGGGCGAGTGCTGAGCAAGTGGCATTATTCCCTCTCTGACTCCGCCCCCACATATAGCACCACAACATGGTGAATCAGGTCGCCCTGTACTAACGAATACCTAAGGCTCCTTACAAAGTAACAGGAGCAACAGTTCTATCTAAGACACAGATGTAAACAATCACAGGAGCCTGTCAAGATGAGGAGACAGAGAAGTATGGACCAAAATGGGGAACAGATCAAGGTTCCAATGGGAGAAATAAGTGATAAGGAGACAGCCAACCTAACAAAAGAGGAGATAGCCAACCTAATAGATGATGAGTTCAAAACACTGGTGATAAAGACGCTCACAGGCTTGACAAAAATGCTTAAGTATGGCAAACGTACAAGGAAAGACATGAAGGCTATGCTAAATGAAACAAAGGAAAATCCACACAAAACCAATGATGAAGGGAAGGAAACTGTGGTTCAAATCAATGACTTGGAATATAAGGAAAAAAAAAAAAAACAGTCAACAAGTACAGAATGAGAAAACAAGAATTGAAAAAAATGAGGAGAGGCTTAGGAACCTCTGGGACAACTTTAAACATGCCAACATCTGAACCATAGGGATGCCAGAAGGAGAAGAGAAAGAGCAAGAAATTGAAAACTTACATGAGAAAATAATGAAGAAAAACTTGCCAAATTTGGCAAAGGAAATAGACATACAAGTCCAGGAAGCACAGAGAATCCCAAATAAACTACACCCAAAAAGGACCACACCAAGACACATCATAATTAAAATGCTAAAGGTTCACGATAAAGAGATAATCTTAAAAGCAGCAAGAGAGAAGCAGAGAATTACCTACAAAGAGGTGCTTATAAGACTATCAGCTGATTTCTCAAAAGAAACTTTACAGGCAAGAAGGGACTGGCAAGAGATATTCAAGGTGATGAAAAGCAAGGACTTACAACCAAGATTACTCTAGCCAGCAAAGCTATCATTCAGAATGGAAGGGGAGATAAAGTGCTTCCCAGACAAGGTAAAGCTAAGGGAGCTCATCATTACCAAGCTATTATTATATGAAATGTCAAAGGGACTTACTTAAGAAAAAGAAGATCAAAATTATGAACATTAAAATGACAATAAACTCACAACTATCAACAAATGAATCTAAAAAATAAAAACAAAACCCAGCTAAGCAAACCAGAATAGAAACAGAATCATAGGTATGGGGATCATTTGGAGGGTTATCAGCTGGGAGGGGGAAGAGGGAGGAATGGGGAAATTGCGCAGGGAATAAGAACCATCATTTGTTAGTACAAAACAGACAGGGGGCAGTTAAGAATAACATAGGGAAGGGTGAAGTCAAAGAACTGATATGCGTGACCCATGGACATGAACTAAGGAACAAGGGATTGCTGGAGGGAAGGGGGGTACTGGAAAGAGGGGGGCAAAGGAGAAAAATTGGGACTACTGTAACAACATAATCAATAAAATACACTTAAAAAAAAGAAATCATAAACTTTGGAAACTGTCCTATTGAAAGCACAGACCACAGAGCTGTGGTCATTAACCTTCAAAATTAAAATATACCCACTGACAGCCAATCCAGTCAGTGCAATATCAGCTTGGACCATGGTGGCAGTAGGCTGGGCAGGAGCAGAGAGATGCAGAGAGCGCAGAATGCACAGACCAGTGACCAAGGCTGAGTTCCAATGTGCCCAGTTACATTTCTTTAAGATACTTTGTGTTTTAATTTCCCCAGTAGACCCTAAACTATTCTCTGTATTATAATCTTGGTATTCCCAGCACCTAATCAATAGACAGATAGACAAATACATAGATAAGAATACATATACATATTCTTGCATTCTGAGATCATATATATATATATGTGTGTGTGTGTGTGTGTGTGTGTGTGTATTATTTATATATATATATATATAAATCCAAGTCTATATCTTTTTTTTTAGGTACAAATCACTAGACCTGCTATAGTTTCTTTTACCTTTACTACTATTTTCCCTTCAGTCAAGTTCAGTGTAAAAACTAGTTTTCACACTTTGTAAAAGTTCATGTTATCAAAAGGCAAATCTTCCATTTAGGCAAAAAGTATTTTATGATCTTTTATAGAAGGGGAAAGTCAGTGCTAAATTACTTAGAAACAGTTTCATAATGCTGTAAAGTAAAAGCTGTAATGAATAACTTGTCCATACTTTGTATGCCAAGTCATTTTTGAGCAAATCTTAAAAGTAATGCATAGGGATTTAGTCATGAGAATTTCAGCAAGATTAATGGAAGCAATGTTCCTCAAATCCCCTGGCACATCTCTGAAAATTTCTCATGTGCTATCAGTGATATTTTTGTGACTTAAAATTCTGGCTTTGGTTTCAGGTTGCAGATTTAAGGAAGCAATGAATGTGTTTCATATTGCAAACCTTGTAGCCTCAATTATATGATAACAGGATATCAGGTTTTGATAAAAACTTAGAGACTATCTGTTTTATCTGATACTTGAATTCTCTCTACAGCGTTGGCCAAGTAACCATGCTACTGTCATTTAAGCAAAAAAATCATTGCCTGCCAAATGTCGATTTCATCTAGACAAAGATTAAAGTAATTTAATTTCTGATGGTAAGAGATATGAATTTTAGAACTTTATAAAAAGAAAATTTAATCATTATCTATCTTCCCAAATACCCCAATGAAGCTTTAAGCTCCTAATTATAATTGAAGGAAATTCATGAAAAAGAAGCTACATGTCTATTTAATGTGGGCTTATTAATGTGAGAACATTCTTGAAAGTGATCTCTCTACAGTTAGCTAGTTATGGGATAGCTCTTGCTTACAGATATCTTTAAGATGGGACATTTGTCAAAATCTCTCCCCAGCTGGGAAATTTTCATCCTTTTAAGGTAGTGACAGAATATTCAGGAGGTCTAAGAATAAACTTCACCAACCAACAAACAAGATATTTATTTTTAAGAGTCAAAATGCTCTGGAGGTTTCTAAAACTTACCTTTTTCTTTCAGGGGTCTTCCACCTCACCAAAACAATCTTTAGGTTTGATGGAGAATTCTTCAACTTCTGCATCAGTCCCATCCTGATTTAGATCTGCAGAGTGACCCAGCTATTGTTAGAGGCTTAAAAACTAGTATGCTAAAAACCCACATTATTCTACCTCTGTCACGAAGAGCTAAAATACATTAATCTTTGAAAGACGATTTCTTTGTTATAATATTTATGGCACCATTTTTTCCTTATCAAAATTATTTTAAGAAACTTCTGTAACTCTAAATTTCCACTAAGTGTGACATCCCTTTAAGCCAAAAGAATGTCAACAGCAAACATATTTTAACATAAACTATAATCTATATCTCTATATAGATCACTGTTTCTAATGCAAAATTCTGCCAGAGTGCCAACCTAAGAGAAAGGAAACCAAATCTGGTTTAAGTAAAAAAGCCAAGAGTTCAAAGAACAGCAAGCCACAGTCTAGGCATTTCGCACTTTGATTCATGAAGTAACTACAGAGTGTGCGTTTGTGGTACTGTTTTTTCCACTGGCACTAGGTAGACTCTTTCTATCTTGAAGGCAATTGTTATTTTAGCCTGAAGTAAAGATCATAATCACTTAAATATCTAAAATGTTTAATAAAATCTTTTTCGAAATGCAGCAGGAAATTCTCAGATTGTAAGTGTATATGTTCTTCTGGGGAAAGTAGATTGAGAGTGTGTATTAAAAAACGTGTTCTTTTGACTTAAAAGGGCAGTGAAGTAGGTCTGAGAACAACCCCTGAGTTGTGCGGACTCAATAGACCATGCAGACTCTCAAATAATGCCACTGGGAATACAGAGAAAAGAAGGTGACAGCAGATGCTTTCTGGAATTTCTGGAGTATTTAGGGCATAAGAGGCAAGGAAGAAGGACAAAGGACAGGACAAAATAGCCTTTCCAAGACATTCCTCCTAAAGGGTGGATGAAGAAAGGGAAAATATGTGATTCTAAGATGTCAAAATAGACCTACATTGAACTTCAGATGCCTGTGAGGAAAAGTTTGCACCTAGTATTGAGAGAGTAAATAATCTGAGACACAAAGGTGGCCACATCTTTAGGAACTAAAGTAATTGAGAGTTGGAACATTTTAGCCACATTCTCTTAAAGAGGATTTGATCCAGAGTCACAGAAACCAAAACATATTACAAAAGCTTTAAACAAAATAGCTTTTGCTCTGGTAGCAAAAGCATAGATAAATATTTTTGGAGAAAACAGCAAAAAGTTAAGAGGGTGAAAAAAAATGAAATGAAAGTAAGATTAAAATTTTATGTGATTAATTCTGTTAATACGGGTCTACCTGTGTATGTGTGTGTGTGTGTGTGTGTGTGTGTGTGTGTGAGAGAGAGAGAGAGAGAGAGAAAGAGAGAGAGAGAGAGAGAGAGAGAGAACTTCTCATTTGTTCCTCTCTGACATATACATATGACTGGTTTTTGTCATTGTCCTACATGTTGTCATATGTTTTAGTGTTCAGGAGGTAAAGAACTAAGTAAACATGAAGAAAGTATTTTAGACAGACACAGCAAAGACAGTAGGTGGAGTGTCATTATTTCAATATTGGTGACTTGAATGGAAGCTGGACGTTTGTCCCCTAGATTTATGTGGGAAAACAACTGGCTTTCTTTTGAACATAATTTTATCCTGTACTCTAGGCAAACGATTAATCTTCAGTGTGGAAAGATTGTGTTTTTGTCATTATGTACTCTTAGACTTGTATGTCTCTTTTGCCAAGTGACCACACTCTAAAGAAAAAATGTAGATTAAAGCATAGAAAGTTATTATTTGTCCATAACCTCAATACACTTGAGTGGCCTTTACATGCTACCCAGTTTTAGCAAAACCAAAGTACAGAAGTTCAAAGAAAACTCCTAATGTGTATAATTATCTTTGTCTAAGATTATACTCATAATTATATAAATTAGATCAAAATGCTCTACATAGCCATCCCATCTAAAACTGATCCAAAATCACTTTTCTGTGTTAAAACTTACTCTAGCCACTCCCCATAATCAAACAAGAAAGCGGTCTAATTTTAGTCTAGATTGTAGTATCCCTGAATAAAAATAAACTCCTTTAAGCCATAATTCTGAAAGAGTACATTTTTCCTAGATTTACACAAATGGCATCAGAATCTGAGACTTTGCAATCAGTCTGATTCAATTTGTAGTAGTACCTAGAGTGGGTTCTTTAAATTGTGACATTATGAATATAGCAAAATAAAGTCTCAGGAAGAGTTTAACCCACATTTTTTTGAGAACCATATACATTTTATATGCCTACTGTACAAGGTGATCTATAATAAATACATTGAAGGTTTTTCTAACAACTTCCAGTTTCTCTTGCCAGAAGTGGGGAGTAAAATGTTCAATCCTGTGGCTAATTTCTAATTTACTGGATGTTCTTCTGTGTTTGTAGATACTAGTCTTCTCCCTTGGAGCCCAGTCTTCTCTGGAAAATGAACTTTGCTTATCACCAACTGTAGGCATGACAGAAGTTGTCTTTTAAGTGCTGGGTAAATATGTATGGCTTCCTTCTTTCTGTTTTCTTAACGTGTGTTTCTTTGGTTGCTCTGTTTGCTGCAATGGCTCTACTTTGTTAGTCACAGTATTCAGTCAAATGGGAAAACACTTTTGCAGAATAATAATCACTTTACACTTGATGGGGAAAATGAAAATTAATTCCCATGTAATGTTATTATACTTTCTATAGCTTATCCACAGCTGAGGCAGCTATTACATTTCTGAAAAAAAAAAATGAGGTGACTCATCTTTATCTAAATACAGTAGGTGGCAAGGTACAGTGGAGGACCACTACAGTGTCTCTTTCACACTCACCTCTTAAAATTCCATTCACACAGCCACATATGCATTTTATAATTCTTATGGTAGCTTGTCTATCTTTTTGACCTCATGCTCATTGATTCAGACATGGCACTTGAACCTAGTATGGCCAGTAAGAGAACTTGGCTAGAAATTTTGCAGCTGGAACCGAACAATTCCATGCCTCCTTGAGTCCTCAGTTTATGTGATGAAAAGAAAACAATGAGATGCTGCTGCCACTGACTAAAGAAGTAGACAAAAGGCATTTCTGATGAAAGGCAAGAATTTATCAAACATCATAGGAAAGCAAGAATGTTAGAATAATGTTTGATTACTTCAAATATCTAGTCCCATTCCTAATTTTTATCCTCCCAGTATGAATTTGTCTAGTATTACTAGCAAACAAATGAATCCAGATAAAACACTAGCTCACAATGCCTCAGAAGATAGGATATCTTCCTTTCAAGCAAATGGTCCTCACTTGATACTAGATCCTAACCACTCTAGACCTCATTTTTCCTAACTCAGGAGATACACCTGATTTCCAATGAGCGGGGTGCTAGGTATACTGTCAGCCTTGGGCCAAGTGTTATCTCCACAGGCTGAATTGTACTGCCCACCAGGAGACTGTGACAGGTGTTTCTTGGCCCCATTAGGTCCAGTGCTTCACTCTTACATTGATAGTACTTAAAATATATTAATCTATAGTTCTTATCAAGGTAGCCTGAGCTAAGCAGCTAAGTGAATTCTCAAAAAGATCCCACAGGCAATCAAAACTGATGAAAGATAATATGACATAATAAATTTCATACAAAGGTGTGTGTGAGAGAACCTAAGTATCACAAGCAAGTTTTACTGTCAAACACAGAATAATACTTTATTTTATTAAAACACTGATTTGTGTTTAGATAATACCTTCTTGACCTTTTCTAAAATTTTCTCTTTCATAGTTGCTTCTGGTTGCTTAGCTACTAGTTATTCAGTACTTGGTTCTCTACAGTGCTACCCTTTAAATTTTACTACTCTGAGAAGTTTAAGGTGAATCCCTGTTTTACAAGGTGGGGCCTGCAGCAAAATCCCCTCAATCCCACGAAGCAATTGTATGTAAATTTCAAACACATGCTGTGAGTGGTAATACTGACACATCAAAGAGAGTGCTGACATTATGTGATTTGGGGTTGTGAATACAATCCGAGGGCTCTCTCCAAACATCTTCCTTTTCCATTCATTTATATAAAATGCCACTGTCCTCTTAAAAACATTTATTAAAAGTGAAAATTCCAAGAATAGGGCATGTTTTAATACTATTTTCTATCATGCATACCTTGATGGAAATGGACGACTTGAGCAAGTCTGCTGAGGAGTAAAGGGGGGAGGGTGGCCCATGTACATATATGTGGGGCATGGAGGGCAGTAAAGCTGTATGAAACAGGATGACTGAGGTTGCCAAAAACAAATCCTTCCACCTGATTATTTTTTCCAGCTAGAAAAGCTTAAATGATATTTTTGATTATTTTAAATACATGAGTGGAAATTTTGAACAGGATCATTTTTGTCTTAAATACTAAAGCAAAAGGTTTAGCAGACTGATAGCTAGGTGACGATAATGTAGAAGTAATGATCACTATTGTCCAGCAAAGTTTGTATAGGTATGATTACATAAGTGCATATTGTAATAAATATTATAAATACTTTTTGTGATTATTTTAATAACATAAATATAAAACCATGACTAACTTATTATGGTGTAAAGTCCTTCAAGAGAGAAAACACATAATAATTAATTTCTGTATCTCTTATAGTGCTTAAAAAAGAACCAGGGAAATATCATGAACTACTGAAAAATATTTAAAATAATATATAAATAAATCAAAAAATATAGTGGATTTATTTTTAGTCTTAGCTTTTCTTAATCATAATCCAAGATCTTATTTTCCCTAAGTCTTTTACAAAAGCAGGAGTCAATGTTACTCATTGGAAATGCAATCTTCTTTGAAGGTTTTATTTTAAAAGTCAAAAAGCTAATATGTGCCTTTACCTTGTACCCAATATAGTATAAAACTGAGAGCCCCATTTCTCAAACTTAGATACAACTATAAACCCTTTGAACACTGAACATGATTCATCACTCACACAATTCATGTTTTAAGGAACATAGTTTGAGAATATTGATTGAAATTTCCCTACAATTTTACCAGGATTTTTACCCAGATATCTTAGCACTTTCTCCCTTAATTTCAAAGCTTTTGTTCTTTCTTAACTGGAAAGAAAAATGATCATCACCACCATTATCCCATCTCATAAAGTGACTCCCCTTGGTGTGTGCGCTTAACCAGCCTGGGGATAGATTTCTTCTAGCTCTCTGCTCAGAAACCATGCCTCTCAACAAAGACCTTACACGAAGCTTAATTTAAGTAAATGTTTTTATACTTTAACATTAAAATAGATGTTTTTATTAAGGGTTATAATGCATAAATCTGCCTTTAATTTTTAGTGTTACACATTTTTTAGCCAAACATTTATAAGCATACCATGGAAATTACGAATCTGAAAGGCTAAAATCTCACAAGGACTCCAGCATCGGCGCCATCTATACCCCTCTACTCCCACCCTTTTAGGAGGCTCATCTCCAATCTTTATTGTGAGTTGTTAATGAGTCCAGCAATACCTTCTGTGCTGAAATTATACAAGTGAAGGGGGCAGGAAAATCCTTGTCCTCAGTAGCTTATAATACAATAGTGGACAATTAGTAAGTAAATCAACCTTCTGCCCTAAATTTTCCATCCCAAAATCTATTTCCAGGGAGCACTGCTTACTTGTGATGTTTACTTGCTGTCACTTGGCTTCTGTTATTTTGAGAGCTTATCATTTCTCTTTGCTATCATGAGCCCAGTTCTGTAAGACCCTGTCCTACTCTCAGGCCTGGCTTCGAGAAGACAGCTGCCACTTAGCTTCTCAGTGGTGCAGGTGCCTCTTGTACTCATGCATTTCTTAAGATGCTGACAGGCAGGGTACTCTCTCTTTGAACATGGTCATCAAGAGAGATCTCAGCTTTGCTTATTTGAGCTTCTTGAGTTTTCTCCTACAATATCCTGGAGCAGTTCTGCCTTTTCTATCTTATGGTGGGCATTACTTTTCCCAAGAGTTCAAAAGCCAAAACTATCAACATGTTAACTCCAGGCCCTTGTCACATAATTAAATATTAAATATTAGAAAGTGCTTCCATACCCACAAACTTTTCTTTATCCAATCTTCCATAATGGCCCTCTTGATCCAGTAGTCTCACGATCCAATCTTATACATATCTTCTGACTCCCACCAGTATACCTTGGCTAGGGCCCTTAGCTCTTTATCAGTACAAAAGTGTCCCTTGTTTTACAGGCTCAGTGTTTTACCTCTCATTTCAGTTCATGCTGTGCCTTCATTCTAGTTCCCAGGACATGTATCATTTTGCAAGGCAAGGACCTTTCATCATCTTTAAGCTAGTGGGAATACTACCCTCTTGTCAAAAAGGTGTGAGCCACTGCTGAAAGTCCAGATAGTTCACAAATATCTTGGCTTTCAATGTTTTAAAACACATCAATCCAACTAGGGCCCCAACATTGACATAAGACTTGCTAAATAATCATGGAATGATAATTTTAAAAAATAGTTATGCCATCTTTAGGTAATGTGTCATGTGGGATGTGTGTGGGGCGGGGAACAATTGGAAAGCTGTAGAAGAATTCAGCGTCCTCAAATAGTGGTTGGGTTTTAATAAGATCAGAAGAAGAAAGAAAAGTTTAGAGAGACATTAAAGATGATAACAATAATACACAATTTTACTGGTAACAGGACTTGAGTTCCAGAGAGCAAAATGTATGTTTAGAGGAGGAAAAGGAAAGTAATTAGGGAGGTGTGTGAAATTATGTCAGGTTATAGGGTGTCCAAAGCCAAAAAGAGGTGCATAAAGTTGACCATGTATATCTAGAAGGGTTTGGACTTCTGGTGAAGGTGAAGAAAGGCATTAGGGATATGCACGGAGGAAAAAATAATTGATCCTCATAGACTCACGTGAAAAAGTGAGTATTCAGTTTAATTGCAATATCCTTGAAATTGTCTCTTGGCCTTTTGTAATTGTGGAGTCTTTGGCCTGGAGACTGGGGTGGGGCAGTCTCAGAGTCCCAGGAATCCCCTTTGTGTTTCTCAGTCTTGGTGTAAACAATGCCATGATTTAGTAAAAGGCCCATGACCCAAGAAAGCCTTTTTTTTTCCCCTTTCAATTTTATTTCAGGGAAGCCAATCTTAATACTGAAACTTCTGGTTACACTGATTGCTCTTAGGCTCCGGTTGTACAAATCAAAATCTTGCCCAGAGATCCTAAACAGACCTGGCTGAAAAGCCTTTTTTCTCTTTGGTGACTGAACTCTCAATTTCTGGTTTCATGCCCCTTGCCATGTGGAACAAGTCTGTCTGCTTAAGAGAGAATGAGCAACCCACAGAGAGAAGCAGAGAAGAAAGGAGAAAAGGAGACTTGACTGCATTGCCATCTTTGAATCCAGTTGTCTCTAATGTCTACAGTGACCACATCTTTTGTAACTAGGCCAATAATTATTATTTTTTATTACTTTATTTCAGGTTAGTTATATGTCACTCACAACCAAACCTACTGTACCGGTAGGTAGGTATATTTAAAATAAATACATTTCAAACAGTGGGACAGTTCCAGATCATATTCTTGAAAGTTATAAGTAAAATGACCATGAAAGGTCATCTAATTCATTTCTTTGCCTTTAAGCAGAATGACACTTAAACCATTCAAGAATGCATGTAGATTTTTAATAAATGCCATCTGTTGGTGACATATGTCTGTGGGAATTTTATGTGTAAATTACAATTATGAGGTACTCAAAAAACTAAAAGTCAATTATACATTTATATCACCTTTCCAAGAAAATAATGAATATTAACAAATACATACTGTTTTCTCTTTTTTGAAAGGGCATTACCAATCACTTTAAAAAATGATTTAAAAAAAAAAGAGCTAGAACTGCCTTAATGATATGTCTAAAAATGTATGCTTTTTAAAAATATATTCAATTATCATACAGTTTTTAGTTTTAAAAAGTCTTGCCTTTGACTAATACTTGTTTTCTGCTATTATCAATTCTATATGAAAAAAAGGAACATAAGTTCATGAAAAACACACTCTTCCCAGAACAGTAATGACGTCATCTCTGACATTATCAAAGTTGCTTCCAGCAAACACACTCCACAAACCAGGGCAATGCTGACGTTTCATCCATGAAAGCCAGAAACAGTGATCGATGCTCAACAAATAATACAGGATTTTCTCAAAGGTAAAGAGAGAGATTTGTTTAGGATTCTAAAAAAATACCACCAATAGATTATAGCGGAAAAAGAATGAAATCTAGATCAAATCATAGCACATTAAGTAACTTGACATTCTGTTAGTATCAATTCTATAAAATGTTACTCATATTTGAAATCAGACAGAGTCTATTAAGAATTACATATCCAGACCTGGAAAAGAGCTCATGGAAGCGCAAGTCTGAAGGGAGTACGTACAGTGACTATTCCTTCTACAGGCCAAAACAGTGACCAAGAAAATCAAAGAAAATCAGTGGAGTCCACCCCATTCAGGTCCTTCCCATAATGCACAATGTAGCCTGACAGAGCTCTTTAACTAGGATCTTATAAAGTCAAAAAAAAAAAAAAAAAAAAAAAAAGGAGAGGAGAAATTAAATAAAATTTAATGATGTGCATCTGTTTGTGCATTGTGTGTGTATGTTTGTCTCCCTGAGAAGTAGAACAACTTTTGTGAAATAGCACACTGGGAACAGTGTAACAGACTATTTTTCTCAGGATTCTCTAGACCAGAAAGGCATTGTGGTACTTAATCTATAGTAGACATCAGTCACTGGAATGACTTAGCAGGAATAAAATGTGATATTTAACTCAAATAAGAAAACCTGTTTCTTTGTACAATTTATTGTGCAATTTATATCTCTATATGTAATGAAAGGAATCATATTTTCTTCAAAGACTTTTCGTAACTCAATAAACAACTCTCTCCTACTTCTGGTTAAAAGTGAAGCCAAGTTATTTCACAGTCAATATTTCCAAGAAATAACACTTTACATTTTCTTTTACTTTTTCATTTTTATAAATATGGCATTTGTTAAAGACTTAACTATTTTGTCTATTTTGAATTTTCCTTTATTACATGTCCTGTATGAAGACATTAGCAATTTGTGGGGAACTTTTAATTTAAATAGTTACCTTTATTTATATTTCCCAAAGTGAGTTCTATTGATTTGTGGTACAGTTTTTACTTAAAAAATAAATTTGTAAAAGGCTCTCATGACTGTATTTAAATATATTAAAAAAGCACCTACATGCAAATTTACATAATTTTATTAAATTCAACATGCCCAAAACTTGCATTACTATAAAATACTTTAAGAAAAACAGCATAGATAATACAACACCCTGATAGAAACACCATAGAAAATCCCAAGTAAAGCACCATTCCTAAAGAACTAACATTAAATGACCATTTCTACTGAACTAACATTAAATAAACAGGTTTATTTTTATTCACATAAATTAATTGCATGTAAAATACAGCAGTCCCTCTCTATATCGTGGTAAACTTATCGCAGCCTCACTGTATCGCAGGATTTTTTAAAATATTATATTTAATTATTTATCTCGGATTTTTAACTATATCACAGGATTTTGTGGTACTGTATACATATGTTGTTAAAGTTATGTAGGTTTAAGACTGTAGAGTTTGTTTAAGAACATAAGTAGTGTTTATAAAAGTATGGGAAAGATTAATAAGGGACTAGGAACGGTTTATAAGTGTGTGGGAAGGGTTTATAAAGCCTTAAAGTATATATAAATACTAAAGTAAATATAAGGTTCCTACTTCGCAGATTTTCACCTATTGCGGGGGGGGGGGCATCTAGAATGTAATACCTGCGATAAGTGAGGGAATACTATACTGAAAAATTGCCCTCACCTATTCACATATGATTGTATAAACATTCTTTCTCACTGGATAATTGGAGAAAGCCTTGGCCAAGAATGGCTGAGAATGATGACTCTCCTCATCTTTTTGTTGTTGTTCTTTTTAGAAACTTTCATTGACTTATTTGGGGTGACATTGGTTAATAAAATTGTATAGGTTTCAAGTGTACAATTCTATATCACATCATCTGTATAGTACATTTTGTTTACCACCCAAAGTCAAGTGTCCTCCTGTCACCATTCAGTCCCCTTTGCCCTCTTCCCCTCTGGCAATCACCATACTATTGTCTGTGTCTATGAGGGTTTTTTAAAATCCCATTCACCTTTTTTACCCAGGCCCCCAATCCTGTCCCCTTAGATAGCTGTCAGTCTTTCTCTGTATCTATGAATCTGTTTGTATATTCTCAGTTTATTTTGTTCATTAGATTCCACATATGAGTGGTGAAATCATATGGTATTTATCTTTCTCTACAGGCTTATGAGTCTCCTCATTTTTTATTCCCCTCTTCACGTCTCTAGCTCCAAGTGCCCCATCATGGTTGTTTGTGTGCTCTGTGCATCATTCCTGATATGCTAGTTGTAAATAATTCTCAGATTCAGTATTTTTAGCTGTCCTAAATTCATTGTCTTTGAGGTACATTTTCATTAATTTAACTGAATACCAGCAAGAAGAGAACAAAATGGAATATTAGAGAATGCTGGTCTGGATTTTAGGTGAGATGTTTAGTGCAGGAGCCACTGAGGCAACAACCACCAGCTTTTAATCCCAAAAAGGTGTAAATCACGGCCTTCAGACCAAGGAGACAATATAAAAGTGGGGCTTTTTTTCTTGTTCTAAAAAGCCTTTAAATGCATCTCTTTTTCTTACCATTTTTCTCAAGTATTTCCCAGCCCTACCTGAACATTCTGATAGCCTGAGTGTATTAGAGATATATGCCACACTTTAATCTTCATCCTTGTGTTCTTCTTACCAGTTTTTAAATATAAAGTTTCCAAATATCTGATCATCCAAGAGCAAACTGCACAACCTCATCAAATATTGCACCTTTGACTTCTCATCAATCCCTTTGTGATTTCATCCCTTCTCTGACTATTCCTAAGTAAATCATTTCATCTTCACTAACTTTTGCAATTTTTAATGCTCACCCATCAAACTGTTACTTAAACTTTGGGGTCATAAGCAATATAAAATTTGACTAAATGAGAAAATAAGTTAATAATAATCTCAAAAGAAGGGGAAATGTCTCACAACAGTACCCAAAAGCTTCAAAGTTAATTGTCAGGTTCTGCATTACTTCACTGTTTCATATTTTTTTAAGCTAGATAAGCTCTTCCAAAAGCTGGAAGACTAAAGAGAGATAAAGCAATGGATCAATAAATAATAGTCATAAAATTATTTCACTACATTCTAATAGGTAAATAAACTATATCCCAAATGTAGTTCTGTTTGATTGACTCAGATATTTAGTTCTTTGCTAAGAAAATAATATTTTAGGTTCAAGTCTCATAAGGGGTTAAGTAACTATGGACATTTTTCTAATCAGAAACAGCATCCATAATCCAAGCCAGCCTCTCATAATGGTCAGATGGTTGCCTGGTTGAAAGAGTATGACTCGATCCCAACCAAAAAAAAAAAATGTTTAATTAACTATAATAAACAACTCTCTGAGTTAATAATGTCATTTCCATACATATTGTATTCATTTCAATTAGACACTTTCAAATTGTTTTTCACTGCCTCAAACACAATGGAATTTGTACATGTAAATTTCCCTAGTAAGTAATTTCTCCTTCTTTCCAAAAGAACAGTCAAGCATAGACTCTCCCTCAGAAACATATTCATGACCTACTCCCTGCCTTCAGTAAGTGTTAGAACTTCTCAGGAGGCCTTCAATGACATGTCCCTCACTCTTCTTATCCAGTTCTGGGAAAGGAACTTCTATGTAACCTTTATTTAATTTCTGCAATAACATTTAACAATAGAATCATCATAACTCAATAACATTATCTATTTGTAAGTCTTGCCCAAAATGCAGTTCTTTCTGGATGGCAAGACTGGGTATTTTCTTTCTGTGTTTTAGGTATGTGTATTTTATAGGAAGTTTTCTCCAAATACTTGGAAAATATGATAAATGTTACATTCCTACATAAGGTTTAAAATTATCATCAACAGAAATGAATTTATCCTTTTAGTTTGCAATATCAGATCAATCAACTCTGAGACTCTACACACATATGTGACTTACTGAAAATTAGCTATTAGCAATTTTTAATGGGGAGGGGTCTTCTCCACCTCTCTAATATAATGTAAGAGTTCTAGGGGTTTTAGATAAACTAAAACATTCAGGTACATTCTTATTTCCAGTATACCAAGGACAGCATTGACACTGTTTGAGCTAACAGGACAATTTTCTGCTCCCATGCTAGATCTGGGCACAGAAACTCCTCCCCTCCAGTCTCAAGGCCTTGGCTATTATCAGCCCACTGGCATCCCTGTGTAATATGAGAGGTCCATCAGTCCCTTAAAAGGCTGCATGGGAGACATCCCAGGTACCCGGCACACCCCTAACATCGCCACCAGGGTCCAGGGCAGGGAACTCTTAGAACTCCTCCACTGGAAGCACTAACCTCACTCACCTGTCTCCCTCTTGCAGGGCCCTTGCTTAACTCCCATCAGAGTGAATTTTCCCCTCGGGAGAAGAAGTAGAATAAGGACAATTTACCTTTAATTCTATGATACTTGCTTCTCTTTGCTGAAGTCCAGCTGGGAAAGGAGATGCTAACACAGATCGTTTCTTTTTTGTTTTCAATGAGCTCAGTTGTTAAGCATCCTTCAGAGGAAAAGATTAGTCAGCCATGTCAGCAAAAACAAGGAATCACTGAAGCATACATTGTAAGTACCGATTTAAGAACACACCCAGGAAGAAGCAGTCTTAGCTCACGGTTTGTAAGAGTTACAGCCCCTGTGCAATGCTGACACTGTTGTGAGGATGGGTGCATCAGGGTATCTTCGCTGCATTAGGTCAACACTCAGATAACCTGTTTCCTGTGATTCAAGTTCCAGATTTATCTGAAAATCTTTTTAACTGCAGCTTGGCTTTTGATGTAGTTCTGCCAATGAGGGTAAAATTAACAGGCTTGTCTGCTTGCTTATTTCAGCCTGCATGCTATTTGGTCTTTCTGTTTTTTGTTTCTCTCATTATAAAGTAAGAAGTTGGCATCCTGAATTTTTTAAATTAGTCTCACTTCTGATCATGTGTATTTTTGGCTAGAGAAATTGATTTCCTGTGCCTGAACTGACATTATAGGGAAGGTGAAAAGCCAAATTGGGATCATGCTACTAGAAACAGCCTTGGAGTCCACCAGGAAACTGCCCCACAACCTCTTCTAGGGTCATCAGACGCTGCTTTTCTTTTCTCCCTTTAGGACTCTGAATCCACACAAAGGTCTCAACGGTGATCTGCTGAATGACTGAAGGATTACTATGGAAGTGTGCTCATTTTATAGGTGGAAAAAGAGAGCCAAAGAGTTTTGGTGAGTTGTTTGCGGTCACAATGCTAATAACCCACCAAGCCACAATACACTCAAAAAAGTGACTTTTATTATTTATTACCAAAAATATGCCATTTAAAACATATATAAACTATAATAGCTTACAGTTATGTAATTCATGTGTAAGGTACTGTTCTAGGTAATTTACATAATTCACTTGTTGAGTCCTATGATAACCCTATGAAGTCAGTACAAGTTATTCTTCTCATTTTATAGTTGAGGGAAATACATAAACATCAGAGAAATTATATAGGCTGCCAAAGGTCACGAAGGTAGGAAGTGACAGAGCTGGGAATTAAATCCAGCATTACTGCTCCCCAAACCTGTGCTCTTATCCTATGTTATATGAAAATACTTTGCCTGGCTGGATTCCATACATTTTTAGATAAAATGAGCAAATATATAGTGAAAGACTTTTTAAATTCTCATAATTTACTTTGCGTGCCTTGGAATAATTTCTAACATGTCTATGCCCCTTTGTCACAAAAACAAAAGGGTTTGACATGTTCCCCATGTATAGTGGAGCATTACGAAGATGCTTACCTGCCTTCAGCTGTCCTGTGATCACATCAACCTTTCTAATAGACACATTACACTGATAGTTTATATTAATCTTCTATTTAGATAAAACCTGTATGACTATTTCACATATGCTACAACTGACAGGCCAGGCCTCCTGAATCCTGTCTTCATGCAATTATTTTATTCCTTAAATGTAAAGCTTTACATCATCTCTGCCAGTTTAATCTTATTAATTTCAATCAATTTTTTCCTTGTAGAGATCCTTCTAAAAATACTAATTTTAATATAACATATACACTAGGAATCGCCTGAAAGTTTGATAAGCATTAAACTTATCACTAAAAATATCTAACTAGGTTAGAACAAAAAGAGTGTTCTGAATTATATGACTATACCTTTACATGTCATCTCTAGTTTATTAATCCATTAATCAGCACTATTAGGCCATGATAATTCCACCTACTAGATTTTTCTTAATATTCCTATGGACTCCTTGCTCAAAAGGCTATCTTAAAACACTGGGTAAAATACTCTGCCCAGATGGGATATAATTTATCTGCCCCATTATCTCTAATAAGGTAAACAATCTAGTTCCCATGACTTCACTTTTGTAAACACATGTTTATTTTGCATGATCACTGTTTTCTTATCTAAACACTCCCCAAATATTTGCTTTCTATCCATGTGTTTCTCTAAGTTCCCAATATGCATGCAGAAGGTTTGCTCACCAGGAAAGATCTGGCCAAATGTCAGTACAGGAGGTTTTTCAGGGAAGTCACTGCAGATTTTTGATCTTACCCATTAGCTGTGTGG
Source organism: Furipterus horrens (assembly GCF_987537825.1). Taxonomy (NCBI): domain Eukaryota; kingdom Metazoa; phylum Chordata; class Mammalia; order Chiroptera; family Furipteridae; genus Furipterus; species Furipterus horrens. The sequence continues at coordinate 34,079,908 of NW_028327178.1, forward strand.
TAGTATGAAGATGGAGCACAAAACAGCAAAGCTTTTGACTACATCTATTCAATATATCATGAAATGTGTTTAATTACAAAGGCCTTGGCGAGGCATATTAAGTTGTTTAAGTCTTTTATGTTAAACTATTTTAAGGCACATTTTAATATATTTTGCAAGTGAGAGAACATATTCTAAAGCCTTACATTTACCTTTTTATGTGACTCTATCATGAACACAAAGGAAGAATATGCCAATTAATTTTGTTTCCCAAAGTCATTTCATTCAAAACCACAATTGAAAATTTCATTATTTCAAATAAGCATTAGCAATTAACAGTATAAAAAATAGTAAGAATGTGAAGATTGTATTCTGCCCAGCAATCAAAAGGAGTTGCTCTATCAAAAGGAGCTGAAAGGGCCTTCCTCTGACCTGACTTCCAGGTTCATTTGTAGTTCATTGTCCCAAATCTCTTGTTCTAAAAAGCTTTCACAGAGCAAACACCTTAGCAGCTTGTTCTGTCACCTCTCTTGCACTTTGTCCAATAAATTGGGTCAATATACTTCCTATTCTCAGCCTTTTCTTCTGACTCAACAGGATGCTGGCATCATGCCAAACCTGCTGGGTCCCAATCCTGGTTTCATATAATTTTTTTCTTAAAAAATCAATGAGAGAAAAAATGTTTCTGAATAGCTCAGCTGACATAGCCATAGGCAGGACCCGGCTGGTGCTTTTCAGTATTATCCACATGACCAGCCAGACGCAGACTTTGTTATTTCACAGCTCACCAAGTCACTCAATTGTTGCAATCAGTGCTAGTGCTTGAGGGTAAAAATAAATAAATAACATGTGGACTAGAACGTCCTAGCTGGCACTGTGAATACATAGAGAACAACAGTACAGGTAGGTTCAGACTGCCAGGGTCTAAATTGGCTAATCAATTCTTGATTTTTTTTTTCTTTTTCCTTGTTTGTTTATGCTTTGTCATTTAACAGATGGTGACTCATGAAATTGCTTCTTTGGAACGGAGTTTGCTTTAGGTGATACTCTTCTTTCTAAAAGAAAATCTACTGACTATTGGATGAGAGCACCTAGCACAAGCTACTGCAAGTCAAGAGGCAAAAGGGAAGGGTTATATAGTAAGTAAAAAGGCGCGACTCCTTTCTCTGAAATATATGAACTCCTTAAGAGGCTTTAGAAGCCGCCTTCCCATGCAGTAGCCTAGAGATGGTATAATTCATCTGCAGAGCTTCATTCAGAATGGGAAAAATAGAAATATAAACCTATCCAACTTGGCATGAAAAACATAAATGGTTTTGAATAATTGAAAGCAAGCAGACTTTACCATAATGCAGCCAAAATTCAAACAGCATGCTGGCTCCTGCTACACCGAAAAGCAATTGAGGGCATTATCTCATGTGTCATTCTTTCTACTTTTCTTTAAGAAACTAGAAAAAAGATTTGTGTTTTAAAGATGAATGTCAGATATGAGCGCCATGAAGAATGAGCTGGCATATATTCAAAACATTGGAGAGGCAGATATTTAGAAGAAAATAAACCTCGTCGTAATTTGAAATTCTGTCTTTCCTCTGTTTGTGCCAAGTACAAGCTTTGTCATCCATTACAGTAGCAGGAGATAGTCTAATACTGAAAAGACGAGAGGAGAGGGGTGTAGCAATAGGCATTTCCATTTTTATCTCTATTAAAAAAGAGCAGTATCATTTTCTTTAATCCTCACTCAAGGATATATTTTTTATTTATTTTAGAGAGACAGGAAAGGGCGGGGGGGGGGGGACAGAGAGAGACAGAGGCAGAGACAGAGACAGAAACATCAATGTGAGAGGGAAACATTGGTTGGTTGCCTCCTATACACGCACCGACTGGTAGTCGAACCCGGAACCTAGGTATCTGCTCTAACCAGAATCAAACCCACAACCTCGTGGTGCACGGGACAATGCTCCAACCAACTGAGCAACCCAGCCAGGTCAAAAAGAGTATTATTTTAATAAAGGGAGAAAATACCCGTTTTCACTAGAAACATTAGAATTTCACAGCTTTGCTTCACTATTTTAACCTATCTGAAAATAGCTCTCTTTGCCTATCATGACTCTGCAGTGTAACCTAGACTTTGCACAAAATATACAGATATTCCCCTCATGCATAATGCCCAAATTGTTGTCACAATTTTATAACAGTTCAAATTATGTAGTGAAGTAGGATTTCATTTATAAACAGAAGTTCTTGTATGCTTCAGAAGATAGAAAGAAAAATATAAAAGCAACCAGCAAAGAAATAAAAAGAATTGATGGATTGCCACTGGAACACAGACTGTTTGGAGTAAAAGGTTAATTTCAACAGCAGAAAAATTATAATCAGAGCAGAGATAACAGTAATGAAACAAAAGTGGGTAATGGGAACAAAGTATATTTAAAGCAATAAAACTCTGTATAGAACTTGGGACAACTAGCAGATCAATAACTGTTATACTGAAGGAGACCAGATGAGAGAATGCATGACCAGTAAATTCCAATTTGATCAAGGTTATGAGTATCTGGGAGAAGAGTTAAAAATGGTGCTCTACTGATTGTGGATGCAGAGACGGATGATTGTCATAGGATCTTGAGACTGTCAAGTGCTCTGGTCTTAACATACACTTTGCCACACTTCCTTTCTTTTTCTTAAATGTCAATATTCTTCTCATCCCGACTTTCTATGGGTGCTTCCTATACAAAAAGTGCCATGGCTCACTTTAGAAAGCAAAACAGAAACTTGGATATAGGAAAGCCCATGTTAAGTGGTAAATTAAGCTGTTTTTTGTTTGTTGGTTTGCTGGTTTTTAAATAAAACACTTGCCTCGATTATTTCCTGAAATGAAATCACCTCACTGATACCATCTCTGGAGAGGGAGGGTGGGGCTCATCCACCTGGGCCTGACACTAGTGACAGTGCCACTCTAACCACACCTTACAGTGAGTAGTAGCTCAATGTTTGTGTCCCAGTGCAGAGTGGTGTCCCAGTGCAAAACCAAATCACTGATGAGATTTTTCAAACTTCACAGGCTTGCACACAATTAGACCCTAAGAATATGGTTACTCTATAGGTTGATAATTTCATCTAAGGTCTATAATTAGCACCATCGTTTCTAATTAGCTTCATCACATTCAATGTCCGTCTTCACTCCAAAATGAGCCCATCTGAAAACTGAGGTTCAAATAGGAAAAAGACCATAAAGAAATTCATAGTCACTAGGGATTATTTTTATACTTTTAAAAGTTTAAAGTTATAAAGTTAATGGATTCTAATGAATTTATATTATTTGTTTGTAGCCTATATGTTAGTTTACTTATATAAGTAATGCCAAATAAAACAAATGTGAAAAATATTTACTATTAATTTAAAGATTTTTTTTCTTATCTGACATATCAAAAAAGTCACTATATAAGAGAAACTTTACTATAGTTCTTAGTTGTAACTCTCTTTATCATCAACTAATTTCACTGACAATTTGTAAGGAAGTCTATTACATGGGATTCATAATACTTTAGTTTATATCAGATGGTGTTATAAGGTAAGACTTGGAAAAAGATATTTAAACAAATGAAGTAATTGCTGGTCACCTCATGAAGCCTTGGGGTTTCTGCCATGTACATAATTTCCTATGAAGTCATCTTTCTTATTCTAAAGTTTATCCCTTTTCAAGTCCACCTTTGAGTGGCTGAAATATCTCCTACCGTTGAACTGCAGCAATAGTATTTAACCAGATGGGTAAACTGACACTTCTCGATTTTGTACGAATATTTCCATCAAAGCAGCATGCTGGCCTCAGGGATAATTTAGACACAGGTTGTATTTCTACACTGTCTTTCCTTTGTGATTATCTAATATGAGCTGCAAACCAGATAATTGATCTAAGTCAAATAACTAATTTATGTATCAAACATACATTGTATTGTTGTAGATTTCTGTTGCCCTATCCAGGCCTTTGAAGAGAAAGCGCGTGTTAGTGAGCATTCTGCGCTAACGCAGATGTGCTGAAAGACGGGGTGAGATGCGTAGGAGATTTATTTGGGGAGACAGCATGATGCAGGTTTGACACCTGTGAAAGGAGAAAGGAAAGTAAAGAAGAGTGATTGGACTGAAGGAGTTTCCAACTGAGGCAGAATTCAAAGAAAGTTTCAGCCAGGTTAACTGGGATTCCTCAAGTCACAGTCATCCATGAGAGAAGGACTACATCTCACAGGAAGTGGCTGCCTTAGTACCCTCGCTATACTGAGCCGTTGGCTGTGAGCAGTCCAGCAAGGCAAATGTCATGTAGGATCCTAGGGCTGTCAGTAAATTATGCTTCCCCAGCGGGAGGTTCTGATAGAGATATTTTCATGGCCATCAAAATAAATGTGTCTTTGCAACATTTCAAACTGGCTCAGATAAAGAAATTGAGTAAATCACTGACATCAATCCATGTAATACATGGGTGATATCAAAGGCTTGTAATGAAAATTAATTTTTTCATAAACTTTTACTAAGCACATACCAAATTTCAGGAACCACGCCACCTGCCATGGTACCTGAAATATTGTGGTTAAAACACAATAGCAGTCTCAATAAAATTCCAAGGAAAAAAATACAAAACAAATTTCACTACATTAACAAAAGTGTAAGGTTCTTGACATCAAATAAACCAACTGACAAAGTGATGATGCCAGAAGTATTTTTAAAATACTACCCCCGCCCACCCCGGTTGCATGGCTCAGCTAGTTGGAGCATCATTCCATGCACCAAAGGGTTGCCAGTTTGATTCCTGGTTAGGGCACATACATAGGTCACAGGTTTGATCCTTGTTGGTGCACATATGGTAGACAACCAATTGATGTTTGTCTCTCTATATATATTTCTCCCCTTCCTCTCCCTATAAAAATCAATGTAAACCTTTCCTTGGGTGAAGATTAAAGAATAAAGATAAAAAGAAATGCTTAATAAATTAAATTAATTTAAGTTAAATACTCCCAAATCCTTTTGAATAATAAATCATAAGTGTTAAAGACAAACAAAACAAAACTATGGACAGTATACTGAAAAACTAGGGACAATAAGTCCCTATGAATTTCAGAACAGGCACGAATGCGGCCAAACCATCAGCAGCTGTATGCCCGTCATAGAACTGCAAGTACGTGGATGGAACACGGAGGAGTGAGAGTGGTTTACCCACTTATCTTACAAGCCATGAAGACCAGACTGTACTCCAAAATAGTTACAACCCAAATGAGAGCACCCTACAGACGCAAAGAGTAAAGGATCTGGGAAGATCCTAAATGTCCTTGCAAGATACAAATTTCACAGAGAGGAAATGCAGCTTCTGAATGTGAGAAGATCAAACAGGGCTTTGTCAGGGTAAGCCCTTGAGAAGTACAGAGCAAACAATCATTTTTAGAAGTGCAAAGCCTTATTCTCAAGGAACATCACTTGAAATAGATGGTAAAGTGAGTGGAACAGGCACTCTGACTAAAAAAGAAAGAGAAGCTTGAGATATATGGTGGAAGGACCCAAAGGACATAAACCCTGGAAAGTAGTACACAGGCAAAATTATAAGATTAAGTCCTATAGCACTACTTTGGAATACAAGGCCTACATAGATGAGGGCTAAAGCACACAGTTGAAGAAGAAAATGCTTCTGATTTGTACCTATAAAAGACAGAAAAGCCACTACACAGAAGCCCTGTTTTGAATATTTCACAAAGTAACAAAAAGGAAATTCTCAATGCAAGGAGCTCTCCACAAAAACATCTTTCTAATAGCCTTAGAAAATATACAACACTGAAATATTGGGGTGTGGGGTCAATATGATGTAAACCATCAACAGTCATTAATAAAAAAATAATTAAAATTAATATAATGACATTTCAATAGACAGAGAATACACTAGAAAAATTTTTCAACAAAATAAGTAAAAATGAGCTATGAGATGTTAAGAAAATTGAGAAAAAGCAATAGCAGCTTTAGAAAAAAGCACACATCTTAATACAAAAAAATATGATGACATCAAGAAGATATAAAACCAACAGACTCAAGAAAACAATAGAAATAAAAACCGAAATACAAAAAATACAAGAGTGAATATATAGCAAAGAATGTACAAAAGCCAATGCAAAAATGAAAAGAAAATCTATAAAATTTAAACAGAAATGGAAAACAGAATAAAAGAATTTCAAGAAAACCGCAGAGCATAGCTGTCAGTCCATCTGATCAGGAAGCCTGGCCAGAGAACTTGGGTTCCATGAAGGTCACCCCAGGGCCCAGCTCAGGCAAACAAAAAAGCCAGCAGCCTCATTGACTGCTGAGCAAACCCTATAGTTTCATCTCATCAGGGAATCCAAAGAATGAACACCCCCCTGGAAGCCTCAGAGCCCAGCCTACAGTATCTGCCATAGTTTATGGCCCTATTCTTCACCCAGGCAGGAAGCCAACGAGTGCCTCCACGCTAACATGCAGTATAACATATGGCCAGGTTCAGGGAACCAGGAGAAAAGCATTACCTAAAAGTGGAGTACAGCCAGCAGGTGCTGAATCGTGGAACGCAGCCTGAGGTCTGATCATGTAGTATAGCCCGAGGCTGTGCCCAACCAGAAAGCCCTGGCCCTGCCTGAACACGTAGCCCAGGCAGCAGACATCTGCTGTGATATTCCATCTCTTCTGCCATATTTTATTCACTGGAATTTGAATCATTAAGGCCAGCCCACACTCAAAGGAAGAAGAATTAAGTTCCGCCTTTTGAAAGGAGAACTGTCAAAAAATCTGTGGACACATTTATAGAACACTATAAACACCAACAGGTGTTTTTCTGGAAAAAGACTGTTTGATTTAAAACTTAACATAAAAAAAAAATAAGCAGGAACATCTAGAAAATAATTTTTAGACTATCATAATATCAAAGATATTTCCCTATCATATATTGTCACATTACTGTTTCTATAATTTAAAAATGTAATAACACATAAACCAGTGGGAAAAAAATTAAAAGTCCAAAATCTACCAAAGTACATTTGGAAATGTACCAAATGATATCCATATCATATCAGAAAGGAAAAAGTATACTTTTAATAAATGGTGATCAGAAAATTGGGGGCGGGGGAAAGACCTGGAAAGAGAAACAAACAACTAATTTAAAAAAAATCTATACAGAAGGACTCAGGGCCTCATAGAGAAAACACAGACAGGTAAGATTTCACTGAAAATGTATTGATGTATAGTATTAATTTTGGGCATACACACTTAGTGCATTTAATAACAAAATAAATAAATTAGATGAAGAAAAATCTATCTTAGAAGCTACAAATACATTTAAACAAATAATTTAAGTTTGTGACTTTCACATAAAGAAAATCTAAAATGTGGGACATTGTGTTTTACACAATGACAGGAAGGAAAAAAATAGGTAGAGAGTATAAATTCTACTAAAAAGTATTTGTGACCCAAATGACAACCAGATAGATAATATGGAGATCTTGTTTGAATTTTGAATTAAACAAAACAACTTTTAAAGTCGAAACTAACAGAAAAAAAATTTTGAAACAGTGAGAAACATTTGCCTCCACACTGGTTAACAGAAGAAACCAATTGTATCAGTCAAGTTCCTTGTTGGGAAAGATGGCACAAGAAAACAAACAAACAAAAAGAACAGTCATTGAGATATAATACAGAACAAAGATTTAATAAGTGTGGGCTGGATTGAGAGGTAAAAACAAGAAATGGTGATGCACCCCAGTGTTAGAAACTATGGGAATGGTTTTCACTATTAGATTAAAAAAGACAGAGAGAGAATGACCACTAGAATCCAAGACTCTACCTTGATAGAGGCATCATCATCTCAGGTAAAGAAGCACAGCCAAGCAGCCCAGCAGGAGGGACCAGGGGAATAAATACCTGAGTCTCATTATTCTGCCCTCCAAACATACAGTCCTTCACGAACAGGAGCCAGAAGTTAAGGGAACCAGCTTAGTGATGCCATTTCTGGGGGTGAAATTTCCCACCAGTTAGAGCAGGGTAGAGAAAGTCTGGGAACAAATGCAAAGAGGCAAAGAATATCCAGTACCTCAAAGAAATGGTGTTATATGTATTAGGTAAGCTAACGGCATTAAAGTTACACAAGAAAAGGCTCCTAATTTTAGGGAAATTCAAATAAATTCAAACAAATATTACAATATAAAAATCTATACCAGATACCAAAAATTAAAAATATTCTTGTTGTTATTTTTGTTTGTCTCATAATTAAGGATGAAATAAGCACTATGTTATGCTGCTAATGAAATGGAAAATTGTCACAGTCTTGCTGAAAAGCTATTTGGTAATATGTATCAAGAGGAATAAAAATGTTCATAAGCTATACTTCTCCAATCTAAAAAATAAGTAGCTATGAAAAAAAACAGTATTCACAAAAATAATCCTTCATGGCTGGAGTATTTTAAAAGATAAATTGTAAAAAACTTAAAATTAAATGACAAGAAAATAGTACCGAATATTAGGTAGTAATTTCAAATTAAATGTACAAAGACTTTTAATGACTTGGGAAAATGCTCCACGGCCCTTAGGCTCTTTCAAGTCATGGTGAGACAGCTCTAACATTTCTGTTGCTGTGCTAACCAATTTAGTTTAATCAATATAGAATATTCCACAGCTACCTGTTTCATAACCAAATACCCATTAGGTATCCTTGAGATGATTTCTCTGTGCCTTTAGAATACAAATCACCTCCACTCATTCTTTTGCAAAAAGTTCTATTTTTATTTATATAAGTAATATGTTGTATTTGTCCTTATTAAAAAAAATAAAACAAATCAGAAAAACACTTAATACACTAAGCATCAGAGGAAAGCCTCATTTACCACCAAACCAGTTCCCTCTTCTTTTCTCCAAGGAAAACACGGGGTGCATCCTTCCATTCCACTTTCCATAAAGTCATTATATATGAGACCTAACTATATACACATGTATAATTATAAATAAATACACAGACACAATCCAATAATATCTTCATGGAAATTGCTTCCAATTTTCAAAGTCTACTCCAATTTTTATGCCATCAAAAGTGTTTGCTCACATCCTGGTCAAAAATAGTTCTTAACAACTACTTCACATTTTATCAATCTTAGGAAGAAAACAAGCCTTTGTTTTTGAATTTGCATTTACAAGCATAATAACATTTATCATTTATTTTTGTATCAAGAGTGAATTGCTTATTCATATCCATTACCTATTTTTTCTATTTAATTGTTTATTTTTTAATTCACAGTAGCTCTTTATATTTATACAACTTATCCATTGTCTGTTGATGTATTACCAACATTTTCTCCTCTTCCTTTTTTTAAATTTACTTTTTTGATGATATCTCTTTTTTGTAATAAATGTTTTAAGTTTTTTATGAGCTTAAATTTGCTAGTCATTTGTTATGTCCTTTGGGATTTGTTTTTTTATGAAGAAATTTTATCCCTGTTATTTTTTAAATGACTGCAGTATTATATCCTAGTACTTTTATTGTTGATTTACACATTACATTTTTCAACTGCTTATATATAGTTCCTATAAAAATGTCCAGATTTTTTTATTTTTCTATTTGTTGTCACACAATGTGTCCATTATTTTATAGAGTTTTAATCACTTCAAAAGCGATAGATGAAACTTCTCCAATTTCTCATTTTCAGTAAATACATTTTATATTTAGCTAGATCAGATTTGTCAAAGTTGAGTCTATTTTATTGTCTTAGTTAAAGAACCAGTTTTTATTTTTGTGGCTCAGGACTATTTCATTAATTCTTTCCTTTATTTTTATAACTTCTTCCCTTCTATTATTTATTATTTTTTTAGACCTTAATTTATGTGTTGATTCTCTTTTCCTTCTTATTTTCAGACATATATATGTATATATAATTTATATGATGTATTTAAAGTTTATCTTCTTTCTGAATAGAATTTGAGCTTTCTAATTGCAAAATCATTTTACCAAAGACATCTGTGTTTTGATATTTTCCCACAGTTTGAAAGTTGCCTACTTTCATGATTAGTAGATCTGGTCTTCTCTAATTTAGTTTTGTGCTTTCTATTTATTGCTCTTTCTTTACATTATATTTTAATTTTTCTTTGTAATTTTAAATGTCTTGGCTTTTCAAATGTTTTGTATGAATTTTTAAAATATCAAACTTCAATGTTTCTAATTATGAATATCAATAATTTAAGAGCATATTCTGACTTCTGTATAAAACGAGAAAATTACGAAACTCTTAAAAATTCTACTTCTACCTTTCCACACTTTCATTTTTTGTTATAACCTGTATTTAAACATTGATTATCATTTAAACTCTTTTGTAATAATTTTGTCATAATAACTTTGCAATTTTCCATCAGATTTTTTTCTTAGGACAACCTACAAATTCCTTGTTAAAATGTTCATTTACTTATACCTCACTTAACTTGAGTATGATTTTAAAGTGTTCATTAGTTATTTAGTATCAGAATAGAAAAAAATGCTAGCTTTTAATTTTTCCCATTTTTGTTCACAATATAAATGAGAACTTGACTGGATGCAGAAAGCTGAAATCATAACGTTTTTCCTTAAAATCCTTTATAACAACCTTTCAACCTGGTGTATTAAGAAAGGGTTTTAGGACTGGTGACAAGGGTAGGAATCCCCTCAGCCTGAGGGTAATCCAGCAAACAAACACCTTAGCCATTGGAACTCCATACAGAATCACCTGGCTTCAAACAGCCCTTGGGACTTAACATGCGACATTTTATTTCCCCTTTGTGCCATGTTGCAAATATGTTGGGAAGTCCTACTATAGATGTTACTCTATTATTTTATCTCTAAGGCCTGGAAAAGTTTGAAACCCAGGTAGTTTTTCTTTTGTTGTTTTTATATATTTTCTACATTCTAGAGCTTGTAGGTTTCATTTTCACTGTTAAATGTCCAGCCTTATATCAGAATGTATTTATGTTCAGTTCCTTTTAGTTAAATTTAACAACTTGTGAGCCATTTGGGTTTACAGAGTAAGTTTATCCTTCTCTTTGAATGTTTTGTCTTATAATACTTTGCATATTTCTTCTAAGTCATTTGTTCTAATTCTTCTTCAACAAAGTCTTTTATATCTAACATCTTTTCATTGATTGTTTTCAGCTTTTTTTCTTTCTCTGCATCTTAAGTTAATATTTTATATAATTCTTGACCTTCTGCCATGTCCGTCCTATGCTTTGTCTTCAATAAGTAAAAATTTTATTTCTACTTTTAATGTTTTATAACATTTATATTTATTGTACCAATAACCTTTATATTACTTCATATTTCTTGATCCACACATTTTTATCTTTATTATTTCATGACTTTATTTTCTATATTGCCACATATAATAACATTTTATAAAATTTGATTGGGTTCAAAAGTTTATACTAACACAGCAATAAAATAGGTATTTTCATTATGTAGGTTTTAATTATCCTTTTTTTTTTTTTTTTTTACCAAATATCTTCAGTAGCTCCATATTGTTTTGAGTTTTCTTCATATTTTCCAGGTGGTAATAATTCTATAAAGGCATCTATTTTCCAATAAAACAGAGAACTGTATGATTTCGGAAACCTCTTATTCTCCAATTGAATGCCATTTATTTCCTCCCATGTAAAGTTAGTTGATTGCTTGTTTTTTCAGTTATTTAGAAGCCTAAGGAATATGGACAAAGAATTGTGCTCAGTGGGCAAACTGTCTTTCATTGTTTCTATAAATAGAACATGCAAAAATATCTTATGCCACACAACAGATCCAGTATTCTGGTGCCATAACCAACTATCTCAAGAAAAAAATTCTGTGTTTCTCCAAAAAAAGTTTTTTCTGTCATCCACCCTTTACTTCTATCCTCCACCTAAGCTCAGGCTTTCTGGAATATCTACTGTCAAATTCAATCTGGTCTCCTTCAAGTGGTTGCCATCAATCACACCAGAGAGGAGTCCTGAAGTTCTTGGGCAAATGCTCATTTCCTTCCCAAATTAAAAGCACTAGAGCACACATTTAAGTTTATGAGTAACCCAGTCCCATGTCTTTTTTTCCACTGCAAGTAACTGCTTCTCAGATTCATATGAAAACATTTAGAATAAAGATCAAATTTTGTCTTTTATCTCAATTGTGCCCATATATTGCTATATGTAATCCTTGTTCAATATTTGCTTGCTTCCTTGCCTTCATGACTGATAGATTTATTAGAGGAGCCCTTATCAATACAATCAGTCTAGTGTTTGAGACCCCCATTTAAAATCAGCATCTTTATGGCTGACCATGGAGGCACCCAAAGTTTGGAACACAGGTCATTATGTTAAATACACCAGCAAAAGAAAGAACATGATATTCATGTCTCCATACAAATCCCAACTCTGTTCTATCCCATCAAGGAAGATCTGTATTTCACTCTACCTCATTCAAGGTGATAGAAACTAAGTGATGAGTGAGGAATCTGTTATCAGTTGTAACATGACCTTAAGAAGAGAAGTAAGTATGGGTAGCAGGTCAGACTTGAGGCCTGTTCAGGGTGCAAAAAAGACTTTTCATTATGACCAATTTGGTCCATAAAATCCAGTCTAGTGCTGGCCAGTAGAACTTTCTGCAATGATGGACATGTTCTACCATCTGTACATTTAATACATTAGCCATTAGCCACATGTGGCTATCATGCACACATGACAGAATGTCTGAAAACCTATATTTTTAAATCTTAATTTTAGTCCATTTCAACTTAGTCACACATATTGTACAGCATACACCTAGTAAAAACATTAACTTGTCTTTTAAACTCCCTCCCCTAAATCCAACCCCCTGGTTTTCCCAGAACCACTGAAAGTTTATTTCAAGGAGATATTGAAGTAAATATTGTCCTTCTTATGTTTTTTCTTAATATATCATTTTAGATTTTAAAGGGCCTTGTGTATTAGGTCTAGAAAGTTAACAGAAGCATCAAACCCTTCCCTCCAGGAACTATGAGCCGTGTCTCAGAGCTAAGTCACAACTTATTGAAAAATAAGCTGGAAAATCCAGAGGCCCTTACAAGCTTAACAAGGACTTTAGTAAGGAACTGGGCTCTTTAACCTTAACAGCACCTTTCCTTCCTCTCCTGGAGTCACTTCATGGAAGAGTTCTAATGAGTCTACCATCAATGATCTAGGCAGTCCTCACCTCCCTCTCCAAGAACTAGCAAAATCTGTCCTCATAAAAACAAACTCCTAAACCTCAAACACGTTTTCCAAGTATGAGGGGTTTTACTTTAACAGATATTCAACTTCTATTCTCACTGGGTTGGTAAAATAGTGCATTTTTACTGAATCTCAACATATTTTTCTTATGAGTTTAAAACAAATAACTTTTGCCTAATGACCTCTTTTATGCACAGCATGTGGTTAAAATTAAAGTAATACTGTTCATTCTACATACAAGCTATCTTTCGTCTTGGGAAAAACATTGATTACTCCCAGAGAACACTGCTGCACAATCATTATTATTTCACCATTTCACAGATGAAGAGTGGATGGAGGAACTGAACAAAGACTGAAAGAAGAATATTTGTGAGGTGCCCTAGCCAGAATCAAAGTTAAACTTTTAAGGTCTGTGATTTTTCATTTCAACCTCAGACTGTCGTCTCTCTATTTAAAGTTATAACCATAAATCACCCTCTATTAACTGTGAGCATATTTTACATAGTAAATTTAAATTCATACCAGCAAACAGTCTTCCCCAGGAAGAAAGAAATAAAGAAAGGAAACTTAAGGCTTCGTTATTAGCCATATAACTGTTGGTTATTATGCTGTTAATTTCATCAAATATTTTGTTGACTAGTTCCATGGAAGGAATTGAGATGTAGATATTTGTGGAACAAGGGAATTGCTACTCCCTCCCCAACCCTGGTTTAATAACCTGGAAAATGTGATACTTTACGACACATGATTTAGAAATCATCCCCACACAAAAATGGCTGCTTCTGCTCCCAAATCTATTATCTACAGAGTCTGCCTTATCATTGCCTTATCACACTATACTTGATGACATGTGATTGGGTGGGGATAATTCTTTTGAGAAACATCTTTGAAGATTTTACTCTAGAGTAAAATCTCAGTAATAAATATCCTCTCGTGTGGTTCCACCTACCCCCGATTCTTTTCTTCCTAAATATATCAGAAATCCCTTCTCTTTGTCACAAGGCCTATAATTCTGCCAAATAGAGTTGCATTTTAGTTAAGAATAATTCTTTTTAAAATCCAAATATCTTTGAAAATATTATAGATCTGTTCCTTCAACAACACGTCATCAAGCTGTTAGAGAAATTAGATTTTAAATTTGGGGCGTGTGTGAATAAAAACAATTATGTGCAGCAAAGCAGACCTATATAACATGCCAAATGTAGGCTAGTGGTCCTTATATCTCAGTATATGTAACATCAGCTTCTAGAATTTGGAAGAAATGCATAGTTTTTGGTCCCACCCAAGAATTACTGACTCTAAATCAGTAATCTGAGATAGGTACAGAAATTTGCATTCAATCAAGTTTTCTGACAATTCTGACACAAGTCACTTGATTACCAGAAATGCTGTCCCCGTAGGTGTGTGCAGAGAACCATCTGAGCCTGCTATGCCGGCCCCGTGCATCACCCGTTTTGATAAGGATTTAGGTCATTAGAATACATGGACCATTGGGGACCATGGGGGAAGGGCCAAAATGGAAAGATAGATGAATATTTGAAAATGACTCAGAGCCAAAGGCATACTTTGTCAGTTCAAAATTTCATCAAAGTTTGTCTCTGTACCCGGGAGAGCAGTAACATAGCATTTTCTTATTTTTTTCTCCTCCTCCTGCTCTTCTTCTACACAAGTCCCTACTCTCAGGGCCTGGAATCTATTTTACATAGTCCAATATCATAGAGACAAAATCATTTTTATATGCTGTGGGGAAATCCATCTATCTTTAAGATTAGTTCAAGACAAAAATGTATGAAGTACAAACAATGTCACACACTCCTTCCCTAAGACAGAAATTAAGTGTATACTGACAAGGAAATCAGACAGACAAGGTTCCAAGACAAAAATAAAGCAACTCTATCTTGTCAAGAACAAACATATTAATTGATTATATTGCCCCTCAAAAGAAAAAATTGCAGTGATCAGGAGGATCATATTAGGGAATGATTGCCACTTCTAAGGATTCCCCAAAATTTTGTATTATAGTTGTTCCTTAGAATGTTTTAATTATAGTGCACTAAATTTTTAAAAATATAATATAAACTCATAATAAGAGAAGTACAATAGAATATTCTAAAACCAGTTATGGATGAATTTTGGATTAATCATCTACTTCTCTCCATTAGGACAAACTGTTACGACCTTACCCCCTCATTATATAAAGTGTGGAACTCAGACTTGCAGCATCAGCATCGCCTAGAAACTTGTCAGGAAAAAAGAATCACAGGTCCCACCCCAGACCAAATGAATCCAAATCTACATTTCAACAGGGTTTCTGTTGACTCCCTATGCACATCAATATTTGAAAAGCACTGTATTATTTCACATCAGGACTTTCCTCTGAGGAAACTCAGAGCCCATCTGCTGTGGATACGCTCTGATGTTGGTGATACTAAGTATCCTGAGTCTGGGTCTGAAATATTCATAGAGATTATGAATTTAGAATCAATTTTCAGAAATAGATCTATTTTTAAAAATGTAAGTTTCTACAAAAACATTATATTATTAACACTTTGATTTCTACAAAGGATTTTATAAAACAAAGCTAAAGCCTTCAATTTGGTAGATAATAGCAGAGTCTCTTTTGGTAGAGAGTAGGTTCAATAATCACATTAGTTAGAATTTTTCAAATATGTGTTCAAAACCACATAATACTGTAAAATAAATGCTTGTTCATTCCATCACTATTTGGTTAATTATTTTAATTAGGCTATTGATATTTGGCCACTTTGAATGAAAATGCAGAAAAGAAAACTTATATTGAGTACCCATAAAGCCCTCTATATTTCTTTGGTTATAAAATCCAAAAGCAAATTTTAATTCTTTATTTCATGACTCTCCAATTCAAACATCCCAAAACGTCAATAAGAGACATCAACAAAATACGAAAACACAATGAAATGGGGAAGGAAAGAAGAAATGGACAAGAGTGTTCATTCGTTATTGACATTTGTTAATTTCTCTTTTTAAGTTACACTACTTATTTTGCTTAGTCATTGGATTCCTAGAATTTAGGCTCCAGACCCTCGAAACTAGGACTTCATTTCTGGTAACAATCTGTGATATATAAAATAATTAGTTTACCATGGGTCAAATATAGAGTTCTGTCTTTTGACAAAATTTCTCTCACTTTAATCTTTAACTGTAACTGCAACCTATATCAAAGTCAATCATCATAAAAACATATGCAGAATTTTTTTAAGCAACATGCAAAAGAATAGGTAAATGAACACAAAGCCATCAGGATAATCAAACTATTTAAATCACTTTCCTTTAATAAATTCATGATGTATGTGATGAAAATGCTTATTTTTATTCACCATAATAAAACACTGTACAATTTTGATGACCCGGTTTTTGCTCATTTAAATTCTTTTATCTTCACTCTGATTTACTGATTTTTTATTGCTAACTTTGCTTTTTTCCAATTTATGACAGTCTCTGAATTTTTCTGTAATTTTTATACAATTTCATTCATTGTAAAGGTCTTTTTTCTAACATTTTGATATTTCACCACTGAATACAAAGGTGAAGGTAAGCAGTTCCTTGTGAACAGGACTTTGTACTACCATTAGTAGAAAAATGCCATACATTCATCAGAAAAAGGTCGCTGCTAGTATTATTCTTTGGAGAATGCATACCCTCACTTTTATAATAAAGGGAGATAGATATTTTTATTTGGATTATATAACTATAAATATGTAATTGCATATATTTTGTTTGGCTAATAGGTGGAGGATAAATGAAACTAGGCATAACATGTAAACAGAAAAATATATAGCTCGATATTAGAGGACTAGGCTTTTGTTAGCAGTTGGGTGCTTAGCTACCTCTATAAATACAGATATACACAACCACATGCAGTGTGTGTAGAGTTTCTCAATGTCTATCAAGTACCTTAATGCTATCAAAGTATTCCAGAGATAATGAAACTCAAGGCTCAAAGGACAGTGAGAATATTATTCCATATAATGTATTATGCATCAATAGTATCGAGGAGGCAGATTCTACCAGCCTCTCAGGCCACCACCGCGGAGTCAGTGAAAAGAATATTAACTGATTCAAGCAATGGATAAATAGAAGAAAAGGAAAGCAAAGCAGGTAAAAATATACAACCTTTTTTTTTTTTTTTTAATCTTTGGTCATCTTTTTATATTCACCTTGAGCTCCACGGATTTCCTCTGTGGACTCTGCTCCTACTCTCCAGTTTCCAGTTCTTCATCTGACCCTTTCTTTGCTTTTACTTGTCAAATTAGAGCTTTTAATTCAAGCGAATCCATTATTATGACCACTCACTAATTCCAACCCTAATTAATATTCCTATCCACAGCCTTGACATTAATTCTACCTGAGCAATTTTTTTTCTGCATAGAAAAACTACTCTGTCACAACAGCAAATTTTAAAGAAGAAAATTTTCTGCAGTCTCTTTGCCCTGTAATAGTCTCTGCTTGTCACTTTAAAAAGATAAATTGTGCCCATTATTAGAAAATAGTTGCTATTGCCAATCTTTCTAACAACAAAACTGAATCCTTATCTTTAAAATTCCTTTTTATTGATTACTCTCATACCATATTATATTAGACAGACATAATTTAGACAGTTTGAAACATTTTCTCATCATTGTATAAGAAATAAAACAATTTCAGTTCATGTTTACTATGAGATATGTGCTTCATTTTCTGTGTACCATACAAAAAATTAACATAGTATCAGGCAGAATACACAAATCTGCATGGGTGTTTTGAAAAGGTAATACATACCAAAAAGGCCAAAGGAACACAGACAGAAGTTTATTCAACTTCATTGTTTTCCAGAGCAGTGCAGATAACCAACTTTGCAAAGCTTTTCTTATTAAGTTTAAATATATCACATGTTCACATTTTAACATGTAGATTTTTAAAGACAAAGGAGGATTTGTCCCTGAATATCAGGAATTTGCCTACTTAATTAAACTATCCCAATAGTTTTGTAAAGATAATTTAGTAATTTTCTTCTGGCTTGGCTACCCCCTTCCATCGAAGTCATCTATTGTGAAGGTCTCTTACTATTTGCATCGTACTTCTGACTTACACTGTGTTCAGAAATTTCAGTACAGGCACATATCACAACAGGTATGTGCATATATCTGCTCATCGTTTTTTATTGTTGTTTTCATAATGACATGAGTCCTAGTTATTAAAAAATGATTGCAGGAAAATATCAGTCAAAATCTGGGGAACATCAAACTTCAAATAAATTGTGCAAAAGAAATGCTATGTATAGTCTGTAAAATAAATGTGGTGGGTAGTGTGAGAAGTTTCTCTTCTGTTGTGTGTGTTTTTTTTTTTTTAAACCTTAACATTTTAGGCAAAGTGACCCTACATGAAATGCAATAATACCACATGATGTATATACATACATGTACATGTATATGTTTGTATATATGTATACAAAAATATTTAATGTTGCAACCCAAGGAGTTGCTGTCACACAAGTCACCAGGGTCATGGGAAAAAGTCATCAAAAATATGACTAATTATCTCCATTTTGTCCCAGCCACATGATGGCATTTGCAGCGGCCTTTTTATGACAAATAAAGAGTATTCAACCTATAACTACTTTTTTTGAAAGAGCACAATTCAATAGTCAAGCTTTAACAAACTTTTGCAAGCTAGACCTTAAATTATACTTTGAACTCAAATTATGTTTGAAATAGGTTTCTTTATAGTTTAGAACAAATGATTTCCAGATGAGAGTTAAAACTCAAAAATAGAGCTGAGAATTCAGAACTGTTTGGTTGGATTAAGAAATTTGTAGGCTAAGACAAAATGAAGGCTCAAAATCTGCTAAAAGCATATATTTTGGTCTCTTTGCCCCTTGGAGAATGTTCATCATGAATACTATGGAATTTCTATCAATTCCAAAAGGAACCAAATATTCTACTTTTGGAAACTGAAAATAAGTAAGAAGAAACACAGCTTTTTTTATGCAACATAGCATAAAATTCAAAATGAAAGCTTGGAGATAAATCCATTTACTGGAACAGTTCAAATCAGATCTAAGGAAATCGGGGGCATTGCTTCTGTGCTACTATTTCTTTCTATTTGGGGGGGGGGGTTTGCCCCGTATTACCAGACATTTTGCCCTGGGAAAGGGAACTATGAAAGAATACATGTGCTTCATTCTTTCACAGAATGTTCTTTTTAGAAACCAGAAAATATTACAGAATCATGAAATAATTTCAGATTCACATTTTTTGTGACAATTCTATCTTTATGTCAGTACAGTGAATGTGTGCAGCAGCTTGCTGACATAGATACAATGAAATATAGAAGCAAAAGACCAGAATTTTGATTTGGAAGAATCAGGGTTGAATTCCAACTTTAATGCCTACTAACAAGTAAAGATCTCTCTAAGCTTCAATTTTCTCCTCTGCAAAATTTGAATAATACCTAGTTTTAAAGGATGTTGGAAGGGTCAGAAATAATGTATATAAAGTTAGTAACACAGCCTTTGAGTTGTACTGAACAGTCAATGTGAGACCTATTACATTGCTGGTATTTTAGAAACAATAGAATTAGCATGCCAGCATGCAGAGTTATCCAGCAATACCTTCCTGGATCTGGAGATATCCAAAAGCATCAAAGGCATGTATTGTAATTGCTAGTTTTTTCTCCTCTCCCTCTAGGAAGAAGCCTGGTTTCACTATGGTTTTAAGTATGCACTGAACTTTTTAGTTACAATGATGAAATAAATGAAAATTAATGACTAGTACATAAACCAGCAGAGCCACATAGGTTTTTTTTTCACTTTTTTTCAATACATTTTTTTAATATGCAGTGTTTCTTTGAAAAACCTTATTATAATTGATATTGAAATGAGTACCAATAAATTATAGATAAATATGTACATGTGGTTACAAAGTAGGTTTGAATAAAAGTACTCTAAACTCACTAGGAAATAAATCTTTGACAAATCTGTGTCCCTCTCCTATTATTTCCCCTGTCTCCTTCCTTGTCCCTCTGTCATCACTGGAAGTCCAAATTCTACCCATTCTCCAAGTCCCAGCTCCAAGGTCACCTCTTCCATGAAGCCAACAGAGGCAATTCCCATCTCCCTTATAACTGTTTTAATATGGTGGCACATTTTTTTTACAGAAGTCATTAACAACCCAGTACAAAGCTGTCATTCCTGCAAATACACATGCCCAAAACTTGCGCATAGCTTTCCTTTTTATCTCTAGCCACAACTCAGCCCAGCAATCACCTGGGGCTGCCATGCACTGTCTATTCCCTCTGTCACTCCTTAATTCCTGACCCTTCACAACCTGACACTCCTCAGCTGGCCAACAACAACATTCTCAAATGTTCTTCTGCCTCCAGGCCTGCAACTCCACTATCTTTTCCTCAACTGTTAACACAATGTTCTTTTTAAAGCAGAAATCTCATCATAGCAACAAATTCGTAAACCTTTTCTCCTTTATTTGCTTAATAAAATCCAAGTCTGGGGCGTGATTGCATGTACTTGCCTGAGAAGGCAGGTTTAGGCAGGGGCCAGGAGCTTGGGTTTTAGAGTTGCACCCTCCTGGCCTTGCAGTCGGCCTCTACCACTCACTTACTACCTGTGTGACTGAGGCACTTACTTAAATCCTCTAACTTCCACATACCTCTTTACAGTGAGAATTGTTGGGAGCATTAGATGCAATAATGCATTTATAGTGACCAGCAGAGGGCCTCCCACCCAGAGGCAGAGAGTGGCTGTTATTCATAAGTGATCCCCTAATTGCAGCTCTACCCTCTCCTAACTCCCCCATTGAACTCCACACCTCTCTCTCACACTTTTCTGCCTGAGAACATACTGCTACCTCTGTCTGGAGGACTTTATATCTACTCACTTCATCAATAATAGTGCTAGTATGCAGCAAATATGAATTAGTGCCCACAATCTTGGGCATGCAAGAAGACTTATTTTATGATAACTAAAATTAATTTTCTATTTTGAGCTCCATTTTTTCTGGAAAGTGAAAACTTACTATCTTTAATTCATCTTCCTTTTACCGAACATGTCCTTAGGGCTGTGTCTAAGTTCTGAATCACACAGCACCAAGGCGCTGGAAGGGAGGTTGGTTATTCAGTGATGGTTACCATGCCTTCATTCTTGATCATTGTGCTGTCTTCACCTCGCTCTGGTCATTGATCATGCAATCCTGGGAACTCTTCTTCTGTCTCCATGCCTTTCTTAGCCACTCAAGTATTCATTCTGCTACTTCTCATTCATGCTAAAACTGTGAGACAGTCTCTGACCTTTCTGGGGTCCTATCATCTCCCAGAACATTACCCTGTCTGCATATGGATGCCGCAGGTCCTCCGTGGAAGATCTGTCTGCCCTCTCCTTCCAAGACTTACCTCTTCTGGTGCTGGGAAGTGGGGGAAAGGTGCGATGTCCCTTATGAAGGATACTCCAACTAAAACTCCATATAGTCTCCTTCTTAACTTTATCTAGTCTGACTTATGAGAGTGTTTTCTAAGCCTTAGGTCCTTTGGGGTCTATTTCAGTTTCTTCTCTGATTCAGCAGCCTACCTGCTCTAAATAAGAATAATAAAGTGACAATGGGCATATTGAAAAACATATCGTTTACATTTCAAAGTATTGTCACAATGCAATATTAAAATAGCTAACATTATTGAGTGAGTCAGCCAGATATGGTCTCAATTTACAGCCTGTATCAGTCAAGGTCTTAGCAGCCTACAGAGGGTATACTCAAATTATAATAGGATGCTTTCAGTAGGATTTATAAAGGAATAATTTTGCAAACCTTTGAGCAGGGTGTAGATAAACCAAAAGAGATAAGGCAGTTCCCTGGGGCTAGGGATGGGCTGGCAGGATTACCACCCTTAGATCCAAAGGGACAGGGATAACAGACAATGGGAGAAGTAAGTGGAAGCCAGGAGAGAATGATAGAGACCTGCCACTTTGAGGGGAGTAGTGGCCTTTAATTAAGAGCCAGGCATCCAGAGGGAAGCCTGTGAAATAAATACCACAGCCTCCAACCTCACTCTTGGCTCTCCTCACATCTCCTTCCAGGGCTCAGCAATGGGAAGTTAGAGCACAGGGGAGAACTATAGAGGTAGCCCATATAGGTTTGGTAGGTTTTTATGTACTAAGAAGCGAGACAGAGTAAGAGTGGAGATCAGATCCATGGGGCCAAATGGAAGATACCCAGTGCACAGTCCATGGAAAAACTCCTATGTATTAATCAAGTATAGCTCTATCTTAGCTCTGGCTACTATAACAAAATACCATACCCTGGGTTGCTTAAACAACAGACATTTCTTATCTCTCAGTTCTGTAGGCAGGATGCCTGATATTGTTACAGAGCAAAAGGGGGTTCGTTCACGTGGCAACTTGGTGTAAAATCCAACAACTAGTATTAAGGAAAACAGGTCTTTATTCTTTATTTACAATATTCCAACCTGGGGAGAACAGTAAGCACTTCAGCTCAGAGCCCTGTTCTCCCACGGGACCCAGCACTTCCTTTGCTCCCCAAAAGGCTAGGAGCCAAAAACATGCCCAGAAGTTCCCCATTTCTTATCTGTCAGCTGTGTCCTTCAGGATCTGAGTACGATGGCATCAGCCTCCATATAACAGTCCAGGAAAACACGGGCCATATTGCACTGGATCACGCATGGTTCTCTCTTTGCCTTTTCAAAGCCGCATGGAGTTCTCCTTTGCCCTCCTTGCAAACAGCGTGGATATCCTTTCCTCCTCTCAAATCTGCATGGAGATCTCCTCTTCTCAAAACCACATGGAGAACCTCTTCCTTCCTGCAAACTGCATAGATCTCCTCTCCTTCTCAAAATCGCATGGAGAACCTCGCTAAAATGTCTCCTGCCTATTTTTAAACCCTTGACCGCATCCTCTGATGTAGTGGGTGTGGTAACCAGTTCTGACCATTCACAGAACCTTGTGCAGGCTCTGCATGCTCTTTCCATACCATTCCATGGTCATAACCCCTCCCACCTTCTTGGGGCCTTGGAAGAACCAAAGCCATTTGCATAACTGAGACATAGTCATGCAAAGGAATCTTAAAAGCTGTTCCTTTTTCCCCATCCCCCAACCCACAGGCTCTCGGGATTTTTGGACACACCCACTCTGTAACAATATCAGGATGCTAGCATGGTCAGCTTCTGCTGAAGGCTCTCTTCCTATCTTACAGACGGCCACCTCCACACTATGTCTTCACATAGCCTTTCCATGGTGAGTGCACATGGAGCAAGATCTCTCTTTCTTAAGGTCACTGACATGATCAGGGCTTCGTCCACATGACATAATCTAACCCTAATTACCTTCCAAAGGTCCCACTTTCAGATACCATTACGAAGTTAGGGCTTCAACATATGAATTTGATGGGGACACAAATAGTCTATGACAAACTCTAACAGTGTTTTCTTAGTTAAGTCATCCTCAAGTAGCAGAATCAACTCTGCCTATGTTTTACAGCATGCTTCAGTGCTTTGTATATACCTCTGGGAAAGACATACAGATGTTGTATTGTATTTTTAGTGCACATCTTCCTCTTTCACTGTATTGAGTGCCTTAAGAAGAGAGAAAAATTTTGCTTGTTTTTTCTGACACCAATGACTGCCTAAAATATAAAATACAGTGTGCTGGCTGAATGAACAGGTAAGTGAATGATCACCTTTATCTGCTGCTCAGGATCAAACTTTGTAAATATAAAGTTCTTTCACAGATAAACTAATTCATATCTTCCTTCTTTTCCTGATACAATATGTGTTGTTTAATCACGGCATTCCATAGGTAATACTTCAGCATTTGTCAAATACCAACCTATTGGCTTGGATATTGTGAAATTTAGGCACATCAAGAGAGAAGAGAAAGAGGAGTTTATGGCAGGGTGATAAAATATATGCTGTATCTATCTGGAGGCAGGGATATCTATGGAGCTCCCTAGCTCGTCAAGCAGAGCTTACTCGAGTTGAATACAAAAGTTAACATGAATTCAGCAGGAAACCCTTACACATGATTCCATCTACAATTATAGTGCAACTTAATATCTTATATATATTTTTGCCAGAATGAAGTTTTCTGGCTTGAAAGAAAATATATATCAATAAATTGAGTTAGCTATCAATTGTTTGTCAGGCAGAGGTGCAAACCCCACTAAGCTGTCAGTGTGTGCTGCAGTGATAGCTGATCAGACCGGGGACCA
Organism: Furipterus horrens; assembly: GCF_987537825.1. NCBI lineage: Eukaryota > Metazoa > Chordata > Mammalia > Chiroptera > Furipteridae > Furipterus > Furipterus horrens. Next base: position 34,104,348 of record NW_028327178.1, read on the forward strand.
AGGGAACCCTTCTACCTAACTGTGAATCTTGACATAAGGTTACATGTACTTGAAGGGAGAGTATGTTTATTTCTTCACTCAAAAGTGTAATCCATGGACCCAGGAGGGCTTGACACAGAGGGGAAACATTTTTCAGCTTACTGAGAAGCCCCTATATGCCATCAGCAGCCCCAATGTCCAGCTTGCTTCAAATTCAATACAGTTGGCCCTAGAACAACTGGGATCAGAGGTGCTGACTCCTTGAAGTTGAAAGTCTATGTATAACTTTTTACTCCCCCTCAAAATGCAGTTGCCTCTCTGCATTCACGGGGTTTGATATTCTCAGCTATAGCAAAATTGGCAAATGTTCAAGCCCCTTATTTTAAAAATATGGTATATATCAATGCATACAGTCTACCCTCCACATTTGCAGATTCCCATGGATGAAAAATACTGTTTTCAGTCTGTGGTAGGTTGAACCTACAGGTGTGAAACCTGGGGATTCTGAGGGCCTGAGAAATAACTGTATATTTATTAGAAAATATCTGAATATAAGTGGACCTACACTGTTCAAACCCATGTTGTTCAAGGGTCAACTGCATAGCCAAATAAGCTCTTCCTCCCACACCTCTGTCTTTTCCCACAATTGACAATCATTATCCTCAAGTTGTTCAATATCGACATATTATTTTTGACTCTGTGTGTTTTCATAAATAAAGATATGTTGTGTACTACATATAGTATACTAGTACTATATTTCTATGCCAGAGAGCATAGTAGCTGTTTAGAAAAAGAAAAAAAAAGTTCTCAGAAAGCAAAACATTTACTTGAGCGATAAAAAATATAAAGCCATGGAATGATATGTGACTGAACAAGACAATAAACTGAAATTGTCAAGTGCTAAACACAGAAGCAGTCATCACAGCGCCTGTGTGTCCTGATTCCAGTACCTACCTCTCCTTTTTCTGCCTCCCTCATGCCTTTTAGTCTCCAAGAGGTAGACAGGAGCGAATCTAGTAACCTCCACGTACATTGGCCCCCTTCCTCTGTTACCACTCAGTTCAATAATTAATGTTGCCTAAACCTTGTGCAAAAAGTAAACAAGGGCAGTTTTAGAAAACTTCATTATTTTTAATAATGAAAGACATACAATCTAAGTAAAAACAATGTGTATGATGTGCAAATGCTTTTTTAGGACAAACACCTCCAAATATTTTGTTCACTTGTTTCCAAAAATAGCTTTTAAAAGATATACAGACCTCTCACACTTTTAAGTTGACACCTAAATCTTTGCAACATATTTTTCAGTAGGTGCAAAAGATGTAATTTCTGGCATATGGTAAATATTGACTTGTTTAAAGAAAACTATTACTTAGCTTATCTAAATGTGTCTAATGGAAAATAACCATAGCAATTTGATATCCTCCAACATCCATCTGAAAAAAATATATGACCAAACTGTTTTGTAATCATTTCTTTATCTTTTTGAGTTCATATTTCTATTTAATTTTACTGCATAATTTCATCTTCATGTATTAGTAATCCATCCATTCTATTATCCCAAACCATACAACTCTAAATATCTTAATTAAATTAATATCGTGATAATTAATATCTAATTAGCCATTATGAAACATATGGAACATATACATTATGTAAATACAACATAAATGCACTTGATATTTTAATAAGTAATATACAATGGAAAATATTATCAAAATACTAACTTAGTAAGAGAAATTAAACTTTTCAAATTAGTTCATGTTTCTCTGAATACTTACTAGTTACTGCCAGAATATGATGCAGTTCTGCATCAATTCCATTATTTGTACTTATCTGTAGAAGTAAGCATTCCAGCAGCTTTGTTCAAATAAATAAGTAGTAAAAAATTAAAAGTCTATTTTTTCCTGTAGTAACATCATTACTCAATTATTTAAACTGCCTCCAAGTTTTATGTAAACAAATCACAATCAAAATTAATAATCAAGTACCAACATGGTTAGGTTCTTTTTTACATTTTGTTGAAAGAAATGCCTTGGAAACCATTCATTTTGTAAAGGACTTATTATCAGGCCTTCATCTGGGGCTCTCACTTTTTAACATCAACAACAACATTTTGAATGGGCTTTTTAATCTGTCCTCCCACCACAACCTCCTTCCTGGGAATCTAGTCACACCTTCCCCATTTCATGTAAAAATTTTGCTCACTTTCCTCGAGTGACTTTGATCATGTGGCCTTCTTAGCTTGGAATGCCTCATCCTCTATTACCCCTTATGCAAATGCGGTCATTCTCTTAGTTCCCTTTGCTCAGGAAAATTTTCCTTTCCACTGCAGATCCAAATGATCTCTGAATTCTCATGAACTTATATACAAGAGATGGAAATAAGTATTAGAACTACTTTTTGTGAGGGGAGGTGGGTTCATAAAACTCAGTTGTATTGCCTAAATATATGACCTTTTATTGTTTGTTACTCATTGTATTTATTAATTTTGCATTTCCAATCAGGCAGTGATGGGACAGTGTTATAGAACAGTGCTATACTTCCATGTCTCTCACACTAACAAACTAGATGGCCAAAATAGGAAGCCAAAAAAAAGTGTCAATTTGACCCTGACTCGACCATCATATATAAAATAGCCATTTCTTTTTCATTGCTTTGGGTCTTCTACATTTCTTTCCCAAGTCCTTAGAGTATCAAATAACCAATGAAGTCTTCTAAAAGGACTGTTGCAAGTGAGCCAGTTAAGTACTTATTTACTACAAGTTTTGCTGAAGACAAAACTTTTTCAGTAGTATAAATTATTTATCTGCTGATTCCCCACTGGATACTAGAAGCAGATACATACTAGTCAATTCATAGCATAAAATTCTACCAGAAAAAAAAAAATCCTCAAACGAGTTGTGAAATGAATTTTACCCCTACAGAAGAACACTTCACTTGTCACAATAACACCTTGAGTCACTAGTCCTAGTGAAGAAACTTATGCTTTATTATTTCCTACATGCTGTTGTTAGACTGGAAAATGACAACACAGAAATTGAAACTTTTGAAACCTAATTAAAACCTCAATACCAACATTGTTAACCTCGGGCTTGTTTTATTTGCCACAGCCACCCAATGCCTGAATCTAAGATAAATAGACTATCTAAGAAAAGGTTGTGTGGAATTTCTTTGAAAGGCACAAGTAAATTTTTGGCACTAACATCTAATTAATTTTAGGGTGTTTTTTCTACTTTAGAAACCTGGAATCATTTATTGCTACTTTATATTCTAATTACAGTCATTATATGCACTACTAATTTGATGATGATTTGTTCTATATTATTTTGAGATTTAAACATTCTAATTATATATTTTTTCACTCCAGTAAAATTATACAGATTATATAAGTATTTTTTTTACCAAAGGATAGCACAATGGTATCACATAATTTTATATACATATATAAAATTAAAACCATATATATATAAACCAGAATTTTTAAAAGAAGGTTTTTTAAAATTATTTGAGCATTCTGGGTCCAAATATGTGAACTCCTATCAAAAGATGAAACAGACAGTATATTTGTAGAAAAATTTAGACTCTAACTACAATTTTCTTGCTGGGGTTAGACGCTGATGTACCTATAGACATAACATTCAAAAAAGAGGCAAGGGCTAAAAGGGACTGAGATTCTGGAGCATGAGCTCAGATTTAGTTTTTATTAGTCATAGTCTGGGAGAAGTGGAAAACTAAATTATCCTAGAGAGATAGGTTAATTTGTTTCCTGATGCCCAATCAGATAAAAAACACATTGATAGTTAACAAGTGACAACTAATCAATGTCATGAGGACAAATCTAAGAAAAAGGAATCTGTGACAAGTAAAAAAGTCATTCTCTGGTGGCCGAGATAATTCAGTTTTTGGAGAAAGGTTTTGGTTCTACCAGTGGAAATTATTTGGTCAACAAAATGCAGCTTTTAGAGATGGTTCCAAGCATCAATATTAGAAGGGAACATTAGCCTAGAAGATTTTAATGAATTGACATACGTGAAGATGTTATGAGGATGAACACGAAGAATTCTCCTTCTACCATATCCTCATCAACATAAGAATGGAAGTCAAAGAAATTTGTATTGTATTATTTGTTCTAAATAAGAAAAGTAATATCTGTTACTTTGTAAATTCAAAAGATGTATAATAATTCTCATTTTACTGGATTTTTCACAAAATGTTGCTCTGTTGATAATTCCAACCTTGTTGAAACTCCCTTCTCTTTGTCTCTATAATATCACCTCCTGACTCTCCCAAGGGTTACTTCCATATTCTCATTTGAAAGCTGCTATTTTGGTCTTTGTATATTAATATCGGGTTTTTCCCATCTTCTGTCTTGATATTCTTCTCTTTTACTCCATATAACCTCCCAAGGTAATTTTACCCATCACTTCAACTATGAGGTGCCCCCTCTTAACTATAAAATCTGTATTTTCTTTCCCAGATCCATAGTTCATTACTAAATAAACATGTCTAGTGAATGATCCCAGATGTATATATTACACCATATACAAAGTTGAGCCTTCACCTCCTAGACTTCTCCTTCTTCATCTGAAGAAATGGCACAGCATCCACTCGATTGTCCAATATAAAACTTTGGAAGAAATCATCCACACAGCTGTCGTGGACAACACGTGCCCTGACGAAACCCTTTTACCAACAACATGTCCTCAAGCTGCTGGGACTATTGCCCACTATAGATCACAGCTGCCAGCTTTTCCTGGAAAGTTGTTCTTAGTTGAGAAGAGCCACCACATGGTGAACTTGCTACACCAACGTAGCTCACAGCCAAATACTGACTGTTATGGCAAAAAAAGCCATCTTCCTTACCTCAATGCTATGGTGCACTTTATGCACAAAAGGCTAAGCCTCAACTTTTCAAAAGACCATGTTTTTGTTGGATTCTTTCCCCTCCCCATCCTGCTACAAGAGTATTTTCTTGAAGCAGGAGCACCTGATTCCCTGTCTTAGGTTCTGCTTCAAGAGAACCCAACCTTGAGCACTCCCCACACCCAGAGTCCCATTCATTCTACTTTCTTAAGAGCTTCTAGCTATGCCCTTTCCATCAACATTACCAAAGCCTTAGTTTTTTTTTTTAATCACATTTTGACCTTGTCTATTTCAGATTACTAAGTTCCCTTTCTTCTACCCTACTCTTTCCAATATAATCTTTTGATTACCACTGCATTAGTCTTTCCAAAAGACAATTTTGATCCTGTCACTTCCCAGCATAAGTTTCTATTGACTAAGGATCAAGCTGAGTTTTTTCCATGATGGCATTTATGTTTCCAATGTAAACACTAGCCAGCATTCTGTTTTTTTCTTTCTTTTTTAATCTTTACCTGTGGATATTTTTATTGATTTTAGAGAGAGAAAGAAAAAGAGAGAAAAACATCAAAGTGAGAGAAATATTAATTGACTGCCTCCAGTACAGACCCTGAGAAGGGGTTATACCCACAGGCTGTTGATGTACAGGGCTTTGCTCTAACAAACTGAGCCCACCAGCCAGGGTCCAACATTCTGTTTCCACCACTTTCACTAGCGCCCTAATGGACTGTGCACATTTATTCCATCTCCCACCTCCATGTATTCTTCATTGGATGCAACAACTATTCATTCTATCCCCATGTCACCTCTTCACAAAATGAATAATTCTCAAGTAACCTTCAAAACCAGAACTGCCAGAAAGACCCCCTTGTGTTCACACCTCCCTCTTTTTGTTGGTCCCTGGCTCAGGCTATATTTCTGGGTGCTCCCCTATGCATACATCTCTACAAATACTTTTTATAATCCTCTGATAACTTATGTGTTTCCTTCACTACTCTGTAAACCCCTTGAATGCAAAAAAACTTTTAATCCCCTGCGCTTAGCCTAGGGACTTGAATTTAGCAGGCTCTCAAAAGATAAATGTAAAAGTAGTCATCTTAGTAAAACAATAGAAGTTTCTGGCTACTGGATAGGTAGGGCAGGGAGTCAGCTCCTCTAAACACACTGCAGCAGTGTATACAAAACTGCATCAGAGTCCACTCAGGGAAGACAGAAGAGGGTTACCAAAAGCACAATGCAGTCTAGTGGAGTACCACAATAAAAAAGAGGTAATTATACATGTGTTACTAGTTTCTCATGGGTCAGAATTGGTAGCTGTAATGCAAACACATGTAAGGCATTCAAGGCCAGTTTCATAATCATGTGACCAGTGCAATTACACATGGCTTTTCTCTAAAGGAGCCCGTGCTTGCTTTAATGCTCTGCTGTCAACATCTTGGAATTTTTAATCATTCTTGTAAAGGGGCCCCTCATTTTCCTTTTTCACTGGCTTTACAAATTATGTAGCCAGTCTTGTGTATATTATTTCCAGAATTAGTTACAAGTTAACCCATTAGTGAACCTGTACAAAATGATTACTGATCGCATAAGTTTATTTACTTCTAAGTAATATCTTACCTTCTAAAGTTAGTTGTTCCTCCTCCACTATAATTTCTCTTTATTTGTCTCAGCCCAGGTTTCCCTAATATCACAGCCTGAGACAAAGGCTAAAGTGTGCATGTTTTATGTGAGGGTCTGAGGAATATCGCCAGGAAAGACAGTAGACCCATACAAGGATGCGTTTTCAAATTGCCTATGGCACAGGTGCAGAATGCTCATTCTATGGGGCCTCCTGAAAGCCTTATGAACTGTCTCCTAGAAAAATCATAACATTTATTCATTGGCTCTCATCCCACGTTGGTCAAGGACAGCCCCCCAAGATTTGCTACCCTTCTTTCCATTGAGCATGCCCTTGTATCAAGCAGGTTCCTGAGAGCATCAGAGGAAGCAGGCCCTGTGCATGGTGTGGCCCCCAGTGGGGCACTGCCAGGTTGCCCCTGCACAGAGCTGGCCAAAGCCCCACAGAACTGGTTGATGCAGCAGTGGCAGAGGTAATAAGTGGAGGCAGGAATATATGACATGGTACTGAAGAAATGTCAACTATGACACAGTTTGGCTCTTTCTAATTTATATTCTCATTATCTGTTTAGATGCCTGACTCAATCACTTAAAATGAAGACTCTTAAAAAGTAGAAGCTGAGGCTTATTCAACTCATGTCTCCAACATAGTGCCTTAGCCAAAGAATAAAAAACAAAAGGTTGCTAAAATGATATTCATTCCAATAAATTCAATAAAAAGGGGGGGGGAATGCTTTACAAACCACGTGACACATTGCCATCATCAACTGCCTGGTCAAAGAGGGCTGTGCTGGGAGCATGTTTCACTTTCACAGGTGGCAGGACAAGGAGACATATGAGTTATTATTCGAAGATATAGGTGGAATATTAAGAGGGCCTTCAACATCCCAGTAAGGAACATCTGTGTGAGGTAGACTGAGGCAGGATTTCATAAGCAGCAAACCAGAGGAGAGAGGAAAGCCACATTTTGGAAACTTTCCATTAGACTTACTTATTACAGAAATCTTGGAGGGGGGGAACAAAAGCAAAGAAGCCCTTCCTCATTCCCCCTTACCCTAACTCAACTTTGGAGGCACAAGGGACCACCGCAAGCAAGTGTTACAGGTTGCCAGACCTGAAGGAGTAGTAAGCTAAGGCAAAAGAAAAAATCAAATTAGTTAAGAATTCAGTTTTAAATAATGACACTGAACCAAAAACATTGATTATTAGACAGATGTTGTTTTGGGTTTAGAAGATAAGGAGAGGTTTTTTATTCTAATATCAGTATGACTAGAAAAATCTATGCAACTTCCCAATATTTCAGCCAATGGGGTAAGAAATCTAGTCTACAAATGAGGTTGGAATGGGCCATGGGGAAAATGTCTTTTTTTACTATCACAATATTGAGTCCAACAAATTCAATATATTTGCTAGAACTCTTCAATACCTGTTTGATGACCACATGCATGAATTAATTAAGTCCCAACTAAAGACTCTGAAATTGTCCATGTAGAAATCACAAAAGTCAGATTCTAGTAAAACTCATTCAGAAATTGTTACAAAACTAGAATGGTAATAAACCTGCCAACCAAAAAGATTTCATGCCTTCACAGGGTCGCAATTAAATGCGTATACTTCATTAATTAAGAAGAGGTATTTCTCAAGGTGTGAGAGGTAGGAGACAAAGGCAAATTGTGCAACTATGCTGCTTTTTCTTACGAAGTACTTAATGTAAAAGTATCTCATTAAGAACTGATATAGGCAATGGTAAAATGAGCAGAGAAAGATTTATGAAAATAAATCTTTCTTTTTTTCTTTTTACTGAGATAAGATTATAGGTTGAGAAAAAGGTTAATCAGAAAACAAAGTTAGAAATATTGAGTGGCTGTAATTAAAGATAAAATAAAGAAAGAAAGGAAAAATAAATTTGAGTGGAAAATGGTGTATAAATTATTTCACCATATTTTATCCCATAATTTTATTCTTGTCTTGACTGAGGCTTACCTGTTCTTCCTGCCACACCTCTTGAATCCATTTCATTTCTTAACTCTAAAAGAGTCAGTTACTTATTTCTCAATGTATCATTTTATTCTCTGTGCAAACTATAGTCACTTGACCATTTGTTGCAGAATATATCAGGTAAGTATAACAAAATTATTCATGTATAAGTATCCCTTTCATTTCTGCTTCATGTCTCTCTTGGTCTTATCCTTTTCTAGAGAAAAAGGATACCTTCTAACTAGTTCTTGGACCATGATCCTTTGTAGTGCAGAATTTAAGTAACAGGTTGAATTTCTTCAAGAAGGCTGTCTGAGTTGATTATATTTCTCAGGGATTCCTGCTCAGTTGAGAATATCAAATGAGGCAGCAGAAAGAGAAGTAGGTAGACTATAGAATTATTTGGTGTAAGAAGATGTGAATAGAAGATATCAGTATGGTAGTGTGGCTGAAAGATGGGGAGGGAATTTGGGCAAGTGCCTGTGGAGCAACACTGGGTTTCAGCATTTCAGCAAAGAGAAAACCCGGTTTTGGTAGGAATGTGGGGGTAAAAAATAAAGATAAAGACCTGTGAGTCTCAAGAGATTAAGGAACAGAATAAATTAAGAAAGGGGGTATTAAGAAATGTTGTCATGGGTTATAAAGCTACTTCTATTATTTTTTGAGAAGTGAAAGTTGTGGCATTGCTTTTATAAAAGCTATTATTATACCTTTTTTCCTCTGACTAAAAATAAAAAAGTTCAAGTAACAGTGGAGGGAGATCTTGATCAAAGGGAGTAGCTCCACCAACCCCAAGTCACAAATCATGACCCAATAATCAATCCCTGCACTAGCATTGCTCTTGACTTGTGATTCCTTTAAACGTGAACATGTATCCTAGGTCTGACAAACAGGTATAAAGAAAACCTAACCAAGGAGGGAAAAGGATCCTCATTCCTGAATAAAAATGCAAAGTCATTAAAGAAACAACTCTTTCCCTCTCCCTATTCCTTCATATTTTTTCTGCCAAGAAAATCTTAGAGACCATAGCACTGACTAATCATTAACTATTTATTAAGCCACTGAACTAATGCCAGTGACCACTACTTTAAGGTTTTCTCTAGTGTAAGAAAAATAAACTGCCATTTACATAGAGCACAATAGTTGGGTTTTCTGTTACCTATCCCTGAATGCATTCTTAATCAAGTAAAGATCCCACTTTTGATTAATAAGAATATCTTTAAGAATAAACAGAATATCACTTCAAGTCACACTGTAGCAACCCAGAAATGTATTAACATATTATGTCAATATACCATAATTATGTGCACGTGCATACCTCCCAAATTCTGAATAGTTCAAGAAGAATTGCATTCTGTTACTCAGCGTATCTCCAATATTATTGTAAGTACAAGATATACTATGGCAGCTTATTAAATGTTAGCTTAGTCAATGAACAAATTGAGAACACTAATAAAAGGATATATTGATTAAGATATAAACAGATTCTTTAAAACCAATGAAGTAAAACTTTCATTTTAATCAATACCTTTTGTCCTACCTTTAGATATCTGAGCTATATAAATTTTGAAATAAGTTAACTTTAAATTTTCTAAGTTCTAGGTTTCTAGTCCATCTTACTTCTGTATCAGCTCCACCCAACCCAGCCACATTTGGTGTTGCTTTTGTGATAAAGCAACCACAGGATAAATTAATCAACCTAGAGGATAAATAAATCCAGCTTACATCATACTTCTTACATTCAATATTTCATTCTTATGTGACAAGACGCTTAAATCAAAATACTGATTTGCACATTCTGAATAAATTTACATATTATATTTGAGCATCCTTAACTCAAAGCTTGTAAAATAAAACCCAATTAATTAATTAGTGCAACTTACTGCAATTGTATTTAAACCCAATATTCACAGCATGACACACAGTGTATTTTTAAACCAATTAATTTAATCATGTCCCAGTTGTGAGAAAGCAGACACATAAAGACAAAGAGCTAGAGACAGACATAGAAAAAGATAGAATGAAGGAAGGCTGGAGTCCCCATATAAATTTAATTTTAACATCAATATTAGAAGTCTAAAAATCAGAAATGTGAATTATTGTAGAGTGTTAAAGATCCTAATGTCATCCATATCTGTTCCAGTATGATAATAAGAAATCTATTCTTGATTTTTAAAAAAAGAGTTAATTTATACTCAGTACAGTTCTACATAAGTCATATTGCCAGATATTATGTAAGAATTGGGCTTTCTCTTCAGATTACTACTGTAATTACTACTGTTGCTGCGGTCCACACAAATGCCTCTTCACCCTGAACTCTTAACCTTACATTTACTATCACATAATTTAACATGCAATTGTTCTACAATTATTTTATATATGGTGTTTTCTCTTATTGATTCGATCAATCTCTACAAAGGCCAGGATCATAGCCTATGTTTCTGTTGTTCCATAAGTCCTGGCAGTGTCTTAAAGGATAAGTATGCAGTAATTTGAACTAGAAAACACTTATTGAGTTGCGAAGAAGAAAATATTTAAGAGCCAGTGTAGCTTCACAGAGATCATTTCGTCTTGTTTTTAAGTGACCCAGAGCACTCGTGTTCTAAGGGATACCATAGGACCTTTGAGAAAAATCATATTATATAAGCAGACTCACACATTTGCCAATATTGAAGAAGTTGAAAGAATAAATTGAGAGTTCAAGAAAGTAGAGAAAATGATGGACAAAATAATGAAAGATGAATAATTATGAGGTAGAATCAAAAGTTATAAAAATTAACAATGAGCACTCTAAAGATAAAAATAGTTTATGTAAAATTAAGAGTTCAATAGGGAGGTTCAATAGCAGTTTGGACAGGGAAGGATACAAAATTTAAAAACTCAAAACAAAAAATAATAATTTAAAATATCCATTCAGAAACTTAATGGAAGAAAAAATATAACCGTATTTTAATTGTTTTGATTAAACAAAATAAAGCCAAGAATAAATGGGAACAGAATCATAAAAGAGAAGGACTAAAGAGTAAGAGAATAATAAGATGGATTGAGTGCATATGAGCTTAATGTTCTACTATTAAATTTAACATTGAATTAAAAATTGTCAGGCTGACTAAAAATGAACTACATATTACTTTTCAAAAGGAACCGTTTAAATATAACAACATAGAGAGACTGATGTAAAAGATTGAAAGATAAAATATCACACGGAACCTCACAACAATGAAAAACACTGGTTTAGCTCATTTAGATAAACTAATATCAAATTAGGCTTTAAGGAAACACCATTGTTAAATGCTAAAATAAAAAGATATTCTGATAAGGATTTAATATCCAAAATTTATAAATAAATTATATAACTCCACACCAAAAATAAATCCAATTCAAAAATGGGCAGCCTTGGCTGCTGTGGCTCAGTGGATTGAGTGCTGGCCTGTGAACCAAAGAGTCACCAGTTCGATTCCCAGTCAAGACATATGCCTGGGTTGTGGGCCAGGTTCCCAGTTGGGGGCACAGGAGAGGCAACCACACATTGATGTTTCTCTCCCTCTCTTCCTCCCTTCCTCTCTCTCTATAAATAAATAAAATAAAAATAAAAACAAATAAACAAACAAAAATGGGCAAAAGACCTAAATAAACACTTCTCCAAAAACAATACAGATGGCCAATAGACATATGAAAATATGTTCAACATTATTAATCATCAGAGAATGACTACCATTAATAAATCAACAAACAAATGTTGGCAAGGATGTGGAGAAAAGCAAACTCTTGTGTACTGTTGGTGGGAATGCAGACTGGTGAAACCACTGTGGAAAACAGTATGGCCATTCCCCACAAAATTAGAAATCAAACTGCCTTATGACCCAGTGATTCCACTCTGGGTATATATACATAAAGAAACCCAAAACACTAATTCAAAAGAATATATGCACCTTTATGTTCATTGCAGAATTATTTACATCAGCCAAACAGACAAGTGGAGGAAAAAGCTGCGGTACACATATACAATGAAGTATTACCCATAAAAAAAGAACAAAAGATTACCAATTGCAGTAGCATGGATGGATCTAGAGGGTATTATACTAAGTGAAATAAGTCAGTCAGAAAAAAAATACCATGTGATTTCATTTATACATGAAATCTAAGGAAGAATACAAATGAACAAACAAAGCAGAAACAGAATCATAGATACAAAGAACAGATTGATGGTTTCCAGGGTAAAAAAAGGTTTCGGAGACAGGGTAGAAAAGGTGAAGGGATTGAGAAGTATAGATTGGTAGTTACAAAACAGTAATGGGGTTGTAAATCACAGCATAGAAAATATGCTCAGTAATATTGTAATAAATAAATAAATAAATAAATAAATTTCAATTGCTTAAATCAGTCCAACAAAAATATCAGAGACACACACCATCTCCTTTTCTGATGGGTCACATTTTCTGTCCCTTGCATGCCTTCTCCAGTACCTTCCTTCCTGGTGTTGACACAATCTCAAAACAACACAAACACACAAACCCTTCCTTCTACCTTCTCTTTACCATCTTCTTTCTCTACTTTCTTCCTTTCCCTCAATCCCTGTGAAAATAACCTCCGCTACTAAACATCTGAATTGAATTATTTTTCCTGACAGCTCTCAATAGCAGCCCAGCCATCTTATCTAATGGTCCTTCCTTAGTCCTTTTAACAAGCTGTGGTTAAGTGCTTTCTCCTATGTAAGTGAGTATAAGAAGTACATGTGGGTCTTCCTGGTTAACCCAAAGCTTTGTTCATAGTAGGTGCTCAGTAATTGCCAGAAGGAAGGGAGGAAGAGAAAGACTGGGCTGGGAAATGATGTCAATGCTTACAGTGTTCTTTCAAAAGAGTGAATCTCTGACATGGACCTTGGAGAAATTTTGAACAAACTAATTTCAGACCCACTTTAAGGATATGAAATCAAGTTCTGTGATCGCATTGTTTCTAGGTTGATTCAGCTGACTGAGCAAATGTCCCCTTGCCTCTCACTAAGTATATTTGTAGAAGAGGTCCTGCTGTCACTCGAGGCCATCTCTTCTTATCTGTAATTCACCAGCCCTGTAATGCAGGTCATCAGATTCAACCCTATTCACAGAAGAAGGGAAATGTTAGCTTGAATGTTCACCCATGTGAGACATTGGCAAGAAAACAACCAATGTTTTCTCAGCCTGGAGTACAGTGGATGGGAAAAGTAAAAAGAAGAGAGACTCAGATTCTGATGAGCTTTCCCTCTCATTTGGACAAGATTAAAAATGTATATATATCAGAATTTTAAATTCATATTCTCCCAATAACACAGCTTCAAAATATGTAAAGCAAACATCAATAGAAAATTTTTAAATGTGAAAATTCATTAATCAGTTGGATATGCATATTTTAAGTGCCTTGACCCCTGCTTAATATCAGATCGATTCCAGGTGGATTACAGATCTCAATGTGAAAAGTAAAATGGTAAAGGTTTAAGAAGAAAATATAAAAAAAAACAATTGATGGAATTAGCATAAGCAAAGATTTCTTAAATGAAACATAAAGACATAAAACTCTTTATGTCTAGATTTTAAGTTGCACTGTATTAAGATTCAGAACCTGTATTCAACAAAAGACACCATTAAAGGAGAAACAAGGCAAACCATAAAGAGAAAGATGTCCCTAACTCATATATTAAATAGATGATATATCTCAAATATGTAATAACTTCTAAAAACATTGAGGAAAAAAAACAACAAACCTGACAAAAATAGGATATAAATGTCAATAAGTATATTAAAGTCACTTAACTTCATTAGTCTTTAGGGAATATAAGTTAAAACTACAATATGACACCAGTAACTGCCAGCCTCAGAGTAGCTAAAATTAAAAATAAAATGCTATTCAGTATTGTCCAGAAAGTAGAACAAGCAGAATTCTCATACCTTGCATGTAGAATTATAAATTGACACAATGTTAGAAAACTGTTTGGCCCTATCTACTAGGCATGTACATACAATTCAGCAATTCCACTGCTAGAGAATACCCAAGAGAAGTGCCTATAAAATTTTAGATCTAATTCATGTTGCAATAAGTTATAATAACATTAATTCAGTGTTGTCACAGACTGTCTTCTCTAGAAGATCAAAACCTGAGACAAGAAAGAGGGAAGCAGGATTTGCCAGAGGGAAATGAATTGCAATGCAAGCCCTACAAAGCCTCAGCTAACCTATTAGGGAGCCTATCATTGTTTCCCTGTCTGAGCTGAAGTGGATGAGCTTCTATATCGCTCAGTTGCTGGGAAGGACATGACATTGGGCGAATCAACTCTCTAGCTGAAAGCAACCCTGAAAGACCAAGCAGCTGGAGTTTGCCTGCTGACCACTCTCCACATTGGGCAGAAAGTTCTTTCTTGAAAGAGAAACTAGGAAGAGCATCTCCAGAAATACCACAAGGGTTTCAATGACCTGGTTCTCTTTTAACTCCTACACTAACCTTATAGGAAAGCTATGCATGTGCTCTGTTCTGGGCCTTTGCACAAGCTGTTAGCTGAGTCAGAAACCCTCTTCCATCAGTGATTTGTCTGGGTAACTCTCTTACATTCTTCAGGTCTCCACTCAACCTTCATCTTCTCAGACAGGACCAAATTGAACAACATATGTTAATTTCCAACCAACTCCCATCCCCTACTCCACATCTTCACCTTATTCAATGTTTGCTTCATTCCTTTGCATATATCATCTCCTAGCCTATTGTATAATTTACTTACTTTTAAATTATACTACTTATTATTGGGTACCTCCCCATCTAGAATATATACTCCACAAAGACAAGAACAATTTACCATATTTTTCACACTGTAAGATGCACCTGACCATAAAATGCACCTGACCATAAAATGCACCTGACCATAAAATGCACCTAGGTTTAGAGGAGGAAAACAAGAAAAAAGTATTCTGAACCAAATGGTGTACTAAAATATTTAATAAAATATAACAGAATAATATTTCAACCATGTAAAGTGAACAGCAGCCAACAGTGGTATTAAGAACCATTATCACTGTCATTAACAAATAAGAGGCTTTAAGGTCCAAGTACTCTTCTAGTTTTCTGGGAACCCCAAGAACTCATCATTGCTAACGTCAAAATTTATGAGGGCCTTTAATAACAGACATTGAGGGAGTTAAGAGGTATCAGTAGTTGTAACAGTCAGTGAGAGTATCACTATCCTAGTTACAGGTTCTGGCGGACTACCCCCAGTGCCTGTTACGGCTAGTGATATCCCTTAATCCCCTCAGTGCCTGTGTTACTACTAGAATAGTGACCCCACCATAACTCCCTTTATATACTACAAATTTCAGCATTTATGGCTGCTCACCCAGTTACTGATGGCCTCCTCCCACAGAAATCTGGTGTGCTCTGGAAACAGTATAGAGGTAGATGAGACAGCTATAGCATCTACTGGAGACAGTAGCCTGCAGAGAACATGTTACTTCAGCTCCACCCATCATCCTCTCATGATTGGTAGAGCTTAAGACACTGTGATTGGTGATTGGAGGCAGTTTTACTGACACAGACCCCACCCAGTGTCAAAGACAATTGGCAATTGGTACTGTGCCTCATACCCATTATTAGCCTCAGCTGATTCAACAGGTCAGCATTTGTAGCTGCGAGTGTCAGGCAGCTCTCTGCACTCTCCCAGGTCCCTGGTGATGGGCAGAGGTAGATGGCAACTGACCAGATGCCCTGAGATTCAGCAGTAAAGTGGGACATTTAAATGTCCCCAGGGGTTTTGCGTGGGCCAACTGCTTCCTCTTCTAATAGCTATCACCCCCGCTGACACGTCAGGTAATACCCATCACGGCCTGTGATGCAATATTTGCTCCATAAGGCGTACAGATATTTCCTCCCACTTAAGCATCTTATGAAGCAAAAAATATGGTACTTCATTCACTGATGTGTTCCTAGAATAGTACTTGACACACAGTCAGTCTTAATATTTGTCAGAAAACATTGAATAAAAGTTTATCTTTACCCCTGAACATGGACCCACTAGCAAAATATCATTAAGATCAACATCAAGTGAGAAAATACTATTATACCTTCCAGTGTGGGGAGTGCAGAGGAGGATGTCTGCCTGTTAGAAAGAGGAGGTGAAGCATTAAATAAAGGTATTGTTAATTAGTGCTGCCTTCTCTATTTTCTCTAAAAGAATCTTCACACTGTGTGTCACTGACTACAGAAGTAGGCAGAATGTAAAGGACTGTCATAGCATCAGGCATAAGTGGACCAGTTGCTCAAAATCTATTCCTGGACAATGTTTTAGCTTATTAAGTAATTCTTACCTACAATCAGAGTTAAGTAATAGATAATAAAAGGACAGAAATATTGACATCATAGGAAAAGGTTAAAAATGCATTATCTATTCTAATAAAAATTACAGTATCTAACATGTGTTGATCGTTTATTATGTGTCAGTAACAACATTAAGTCCTTTTCATGAATTGTCTCATTTAGTAGCCACATTTCTATGAACTATGTATTACTATATTATTATCCCATTTTGCTTTCATTTATATTTTTCTCACATTATAATGTAAACTTACTACTTTTACAGGTTAGATAATCAAAACATAGCAAGATTAATCGAGGTCGCAGATTTAGTCTATGGTGAGCTAGAATTTGAAGGCAGAAAATCTGATTGCAGAGCCCATAACCATCCTGTTTTGTCCATTCCCCAGCCCTCCCCACCATCCCTGCCACCTCCAACAGGACTTCGCACAAACACAAAATTAACTTGCCTTGTGACAAACCACTGGTAGATGGAGTGTATCTCTTTCTGCATGCAGTGTTACCCTAATACAGAGGAAAGTTAGGAGCTTTTTGATTATACATATATTTCTGTAATTGTGTTGTGGCTTGACCACACAAGGGTGTACCCTGCTTGGTGAAAAAAAGATGACAGATGATTTGTACAAAAAGATGACAACTCCTTCCTTTCCTCACCTTCACCACTACCATTGTCTGAGGATTCTCCTGAGCATTAGGTAGTCTAGTTCACTGCTTAGTTCTTTCTCTGCATGTGGTTGAGCTGGCATGATTTTGAAACATATTTGGGGAGTGGGGAGAGATGTGAAATAAACTTGACTGGAAGAAATGAAGAACTGGGAGAGAAGAGGGAAACAAAGAAAAGAGAATGAGGAAACTTTTCTAGGTAGAAGAAAGCTGGAGAAAGCAGAATGGTTAACGGGTTTTTGGTTTTCGGGGTTTTTCATTGTTGTTTTTGAATGTATACTGTGCCAGCTTTGTATGATTCTTTTCTTCATCTTCCTCTGAAAACATAAGGAAAATATCAATTGTCCTTTCTAGATTTTTAAATGTTCTTTTGTGTTTAGAGGGAATTTTACAAAGTGTAAAATTTGCTTTAGGGAAAATGTGGAGCAAAAGGAGTTAAGGCACATCAGTTATGTAGGATAAATAGGCAAATATGCAAACATATTTAAGTCAGAGAATCTCCTATACCCACTTTTTGAGGGTCTTAAAACCTATTTTCTTATACGGTATTTAAACAAAAGACAGGTAGTCTTTTATTTACTGTACATTATTATAATATAGTACTTACTATTCCAGCAACACTATGAGGCTGGCAATATATTATCTTATTTTATGAATGAAAAAACTAAAGCTTCAAGATGAAATAATAAGCTTAATATTTCACAGCCAATAAATAGCAGAGCAAGAATTTTTACCTAAGAGGTGTCTAACTGCAAAGCCCATTATGCCTTTAACTTTCCCATGACAATCCTCTTACACAAGGTCATCAGCCTAATTAACCGACACCAATTGATGGGCTTTATTTCCATTCACACTAAATTTATGACAGGCTGATATATATGTCTATATATTGCTGATATATTTTAGCAAAAAATATTGAGGAACTACTGTGTGCCAGCAAGTGAGGTCAGGGCAAGGATGAATTAATACACCCTTTCAGATCTTAAGAAGCTCACAATTTAGCAGGAATAAACTAAATCATATTTTGTCATTTCCTAATAACAATGTGCTGTTATTTTTCAAAAAGCCTATTTGTAAATGTAAATAATGACTTTTGACAAACCCAAAATGAAATGTGACATAAAAAATCATCAGCCTGACCATTTTTCTTTTTCTGAGGTGTGTAACAAAAATATTGTGTTGGGTTAGAAATGTTGACCTGCAAAGTATATTTTATTCTATTACCTGTAACAGATAATGCTTTTCACAAAAATATATTCTATGGAGTGTGCACTTATTGCTTTCATCAATAATCTTCCAGAAACTATTTAATCAGCACTTGGTTCACCTATAAACTCAAATACATAAGAGATGTAGTACCTGGAATGCTAACTAGCTCTGACCAGCGTGAGCTCACATGTCACATAGATGAAAATTCAAAATGTCCCAAAGTACCAGAGAAAGGATAAGTGAGAAGTACTTAGTTGGCTCTATTAGACTGTCCTTTTAGATTAGCTTTGTCAATGTACTTGAGCCAGCTTTAATCATATGTTTCTCTTTGACTCTACTTCTCTTGGCTTGCAGAACTTCATCCGGACATAATATTCCTTCTCAAATCACTGTGTCAAAGTCACTACTATAATGTTTCCCAAACACATAACTACTGCTATCTATTTAGTAGCTATTATACTTACTAAAATGGCAAATGTTGTTTGTAGCACGAGAAATAAAACCCACAGTTAAAAGTCTCCTTGCAGTTCCAAAATGTTCTTTCCTTATTCCCAATTCTGGTCCATCTTAAGGGCTTCATTGGCATTGTGTGTTGAAAGTGCACTTTGAAAATTACATAAATTCTATTCAGGAAGCTGTCTCTTCCTGTTTAATCCAGTATTTTTTTTTACCTTGAAATGTCAATTGTTCTCCTCCAGGTTAGGCCAGTGGTTTTCAAATTCTGCGTAGTGGAATTATATGAAAAAGTAAACTGTTTTCTAAAGAAGTTGAATTCTACATTGTTTGTTGGTAGATTCATCCATCATTGAAGTCATAGGAATCTGTAGAGCAATTTGATAATCACTCCCTTAGATATTCTCATGTAACTTGTGAAAAGCATCACATATGTGTGTTGTGACTGTCCCTTTGATGCTAATATTCTTCAATTTATGGGCCTATGGCCACATGTAAACTTGGGATAACTGGAGTCAGATGGAACTGGACTTAAACCCTGACTCACTGATTTTTTATTGTGGCCTTGAGCAGTTTACTCAAACTCTCCCCACAAGGACTTTCTTACCACTGAAGTGAAAGAAGTAATCCTGGTGGGTTTGAGGTGTAAAGAGGCCAAGTTCAGTAGATCTCTGTGGTGCAGCAAAGCTCTCTGAGGAGAGCTGGTCTCCTCTACTCCACTGTTTACATCACAATACACACTAATAGATCATTCATACCACAAGTAAACTCGCTCTTCAAATTTCACAAAGATTTTATGTCACTTAACAAGAAATATTTGAACTTAGTTGGTGATGATGTAAATTGGAACAGCCACTATGTAAAACAAATGCCTCAAAAATTAAAAATAGAACTACCATGTGATCCAATAATATCTCTTCTGGGTATATAACCAAAGAAAATAGAAACAGGATATTGAAGAGATATTTGCATTCTCAAGTTTATTGCAGTGCTATTCACAATAGCCAAGGCATGGATCTAATTGTCTATAAATGGACAAACATAAAGATGTAATATGAATATATATATATATATACACATATATATATATAATCCATGAAAAAGAAGAAAAGCCAGCCACTTGCAGTACCATAATTGACCTTGAGGGCATTATGATTAGTAAAGTAAGTCAGACAGAGAGAGACAAACACTGTGTGATATGTAGAATCTAAAAAATCCAAAGTCTGAAAAACAAATGTTTGTTATCCAGTGCCAGGGAAATGGAGAATTGTCAGTCAAGTATAATAAACTTCCAGTTAAAAGATGATTGAGTTCTGAGGATCTAATGCACAATGTCGTAATTATAATTAACAATACTGCATTTCATACCTGAAAGTTGCTAAGAGTATATCTTAAACATTCTCAGCGATGGTAATTATATGATGTCATGGAGATATTAGCTAACACTACAGATGTAATCATATTGCATTATATAAGTGCATCACATCAACATGTTGTATACCTTAAACCAGCAATTGTCAGCTGGTGTGCAGCAGCAGGCTCACTGATGTGCCACAAGAATATTTAAAACATGCAATACCTGATTAGGCAGGAGCACTGACCTCTTTTGCCTGAGACTGTCAAATTAAAAAATGACAGTAGCCAACACAACAATAGCCACCCAACGTGAATGAATCAGTTATACCTGTTTTTGTCAGATCAGCAAATATATATTATTGGTGTGCCACAGGATTTTATTAATTAGTTTATGTGTGCCATGAGATGAAAAAGGTTGAAAATCGCTGCCTGAAACTTACATATTGTTATATGTAAATTATATCTCAATTAAGCTGGCAAAAAAATGACCTAATGGCAAAGTTTCTAAAATATATTTGCACTGTTTGCATCATTTCATCAAACAGTTTCAAAATATGTTTTACTTTACTCAGATAAAGGAACTGATTTTTATTTGTTACATGTAAGCCACCACTATATTTTCTCTTTATCCTCTACATATAAAACTTTTATATTATAACAACATATACCTTTCTTATAGCTTTTTTCTTTCTCTGTGCTTGTATCATATACCCAACGTGCCTTTTCTTTAATTATACATTGTAAGTATAAATGGTAGTTTGGGTATATCTTTTATGAAAGCATGTGTATCATCTTGCTATTTTTTAAGTAAAGTGCACAGTGGTTTAATAATTTCCTAAATTAGATGCCAAACCTTCACCTAAATGCAACTGTGTTCACACATTAAAATGTTGAAATGACAGCATAATTTTCTAAGAAAGAATATAAAATATAGACCAATATGCACTGGGGTGTTTTTGTTTGTTTTTTTCTATACTGTTTTTATTGCAGAATATCTCTTCAAGAGTATTCATACTAATTCTCTTTAAAATAGCATATTTTTAATGAGATTTATTTTATAGAGTAATTTTAGGCTCACAGCAAAACTAAGGAGAAAGTACAGAGTTCCCATAAAATGCCTGTCCCCACATACAACCTACCCTCACCAAAGTGGAACATCTGTTACAATTAATAAACACATTGACATATCATTATCATTTAAAGTCTATAATTGATATCCGGGGTCACTGTTGGTAGTGTACATTCTATGAGTTTTAAAAATTGTCTAATGTCATGCGTTCACCATTGTAGTATTATACATAATAGTTTCACTCCCTTGAAATCCTGTGTTCTCAGTCTATTCTTCCTTCCACATTCCCCAAATACTGGCAACCACTGATCTTTGTACTGTCTCCAAAGCTTTGCTTTTCCAAGAATGTTATATATCTGAACCATACTTAGCCTTTTCAGGTTGGTTTTTTTCACTTAGTAGTATGCATTTCAGAGTCTTCCATGTCTTTCATGGATGGCTTTTTAGCTCATTTTTAGTGCTGAATAATATTCCATTGGCAGGATGCACCAAAGTTTATTCATTGACCACTGAAAGACATCTTTATCTCTTCAAAGTTTTGGCCATTATGAATCGTCCTCGGCAGCTGTCCGTCTCAAGAGACGATGGTGTAGCTTCTTAAGAGTCTATCTGCACCGCCGAGAATGGCTGTGCAGTCCGACTCGGAAGTGACACGGTATCTGTCTCCTCCCGTGTTGAATCGACATCTTGGGATGACGCTGGAGTGTCCTCTCCAGTGAAGCTGAAGCTACAGAGCCTGGGCAGGGTGATATGGAGGGTCTGCTGTTGCCCATGCAGCAGACCCCCCCTCTCTTCGCAGCTGAAGGATCCAAGGGAAAGAAGGAGTCAATACAGCTTGGCTTCAGGTGCGCCGCAGGAGTTGCCGGTGTTGACTACAACGTCAAACCGCCTTAGGGACTCCGGCTCCGGATTTTCTGTCGGGGTTTACTCCCTTAGCCTTTCCCCTGAAGAGGTATGCCGCAAGGCAGCGGAGGTTTTTTGGAATCAGAGTTTTCCTTCTCTGCCATTATGAATAAAGCTTCTATAAACATTAATGTGCAGGATTTTGTGTACACCTAAGTTTTCTATTCATTTGGGTAAATAACAATGAGAGTGATTGCTAGATTATATTATCAAAGCATATTCAGTTTTATAAGAAACTGCTAAACCTCTTTCCAAAGTAGCTACACCATTGTTTTTTCCACCCTCAATGAATAGGAGTTCTTGTTGCTCCAAATTCTCACCAGCACTTAACGGTGTCTGTGTTCAGGGTTTTCACTATTACTATAGGTGTGTAGTGGAGTCTCATTGTTTTAATTTGCAAGTCTCTAATTATAATATGATGCTAAGCATCCTTTTATATTATTCTTATGTGTTATTTTATCTATTTTATCCTATTTGCCATCTGTATATCTTATTTTATGAAATGTCTGTTCAGGCCTTTGGCTAGCTTTTCAGTCAAGATATTTGTTTTCTTAATGTTGAGTTTTAAGAATTCTTTCCATGTATCGGGTAACAGTCCCTCACAGACATGCCAGCAAATTTTTCCCCTTGTATGGGGCTTGTTGCTAATTCTATTGATATTCTCTTTTACATATCAGAAGTTTTCAATATATGAGGTCCAGTTTATCAATTACTTCTTTCATGCATTCAACATTTGTGTTGTATGTAAAAAGTCATCACCAAACTCAAGATGGTCTAGATTTTTTCCTATGCTTTCCACTAGGGGTTTTATAGTTTTTTATTTTACGTTTAGGTATGTGATTTATATTGAGTTAATTTTTGTTAAAAGTGTAATGACTGTGTCTAATTTATTTTTCGTATGTGGTTGTCCAGTCATCCCAACACCGTTTTTGAAAAGACTATCTTTCTGCCATTGTATTGCCTTTGTCACTTTGTCAAAAATAAGTTGACCATTCTTATGTTGTTCTATTTCTCTTTACTCAGTTCCATTGATATATTCACTTATTATTTTGTGAAACCACGCTGTCTTAATTGTTGTAACATTACAGTAAATCTTGAAGTTGGGTAGTGTCAATCTTCCAACTTTGTTCTTCTTGTGCAATATTGAGTTGATTATTCTAAGTTTTTTGCCTCTCCATATAAACTTTAGAATTTTTTTTTTCACTGTCCACGAATTAACTTCCTGGGGTTTTCACTGGGATTGAACTAAATCTATAGATCAAGTTTATGGAGGAACTAACATATTGACAATATTAAGTCTTCTTATCCATGATGTGTAATATCTCTCCATTTATTTAGTTTTTTAATCTCTTTCATCAGTTTTGTACTTTTCTTCTCATAGAATTTATCTATATTTTGTTAGATTTGGTTTTGTTTCTATAGAAAAAATTCTCTACAATTTTTAAATTTGCAAGCACCAGATGGGGTATTCACAAGGTAGAGAACACAGAGCTAGAAAAGCTCCCCAAGTATATATGTGAAACCCAACCACGATGGAGGTGTACAAGACACGCACTGAATTTAATAGCAAAAAGTACTAAATTTAACTTTTAACAATTCCTTTTCTTAACCACATGACCTAGCTCAAACTATTTAACAAATCAGAGTCTCGGGTTTTTTATCTGTTATATGGGAATAGTTTGCAACTCTTATTTAACATATAGCACTATTTTTTCTATTTGAAAGAAATGCATTTTATGAAAACAAGACTGAAACATGTGGTTTTGAATGAATGAATGAGGACTAGAACTCAAATGGTCATGTAGTTGAGCCCAGGTAGAAAGGAATAGAGAGTAGAGGGAACAGTAACACAAAAACATAGCAAAAGATTTGAATTAAAAAAAAAAAATTCATTTCCCAGTTCAAAGATTCAAAGCAATAAATGGTCTAAATCTCAGCCACAATCTGTTCAACAATTTTAGAGTAACTGCAGGAATAATTGATTTTGAGCCAAAGAGTGAGATACAGTACCCTAAACACTTTTTAATTGAGACCTAAACTACTTAGAAAATTGGTTGCATTTGAAAACATTAGACTACAGACTCAATTAGTTCAGTAAGTTTTTCTATTTTATTCACTACTGTACATTTAGCATATAGAAAATTACCCAAAACATATTATGAACTCAATGAATATTTATTGGACGAACAAGGTAAAGAAACCAAGTTTCTTTTAGAAGCTGAAAATATTTATACTCTTAATTTGTGGAAAATGAAATCCAACCCTTAGCACAGCACAAATAGGATACTATTTTATCAGACTGATCTTGACATGCTTATTCAGTAAACTGATTGATTGCCTATATCTATCTATGTATTGTCTAAGTACAATAGTACATAGTATTACCTCTGTACTATCTAAGTATAATACAATATTTCAAATGTATCAAGTGAAAGAAAAAAGAAACTGGTAAGAATGATCCTATTTTTCCTCCTTGTGGTTTTTCAGGTCCCAATGTATTATCTGCCTTTGGCTTTTGTCTCCTCCCATTATAAATAAAACGGTTTCTTCGGCTGCAAGCTAACATCTGATTAATTCTTGCCTTTGAATAGCAATGATAGTATTAACTCAAACCCAGGATAATGATCTTTCTTGTGTATTTTTTCTCTTTTAAATTTCTTTATTAAGTTAAAAAAGAAGCCTCAGTTTTAGAATAAAAAGCAGCAAGATATTAAATAAAAAGTATTGCAAGTGTTTTACAGAATAGCAAGCTGATATTTCTTAGAAATAACATGACATAAAATGAGGGTTTTGTTAGAAAAACACTAGAATACAGTGGGTTATTACAGGTTTTTTAAAATTTCTTTCTGAAAAATAAATCTAACATTTTAAATAAAACTAACACACTATAAACACTCATTGAATACCCTATCATAATTTGTTAGTTTTGTGTTATATGTCTAATTTTCACACCCAATTTTTATTTCCTTAAAAAGAGATGATCTAATAGATTTAAATTATTCCTAGGAACTAGAAGTAGAGAGAAGGAGGTACTGTATATTGAATACTGTAATACCTTCTATTGTAGCACTACAAAGGAATGGTTTTCATTTAAGTTTTCCTATATGAAACCAAATAAATAATGATATCTTCCTGTATGCATGCATAGAACTAAAAAAACTACACACAGAACTAAAACTTCAGAACTACAATTTTGTATGCACAGGCTGGACCAGGTATTTGCAGTGTGTACAGCACTTGGTAATGGCCTATCCACCTCATGGTTGGGTCAAATTCTAATGACTATGTACCAGTGATCTATCATAGCGGCTATTACCAACTATTGTGTAATTTTAGCAGGGGAAGTTCTTATCAAGTTAAGTTTGGCTTTAAGAAAGAGCAATTTCTAAGGAAGTTGATTCAGATTGATTGGAGAATGCTAAAATATTCCAAAGTCATTGCAAGCCTCAAGTTATTGGCTCTTCCTCAGCATGTCCAGCACCATATTGCCTCTCTTTTTCAGTCACATTATGGAAAAGTCATTGTCTCTACTAGAGTCTACTGTTATTCCTGCCACCCCAGCTTTGAGTCATTCATTTATGATAGAACATAATAATTCCAATATTCGAAAATGAGAAAGATAGAAATTATATAAAGAGAAAATGAGAAACAGCGTGAGTCTTCCAGTAGTGCTACAAGAGTATTCGAATACTGGTAGGCAAAGACCTACTGAGCAGGTGTTGCAGTCCTCATCTGGGCTCTTGTTCAAATTTGAGGATATTGAAAATACTGTCAGAATTCTATCTAATTACTTAACTTTTTTTTTGTTATCAGAACGGAGAGTTGTATGTTAGCTCCAATTATAATTATTCAAGTCCTAACTATATTTTGCTGAATAGAAATTTTCAGATTCAGAGATATGTTTAGTACTATACCATTCTTTTATTTTATCCATATGCACATACACACACATACATACACAGCTTTGTTCTTTATTTCTTTTGTTTTTTCTTTTTTAATTGGCCTTTTTGTTTCTTTGTTTAATTTTAGTTATCCTACTCTTAATTTTTACATAACAAAAGCAAAGCTCACAGAAGTTTAAATAAATAAAATGCATCTGTTTATTGCCAAATGCAAAGATAGAACAATGGTGGCCAGATCAGGGATTTAACTATTTTACTATTAATCAACTATTGATCTCGCAATTCTGTTTTGATTGTGTTGTTATACTTCATGGACAAGTTCTCTCTATGTGGTCAGTCCCGGTAATTTCAAGCTTATAAATTCTTTGCAGTAAAAGAAAGAGTATATCTTTCTTAATGATTGTTGACTCTGTTCAAAAGTCTTTAATTATAGAATCTTCTGCCATCTTAAGAGGCTAACTTTTTTAAAAACTGTCTAGTCCTGGTTCCTTTTTGCTAAACAAGTCTCCCTTCAGTTTATCTCTCTCTCACATTTTATAAGCAGTGAGAACAGTCAGTACCTTTAATACATTTTTTGAATATGTCCTTATTTAAATAACCAATTTTATAACTTGCATGTTTTCTTCACATAGAACTACAGGTAAAATTATACTAAGCTGCCCTGACCAGTGTGGCTCAGTTGGTTGGGTGTCACCCCATAGTGAAAGTTCACAGGTTGGATCCCCACAACTGATCAATGCTTCTCTCATCATTGCTTCTCTTCCTCTCTTTCTCCATCCCTCCCCTCTCTCTAAAATTAAATAAATAAAATCTTTTTAAAATTAAACTAATCTTTCTGCTGCTACACAACATGGATTTCCCCCTTCCATGAGTTTCTAAAAACACTTCTTTTGAAGTCCTCATTACAAATGCCCTCAAAGTCCAGATTTCTACTAAGTGTTCAAGACAATTTAGGCTGTATTTATTATCATTGTCAAGATCATGCTCATTTTCCCACTGCTTGGACCCAAAACCAATTTCACATTTATAGACGGTAACAGCTCTTATAAGTTGACTCGTTTCTCTCAAAGAAAACACTGAAATCCTCACCTCAAGTACCTGGGGATGTGACCTTATTTGAAAATAAGGCTTTCACAGGTGATCAAGTTAAGATGAGGTCATTATGGTGGGCTCTAATCCATCATGACTGTCCCTATCAAAAAGTAAAATTTGAACATGAAGACAGACATACACACAGAGAGAACACCATGTGAAGCTGAAAGAAGAGATCAAGGTGATGCATCTATAAGGCAAAGACTGCCAATAAGCCACTAGATGCTAGAATAGAATCAAGAAACAAATTTTCCCTCACTGTCCTCAAAAAAACTACCCTGCCAATAAACTGTAATAACTATGAGATGATAAATTTCTACAGTTTAAGCTACTCTTCTTTGTAACTGCAGCCCTTGCCAACTGAGAGACTCACTTACAGACATCAAAACGTAGATTAGTTACTGTATAACATTCCTATCATAAATTCAGCAGCTTAAAGCAGCTCAGATTTATCATTTCACACTTTCTGTCAGGTGAGTGTCTAGGCATAGCTTAGCTAGATCTGCAAGTCTGCTATAGGATGTCAACAAAGCCTGAGTCCTCATCAGAAGTCCCACTGGGGAAAGATATCATTCTAAGATCATGTGATTTGGGGGCAGAATTCATATCCTTTCAGGCTGTAGGACTGGGGATCTCAGTTTCTTGATGGCTGCAGGCCAGAGGCTTCTCTAAGTTCTATACTATATTACCCTCTCCTTAGATGCTCCCAACATGGCATCAGGCTTCTTCAAAGCCAGCAAAGGAGAGTCTCCTAACAAGATGGTCATTTCAGTCTTAGGGAGAGTGAGAATGTACATGCAATAACATTCATCTAGTCAGTTTTTCCATATTCAATTGGTTTAACACAAGTTATAAGCCCTCCCACACCTAAGGGTAGGTTATACAAGGGCATGAATAGCCAGTGCCAGGGATCATGGTGGCACTTTTTAGTCTGCCTGCCTGCTGCACTGTTTTTATATTTTAAATGGAAGACCTGTAGACAGCATATTTTTAGATTTTGACCTTTGTATCAATTCTAAAAATTTCTGCCTTTATTGGAATGTTTAAACCATTAGCACTTAACATAATTATTTACATGTTTGAGTTTGTGTATATAATTCTATTACTTCTTTTCTACTTGTCTCTTCTGTTTTTTTGTTTCTCTGTTTGTTTCTCCATTAATGTTTTTTATATATTTAAATAAGTTTTAGCATTCCATTCTATATTTCCCTATTAAACATCTTAGTTATACTTTTAATTATCTTTTAGTAATTGCCTTAAAGATTGCCAATATATTATCTTTGACTCTTCATAGTCCACTTACAGTTAATATTGTCCCATTTCTTGTAATACATAAAAATCGTACAACTCTGTAGTATATATAGTGCTACCACTATTTAATAGCTGATATAAATATATCATATCCACATACATAACTTTAGAAGACAATGTAATAATTTTAGCTTTAAGCAATTATATGGTTAATAAATAAAAAGAAAAAATAAACCAATGACCTTCAGGCCTCCATAGTTTCTAATGATAATTTAACCATTAATTGGATCATTGTCCCCTAGTATGTACTGTCTCATTAGTCTTATTGCTATTTTCAGTAAAACATGGTTCCTACTAACAAATGTGAGTGAAAGGAATGAAGTAAGTAAATTCAGTAAAATATTAGATAATTCACAGGGGTATTTTTGTTGTTAGATTAATTATGAAGGAAAATTATTTGGGAAATCTTACTTTTTATATTGCTCTTTTCTGTACACTGAAAAAAACATAAT
Source organism: Furipterus horrens (assembly GCF_987537825.1). Classification (NCBI taxonomy): domain Eukaryota; kingdom Metazoa; phylum Chordata; class Mammalia; order Chiroptera; family Furipteridae; genus Furipterus; species Furipterus horrens. The sequence goes on from NW_028327178.1 coordinate 34,133,525, forward strand.
CACTGTTAAAAATAGTTGTTCTCAATGGTATGACAAATAGGAGGCTCCAGCCTTTATACCCTACAGAAACATCAATTTAACAACCATCCATGGATGAAAAATTATTTATGTGAACTCCTGAATCCAACTGAGAGGTCATAGTATCAAGGTGAAAAACAGAAACAAGAAAATATGCAGTGGAAAGAATAAGAACAGTTTCACTTTACCTACATCACCCCTCCCTCAATTCAGCATAGCACAGTGCTGAGAGAGGCACCCTTGGTTGCATGTTCTCCCATGGGTGGGAGAATGAACCCACCCACACACCTGACACCAGGCTGTACAAGAAATGCTAAAGATAATCCTTTAAGATGAAATGAAAGAATGTTGAACCGTGACATGAAGGCATCTGAAAGGATCTAACTGGTAAAGATAATTATATAGACAAATAGAGAGTAATGTAATATTGTAACAGTGGTATATGTCACTTTTCACTCTATTATAAAAGTCAAAAGATTAGAAATAACCATAAACAACAGAAGTTTGTTAAAGAATATACAATATAAAATGAAGTAAATAATGACATTAATAACATAAAGTGAGAAGTAAGGTATTGAGTTTTTATGTGGTATTAAAATTAAGTTGTTATGATCTTTAAAAAGAACCATTATAACTATAAGAAATTTCCACAAACCTATGATAACTTACTTAAAAACCTACAGTAGATATATAAAGGATATAGGTAAAATAATCAAAATGTATCTCTATAAAAAATAATCACAAGGGAAAACAACAAAAGAAAAAGAGGGGAACAAAAAAATTCCAAACAGAAAACAATTATCTTGCTAATCAAAATATACAGAAAAACTGAATGGATTTTTTAAAAGACCCAGCAATATGCTATATATGAGAAGCTCACTTTAGGGTTAAGGACATACATAAGTTGGAAGTGAAAGCATGGAAAAAGTATTCCATGAAGTGGTAAACAAATGAGAGCAGGGACGACTATACTTATATTAGACAAAACAGACTTTAAGTAAAAAATGATCACCAGAGACAAAGAAAGCCATTACAGAATGATAAAAAGGTCAATTCAACAGAAAAATATATCAATTATAAATACATACACAATGCACCCAACATAAGAGTACCTAAACATATAAAACAAACATTGACAGATCGGAAAAGACAAACAGCCATACAATAATGGACGGATATTTCAATACTCCACTCTAAATAATGAATAGATCATCCAGACAGAAAATCAGTAGGGAAACAGCAGGTTTGGACAAGATGTAGGCCAAATGTACCTAACAGAAGCATTAGGACAGCCACCCAGCAGCAGCAGAATACACATTTCCTCAAATATATTTGGAATATTCTCCAGAATAGATGACAGGATAGGGCACAAAACAACTCTTAAAAAACTTAAGAAGACTGAAATCATCCCACCCATATTTTCCAACCATAATAGAATAAAAATAGTGGAGTGATATCACCAAGACTGCAGAGTAGGAGACTGCCCCACCACCAACTGCCCCACACACAAAGATCAACAATTACACAGCTTTCATGAATGAAAATACCCCTGGAAAGCTCAGAAGTCCACATAAAATGCTTTAGGCCTGGCTGGTGTGGCTCAGTTAATTGGAGTGTCATCCTGTGCACTCAAAGATCACAAGTTCAATCTCCGGTCAGGGGTCAGGATTCATACATACATTGCAGGTTAGGTTCCTGGCTGGGACGCACACATGAGGCAAGGATACCTACTGATGTTTCTCACATGGATCTCTCTCTCTCTCTCTCTCTCTCTCTCTCTCTCTCCTCTCTTTCTGGAGCCGCTTCAATCAACACAGTTGAACAAAAAGCCTGAGACTAACTGCACAAAATGGTAGAAGTATCAGTTTTATTTTGCTGCATCATCCCATCATCCAGCCAACACTCCTTAGCACCAAGAGGGAGCTCCCAATAGAAAAAGAGTTCCCCTTGCCAGGAAAGGGAGAACAGGGTAAATACTCACTTCCCCAGCCTTTTAGAGCACTACACAAAGGACCAGCTTTAGTTTCACCTCTGTCAACAACAGACAAATCTGAGACATCTAGAGACAACATTGGAAGAAGGAAGAAGATCATGGGATACCAGTATCAGCCATGCGGTGGGAGAAAAACTATGTTTCCCAGTGGCCTGACCCACAAAAAACCACAGCAGCTTTTCCCATTGAAGAAATCAGTAGCCAGCACACTCACAATGTACCTTCTACAGATTTCACCACTGAGTTCTTTGCCCAACAGGTTTTCACATTTGCAACCATTTCAGTCCTGCCATGCTCCCTTACCCCCACCCCTTGCATATCAGGATTCACACTGGCAGCCATCCCTGGCCTCTGAGATTGTGTATATGGAAGACAGCAGTCTAGACCTCAGCAGGTGACCACAACCTCCATAGACATGCTGTGGCTAGCTTCTGCAGCTGTGCACGTGCATGCATCACTGTCTTCCACTGCTGGGCACACACCAATAGTAAGCCTCTACAGCTGCCTGAGTCACACTGATCCCCATGGCCCCCACAGATTCTTGTAGGACCACATCAGGCCAGGACTCTTGTCACTGTCGGGCACTGCTGGGTTCACCTGCTACTATTCCTGCAGCTGTGCAGCTATGCCCTGCCCGTCTAACTGCTGTCACCAACCTCCACAGTCATGCAGACACCTGTGACAAGACACTGCCACCAAAGGAGTGCACAGCAAAATCTAGAGTTCACAATCTAATGGTGTGCCCACAGTTAGTCCTGGCTTCTGCTTCTTGCCCTGGCTTTTACCACTATGTGTGTACCTGAAGCCAGCCCATGCCAGTACACATGTAGCTACAGCCAGCCCTCACAGACAAATGCATGCATGCCACTAAATCCAACCACCACCACCACCTGTGCTGTCTCCTAACTTCTGGAAGGAGGCACCACTGAAGACCCCAACAGCTCTAGCAGCCACTACAGACAACTGCAGCTCTTCCCAGGGATCATGTAGTTGTCAATGTCATGAACTCCAATGGTCATGGCCAACAAGACATCACGACACTCAGGTTACAAGCCATCACATGTTCCCATGCTTGGCATCCTGTACCACTAGAGTGGGGTAGTAACATGCTCTAGCATGCCCTCGCCCTCAGGTAAAGGTCTTACTGGCTTCATCACATGAAGTCTGGAAGATGTGACTGCTTCTTCAAATATGCAGGCACCTACGCAAAGCTACAGGGATAATAAAGAATCAGAGACACAACACTATCAAAAGAACATAGTGAGCTTCCAGTAATTGACCTGAAATAAATAGATACACACAAATTGCCTGAAAAAGAATTTAAAATATTTTTTTCTGAAGATAGTTACAAAAGAACACAGGTGGACATGTAAACAAGATCAGGAAAGCAATACAAGAACTAAATGAGAAGGTCAATATAAAGATAGAAAACAAAAAAGAAAAATTTTGGAGCTGAACAACAGATAGACTAAATTGAAGAATTTGATAGAGAGTCTGACATCAGACTGGACCAAGCAAAATTAAAAAAAAAAAAAAAAAAGTCAGTGAATTTAAAGACATATAATTCAAAAATCCAATTTAAAAAAATCAAAAAGAAAAATATAATTAATTAAAAGGAATAAAGAAAGCTCATGACATACCATGAAAAAAAAACAATTATGTATTATTGGATTCTCAGAAAAAAAGGGGAAAAGAGTAGAAAGCTTATTTTAAAAATAATACTGAGCCTTGGCCAGATGGCTCAGTTGGTTGAAGTGTTGTCCCTTGCACCAAAATGTTGTAGGTTCAATTCCCAGTCAGGTCACATACCTAGGTTGTGGGTTTGATTCCTAGTCAGGGTGTATATGGGAGGCAACTGATCCATGTTTCTCTCAATAAAAATATCCTCAGATGAGGATTAAAGAATAATTTTATAAAGTAAAAATAAAAATAATAGCTAAGAAATTCTGAAATCTGGAGAGATTTGGACATCCAAATTCATGAAGCTTATATGTCCTCTAACAAATTCAATTCAAGATATGTTCTCCAAGACACATTGTAATACAACTGTCAAAAATTAAAGAGAGAATCTTAAGAGCAGCAAGAACAAAAAAAACTTATCACCCAAAGGTCTACAAACAGATTTCTCAGTAGAAACTTTATAGGCCAGAAGATAATGAAATGATATATTTAAAATAATGTATAAAAAAAATTCAACAAAGTTTTCCTTCAGAAATAAAGGAGATATAAAGATTTTCCCAGACAAATGAAAGCTGAGGAAGTTCATCACCACCAAACCTGCCTTAAAAGAGTAATGAAAGGAGTTCTTTAGGCTGAAATGAAAGAACACTGAATAGTAACATCAAAACATATTGAAAATATAAAACACATTGGTAAAGGTAAGCACACTGTCAAATTCAGAATACTCCCATTCTGTAACATGATGATGTATTAAGCACTTAACTCTAATATTAAGGGACACAGGATTAAAAATAGCTATAGCTACAATAATTTGTTAATGGATGCAAAATACAAAAAGAGATAAATTGTTATATCAAAAACATAAAATATGGGGGTATAAGTAAAAGGGGTGACTTTTGTGTGTAATCTAAATTAATTTATCAGCTTAAAATAGACAGATGTATCTATAAAATTTTTATGTACTATATGGTAGCCATAAAACAAAGACCTATAATAGATAAACACAAGAGGCCCTGGCTGCTGTGGCTCAGTGAATTGAGCATCGGCCTGCAAACCAAGTGCTGCTGGTTCGATTACCAGTCAGGGCACATGTCTAGGTTGCACGCCAGGTCCCCAGTTGGGGACACATGAGAGGCAACCACACATTGATGTTTCTCCCCCTCTCTTTCTCCTTTCCCCTCTCTCTAAAAACAAATAAATAAAAATAAATAAATAAATAAAAGGTTAAATTTATTTTAAAAAATCCTCTAGATACACACAAGATAAAAAGGTATCAAAGCATACCACCACATACAATCATTAATTCATAAAGGAACACAGCAAGAAAGGTACTAAGAACTACAAAACGGTCAGAAAATAATGAAATGGCATTACTAAATCCCTACTTACAAATAATCACTTGATTATTTATTTGTTTATGTATCCAAAAGAAAAATGTTTACAGATTGGTTAGTGTTTGTAATACATCAAAACTGTGATGTTGTACTTCCTTATTTTCACTGCTTATCTTGTACCAGTGGCTGAAAATTCTCCCAAGTAATTTACTTTACATTTGAAATGGCAATACAGATTATACTTAATAGATTTAAGCTATAATTGGAAACCAGTTTTACAGAACTTTTATTCCTATTTTATCCCAGGGCTATGCAAAAAAGTGACTAAATTTTTTCATTTGGGTCTTTGTAATAAAACTAGTACAATGGAGATGCTTTCTGACAGAAAGTAAACATGGAAGTAATCTGTGCCTTCACTTGATTCCATCATTACGTGTTTATTTTTAAAAATGGTATGATACAACATGTTCACTCAAATTTTAAGATTCTTGTTATACACGTAATTCAAATAATGATTATACTTGAGAAATGAGTGCTTCATTCTGTATTTAAATTTCCTTTAATAAAGACCCCTTGATCCAATAAAGGAAACTTCAATTTTTTTTCAAATATGACAAAGTAGTTTTGTACAAGAGTGTGTAGTTTCCATCCTTCTGGCAATACTATAAACACTTAGTCTTCATTGTTCACACCCCATGGATAATTCCTGAGCTATCTCATATGATGCAAGTACCATCTCTTCAGTATTTCATGGACTCCATTTGTTCTCTCATAGCCAGGACATCATAAAATCCAGTACTTAGGCCAGACATATGTTGAAAGTACAGTTATCTTTTTTGTCATGATCCTGGATTTCCACGTCAATTCCATTTGTTCTGTCAAAATGAAAGTTCCCAAAGGAGGCCGTTAAGAATCCTTCCCCATTTTTATTAGTGCTCTACTATTTGAAAACAAACCAGCTTCAGGCTATGAGCAGAGAAGAACATCAGGAGAGCACTGAACACATCTTGTCTGGAGGAATGGCAGTGAGCGCTATCATCCTCATTTTGTCTACTAACATCTTATCATCTCCCCCTAAGAGAAGACATAAAGGTACCCTAATTGGATATTTTCCTGAAGCAACACTTCTTTATAAATTCATGGGGGATGCTTTTCAGCATCCCAGTTGATCCCTATGTTTATTAAGAAATCACTAAAAATAAAAACAAATTCTTGAAGAGAATGGCTCTAGGCAAATCTTCACTTCTTGTGTTTGAATCTGTTTTTTGCTTTTAAGGAAGTATTTTATGATGTTGGCCAATAGCCTGGGTCTGGTCTCTGGTGGATTTCACATGCTCTTTGACTGCTCTGCTTTGGTCCTGGGACTATTTGTTGCTTTAATGACTAGATGGGAAGTAACTCAGGTTATTTCCTATGGATATAGCTGAATGGAAATTCTCTCTGGACTTATTAATAGACTGTTTTTAATGGTAATAGCATTTTATTGTGTTTAAGGAGCCAGTGGCTAGATTAATTGATCCTCCAGAATTAGACACATACATTTTAACACCACTCTCACTTGGAGAACTGACAATCAACATTATCAGTATCTGTGCCTTTAGCCATGCCCATACCCATAGCCATAGAGCTTGTCTAGGAAGCTGTCACTCATCTGATCACAGCCATTCACCCCATATGCATGGACACAGTGATCATGGGTACAGTCACAGCCACTGAACTTCAAATAATTACTTTAAATGTAAAAGAATGAAAGTGAAACCTTGTTTTACAAAAAGAAGTTAATTCAAAATGGATTAAAGACTTAAACATAAGACTCGAAACATAAAACTCCTATTAGAAAACATTCTTTACATTGGTATTGGCAATGATTTCTTGGCTATGACACCAAAAGCACAGATAACTAACATTATCCAGTGGGACTACATCAAACTGAAAGTTTCTACACACAAAGGAAACAATAAAGTGAAAAGCCAACCAATAGAAAAAAGAGAAGATATTGCAAACCATATATCTGATGAAGGGCTAATATGCAAAATATCTAAGGAACTCCTATAACTTAAGGTAAAAAATAAATAAAAAAGATTTATTTTAAAAAATGACAAAGGAAGTGAATTTATGTTTCTCCAAAGAATATCTACAAATGACCAATAGGTACATGACAAGGTGCTCAACATCACTCTTTACGAGAGAAATACAAATCAAAACTACAATGAGGTATTACCTCAAACCTGTTAGGATGGCTAATGTAAAAAAAAAAAAGCAAACAATTATTAGCAAGGATATGTAGAAAAGGAAACACTTGTACACTGTTAATGGGAATGTAAATTGGTGCAGCCACTAAGAAAATAATATTGAGATTCCTCAAAAAATTAGCAAAAGAACTATCATATGATCCAGCAATCCCACTTTCAGATATGTATTCAAAGAAATTGAAATCGTATTCTCGAATAGACATCTGCTTTCCCATGTTCACTGCAGTATTATTCACAGCAGCTAATACAGGGAAGCAACCTAAATGCCTACTGATGAATGAAAATGTGATATATATTAATCAGCTTTAAAAGAGAAGAAATTCTTGCCTTTTCCAACAACATGGAGGAGCCCAGAAGACATTATACTAAGTGAAATATGCCAGACATAGAAGAACAAATACTCCATATCACTTATATGAGGAATCTAAAATAGTCAAACCTGCAGAAGCAGAGAGTAAATGGTGGTTGCCTGGGGCTGTGAGGAAGGGGAAATAGGAAGGTGTCAAAGGGTACAAAGTTTTGGTTATAGAAGTCCTAGAAATCTACTGTATGGCATAGTTCCTATAGTTAGGAAAACAATTGTATATTTAAAATTTTTCTAAGAGGGTAGATTTTATTGTGTTCTTATTACACAAATAATAATAATAGTAATAATAAAATAGAGGCTAGGAGGAAAATTTTAGAGCTGATGGATTTGTTTATGGCATAGTCTAGTAATAGTTTCATGGGCATATACTTATTTCCAAACTCATGGAGTCATATGCATTATATATGCACAGCTTTTTGTATGTTAATAATACCTTAATGAAATGATTTTAAAAATAATTTTCATTAAATAACATACTGAAAAATAACTCTCCTAAGTGATATAGGTATGTATGCATCTGTATGCTTGTCTGTGTATATATAGAAATATGTATTTTAGAAATATATTATGTATTTAGTTTCTTTTTCTAAAACATATTTTTCAAAACTGCAAAAAATTCATAGTGGCAGAAGTGTTCAAATTGAGGTGACATATCCTTTAGAGAAATATCCCTATGCTGAGTTGTTATTTTACCAACCATACTACAATTTATTTAAACAATGAAGAACAGTGCAAAGTGCCATAGTTTGCTTACTTGTCCAGCAATAAATGCTACAGTCAGTATTTTATATCCCAGTGCTCTTAAACATGTCAAAATGAATTTTGTCCAAAGCCTGTACATAAGACAGGGATAAACTAAATAAAAATAACTGTCAAAAAGACTGTCTTCAATCACCTTCTCACCTCCTTCCAAAATAATTATGCTGCTAAAATATTGTGTTATCTTACTGATATTTTCTGAATGTTCATTTTTCTATGTAATTTCCTGTTTTATAGGGCTTTCCTTGCCTTATTCTCCATGTAAACCCTGTGTGGGTATAAGGAGGTTGAAAAAGGATATGCCAGGTGACTTCCTGAAGGTGTGTTTTATCTGGGAGGCCCACTGGCCACACTAAAGGAGATATCAATCTTTTATTTGCTTATATTTAGTTGATTAATTACAATGCATCCAACGCCTGTCCTCGCTTCCAACATTCTAATCAGAACAGAGATCTTAATGAGATGTGTACATTAGCTGATTCAGGAGACTTCCATAGTTGCCATGACTTCATGTTTCTTTCTAATCTATCTAGCTACCTGTTTGATTAAACCTCATAAATGTAATATCTTTTATGTTAAGAATAGCATGTTAATGATGTCATACAAATTTTTCTCATACATCAATCTACCAGTTATTATATCACTTTAAATATTTCAAATTATGCTTGCAAGCACCACCGTGATCTAAAATTGACGTTTTTAAAAATGTTCAGCAAATAAAAGACTTTCAGAGCATAAAAACTTTAGCCTGGATTATGTTTCCTTCTGCCTGAACTAATGTTTATATAATATAAATATTTGATACTTTAATATGAATAATTTCTTAGCACATTGCTAAGCTTTCCACACCAACATTTTTCAGCCTGATTATAAACTGGAGTCAGGGACAAAGACAGCATATTTATTTCAAATTCCTAGAAAAGGTTCATGAGAAAAAATGATAGCTGCACCACATAGCAAGAGTAGATGGTTAGAAGGATAAACACCCGAAGAGACAGTAGGATGGGTCCACATGTTGACTGTACCAGAGGCCAAAACAAACAATAGTTCAAAATCAAACAGGCTGAACCAGA